>NW_027361823.1:29481279-30132559 GCF_039654945.1 Dendrobates tinctorius
CCTGACCCTAGTACACAAATTTACTTTTGCTTCCATGTAATATGAATTTGGCTAGGTTGTTTAATGAATGATTAAATTATACTTTTTTCTGCAAATTGTAAACCAAGTGTAATAGTACTACTCATTAGCACGCCTTCAGAGGGGGCCCACCAGAGGATTCTCCTGTTCTACTTTGGGCCAGTCCGAGCATGATTAGAACAGAAATGTGTTATTACTGCTCACAGGTGAAAGATTGATAAAAATTATTACGTTAACATGTATTAACATACAGCCAATATAAGTTAAAGGGGCTTTCCGGCTCTGTTCTCTTAGGCCTCTTTCACACTTCAGTTTTTTGCATCAGTTATAATCCGCCAAAAAGGCGGACAAGCGGATCCGTTCTCAACTGATGTGAACGGATGGCACAGGATCCGTTTTCAGACGGATCCTGAAAATGAAGAAATTTAAAGGAATCGCTGGCCGGGGAGAGAGAGAGAGAGAGAGAGAGAATTTTTTTTCTTTTGTCCGTCACCCAGAAAGAAATTCGGGTTAAATCAGTGTCTGCAGGATCCGCCAGAGAAAAAAACGTTACAAGCTCCGTTTTGAAATCTTTGAGGATGGTGACGGACAGCAACTTTTGGCGGATCCTCACAAAAAACGGATGCAACGGACAGCAATCCGCCATTAATGCAAGTCAATGGGAAAAAAACGGATCCTCAAAAAAAAATTGAGGATCCGTTTTTTTTCAAAACCTGGCGGATTGTGACTGATTGTAAAAAACGGAAGTGTGAAAGAGGCCTTACGCATTGTCACGGTTCCACCCCTCAGAGTGTCTGGGATGAAGTTACTGACAGCTTTGCCGTCCAATCTGGTATAGGGGTGTGCTGAAGCTGTCAGTACTTTGATTGACAGCTTGATCATACAATCTGTTACAGGGGCGTGCTGAGCTGTCAATTTGTTGATTGACTGCTCAACTATCCAATCTGAGACTGTGAGGTGTCGGCTGTCTCTATTTGTTCATTATTCCAGTTAATTGCCATGCTTCTTAACTGAGCTGTGTCTCCCAGAACTCTGCCAGATGTACATTCATCTTGTGAGGTTTGTGCTTTCCTGTGCCTTAAGTTCTATATACTTGATCTGTTGCCTGACCTTGGACTTCATTCTGACCATCTGCCTGTTTAACCCCTTCAGCTCTGATCTGTTATCCTCCCGACACTCTGACCTCGAAACGTTACCTGACTAAGCTTTTGCCTCTTCCTTCTGTTTATGACGTACCCTCCTGGCTTCTGACCTTGGACACCTTGAGCAGTCTGACTCATGGTTTGGCCGTGAAAAGTGACTAGCGTCACACCCATGAATTCCACCCACATGCTGAGATGCATACACAATTGACAGATGTTCTGCATGTGTCCGGCTAGGGTTCATACACACATTTTGGCAGTTGTGTAGTGTCATCACATCATTTTCACTGCTCAATGAGGAGCTAGTTGTGCCTAATAGCCATTTTAAAGAAAAAAGATCTTTACGATAAGCTTTTTACTTTTACGAAGTATACATAGAAATGGCAGCATTAATTCCTTTTCTTCCATAAAAGTTTTCAAACAGATGCATTGTTTTAAATCTACAAAAACTAACCTCATCTATTCTATCCATATAAAAAAAAATTATCACACTATATTTGAGAGCAAATGAAAGGTGAAAAAAAATAACAGGTGATTTCAGCATCCGGTAATAACAGCAAGCTCTTATTGAGCTTCCCATAAGATCCAATGCAGACAAGGCAGAAGAAGCTTTGTTTCATAAAGTCACCTCCGGTTTGATTGGAGAACAGCCAAGTGATCAGCAGATTGCTATGAGTTCAGTGTCTTTAACCTTCAACAATCAGCTGTTATTAGCGGAAGGGGAAGTTGCATCAAGTACATGTCTCCTGCATTGGCATCCAATTGTCACCCATGTGATGCATTAATGCAATGGCTCTGTCAAAGGGAGAGAATCGGGCCCCCTCTATGGTGTCTAAATACCTCAATGGAGCATATACAGTAGACAGGGTTTGTATTCATGATTAACAATAGCTGACACATTGGAAAGACACCAAAAGGTGAAATCCCTGAGCCAAACAAAGCTCAATCAAGAGAAAATGAGCAGCTCCATGAAGATATATTATAATCTTACATAGAAAAAAGGAGCAAAATAGCTCTCAACAATACAATGTGAAAAGACAATGTAATTGTAATTCATATAAAAAATCTTTATTAATCCATTTGCTTACATATATAATACGTGCATATAGGCCTGATAATAATGAACAAGACAAGTATAGAAAATGGGGAGGGAAATGACCAGGCGTCACTACCTACAATACCTCCATATAGACCGCATGCCAAAAAGCAGATATAGCTAGCATAACTTAGGCAGGAACACAAATACTTTAAGTCTCTCTGAGACAAAGTTTCCCTTCATAATATAAGTTATAGGTAAATGCACCTGCCAAGGTCCTGAAAATGTTATGGCCATGTAAACTATACCCATACATAAGTGTGCAATAGGGTCACAAACAGAGATCTGCTAACAATGCATGGAGTACTAAAGTGCTTACCCATGTGGGGAGGAGGTGTCAAGTAGAAGGTGCACTCTCTAACCCCGACGCGCGTTTCGCATGGTTAGCTTCCTCGGGGGGCTGTACGGACCACCTAAGCATGCCAGATATATATATATATATGTATACATATATACAAATACCAGGTGTTCAAAATTGGTGCCGCATTTAGGGTTTGTATTCATATAGCTATTTCAGAGTCACTAGTACTGGGGTGCACATCAGCAGCCTGTAAGAACTTTCTTCATGATACACAAAAGTAAAAAATAAACACGTTTGTCTGTGTACCATTAGTTCAGAAAAACATGACTGTGAACAGAGTGGCACTGTTACCAGGTGCACTGTGTGGCTGGCATGGGAGCACTGTCTCCAATGTATTTACAGGTGTGCAGTCAAAATACAGCATGTAGAGGAAACTGTTATTGGAGCAATTGCCTGACACTGTTATGGGAACTCTGTGTGGCTGAAACTCTTATGGCAGCAATGTGCCCAGCACTGTTATTGAAGACTGTGGAGTTGGCACTGTTATGGCAGCACTGTGTGGCTTACATTGTTAAATTAACAATGCTGCCAGCACTGTTATGGGTGTAAAAAGAAGGAAGTATTTGACCACGTTCCTTCTTGAATACACGTGTACTGTTATAATGCATTTGAATGTGCAATGTGTCTAGTGACATACTGTATGTTATTAGTAATAGAGTTGTAGTCTGCCCAGCAGTAGGGAGTTAATAGGGACAGTTAAAGGTTGGACCTAGCCCAGAGTGGGAAGGGGATAAGGTGAAGGAACAGAGGGAGTTTCCTGTCAGGAAGAAAATAGGGACCTGTACAAAGTAAAAGCAAACCTATGGTTTGACCAGTGAACAGAGTGTCATGGGTTTACCGCAACAGAGAGGGGCCAGAAGATCACAGTGTCTGATTTCACATACTCCTGCATTGAATACAAGCACTTTTCCATCATAAAAAACAGTACAGGTTCCTTCTAGAAGTGCAGGGGTTAATCTGTTCAGTTGAGAGCTCCTGGAGCTTTCCTGCTTTGATGGTCTCATCTGTTCAGTGTTGGCCACTCCACTCTGGTACACATACTCGCCTCTGGCACTAAAGAATAATGTTTCATACTGTCTTGTTCTGAAGTTGGAGATGTTAGTTGTTTGAGAAGGCGCTTGGAGTTTTGTTCAGAAGACTGTTGCTTGGTGATTTGTCTGTGTGCATATCCTCATCTTCTCCTATTTGGTTTTTCCTTCCCGGTGTTCCATGTGTTGTTTGTGAGTGCATATTTGTATGATTGGTATTTTCATTTATCCCTGTACGTCTTCCCTTGTTAGTTTGGTTTGTGTATTCTTATAGACTACTTCTCCCCACTTCTCTGGGCTGGGGAAGGGACAAATAAAAACTGATTTAGAAGCTCACAAGGCAAGTGGCCCCTGAATCTTCACTATCATAAGTAATTCATGGAGCTGGAATAGCTAGTGCACCCCGAGCTTTAGGGATAGGGAAGGAGCCCCTAGCTCCAGGATATCTTGCAACAGTGCCATGACACAGAGCTGCATGAAAGGGGTATGCTGAAGAGAGAGGAGACAGAGGCAACAGCAAGATCCAGGGTAGAGACGAGGCAAAGTGATAGTTGTAATTAGTGATTTAATGGTGATGGGATCCTGGGCAGGAGGCCTAGCGAGATAATTCTGATTTCAGAAGCCAAAGAGGTAACGGTACACGGAATGTGAGATGAAGAGGGTGCCTTGAGCGGTAGCTCCAAGGCTTCGACAAACATAGAAGCTATGTAAATGCCATAGTGGCATAAATAGCTCCCCTAAGGGGAAAAGGATGCAGAACCGCGAGTTGAAGTACAGGGATCTTGCTGACAGGACTGTAGTGCCATAATTGCCGATAAGAGAAGCCCCCACAGCACTGTGCTGGGTTGTGGCGAAGGTAGAGGAAATAACTGAGACAGAATCTAGTGAGTTTTGGAATGGAAAGAGAGCATGTGTATGAAGATATTCATTGTGTTAAGACAAATGTCCATTAAGTTTTGTACCCGCTATCCACTGTATACACCCCTCCCTAGGTTGATGTTCAGTAAAAGTTTATTTTTGAGTGGTGGTCTCCCTCACTGAACTTTACATCTGGTCCTGGCCAACCGAAGTAACCAGCATCATGCGGCTTTCAAGGGCATAGCGCCCCCATAGTCAATGCCCACACACCCAACCTGGACCACCATTTTCATGTAGTGTGCTGGGCGTGGAAGATCAGTACCTCACCCACAGCTACCGCCCCGTGCCACATTACATGGGGACACAGGGGCTGACACTGTGGAGGTGGCACTGTCTGAGGAGTACTGTGTTGCTGACCAACAAGTGTTAAGGGCCATTCGGCAAACCAATCAGGGAAATGTTCAGTGGCCAATCAGGATGCTTGATACCCTAAGTAAATCCTCTCAATGCACACAATATTTACTCTGTTTTCCTACTCCTGATTGCCGACCCGGCTTATCTATTGCTAAATTATGTTTGAAACTTGGATTACACTTTTACTTGGCTCTGGAGTATATTATCCTTTCTTTTGCTTTCCAACTTTGTCTATATTTCCGTCCTCTTAATTTCAACCCTGACTATCCTCCTTGCCTTATGATTTTGTCCTTGGTTACATCCTTCTGGCTTTGATCTGACTATTCAATGACCAGGTAGCAGACTCCATGATTGCAAACTACGGGCCTTCACAATGAAGGCCAGATCCCAGCATAGCCCTAAAAGGATGAATACCAAAGTGTTTCTTGGGACCTTCTAAGCTGAGTGGCTGGTGCCAAGACTGCTCGTGGACGCCAGATCTCCGTAACAGGAACAGTTTTAATGTGAAATTAAATCCAACAGCAAACAGTGAGAATTATATAATCTCAGCTTATTATGGAGATGTCTCAAGGCCCCGTCACACACAGCGATCTCGCTAGCGAGATTGCTGATTTTGGGACGCCACAGCGATCTCACCAGCGAGATCGCTGTGTGTGACGGGGATCAGCGACCGGCCCCCCCGCCGGGTATCGCTGATCAAGCTCGATTGGCCTGGGCCATTTTTCGATCGCTGGTCTCCCGCTGGCCAGCACGCATCTCTGCATGTGGCAGCGAGAGACCAGCCATCAGCGACGCTGGACGCTGGTTTCTAATGTAAACATCGGGTATCCAGGAGTCGCGCGGCTCTGGGATACCTGATGTTTACCTTGGAAACCAGCGGTTTCCATGGTAAACAGCGGGTATCCCAGAGCCGCGCCTCCTGGATACCCGATGTTTACATTAGAAACCAGCGTCCAGCGTCGCTGGTCCTGATCACTGGAGGGGCTGTCTTGTGACAGCTCACCAGCGATCAGCCTAACGATGTCCCAGCGATCCCATCATGTCGGATCGATGGTGGGATCGCTGTGACATCGTTATGTGTAACGGGGTCTTTAGGTTATACAGAAACAGGGGAAATGTAATTAGCACATTAAGGGAAACATATACCTTGTCTCTTGCAGTTGATCCAGTACTCTGTGTCCTTGGAGGCATGGAGAAGAGCAAACTTGCATCAAAATACCATTTGCTGATTCTCAAGTCATTATATATGGCCGTTAAAATAGAAGCAATCAGAAGTATGACCCACACTACAGGAATCGAAGGTGTCTTCGATTCACAAATATAGTGTAGTAACAAAGGAAGGTGTCCAAATTTTGACAGTGATAGAGTTTCATACTTAGACCAGGAGCATGATCTGCAATGGTTATAATGATATAAGACAGGAAAGTTAGAATTATAGAAGAGAGTATGGGGTAAGAGAACCAAGTGTAGTCTGGCCATGTTATGGTTCGTATCCGGCACTGGGTAATGGTGGTCCCTAGACTTCTCTATACATCTGTTGGACAATCGAGCCTAATAATGCATCAATTCTAGACGACAAGCTGGATGTGAGGGTGTATTTCTCAGCTTATATCTCTATTTAAATGTAAATGGCTTTCTTCACTAGGGACAGTCAGACTGTTTCCATGGCAACAGGGAAAGGGAGTAAATCAATGTCTTCTGTGGCGCTGAATTTCTTTTGTTTTCTGAAGTAATATCCTTTGCCTTCAAGCACCACACTATAGGACAGTCTGCAACGATCCGCTATATACTCCATGTAAAAAGGGCTTGGGCTTATTAATATACGAACAAGGCGAGTTTCTTTTTTAAATGTTTTTTTTATGGCTTAAAGAGAATTTTTAAGGTTTTTGGTACCCCATCTGAAGGCAGCATGATGTAGGCGCACATACCCTAATTCCAGCGATGTATCATTTGTTGGGCTCACTGTTAGGCCGGATCCAGACTCTAAAAAAGAGAGAGGCTTACTGGATACACGAGCTGGAGACCCTATCTCCAAGGGGTCTCAATAGGGAATACGATCTTTTGTCCTTTATTTGAACTTATAACAATGGGGTATCTTCATTATTTGCAAATCCCTAACGGACTTATTTCACCGATGTGAGGACGTTATAGATACTTAACTCATGGGTAATGCATAGTTTTGTGTTTTACCAGGTATATTCTGCAGCATATATATTATACATTGGAAACACTGATATACTACTACTATGTAGTCATTTATACATATCCTTTTTTTATATATGTTCATTGACATACAGTTTTGTCTTTTACAGAGCCGTCGCTATTGAATAGACAACATGCAATTTGTCACCTCCCGACCCTTCCTTCTGGATCCCTGACCTCTCCTCATCTCGTTTTCCTATTTCTCCTATCTCCTTACCCGCTGCCTTATATATACATTATAGTTTGCTCTAAATATCGTATTCTTCCCAATAAATAACATTTCTCATACACTCCTATGTCTGTGTTTGTGCCATTGTGCCATGTACACTACTTATCATGAGGGATCTCATGTTTACATTCCCTTTCGAGTGTCATTTGACACTATCATATAGCGCGACGTCACTTCCGGTGACGTACTTCCGGTTTTACGGCCGGATTGTTAGTCCCGCCCCTAATGTTTAAAAATGAGCGCCTTCCACTGTCACCTTGCCCATGAACAAGCGGTGGATGCCGAGTTACATTGTGGCAGGAGACACTACTATCTACTACTGGTAAGGGACCTCACTAGTTTACCTTTTCATATATTGTCATTCCTTCGGTAGGGACGCATTTTGACCCACATTCTCTTATATAGACCGCATTGGTAATCAGAGTTCTGGACCCGGGCCTCATTACCAAGTTCATTGATGGTGGTTACACATTTTTCTTGGGACATGCTCTTTTACGCTGAATGTCAGATATTTATGACTTATTCTGGCTGAAAGCCAGACATCTAAGACGTATTTTTTGATCATGGTTTCAGATAGAAAAAGGAAATTACGGGGCAATACAGATTTGAATTGACAAGTACTTACAAGGATATCATGATCAGGGACATACAGACTTATCTCTAGTGTATTTATGGTCCGGGTCCCATCACCCTGCATATAGAGACATATATGGTACGGTTTTCATTATATATCCTCTGTGTATTTTCTTCAACAATCAATGTATGATCTGGAGAGATCTATTTACACCTTATTTATTGCCTAGGTACATTTATACCAGTGACCCATGTCGCAGGACATACGAAATTTTATATGATATACCACAGGTTGGTCATTTTTCTCATACACAGATTGCTATATATATTTAAACCGATGCTCCTACCATAGTCAACATATAACAAGGCTTATTTTTTCATATCGACTTAGGCCTCATTCGGACCGTAGGCAATTGATTCACGGACCCTTTTGCTCCCTGTTATACCTTTATGTAAGTGATCCCATATACTGAACATATTTACCTCACCCCGGTTTCTTGTTTTGACTGACATGAACTTATATTTAAATCTAGATATCTGCCACACAATTTTTCTCTACATCTCAAGAGCAGTCGGGTATGTTTCATACTTTATTTCCCCCCCCTCCTTTTTTCGTTTTCTGTGACTTTTACCTCTTGTTCACATTTTATATCTAGGTCTTCCCACCACTCATGCACATGATTTTGATGTCTTTATTTCTTGATGTGATGATCATACATTATTGTTCATAGTTTTGATTTATTGTCATTATATACTCTTTTCAACTTCTGTACCGTTGCAGTATATTGAGAAAGGTCAGAATGAATTGACCGAAACGTCTATTATGACTGCGAATAAAATTCTACCAATCATTTCAAGTTGAGTGCCAAAAATTTATTTTATACACTGTTAGGCTGGAGTCACACACAACGTATAAAAATAAGGTCCGTTTTTCACGGACCAGAATCGCACAAATGTTTCATGAACAGTGATCCGTAGGTCATCCGATTGTAATGTGAGGATGCGATTTTCTCGCATCTAAGCATCCGTATGACATCTGTATGGCGAGATTTTCTGGCCGACTTGCAAAGTTGGCATCTAATGGATCCCAATGACAGGATAAAATCCAAAGACAGAATAGATATATACACATAGAATTCATATATATATTTCATTGAGATATATATTATATACTAGCTGAAGACCCCGGCGTTGCCTGGGCATAGTAACCAACTGTGGTTAGTTATAACAAATTATAATGATTATATTGCACGTAAAAAAATTTCACATCATATATTCAACACTACAGATTTGCAACACAAATTATCTAAACGATTACCCAAGTAATGATTGTATTTTATTTTCAACTCATTCAAGATTTTTGGTTTTTCCTTTCGGTGCAAAGATGAACAGATTTTTGGCACTTCCAACTCTTGAACAGACCACGTAAAGTTGACCATGAGAAAAGCATGGTTAAATGGGATCAGATTAAAGAAATAATTGAATGTCGTGACCATATATAACCAAAGTGCCCTCTCCCAAGCCAATGGATGGTTGACCATCCGATATAAATGAAGAAACCAACTTAGGATGGTGAGGGGAAACCTGATAGGGGCTGTGCAAATAAATAAAAGTATGAAGAGAAATTACTTATTAAAATAGCATTTATTAAAATATTTTGGCTCAACAACATAAAAATATAAGAAATAAAGTAAAATTAGTGCATGAAGCAATTAAACCGCCATAATATAATGAGTATGCCTTTTAAAGAGGATAATAAATCCAACTAATTTCAACTCAAATAATGGTTATCTCTATAACACAAAACCTGACTCAGATCAAAATGGACCCATGGAAACAGCAAATATATATAGCAGCAAAGAATTATGAAAAGTGCGAAAATAGTGCAAAAAATATATACAGTATATTAACACAATAAGTATAAAGTATGTAAACCTTATATAGTGATAAAACAGCACAGTGCAAAGGGTAAAAAATATATAAATGTGCAAACAATTGTGCAACATAAGCAGAAAATGCTGAAAAATTCAAAAATGTGCACAAAAGGTATATACACTCACTGGCCACTTTATTAGGTACACCATACTAGTAAGGGGTTGGACCCCCTTTTGCCTTCAGAACTGCCTCAATTCTTCGTGGCAGAGATTCAACAAGGTGCTGGAAGCATTCCTCAGAGATTTTGGACCATATTGACATGATGGCATCACACAGTTGGCGCAGATTTGTCGGCTGCACATCCCTGATGCGAATCTCCCGTTCCACCACATCCCAAAGATGCTCTATTGGATTGAGATCTGGTGACTGAGGAGGCCATTTGAGTACAGTAAACTCATTGTCATGTTCAAGAAACCAATCTGAGATGATTCGAGCTTTATGACATGGCGCATTATCCTGCTGAAAGTAGCCATCAGATGTTGGGTACATTGTGGTCATAAAGGGATGGACATGGTCAGCAACAATAGTCAGGTAGGCTGTGGCGTTGCAACGATGCTCAATTGGTACCAAGGGGCCCAAAGAGTGCCCAGAAAAAATTCCCCACACCATGACACCACCACCACCAGCCTGAACCGTTGATACAAGGCAGGATGGATCCATGCTTTCATGTTGTTTACGCCAAATTCTGACCCTACCATCCGAATGTCGCAGCAGAAATCGAGACTCATCAGACCTGGCAACGTTTTTCCAATCTTCTACTGTCCAATTTCGATGAGCTTGTGCAAATTGTAGCCTCAGTTTCCTGTTCTTAGCTGAGTGGAGTGGTACCCAGTGTGGTCTTCTGCTGCTGTAGCCCATCTGCCTCAAAGTTCGACGCACTGTGCGTTCAGAGATGCTCTTCTGCCTACCTTGGTTGTAACGGGTGGCAATTTGAGTCACTGTTGCCTTTCTATCAGCTCGAACCAGTCTGCCCATTCTCCTCTGACCTCTGGCATCAACATGGCATTTCCGGCCACAGAACTGCCGCTCACTGGATTTTTTTTCTTTTTCGGACCATTCTCTGTAAACCCTAGAGATGGTTGTGCGTGAAAATCCCAGTAGATCAGCAGTTTCTGAAATTCTCAGACCAGCCCTTCTGGCACCAACAATCATGCCACGTTCAAAGGCACTCAAATCACCTTTCTTCCCCATACTGATGCTCGGTTTGAACTGCAGGAGATTGTCTTGACCATTTCTACATGCCTAAATGCACTGAGTTGCCGCCATGTGATTGGCTGATTAGAAATTAAGTCTTAACACACAGTTGGACAGGTGTACCTAATAAAGTGGCCAGTGAGTGTATATTGGACATACATGAAAAAGCAGAAATAATGTGCAAATATGCAGGGTGCAAAAAAGTATGCAAAATTATTTGTGGAGCATCAGGCTAAGTATATATTGAAGCAGACCACAGTGATAGATAACACATGTGCACATGATAACACATGACCTGGTAAGGATCGCTGGTACGTTGCTACATGTGCGCCAATGTATTGTAGCGTGGATCAGCCAATAAGGCCGTTGGAGGCAATAGCGTGGGGATGAGGCTGAATAGCTGTGGGTGCCAGGAAGGTGGGAGATGCGGTGTGCCTGTAGGGGCGTGTTCTACAGGCACACCGCATCTCCCACCTTCCTGGCACCCGCAGCTATTCAGCCTCATCCCCACGCTATTGCCTGCAACAGCCTTATTGGCTGATCCACGCCAGCTTACTAGCGACCATGTAGCAACGTACCAGCGATCCTTACCAGGTCGTATCGTGGTCGGGATCGCTGGAGGGTCGCTATGTGTAACGGGGCCCTTAGCCTCTCTATTCCCACTGCCTTTAGCGGTGACGTGTGGGTTAATAAGGGGTTAATGTCACCTTGCAATTGAAAGATAATATTAAGCCGGGTTAGTAATGGCGAGGTGTCAACAAGACACCTACCCATTATTAATCCAATAGTAGTAAAAGGTTACAAAAGACACACACACATTAATTAAAAAAATATTTTAATGAAATAATTACACAAAGTTTTTGACTAAATTTATTATGCTGCCGATCCAACAGAATCCCTTGTTCTCCTGTAACCAAAAAAAGAAAATAAAAAACCTACAATATCTATACCTCTCCGCAGTTCAGTCAGGTCCCCCGCTGCAATCCAACACAAGGGGTTAACTAGTTTACAACCGGGACCTGTGCTAATGCTACCGACCCAGCTGTAAACCACTGCAGAATGAATTAAATCATGTCTGCGCAGCCTCCCCAGCTGACCGGAGATGAACTGATTAGCGTGGGAAAGTTTCTGAACTTTTTCCCATGCTGTCAGTTCACCTCCAGTCAGCTGGGGACTCCGCGCAGCCTCACTGACTATCGCTGACGTCACTGAGGCTGCGCTGAGTCCCAGGCTGACCAGAGGTGAACTGACAGCATGGGAAAAAGTTCAGAAACTTTCCCATGCTAATCAGTTTATCTCCGGTCAGCCGGGGAGGCTGTGCAGACATGTTTAACTCATTCTGCAGTTGTTTACAGCCGGGCCGGTAGTACCGATTGTAAACTAGTTTAACCCCTTGTGATGGATTGCAGCGGGGAACCTGACTGAACTGCGGAGAGGTATGGATATTGTTGTTTTTTTATTACAGGAGAACAAGGGATTCGTTGGATTGGTAGCATAAAAAATTTGGTCAAAAACTTTGTGTAATTATTTTATTAAAATATTTTTTAATTAGTGTGTCTTTTTTTAACCCTTTACTACTATAGGATTAATAATGAATAGGTGTCATTTTGACACCTCTCCATTATTAACCAGGCTTAGTGCCACCTTTCAATAGCAAGGTGACATTAACCCCTTATTAACCCATGCGCCACCACTAAAGGCAATGGGAATAGAGAGGGTAAGTGCCAGAAAAGGTGCATCTTATAGATGCGCCTTTTCTGGGGTGGCTAGGGGCAAATGTTTGTAGCCAGGGGGGCAATAACCATGGTCCCTCTCTAGGTTATTAATATCTGCCCTCACTCACTGGCTTTCCCTCTCAGGCGGAGAAAATAATTTTTCTCAACGAATTTACCCATTAATTTAACATGTACATGTCCAAAATTTTACACACATACACTAATTATATGTCAAAGACATATAACAAACTAAATAAAATGAACTGTATGTAAACTATGTGTCATTTCATGTCGGATTCTGTAATGATTTTACAGAAGCCGGCAATTGATTTAGCGGCTAGTATACTATCTAGAACTCTATTAAATATAAATATATATATAATATATGAAGCTCAATGTGTGTGTGTATGTTTGTATGTATGTATGTGTGTATGTGTGTAATGGTTTAGTTAATTTGTGTTGCAAATCTGTAGTGATGTGAAATTTTTTTACGTGCAATATAATCATTATAATTTGTTATAACTAACCACAGTTGGTTACTATGCCCAGGCAACGCCGGGGTCTTCAGCTAGTATATAATATATATCTCAATGAAATATATATATGTATTCTATGTGTATATATCTATTCTGTCGTTTGTATTTTATCCTGTCATTGGGATCCATTAGATGCCAACTTTGCAAGTCGGCCAGAAAATCTCGCCATACAGATGTCATACGGATGCTTAGATGCGAGAAAATCGCATCCTCACATTACAATCGGATGACCTATGGATCACTGTTCATGAAACATTTGTGCGATTCTGGTCCGTGAAAAACGGACCTTATTTTTATACGTTGTGTGTGACTCCAGCCTAACAGTGAGCCCAACAAATGATACATCGCTGGAATTAGGGTATGTGCGCCTACATCATGCTGCCTTCATATTGGGTACCAAAAACCTGGTGCTAGATTCTCTTTAAGCCATAAAAAAAACATTTAAAAAAGAAACTCGCCTTGTTCGTATATTAATAAGCCCAAGCCCTTTTTACATGGAGTATATAGCGGATCGTTGCAGACTGTCCTATAGTGTGGTGCTTGAAGGCAAAGGATATTACTTCAGAAAACAAAAGAAATTCAGCGCCACAGAAGACATTGATTTTGCCTCAAACATAACCTATGATGCTCTCGGGGTCCAGACGTGTGACTGTGCAAAATTTTGTGGCTGTAGCTGCAACGGTGCAGATGCCAATCCCGGACACACACACATACATACATACACTTTTTCTCCATTATGTACTTGGGGCAAAATTGTTTGGTGAATTGGAATGTGCGGGGTTAAAATTTTACCTCACAACATAGCCTATGACGAGCTCTCGGTGTCCAGACGTGTGACTGTGCCAAATTTTGTGGCTGTAGCTGCGACAGTGCAGATGCCAATCCCGGACAAACACACATACATACAAACATACACACACACATTGAGCTTTATATATTATATATATATTTAATAGAGTTCTAGATAGTATACTAGCCGCTAAATCAATTGCCGGCTTCTATAAAATCATTACAGAATCCGACATGAAATGACACATAGTTTACATACAGTTCATTTTATTTAGTTTTTTATATGTCTTTGACATATAATTAGTGTATGTGTGTAAAATTTTGGACATGTAGATGTTAAATTAATGGGTAAATTCATTGAGATTAATTATTTTCTCTGCCAGAGAGGGAAAGCCAGTGAGTGAGGGCAGATATTAATAGCCTAGAGAGGTACCATGGTTATTGCCCCACCTGGCTACAAACATCTGCCCCTAGCCACCCCAGAAAAGGCGCATCTATACCCTCTCTATTCCCATTGCCTTTAGTGGTGGCGCATGGGTTAATAAGAGGTTACTGTCACCTTGCTATTGAAAGGTGGCACTAAGCCTGGTTAATAATGGAGAGGTGTCAATAAGACACCTCTCCATTATTAATCCTATAGTAGTAAAGGGTTAAAAAAAGACACACACACTAATTAAAAAATATTTTAATGAAATAATTATACAAAGTTTTTGACCAAATTTTTTATGCTGCCAATCCAACGAATCTCTTGTTCTCCTGCAATTAAAAAAACAACAATATCCATACCTCCCCGCAGTTCAGTCAGGTTCCTCGCTGCAATCCATCACAAGGGGTTAAACTAGTTTACAATCGGTACTACCGGCCCGGCTGTAAACAACTGCAGAATGAATTAAATCATGTCTGCACAGCCTCCCCGGCTGACCGGAGATAAACTGATTAGCATGGGAAAGTTTCTGAACTTTTTCCCATGCTGTCAGTTCACCTCCGGTCAGCCTGGGACTCCGTGCAGCCTCAGTGACGTCAGCAGTAGGCTGCGCGGAGTCCCGGGCTGACCAGAGGTGAACTGACAGCTTTGGGAAAAGTTCAGAAACTTTCCCACGCTAATCAGTTCATCTCCGGTCAGCCGGGGAGGCTGCGCAGACATGATTTAATTCATTCTGCAGTTGTTTACAGCCGGGCCGGTAGCATTAGCACCGGTCCCGGTTGTAAACTAGTTAACCCCTTGTGATGGATTGCAGCGGGGGACCTGACTGAACTGCGGAGAGGTATAGCCATTGTTGTTTTTTTATTTTCTTTTTTAGTTACATGAGAACAAGGGATTCTGTTGGATTGGCAGCATAATAAATTTGGTCAAAAACTTTGTGTAATTATTTCATTAAAATATTTTTTTAATTAATGTGTGTCTTTTTTAACCTTTTACTACTATTGAATTAATAATGGGTAGGTGTCTTGTTGACACCTCGCCATTATTAACCCGACTTAATGTTACCTTTCAATTGCAAGGTGACATTAACCCCTTATTAACCCACATGTCACTGCTAAAGGCAGTGGGTATAGAGAGACTAAGGGCCCCGTTACACATAGCGACGCTCCAGCGATTCCGACAACGATACGACCTGGTAAGGATCGCTGGTACGTTGCTACATGGTCGCCAGTAAGCTGTCAAACAGGCAGATCTATTCAACGACGCAACAACAATACGGCGATCCGTATAACGACCTCGGCGGTCGTTGGGATCTTGTCAAACAGCAGCTATTCTGTTGACTCAGACCTCGATAGGCGTGCTTCAGCGTTGCCTTTTCCACGCCCCTCTGCTCTGATTGGTGGCCACTACTGTGCTATCACTACGCGGTTTGCTTCAGCGTCCCTATCTGAGTCGCTAGTGCGCAATTTATTCGTGGATCCACAGTCACTGACACAGGGACAAGCGATTATTATAACTGTATATGTTAAATGTTATGATTGCATATAATTGATAGCTGACCTATAAAAGGAAGTGCTACAAAGATCCTAATTTAAGACCACCAATCGGAGTTGAGGGGGCGTTGAAAAGACAAAGCAAAATCACGCCTGCGTCCCTGAGTTCTGAGTCGCCAACGAGGTCTCTTGTCGTTGTTATGGTTTCAAACACAGCGATGCACGCTAGCCAGCGGGACACCAACGATCAAAAAATGGCCTAGGACATTCGAGCACGATCAGCGATATCGCAGCGGGGGCCTGGTCGCCGCTATGTGTCACACGTAGCGAGATCGCTGGTGAGGTCGCTGTTGCGTCACAAAACCTGTGACGTTTCAGCGATCTCGCTAACGATCACGCTATGTGTGAAGTACCCTTACAAATGCGCCTTTTCTGGGGTGGCTGGGGGCAGATGTTTGTAGCCGGGGGGGGCAATAACCATGGTCCCTCTCTAGGCTATTAGTATCTGCCCTCACTCACTGGCTTTCCCTCTCTGGCGGAAAAAATTGTGCAGGAGTCCACACATTTTTTCCCCGCAATTATAGCCTTAAATTTAACCCCTAGAGTTTCAAATTTTTCCTAACACAAACTAATACATTTATTAAACACTGACATACAGTATATAAATCATTTCGCAGAAGCTGGAAATTGATTTAGCAGCTATTATGCTATGTAGGACTCTATGAACTGAAAATATATGTGTCTCAATGACATGTATGTATGTATATATATATATATATTCTATGGGTATATATCTATTCTTTCGATTCTTTATTAACCCCTTCACACCCGAGCCTGTTTTTGCCTTCGTGACCGGGCCAATTTTTTCAATTCTGACCAGTGTTACTTTATGAGGTCATAACTCTAGAACGCTTCAACGGATCCTACTGATTCTGACATTGTTTTCTCATGACATATTGTACTTCATGATGGTGGTAAAATTTTTTAGATATGAGCTGCGCTTATTTGTTAAAAAAATCAAAATTTGGCGAAAATTTAGAAAATTTTGCAATTTTCAAAATTTAATTTTTATGCCCTTAAATCAGAGAGAGATATCGCACAAAATAGTTAATAAATAACATTTCCCACATGTCTACTTTACATCTGCACAATTTTGGAAACATAATTTTTTTTTTTAGGAAGTTATAAGGGTTAAAAGTTTACCAGCGATTTCTCATTTTTACAACAAAATTTGCAACACCATTTTTTTTAGGGACCACCTCACATTTGAAGTGAGTTTGGGGGGTCAATATGACAGAAAATACCCAAAAGTGACACCATTCTAAAAACTGCACCTCTCAATGTACTCAAAACCACATTCAAGAAGTTTATTAACCCTTCAGGTGCTTCACATGAATGAATGGAATATGGAAGGAAAAAATAAACATTTAACTTTTTTTCACAAACATTTTACTTCAAAACCATTTTTTTTTATTTTCACAAGTGTGAAAAGAGAAAATGAACCACAAAATTTTTTGTGCAATTTCTCCAGAATACGCCATTACCCCGTATGTGGGGCTAAACCACTGTTTGAGAACACGGCAGAGCTCAGAACGGAAGGAGTGCCGTTTGACTTTTTAAATGCAGAATTAGCTGGAATTGAGAACGGATGCCATGTCGCATTTGGAGAGCCCCTGATGTACCTAAACAGTGGAAACCCCCCACAAGTGACCCCATTTTGGAAATTAGACCCCCCCAAGGGACTTATCTAGATGTGTGGTGAGCACTTTGAACCCCCAAGTGTTTCACTAAAGTTTATAATGTAGAGCCGTGAAAATAAAAAAAAAATAATTTTTTTTCCACAAAAATGATATTTTAGCCCCCAATTTTTATTTTCACAAGGGTAACAGGAGAAATTGGACCCTAAGAGTTGTTGTCCAATTTGTCCTGAGTACGCTGGTACCCTATATGTGGGAGAAAACTACTGTTTGGGCACACGGTGGGGCTCGGAAGGGAAGTAGTGACGTTCTGAAATGCAGACTTTGATGGAATGGTCTGCGGGCGTCATTTTGCATTTACAGAGCCCCTGATGTACCTAAACAGTGGAAACCCCCAATTCTAATTCCAACCCTAACCCCAACACACCCCTAACCCTAATCTCAGCCCTAGCCATAACCCTAACCACAAACCTAACACCAACACACCCATAACCTTAATCCCAGCCCTAGCCCTAACCCTAACCCTAGCCCTAACCCTAGCCCTAACCCTAGCCCTTGCCCTAGCCCTAACCTGTGTACTTGCTTTTTACTTTTTTTTTCTTTACTTTTTTTATTTTTGTGACAAGATCGCTGCGCTGCGATCTGACTCATAGTAACGCCACTTCTCCTCTGATCTCACACTGACAGATGATCAGAGGTGAAGCAGCGTTACTAAGTGACAAGATCGCTGTCTGGCACACTGTAACGTGACTTCTCCTCTGATCTCACAATGACAGATGATCAGAGGTGAAGCAGCGTTACTGTGACAAGATCGCTGCCTGGCACAGCTGTGCCAGGCAGCGATCAGCTGTGCCAGGCAGCGATCTAGTCACACAGTAACGCTGCTTCACCTCTGATCATCTGTCAGTATTAGATCAGAGGAGAAGCCGCGTTACAATGAGTGAGATCGCAGGGAAACAAGCAGCTTTCCCAGCGATCGCTCCCATTGGCTGCTGTGACGCTGACGTCATCAGGACCTGAACCAATCAGGTCTCGATGACGTCGGGGGTCCCAGCATGCATTGTGCACCGGGATCCCCGCGTTGTAAGGTATGTGGGGGTCCCGGGGGGCACAAAACCGCCGACAGTAGATAAACGTCAGCGCTGCACAAAGCCCAGCGGTCGGGAAGAGGTTAAACATGTCAGTGTGATTTTACTGTATCGCGCACTGAATTGCCGGCTTTTGTAAAGGACACTGATGCATATTTCTCGCAAGTCACACATCTGGTCTGTGTGTAATCTGTATTATTCTTGTCCCCATAGACTTGCATTGGCATTTTTCGGGCCTAATACGGTGCAAATCGCAGCATGCTGCAATTTTCTCAGCACGTATAATACGGCCGAGGAAAAATCAGCTGATGGGAGCTGCCCCATAGATTAACATTGAGACGAGAGCAATGCGATTTTTTTGCGCATAGGAGTCATCTGTATTTCTCGCTAGTGTAACTCCGGCCTTACAGTTTTGATGAAATCCCTGTTTTATGTGCTACACATCTAGCAATTTTTTGAAAGCTGAGCTCTGTATAACCCCGCCCACACCACTGATTGACAGCGGAATACACTGTGCGTAGGTAGAAAGCTGCCAATCAGTGGTGAGGCGCGGTTATACAAAGCTCTTCAATATGGAGGACTGCATAGCAGCAGGTTTACTAGTCCTCTAGTGACAATCTCCTAATTGTAAACCAGTGATTTTAGCAAAAAGCTAGAATCACAGTCTCTGCCCATTCATTATGCTTCTTTCCGCTTAGAAGGTAAAAACCTGGTGACAGATTCCTTTAAAAAAAATAAATAAAAATAATAATTAATTATAAGCTAGTTAAATAGCCTGAGGCCGGGGTCACACTAACTGACGCAAAATACGGTCAGTATTTTACATGCGTAATACGGATGAATGGCCCCTAAACAGTGCTCCGTATGTCATCCGTAATCAAGGTGTGGTCGCGTATTTTGCGCATGTAAGCATCCGTATGTAATCCGTATTGTGAGATTTTCTCGCAGGCTTGCAAAATGGACATATAATGGAGCCCTATGACAGGGTTTATAACAGAAACCAAAGAATAGATATAGACACATAGAATGCATATATATATATATTTATATATATATATATGTATGTATTCTATGTGTATATATCTATTCTTTCGTTTCTTTATTAAGCCTGTCAGTGTGAGTTTACTGTATAGCGCACTGAATTGCCGGCATTGCTAAAAGACACCGGGTGCGTATTTCTCGCAAGTCACATGTCTGGTCCGTATGTAATCTGTATTTTTTGCGCACCCATAGACTTGCATTGGCGTACTACGGCCGTAGTACGCTGACAATCGCAGCATGCTGCGATTGGCACGGAGCCTAGAATCCGGATGAGAAATATACGCCTGGTGCGAGGGACCCCATAGAGAATCATTTGTCCGTGTGTAATGCGTGCTTATAGCGCCTCTCACTTGTCCGTATTCCTCGCCAGTGTGACCCCAGCCTAATAGGAAACTCAGCGGACAGAGTAAAAACTAGAAGAATTTAGAGTATTTTTTAATATAGATAATCAAATGGATAAAAAACAACAACAACAAATAAATATTTTTAACATGTTTAAAGGGTTTGTTCTGAATTTAACAACTGATGACCTATCCATAGGATGGGTCATCAACATGCGATCGGTGGGGTTCTGATACCCGGCAGTCCAATAATCAGCATCCATAGGATGGGTCATCAACATGAGATTGGTGGGGTTGTGTTACTCCGCAGGGATCCAGACAATCACATTCTGCAGTCTCCTGCTGTTTATCTACTGCAGAGGAGATTGCCTTGCAGCAAATCTCTCCTGAGGCTAAAGGGCCTGTCACACTAAGCGATATCGCTAGCAATATCGCTATAACGTCACTGGTTTTTGTGACACAGCAGCGATATTGCTAGCGATATCGTTATGTCTGATACTTACCTCCGACCGGCTCCCCCGCTGGTTATCGCTGATCGCGCAAGAACTTCCTGGACCGTTTCTCGTCGTCAGCTTCCTGCTGGGGCTTCCTGCTGTGGAGACGAGCGACGCGTGGACGCGGGCGGGAGGACGTCAGGATCGCCTCGTCAGACAGGTAACGACCCCCGACCCCTGCGATGTCGCTGGTGAGATCTGCCTGTGTGGTTGCTCACTAGCGACCACTTAGCGATGCACCAGCGATCCTGACCGCGTCATATCGCTGGTCGGGATCGCTGGTGCATCGCTAAGTGTGACAGTACCTTTAGTCCTTATGTCCTCCTACTGAGTATGCTCATGGGACGATCTCCCATTGGAGATCGGCAGTCATGTGCTCAGGTCCCGCTCCAGATCTCATTGGTCCATCTCAGAGATCTGGAAGCTTGTGGAAGGTCCCGGCTGCTATAAAAGGCGCGCATGGCTGTTCCGCCATGCGCTAGTATAGACTTACTTGCTGCTGTGTGTATGAGGACAGATGTATGATTCTGGTGAATGACTCATTAAAAAACCCCTTCCCTCTGATACTACGTATGTGGTTAGGGACTGAGTTAGAATCAGCGCTAGCGCTCCTCTGCTGCAACATCCACAGCTGCTAGCGTCCGACATTGTGCTTGCGCCTGTGCCTTGTCATTTAGCGGCAGTGTCCACGCCGTGCTGCAGTAGCAGCTCCTTTGCGTCCGCAGTTGCGACGCTCCGCACACGGTAGGTCTAGATGGACCTGGTGCTGCCGTCTTGGGCTACTCCTGTGACCTGATACCGTGTGTGCGTTTTTACTGAGTACTGTGACCTCAACAGGCTCAGTATTTTGTGTTTGTACTTATTTGGCATCTCTGTGAATTAACTGAGATTGCTCTGCGCACCTGGGTGAAGTTTAACCTTGTGCGCATTTCCGCCATTTTTCTCCTGCCACCACTTAGCAGCGGTTATATCACCTACTGCACGGTGGACACCGAGAGGCGAATGCACTTGATTATTTTTATTTAGTGCGTTCCGCCGTTCCTAACAGTCCCATAATCAGCTAAAATTTGTTTCAGCAATAGCTTGATATAAGTGATGTATAGGGCAGAAACACACCAGCCCCATATATTGATTAAAAGCCAATATTGAGCACTGTTATTTATCTCTCATTCAAACATTAGGCAGTGGCCCCTTAGAATAATTACATACCTGCTGTGTTCTGCCAAACACGTATCCTGCCTATATTGCATTGTATAAAAAAAATTGTAAAGAGAATAGCTCAATAGAGTCTTATTTGGACAAAAACTGTAATACAAGTATGAGAAAATGCTCACCTGGTTCATGTTGTGCATCCACAACCACAGATGTCCCTTGAAAAACAGTTGCTGCAAAGGAGGAAGATGAAAGCTTCAGGAAAGGAAGGGGATAAACCTGCATTGCCGAATTGAGAGTCATAGACGAATGGAGCCAGAATCTTGATGGAGTTGGAATGTAGTTTATCGTTAATGTGTTTCGAAGTTATACCAAACGTCTTCTTCAGGACCAGCCACAGATCTTTATTACATAAGTATCTATCCTTCAGTCTTGATCTTCATATCTGGACTATGTAACTGGTCATAGACATAGCAAAATATCAGCATCTAAATATTACTTAAATATGTACAGTCGAAACCAGAAGATCCCATACACTATATAAAAAGACACACATGCATGTTTTTCTTAATATCTGACATGAAATCAGAATAAACCTTTCCCGTTTTAGGTCAATTAGGATTACTATAATTATTATTTGCCAAATGCCAGAATAGAAGAAGCAGTGTTTCAGGTGTGCATTAAAATACATCCACAGGTGTGTCTCTAATTAACTCAGATGTTGCCAAAAAATCTATCAGAAGCTTCCAAACACATGACATCATCATATGGGCAGTCTACAATTGTATAAAGGCATAGTAATCTTAGTGTATGGAAACTTTGACTTTGCAGTAAAGGTACTGTCACACTTAGCGATGCACCAGCGATCCCGACCAGCGATATGACGCGGTCAGGATCGCTGGTGCATCGCTAAGTGGTCGCTAGTGAGCTGCCACACAGGCAGATCTCACCAGCGACATTGCAGGGGTCGGGGGTCGTTACTTACCTGTCACACTAGGCGATCCTGACGTCCTCCCACCCGGCTCCACACTCGTCGCTCGTCTCTCCACAGGAAGCCCCGCAGGAAGCTGATGACGAGAAACGGTCCAGGACGTTCTCGCGCAATCAGCGATAATCGCTTAGTGTGACAGTACCTTAAGTAATACAAATGCCTTAAAACATTCTCTCTCTCTCACACTATTCTGGCATTTGGCAAATATTAATTAATTATGGTAATCCTAACTGACCTAAACATTGAAAGGTTTATTCTGAATTTATGTCAGATATTGAGAAAAACATGCAGATGTATCCTTTTATATAGTGTATGGAAACTTCTGGATTCAACTGTATGGCCATCTTAAACTAGGCTACCCAATGACAAAGAGAGTAGCTACTTCCCTCTTTTATATACTTTATGTCTCCTGTTCATGATCATCTAATAAATTATTATTACAATTAATGCAATGTTTTGTTTTTGAATGTCATTTCTAGGTCTTCCAGGTGTAGAATAAATTTTGTGTACCGAAGAGTGAGGATTTAAATCCCAGCACAACCAATTGCAGTGGTGAAACATGGCAGGGACAGTTGCCTGGGAGCGAAGCTTCTAGGGGGTGAAAAACTATGAAAAAGTAGCAATGGCATAGGTACTGTTAAAGATCCTTGGCAATGTGCAAGCCCTAGGCCGGAGGGGAAGCGCTACTTTGAACTGTATTGCTGTTAAAATGATGACAATACTGTTGGCTCCTGTGGAAGAGCAGAGAGCCATAGACTCCTTACCGCACCATTATCCATCACGTAGGCTGCTGTAGGCACAAAGTCTACAAGATGTTAACGTCACAACGTCACTGCATTACGCTATCTGTGCCGGCCCACTCTATACGCAAGAGAGAAGAGGACTGTGTCTCTCGGGAGGTGGTGGGATAGCGTCATTACTTTTAAAGGAGACATTCAGGAAGCACCATTATTTTTTAAGGAGGCAATTAGGGGGGATTATTTGTTTTAAAGGAACACTAAGGGGCCATTATTACTTATTAGGAAGCACTTAGGGGGTCATTATTATAGATTAGGGGATGCTGTTATTTTGTATATTTTTACATGTTAAACAAAATTGTTTCAGTTCATTTATGAGACTTGATTTATTCCTAAAACCATCGTCAGTAAATCATGAGTCCCAATTCCAGTCTTGTATTCTGGTTTATATAGAGCATCTTAAGGCCCCGTCACACTAAGCGATATCGCTAGCAATATCGCTATGTGTGATACTTACCTCCGACCGGCTCCCCCGCTGATTATTGCTGATCGCGCGAGAGCGGCCTGGACCGTTTCTCGTTGTCAGCTTCCTGCTGGGCTTCCTGCTGTGGAGACGAGCGACGCGTGGACGCGGGCAGGAGGACGTCAGGATCGCCACGTCTGACAGGTAAGTAGCGACCCCCGACTCCTGCGATGTCGCTGGTGACTTCTGCCTGTGTGGCAGCTCACTAGCGACCACTTAGCGATGCACCAGCGATCCTGACCGGGTCATATCGTTGTCGGGATCGCTGGTGCATCGCTAAGTGTGACGGTACCTTAAGTCTTGTCCTTTGAAAACCCCATGGCATGGAGTGAAAGATCTTGATAAATAGCTTCTTCTCCTTCTTTGTGTCACAGCTTCTGCCATTAAAAAGGTTATTTGTTAAACGTTGGCAGCAGTTAGCGAACATCAATGATCATTTATTTAGATGGACATTAAGAATCCTTAATGGCCTACAGAGCTAAATGGGAGATCTCCTTAATTGGTTACTTCTAAAGACCGAACGGTTGCATTCTATCAGTTCCAAAAAGGGAGGAAATATATACAGTCTGTAGAATTGATGACTGAAATCTATAAACACGGCTTGTTAAATAGATCTAAGAATTTGTAGATCTGCAGCGTGTGATCTCAAGGATGTATTTCTTTGTTGGAGAATACACAAATGGAAAATAAATTGAATTTTTAAAATTCCTTGTTAATGCTTATGCTGTAAAGAGCAGTGGACCTTTGGCACCCACAAAACAGGTAATATATTTTTTCCTGAGCAGAAATAATTCATTTTTCACTCAACCAATGAAATCAAAGCCTATTTTTCAAAGGTCAGCTTGCTAGAGAAAATCTGCCACGGTATTGCTTGGCAACAGAAAAAGTAGTGAATTGCAAAATACCAACGGTGCTGAAATTTTATTTTCTGTACTAGAAAGCCTTATATATCCATTATAATTATTATTATTACATGAAAAATTTAGCAACTGAAAAGAATTCTCAAATAATTGAAACATATGAGACATACTGTACAATAGAATTTAGATACAGTGGTGTAACTAGAGACTGATGGGCCTTGGTGCATGTTGGTCAGATGTATGGGGTCTTGTGGTGTTCTAGAAAAGACAAATCTGTTCGACCCTCGTGTAATGTCCCCATCCTAGCCCCTTCCAGTAATAAGGTCCCCAATTCTGTCCCCCTTTATCTTATAATATCCCCATTTAGGGCCCCTTCTTGTAATTATACCCATCATCTTGGCCCCTTCGTTTAAAAATGTCCCCAATACTGGGCCCCTTTTTATAATAATGTCATCCATCCATCCTGACTGCTTCCTATAATAAAGTCCTCCATTCTTGCCCATTTTTGTTAAATAATGTCCGTCATCCTGGCCCTTTAATTTAATCATATCCCCCATCCTGGGCCCTTTCCTATAATAATGTCTTCCAACCTGGGCTCCGTCCAATAATAATGTCCTCCATCTTGGCCCCTTTATTAAATAATGCCCATCATCCTAGGTCACTTCCAGTGATAATGTCCCCCATCTTGGGCCTCTTCTTATAATAATATCCCCTATCCTGCTCCCTTTAATAATGTCTCCTATTCTGAGCCCCATACTGTAACAATGTCAGGTTACAGGTGCACTGTGTGGTGCGGGGCCCATCTCATGAGGTCGCCTTGTGGCAGATGGGCTCATACAATCTGACGAAAACCTGTATAAAGAACCTAAAATGTAAAGCATAGTAGATACAGAAGCAAAACAAATTAAAATGATAAAAATATTATCTGTTTGCCAGGGCTGTAATTAGAAAAAGCAAATGTCTAAATGCCCAATTTGAAAGTTAAAGGGTGATTTCTATCTCTACCTTTCATGACGAAGACTAGAAAAACTCTGTCAAAACACCGACTACACGAGCTAGGGCTATGGAAACAATGAATGAGAGTTATGAAAACAGAGTAGCACAGTAAGATTAGGAGTAACTCAGGAGTTACAGAGAGAGCATAACTGCACATCTTAGGACCTGTGTTTGTTTCCGAAGCCCCATCTCCTGTTCCCGGCTGGATGGAATTATTTCTATCTCAGACGCCTAAACTGGGAATGGGAATTATCCTTTAAAAGGGATATTTTATTACAAGAAGTGATTACCTATCCACTGGTAATGGAACAATGTTGGAACTTGTGCTTTATTGCTCTATTTAAATTTTACATGATTGATGGAAACAGCAAACTATAACACCTGTTGATTGATTCTAATAGAAATCGGCAAAACTGTTTGATTGAACACAGCTATCATAACCGTAGATCATTATTTGCATACACTTAAGGCCTCCATATTAGACCAAAGTTGTGCCAAATGGACAAATTTGATCAAATCAATCATTCGTCTTTCGGTTCCTTAGATGGCAAAAAGATTGACTTTTGGGCTACGAATGTTCACAATAGTCCGAAAAATTGTCTGGGCATGTTTGGTATTTTCGTATATCTATTGTTCATAGCATAATGTGTACGTGCTGATCATTCGGGAAAACAAGCAATCTGTTCTTCCTAGCTCCACCTTTGGGTATATCAGGTTAAGACTGAACATTTTCTTCTCTGTACATGCTGTACATGAACGCATGAAGCTATGGCTTCATCTTAAAAATATTTGTACGATGTAATCGGATATGTATATGGTGCGGTTGTGTAAACAGTTTTGGACGAATGATCATTCATCATTTGATGTCATTTCATGTGTATGAGGTTCAGAGGCAGAGTGCCATATAAGTCATGTGAGAATCACATTGCACTGCTCAGTGTCATGCTGGGTGAAAAATAAGTAAGTGCACAACAACTGGAAGATGTAGGGGGGAGCCCAAACACTAGGGAAGTGGGGAGTGGAGACCCCTAGGTAGAACTAAAATCACCATGTCTGCCCTAACCATCCCTATATAGGCTCTGCACCTATCGCCGAGCAGGAACCTAATCCCTGCCTGACCCTAGGGATAGGCTCTGGTTACGGAGAGGACAGGATGGGCACTAGTCAGTCCCCTCTACAACTAAAGACAGAGAGGGTAGATAAACGAGGGGAACACTTAGCTTGAGAAAATCACCAAGATATCACACCAGCAATCCTCCAAGAGTCCTCTGAGAAGGAACTAACCGACTGTTAGTATATCCAACTAGACAGAGAAAGGTAAGAGCTAACGCCAGCAACATGCTGCAGACACGGAATCAATATAAACCTTCAGGAAAGATGTCTAATTAGTAGCAGAAGGTGG
Organism: Dendrobates tinctorius; assembly: GCF_039654945.1. Lineage (NCBI taxonomy): Eukaryota > Metazoa > Chordata > Amphibia > Anura > Dendrobatidae > Dendrobates > Dendrobates tinctorius. The sequence goes on from NW_027361823.1 coordinate 29,508,609, forward strand.
AAGGTCCTAAAGGGAGCGGGATATCGCTCCACAACAGAGATACCAAAATCAAGAAGGTGCTTGAGCTAATTGCAATGACCTTCTACAGAAGGATCCAGGATGACTGTCAGTCACCCCTGACACACAGACTGGCCCGGTACCTGTCCTGACCCGAGCATGACAGCGTGATGTATTTCTATGCAGCTGTCAAGCTAAGTTCAGGAGAGCCGACAGCCAGTATGAGCATTACGATGCGATCCTTGCACGAGTTATACGACAGTCTGTCTCTGCCCTTACACACAAACCTGTTAAGCCACATTGCTTTATTTGTGCTATCAATGACAGTGAGCTAGAAAGCAATGTAAAAAAATGGGACCAACACAAACAGAAAGTACCGTATATGCTCGAGTATAAGCCGAGATTTTCAGCCCATTTTTTCATGCTGAAAGTGCACTTCTCGGCTTATACTCGAGTCATACCGAGGGTCGGCGGGGGAGGGGGAGCGCGGGTGTCAGAGATCATACTCACCCCCTCCTGGCACAGTTTCTGCAGCTCCCCTGCTTCTTCCATGGTCTGGCGCCCCAGCTCTTCCTGCGTTCAGCGATCATGTGGTAGCACTCATTAAAGTAATGAATATGTGCATATTCATGACTTTGAGTGGTACCACGTGACCGCTGAAACCTGGAAGATCTGCGGCGACGACACCATGGGAGAAGAGGGGCTGCAGAGACCGTGCGCCAGGAGGGGGTGAGTATGATGGTGGAGCCATATTCACCTGTCCCCGTTCCACCGCCACGCGCCGCTCTGTCCTCCACATCCTCTGACTGTGACATTCACGTCAGAGGGCGCGATGACGTAGTAAGTGCGCACCCTCTGCTGAACGTCACTGCAGAGATCCGGGACACAGAGCGGTGCACGGTGATGGAATGGGGACAGGTGAATATCGCCAGTGCCGGGGGCCTGAGCCAGCGGTGACACCGGCACCTGTCCCACATAGCGCGCCGCTGTCCCCGCCTGCTCAGGACACAGGCACCTGGCCCCCAGCGACGAGAGGTGAGTATGTCATTTTTTTTTGTAATTGCAGCAGCGCAATTTATGGGCCATATTTATCTATGGAGCATCTTCTTGGCCAACATTAACCCTTGTGCAGCATTTTATGAGGGTATTTAACTATGGAGCATCTTCGTGGGCCACCATTAACCCTTGTGTAGCATTTTATGTGGGGTATTTAACTATGGAGCATATTCTTGGGCCACCACTAACCCTTGTGCAGCATTTTATGTGGGGTATTTATCTATGGAGCATCTTCTTGGGCCACCATTAACCCTTGTGCAGCATTTTATGGGGGGGGTATTTATCTATGGAGCAAATTTTTGGACCATCATTAACCCTTGTGCAGCATTTTATGGGGTGTATTTATCTATGGAGAATCTTTTTTTGGACCACCATTAACCCTTGTGCAGCACCACCCTTGGCTTATACTCGAGTCAATAATGTTTCCCAGTTTTTTGTGGCAAAATTAGGGGACTCGGCTTATACTCGAGTATATACGGTATTTAACGTATTGTTTTTTCCTTATAATATGACAAAATAGCACTGATTATTAATTCTGACAATCACACAAAATGAAACACAAATCAGATACCTAAAAGAGTTGTCATTGCCAACCAGAATAGAGTAGGGGGAAATGGACACCTATGCGGACTGAATTCTCAGCTAGAAGCAGTTTTTACAGTCGTGGCCAAAAGTATTGACACCCCAGCAATTCTGTCAGATAATACTCAGTTTCTTCCTGAAAATGATTGCAAACACAAATTCTTTGGTATTATTATCTTCATTTAATTTGTCTTAAATGAAAAAACACAAAAGAGAATGAAACAAAAAGCAAAACATTGATCATTTCACACAAAACTCCAAAAATGGGCCAGACAAAAGTATTGGCACCCTCAGCCTAATACTTGGTTGCACAACCTTTAGCCAAAATAACTGCGACCCACCGCTTCTGGTAACCATCAATGAGTTTCTTACAATGCTCTGCTGGAATTTTAGACCATTCTTCTTTGGCAAACTGCTACAGGTCCCTGATATTTGAAGGGTGCCTTCTCCAAACTGCCATTTTTAGATCTCTCCACAGGTGTTCTATGGGATTCAGGTCTGGACTCATTGCTGGCCACCTTAGAAGTCTCCAGTGCTTTCTCTCAAACCATTTTCTAGTGCTTTTTGAAGTGTGTTTTGGGTCATTGTCCTCCTGGAAGACCCATGACCCCTGAGGGAGACCCAGCTTTCTCACACTGGGCCCTACATTATGCTGCAAAATTTGTTGGTAGTCTTCTGACTTCATAATGCCATGCACACAGTCAAGCAGTCCAGTGCCAGAGGCAGCAAAGCAACCCCAAAACATCAGGGAACCTCCGCCATGTTTGACTGTAGGGACCGTGTTCTTTTCTTTGAATGCCTCTTTTTTTCTCCTGTAAACTCTATGTTGATGCCGTTGCCCAAAAAGCTCTACTTTTGTCTCATCTGACCAGAGAACATTCTTCCAAAACATTTTAGGCTTTTTCAGGTAAGTTTTGACAAACTCCAGCCTGGCTTTTTTATGTCTCGGGGTAAGAAGTGGGGTCTTCCTGGGTCTCCTACCATACAGTCCCTTTTCATTCAGACACCGACGGATAGTACAGGTTGACACTGTTGTACCCTCGGACTGCAGGGCAGCTTGAACTTGTTTGGATGTTAGTCGAGGTTCTTTATCCAACATTCGCACAATCTTGCGTTTAAAGTTACAGGTGCTGTTAATTACACAAATTAGAGAAGCATCACATGAGCAGTGCCATGCCAATACTTTTGTCCACCCTCTTTTTTATGTTTGGTGTGGAATTATATCCAATTTGGCTTTAGGACAATTCTTTTTGTGTTTTTTCATTTAAGACAAATTAAATGAAGATAATAATACCAAAGAATTTGTGTTTGCAATAATTTTCAGGAAGAAACTGAGTATTATCTGACAAAATTGCAGGGGTGTCAATACTTTTGGCCACAACTGTATTTAGCACATTCATGAAGTAAATAATGACCAATCAAAAATCAAATAGATGATTAACACTTTTGCCTTGCATCATTGATGTGCAACCAAGATGGATGACAAAGAGTGAATGCTCTTTTTGTGCTTGTATTTATCAGTTCAGTCATGTAAATTAAAGCTCATGGGCCCCAATGCAAAAGCTCCAACAGGGCCCCCAATTATTGCAAACGCATCTTGTTGCGGGGGGGAAGGAAATTGAGGACGGAGAGGACCCATGACCTGCAGAGAGGGGGTGTGGTAAACCAGGGGAAGAGGGAGAGTGGAGCGCGGGAAAAAGCACAGCGTTCCCGCCGCAGGCAAGAGAGAGCAGGGACCTGCTGCTCACCCCAGAGAGACAGATTGAAGAGCAGAGACCCAGGACGGGCACATGGGGGACTCCCGGGTACCAGTGACTGTGCAGAATGACGGGCGCCGAGGGAAGAGTCACGGTGTGGCTAACCAGATACCAGCAGGTGCACCGAGAGTTGGGCGTCAAGTTAAGCATTGCAGTGCTGGAATCCAGGTATTGATGGGTGCACAGGAAAGCGCACGCCGAGTAGAGACTTGTGCAGAGCTGCACTCTTCGGCTCTGCAGTTCAATAGACTAGGGACTCAGTGGGCAAAACCGGTGACCGCCCGTTACCGCCAGAAGCGGGACCATGTGTTGGGCAGGAAAGCCCCGGCCTCCGCTGGCATCCCATCACCCATTGGACTGCAAGCGTTTAAAGGACAGCGGAGTCACGATAAGTTTGAAACTGATATAAAAGAGTGTTGAATTAAAATAACTCTTACACAAATTAAGTTGTTCAACCCCTTGTTGGCTCCCCGCGAGGAGAACCCCACTTGTGTTAATCAAACCCCACCCTTGTTAACCCTTGCTCTGCGCCTCTGTGTTACTGCATACGTTTACTTGCTTGACACCAGTAAGATCAGACAATTTTTCTCATGATGACAGCTCCCTGGTGTTAAAGGACGGGTGGATTATTTAACACTCAGTTTTCATCGGCTTTAACTTAGACTATGATAATTGCTCCAGAATATAATATTATCCATTTATCCTTGTAAAAGGGAACCTTTAAATAGACGGAGCAGACAGAACAGCAGATCATAACAGAATTGTGCGCCATTCGAAACCACTGTGGCTTTTTTACTGTTCCCTTCTCCTGATAACAATAGGGTAGGTTACCCCTAAATGTTTCCCTGGAGAGGGCAGAATTGCATCTGACATGAATCAGAACTCTGCTCAGGCAATCAGCTCTTCAAAATGAAGACCTATTGAATGACCATCAAAGTGCAAGAACCTTTGTGAGTCCGGTTTTCAGAGACCGTGCCCCTGTGTTTCCTGGCACATAAAACACTTTCCACTCAGGTTTCAGACTATGCCTCGCTGAGCATATACTCCACATTAATTCCAAACCACTGCTGCATACACATGGTCCCTGCTTACCAGGAATTATGCAAATTATATGTTTAGCGTGAAAATGAGTAACCTTAATTCATCAGACTTTTCTGTTAGTCGGGAGAGTCCATTACTGGTGAACGTGTTATAATGGGTGAAGCATAGCCATGACCATGTGGCCTCGCGTGTTTGTATTCCTCAATGTTGGAATTGCATTACCAAGAAGGAAAAGTCTTTTTTTCTGTGAACTGTAATTATCAAAATCACAGGATCGATACATTATTAATTATATGTAATGGAGAAAAAGTGGAAACAACATTTTTAATAACATTTTGATTTATTCAGTACTGATTATGAGCACCAGGAGCTGAAATACACTTTGGCTGAATTAGGTTATTGCAGGATGTCTGAAAAATATTCTGGATGCACTTGGGCATATAAACCTTTGCGATTGCTGACAAATGACGTCCCAAATGTGCTGGATGGGGACAAGTCCGGAGAAGCTTCAGGACATGGTAGCACGTTTAGGCCATGCAGCTGTGCCCAGTTTTGTAACATATCTGGCATTGTATTGAAAAAGATGCTCCCGGGACACTTTGTAGAAATGGCCATATAATCTGGGACATCGTTCCATGACTTTTCCTTTGTGGTGTTGCAATTACCATTTTGAGAAGTGTATGTATATAGTACATTTTTTCAATCACATCTCCTCTTGTTCAAATCTTATTTATGTTGGGCCTAAAATGGAAGTATAAATCATGAGGATACCCCCATGTATACCTTCTACAGAAAACTTCTACATAACCAACTTTTTTATACAGTATATAAAGTAGAGAGGAATATGTTATCCATATTCCCTCAATATGAAAACCGTATACTGCTCGATATACTTTTTTTTATGTGTCCCTAAGTGCATCTGTGCCTATGGACACGTTGGATGCACATTTCGGGGAATTCTCCCATCATATGTCCCTAACAGGTAGAAGAACAAAATATGAACATTGCTTTACCAATAGGCCTCCCAATCTAGTTTATTATAGGATACCTACACTTTAATTTCTAATATGTGACAGAGGTTGAAATGCTTTGCAGATCAAACATGTCAGATGAGAGAGAAATGGTGTAGGAGGAGGAGTCCCCGCTGTGTGTCCGGGCTGGAACCAAGGGGGCCGTCACTAACGTTCCTAGGGGGAATGTTTCTGGGGGACATAATTAGGGGACGGACTGCAGAGACTTCTAGAAAGGTTGGGGGAGGAACTAATATAAAAGGGGCTGGGGACGCCAGCAGCAGTCAGTCAACGGGAGCTAGAAGGCGCCCGGGAGCCAGAGTAAGAGCCTTCGCCAGAGACCAGAGAGAGCAGCGACAGGAGAGACGGAAGGGAGACTCACCGTGGGCAGAAGGAGGAAGGCCGTCCAGCAGAGGAACACCGACTGTCCACCCGCATCCCTAGCGGCCACCACCGCCTGACTTCAGCCCGCGGCCACGGCCTGTCCACTGCCGCCCGCGACCATCGCCGCTCCACTCCAGCCCGCGGTTGCGGCCTGTCCGCTGCCGCCCGCGGCCGTCGCCGTTCCGCTCCAGCCCGCGGCTGCGGCCTGTCTGCTGCCTGGGCCGTCGCCGCTCCACTCCACCCCGCGGTTGCTGCCTGGCCGCTGCCGCCCACCGTCCCCACAACGCAGCTCTGGGCTGCGACTGCTTCTTGCCTGCAGCCACTCGAGGCTGCCGCCGCCCATTCCCATCTTGGGGCTGCGGCCTCCATTCTCCAGCCCCCAGGTGACACTGCACTGCCTCTGCCATGGGGCGCTACGCAAAGGAACTCTCCAGGGGCCTGTTGTGCCCCCATCTCGCCTGGGCCTAGGAGCTCCCGAAGTCTTTGCCAGATCCTCATCGGCTGGGCCCAGTGGCTGAAACGCCGAAGCATCACCGATCAGTACTCTGCCGGACATCAGAAAGGATAAGTGTCACGTTGTAATTAAGAACCCGTAGCCGGCCATACCGCGGCCCTATAGTGACCGGTCTTTGCCGGGTTAGTCGTGTTTGCATTACCAGTGTATTCTTGTGTTGATCCCTGCGAGGACAATTATTGTTAGCTTGTTTGGTTGCTCATTATAGGCATCTATATATATGAAAGTTACACTTTAAAGTTCAAACCGTCTCGCATCTCGTCACTGCATCCCGCGTACCTGTGAGTACTACATTGGTATCCCCAGGCCCCCCACAGTATCTTAGTACCGGACCCCTATCGCCTGGCCCTACTCCACCTGATCCAGAAACAAAATGGCATGCGCATGCGCAGTGCGCTCGCCGAGATCTTCAAGCTGGCACCCGGCAACTGCAGGAATTATTCCTATTGGTTCCTGACTTTTGATCACTGTGATACACTAACACAGTAATCAAGAGCCCAATAATTAGTAAATATGGTAGCACTTGGGCTGTTCCTCGCTGTGCACCCCCTTTGTCATCTGTCCCCCTGTCATCCCCATAGTCAGATTACATTATTTTTCTTTTTAATTTTATAATTTTTATTTCTTTAATTGTCATTAGGGTTAGAGTTAGGCTTAGTTTTTTTTTCAAAAGTTACAAAAAGAATGATGACAATATGACAACCTAATATTTTCAAATTCTGTATAGTACCTGTGGGTTCAAAATGCTAATTATACACTTCGATAAAATAATTCAGGGTATAGTTTCCAAAATGGGGTCAGTGATTGGGGATTTCTGCTGTATAGGCAATTTAGGGGCCTTCCAGATATGACATGGCACACAGAATCTCAGCTAAATTTGTGTTCCAAAATATTGCTCCCTCCGTTCCATGCCCTGCCATTTGTACAAACAGAACTTTGTGAATACATGTGGGGCATCGTCGCGCTCGTAAGAAAGTGGGTAACAAACTGTGGAGTGTTACCTTTGCAAAAGTGAAAAAATTGGGGCTAGGGGTAAAAAAAAAATTTTTCATTCCACTTTGCATTAATTCCTGTGTAGAAGAGTTAAAAAATTTCCTGACAACAGTTTTGAAGTATTTGAGGGGTGTGGTTTTTGAAATGGCATCACTTTTGGGGAGTTTCTAATATCTAGGCCCCTCAAAGTCCATTGGAATCTAAATAGGTCTCTAAAGAAAGAGGTTTTGTAAATTTGCTGAAAAAATTAGAAATTGTTGATAAACTTTTAACCCCTCTAACATTCTACTGAAATAAAATGACGCTCGAAATATGACCCAGATGTAAAGTAGACATATGGGAAATGTTTATTAATTATTTTGTACGGCATGACTAACTGGTTTAAGGATATAAAGATTGAAAGTGTGAAAACTGCTATTATTTTTTTGGGCCAAAATTGTGATATTTTCACAAATAAATGTGTCATATCAAGCAATTTTTACCGCTATCATAAAGTACAATATGTCACAAAAAAACTGTTCTGAATGACTGGAATACATTAAAGCTTTCCAGAGTTATTACCACATAAAGTTTGCAAATTGCCTACTTTAAAGAGCCACTTTTTGGAAGCAGGGTAAACTGATTAAATTTGCTGCTGACACAAAGCTAGGAGGGATAGCTAATACTAGAGGAGAGAGAGAAAGATATAAATAAATTGGAGCAGTGGGCAGCAACTAACAGAATGGTTTTTAACAGGGAAAAATGCAAAGTACTACATCTGGGCAATAAAAATGAAAAAAGCATATACAGAATGGGAGGAATAGGGCTAAGCAACAGCTCATGTGAAAAAGACTTGGGTAGACTAATAGATCACAGACTGAATATGAGTCAACAGTGTAATGCAGCAGCAAAAAAGGCAAATGCAATTCTAGGATGTATTAACAGAAGCATACAGCCTAGATCACATGAAGTCATTATTGCCTTCTACTCCTCTTTGGTCAGACCTCATCTGGAATACTGTGTCCAGTTTTGGGCAGCACATTTTAAAAAGACATCAACAAACTGGAGCAAGTTCAGAAAAGAGAGACCAGAATGGTGACCGGTCTGCAAACCCTGTCTTATGAGGAAAGGTTGCAGGATTTGGGAATGTTTAGCTTGCAGAAGAGAAGATTGAGAGGAGACTTAATAGCTGTCTACAAATATCTCAAGGGCTGTCACATTGTAGAAGGATCATCTTTTATTCTCATTTGCGCAAGGAAAGACTAGAAGCAATGGGATGAAACTGAATGGGAAGAGATACAGATTACATATTAGAAAAAACTTTTTGACAGTTAAAGTGATCAATGAGTGGAACAGGCTGCCACGAGAAGTTGTGAGTTCTCCTTCAATGGAAGTCTTCAAACAGAGGCTGGACAGATATCTGTCTGGGATGATTTAGCGAAACCTGCCTTTGAGCAGGGGGTTGGACTAGATGGCCCAGGAGGTCCCTTCCAACTCTACGATTCTATGATTCTATTCTACAAATCACTATCGACCCTTTAACGAGCCTTGCAATATGACTTAGGATAAAAGCCAAATCAGAATCTCAATTTACAGACACTGTGTTTCCGGGTACTGCCCCTCGTCAGTGCAAAACGTGAGATCTGACTTGAATAGGTGAGAAGCTCTGTACTGAGGTCTAAGGCCGGGATCACACTTGCGAGAAACTCGCACGCAGCTCACGTCTCAATACCCTGCACTGCTGCTGCCACTGGGGACCGGAGTGTGCGCTCCGGTCCGAGTGCCGGCGGCAGTGTCGGGTATTGAGAAGCGAGACTCATGCGAGTTTCTTGCAAGTGTGACCCCGGCTTAAGCCCTTCTTACATTGGCATGTCAGGACCAGTATGTCACTCTCCATAAGGAGAAATGTTACTAACTTAAATCCTTATCACATAAAGTGACAGTCAGATTTATAAAATTTGGCTGGTCATCAAGGTCATTGTCACTAAGGGGTTAAGGAAAGGTCTGCAGAAAGAAAAACAGAAGAACACCAGATTCAGGGGAAGAGCGACATTTAGACCAGGTAAATAAGGTCTTTTTTTAACTCAGCTTCACAGATCTGAGATCTGTCACCATGGTATGGACCATCTATTGCATGCACATTGCAAAAATTGGTTTGAGTGTTACTAAATATGGTGTTTGGCCTGAATGCGTCTTTTCAATGTAAGTTCACGAGAAAAGTTGTTAATTGCATTAATAAAAATGACCCTTACTGTTAAATGAGTCTGCACATCTTTTCTAGCACTAGCAGTTTTGTGCCTTACTACTATATGCCTAATAAATTTTAATTTAACCTAAAGAACAATGTGCAAATGAGCCATGCAAATAGTAAAATTAGAGGCATTTTCCAAGAGATGTGACTCTAACCTGTCTGTAATTGTTGAAGTCCGGATTTAGTATGGGAAATAAATTCTTTTTTTTACCCCTAAAGGTGCGTGATTAGTAATCAGCAATATCCCTCTGATCGAGCCAAAGTAGCCTTCATTATGTCCCATCTGGAGGGAGAGGCCCTGTCCTGGCTGAACCCCCTCTAGGAACGGGAAGATCCCATTGTATCAAGCCTTCCGGTCTTCTTGGATACCTTTCGCAGGGTTTTTGATGAGCCTGGTCAGATAACCTCTCTTACAGAGTTTCTTTTTAACCTTCATCAGGGTTTTCTCACGGTCGGACAGTATGCGATCTGCTTTCGTACTCTCTCCTCGGTGCTCGGCTGGAATAACGCGACATTGGTAGGGGCATTCTGGCGTGGTCTTTCAAGCAGGATAAAGGATGAACTTGCGGGTCGGGATACCCCGACCACCCTGGAGGACCATATCTCGCTGGCCACCCGCATTGACCTACTCTTCAAGGAGCGTGCCCGGGAGTCAGCGAGAGACAGGAAACCCACTAGATCGGCCTCCCTTTCCCACCAGTCTGCTAGTCCCCATCCTGCCGGGTCCCCTTCTCCCTCCTCTGTCGAACCCATGCAGGTGGATCGCCTCAAGTTGGCCGAGTGGCGTCGGAGGGAGAGACGGGTGCAAGGCCTATGCCTCTTTTGCGGAGGTTCGTCACATTTTGTCCGCACCTGTCCTGAGAGACCGGGAAATTCCTCCACCTAGGTCAGGTAAGAGAGGCCTCCCTAGGTGCTAATGATTCCTCTCAACCTCTTACTATTTCTGTTCTTGTGGTTTCAGGGCACAGACGTGGGTCTGAGGTGGCCTATGTGGATTTGGGCTTGGCAGGTAACTTCATCCGGCGTGAAGAGGTGGACAAGTACCAAATTCCCGTGGTTATCCTATGTAATCCTCGCCTGATTGCAGCAGTGGATGGCAAACCGCTACAGGAGACCGTCACCTTGGTCACTGAGGAGGTGGAGTTGCAAGTCGAAGCCTTAAAACGAGAGAAAATAGCTTTTTACATTTTGTCAAAACTCTCCCATGCGATTCTACTCGGTCTCCCCTGATTAAGGACTCATCAGCCTTTCCTCGACTGGTCTCGGGGGAGGTACTTCGCTGGGGGCACCCGTGCCAAGCTCGCTGCCTGACTCCTGTCCGTCTTGCTGCCGTTCCTCGGCCACCCCCTGACCTTGCGGGCCTTCCTTCAGCCTACAGTTCCTACGCAGACGTCTTTGATAAGAGGGAAGCAGAGGTTCTTCCTCCACACAGGCCTTTTGACTGCCCAATTGAGCTTATCACCGGTTCAACCTCCCCAGGGGCAGAATCTACCCTCTGTCTCCCGCAGAGACCTTAGCCATGTCAGAGTACATCCATGAGAACCTTGCCAAAGGCTTTATACAGAAATCTTCTTCGCCCGCGGGAGTCAGGTTTTTCTTCGTCAAGAAAAAGGAAGGATCTCTACGGCCGTGCATTGACTATAGGGGCTTGAATGAGATTACCATCAAGAACAGGTATTCTCTTCTACTCATTCCGGAGTTGTTTGACCGTCTCAGAGGGGCCCGGGTCTTCTCCAAGTGAGACCTTAGGGGAGCCTATAATCTGATCCGTATCCGCGCAGGAAACCAGTGGAAGACTGCTTTCAACACTCGAGATGGCCATTACGAGTACCTGGTCATGCCCTTTGGCCTCGGCAATGCTCCTGCGGTGTTTCAAGAGTTCGTCAACGAGATCTTCCGGGACCTCTTGTACTCCTGTGTGGTCGTGTACTTGGATGACATCCTCATTTTCTCATTGGATCTCTCATCCCACAGAAAGATTGTTCGCCTGGTGTTACAGCATCTTCGGAAGAATCGCCTATATCCTAAGATAGAGAAATGTCTCTTTGAACAAACCTCTCTGCCGTTTCTGGGTTGCATTATCTCCAACGCTGGATTAAGGATGGATCCCGAGAAACTGACTGCAGTCCTCAAGTAGTCTCGTCCTGTTGGAGTAAGAGTGATACAACGGTTTCTCGGATTTGCCAATTTTTACAGGCAATTTATTCCTCACTTTTCTGCAATAACCAAACCTATTTCCGCTCTCACCTGAAAGGGGACAACTCCCAATTCTTGGACTACGGAGGTGGAGGAGGCCTTTCAGACTCTAAAACGGGCTTTCTCCATGGCCCCGGTGTTGCACCAACCCGAACGCAACCAACCCTTTGTGCTTGAGGTGGACACTTCCTCAACGGGTGCCGGGGCAGTACTGTCCCAGAGATCCACCTCCAGTCGTCTGCGTCCTTGTGGCTTCTTTTCGAAGGCTTTCTCTCCACCCGATTGCAACTACTCCATCGGCGACCATGAACTGTTGGCCATAAAATTGGCCCTGGAAGAATGGCGTCATCTCCTGGAGGGGGCTGTCCATCCCTTTGTAATCTTCTCTGACCACAAAAACTTGGCCTATCTCCAGTCTGCCCAGAGACTCAATCCTTGACAGGCCAGATGGTCCTTATTTTTTGCCTGATTTGATTTCGAGCTCCGTTTTCGCCCCGGCAACAAGAACACCAAAGACGACGCCCTATCCAGGGTCTTCCAGCCAATTGAGACAGTGGAGGAACCTTCGCACATTATTGAGCCCACTAGAATCATCACTGTGGCTCTGGTGAACTGACTTTCTCCACCCCCAGGCAAGACCCTTGTGCCAGAAAATCTCAAGAGGAAGGTGCTTCTATGGGGTCACTCCTCCAGACTGGCCGGAACCAAGAAGACTCTTGCCCTTATCACGTGTCACTACTGGTGGCCTACGCTTTGCCAAGATGTGCTTGATTTCGTGGCCTCTTGTTCCTCCTGTGCTTAGAACAAAGTGCTGCGACGACTTCCTTCTGGCTTATTGCTCCTGTTGCCGGTCCCTGCCGTTCCTTGGGAACACATTGCCATGGATTTCATCACCGACTTCCATTCTTCCGGTTGTACAGTAATCCTGGTGGTGGTGGACTGTTTTTCCAAGATGGCCCACTTCATCCCTCTGTCTGGTCTCCCCTCTGCTCCTGAGTTGGCCAGAGTTTTTATCCATCAGATCTTCAGACTCCATGGACTACCTCAATGTATTGTGTCTGACCGGGGGATTCAGTTCACCTCCAAGTTCTGGCGGGCACTTTGTAAGCTCATGAACGTTTCCCTCGACTTCTCCTCTTCTTACCATCCGCAGTCCAGCATACCAATGTTGACTGGGTAGCTACGTCATTCTTCCAACGTCCACCAAAACGACTGGGTTGACCTACTTCCTTGGTCAGAGTTCGCCTACAACAACCATACTGGCGAATCCTCGCCCAAATCTCCGTTTTTCATTGTGTTTGGCAGACATCCTGGTGTTCCTCTTCCGGTAACCTCTGCCTCCGAAGTACCCACATTCAAAGCCTTGTCCTCAGAATTTTCCAAAGTTTGGGCAGAGACCAACACGTCACTCAAGAAGGCTGCTGACCAGATGAAAGATTATACTGACAAGAAGAGATTGGATCCTCCACCGTATCATACCGGGGACAAAGTCTGGCTCTCGTACAAATTTATCTGGTTGAAACTGCCCTCCTACAAGCTGGGCCCGCTGTACATTGGGCCATTTGAAATACTTGGACGTGTCAATGAAGTCGCTTACAAATTGAGGTTGCCTGTTTCGCTCCGGGTCCCGAACACCTTCCACGTCTCTCTCCTGAAACCTGTGGTACTGAAACGTTTCCACTCCATATCTGATCCTGTTTCTCAGCTGATTGGTACCGATAATATCTTTGACGTGGAGGATATCATCGCCATGAAAAAGGTTAGAGGTAGGACCTTTTTTCTTATTGACTTGAGGGGCTTTGGTCCTGAGGAGAGATCCTGGGAACCCGAGGAGAATATCAATGCTCCCCGCATTCTCAAGAGATTTTTTGCTAATCTCAGGGGAGGGCGGCTTAAGGTACTGTCACACTTAGCGATGCACCAGTGATTCCGACAACGATATGGATCGCTGGTGCATCGCTAAGTGGTCGCTAGTGAGCTGCCACACAGGCAGATCTCACCAGCGACATAGCAGCGGTCGGGGGTCGAAACTTACCTGTCAGGCGAGATGATCCTGACGTCCTCCTGCCCGCGTCCACGCGTCGCTCGTCTCCACAGTAGGAAGCCCAGCAGGAGGCTGACGACGAGAAATGGCCCAGGCCATTCTCGTGCGATCAGCGATAACCAGCGGGGGAGCCAGTCGGAGGTATGTATCACACATAACAATATCGCTGCTACGTTACAAAACCAGTGACGTTATAGCGATATTGCTAGCGATATCGCTTAGTGTGACGGGGCCTTTAAGGGAGGGGGTACTGTCATGCGTCCGCTGTATACTCACCCAGCCTCCGCTCCCGAGCCGCAGCCCCCCACCGTTCGGCAGCCGCGGCGGTCCTTTCTGACAGGTCCACGGCCGACGGCGTCTCTGCATGCAATGCGCAAGCGCCGTAGGCCGCGGCTGTGCCTCCCTCCTGTCACTTGTGCTCCAGCGGTGACCTGACCCGGAAGCACCGCCGGACCAATGGCAGACCAGGCAGGGGTATATCAGGCCGCCCTCCTTTGATGGAGGCGCCTGATCTTCGTGTTTGTTAGCACACAGGGCCCCTGCTTCATCGTACACTCGCTTGTCTCCCGCAGTCCTGCCTTTTGTGTCCCTGCTCCATCCTGTCTGTGCTCCAATCTCGCAGTCCTACTCTGGCGTTCCTGCCATCTGTACTCCAGTCCTGCAGTCCTACTCCAGTCCTGCCTTCCGTGTTCCTGCTCCGTCCTGCTGTCTGTTCTCCAGTCCCGCAGTCCTACTCCGGTGTTCCTGCCCCGTCCTGCCATCTGTGCTCCAGTCCTGCAGTCCTACTCCAGTCCTGCCTTCCGTGTTCCTGCTCCGTCCTGCTGTCTGTGCTCCAGTCCCGCAGTCCTACTCCGATGTCCCTGCTCCGTCCAGCCATCTGTGCTCCAGTCCTGCAATCCTACTCTGGTCCTGTCTTCTGCAGTCCCGTGGTCCTGCTCCAGTCCGTTCTGAGCTGCCCCTCTCAGTAAAGGCTATCATGGTACCTGAACCCCTGGGCCTGCTCCTAAAGATCCCTGTATATGGGTCGGCTCCACCTGGCGGCTAGCCCGGGGCCCCCTCGGTGCCGCGATCCAGAGGGTCCACTCCTGGAGATTTTCCTCACCTGACCACCCGTGGTAACAGTAACGTTTCCAAATGTAGTGTACAAAGGCTGCTGATCACCCTACGAACAACCAAAATGCTTGTTTGTTGGGTGAAATGATCTTTTCATTGGCTTAAAAGATCATCATTCTTGGCAGCACATTGTCCCGTCTAAACACAGACCATGTGCTGCCGAGTACAATGGCAGTCTATGTGCATAAAACAATTACTAATCGTCCTGGGCACATCTGAAGAGTGATCTGCATGACCACAGATAGGCAAACATGTTATTGATCGGCAGCTATTTAACCCAACAGTTGGCTGGTGTAAATCCAGCCTGCTGGTGAGGACAATCTGTTCTATCATTTCACAGAGAATACTATCTGTTATATTGCATGTTATCTTTTTTGAGATAGGAGATTGGCTGTAAACTGAGCTCTTATTGCAATTTTCATTGACACTGTATCTAATTTAGATAATAAGCTTTGGCAGCTTTCTTGTATAAATGTCTTGAGAATTATGGCTAAAGCTGAAGTGATCAGACTGTAGAGCCAGAATATCACAGTCAGGGCCAGGGTTTGGACCAGGCAGACCAGGCAGATGCCTGGGGCCCCCACCTACAAAGGGGGCCCCCTGCATCTGCAGTCAATTCATGAAGTGCCCAGAGGGTGTACAGCAGTGAATAATGCTGTGCATTGCTCTGAAGTCTTGGAATGTCTCTCACAAAGCCCCTTGGGCCGCCCTATCTCTTTCTCCCTGCAGTCAGGTTAAAAGTAGAGAGTGAGGGGAAGGGCCGATTACAGCACAGTGACATGCAGGATGATGCCTGCAGCACTGTATGTCTCCTCCTGAGTCCTGATCATGGCTGCTCCTAGCACTGTCCTGAGAATGGATATGCCTAAGTGAAGCCACAGAACCTGGTAAGAGCAGCAACAACAGGTCAGAGAGCAGTGATTTACTCACTTTCATCCCGGAGCTCTGTGCTGATTGCTGTAGTATCAGGATTCACAGCCACATACAGCAGCGATCAGCATCAGCTCTGACCGCAGTCACTAATCACTGCTTGTAATGTGACAGGGCGACCTCCTGTCACTACTGTCTGGATGACACAAGACAGGGATATTGCCTGCTGAATCAGGGGATTTATGACATAGAAATAAATGAATTCCGATGTGAAATAATAAGGGTAAACCATACACATATATAGTACAGGTGTGCATAGGAATCAGCGTTTTTGGTGCATTTTTTTTTGCTGCCAAAGCCTCTCTTGGCAGTAAAAACACTGCTTTCAAAACCCATTTTTTATGGTATGTGCAGACGATCCAGAAATGGCAGCACTTTGGACGCAGCGGACATGTGCTCCGTCTAAAGTGCTGCCATCTTTTGAACGCCGGTGATTCCGCGTGTGGTCACTGAACCATGCGGAATCACCGCACCCAATACATCGTAGGGGTGAGATTTCTCTTGCGGAGACTCGCATCTATGCAAGATAAATTGACATGCTGCGGTCTGGAGAGTCGTGCTGCATGTCTGTCTCTGCAGATGAAGTGCGGGCGTATGTGCAAGCATAGTGGACATGGAATTTCTAGAAATCCCATCCACTATGCTGTAACATCTGGCTGCTGCGGGTTGGATGCTGCGGATGTACGCAGCATCCAGAGTTTACTGATTGTGGAAACAGGACCTTAGAGCTTTTGCTGTTTGTTTTTTTTTACTGTATGCATTTTGTCTACAGTACATGTTTAATAAAGTTAGTTTTATTCAAAAAAATGCAGCGAAAAACAGCGTTGTGACATTTGCAGCTTTTCTTAAACTTTTTCATTGCTTTCTATGGGTGAAAAAAATTGCTGAAAGAAGTGACACGCTGCAGATATAAAAAACACTGCCGTTGTGAAATTCAGTCAGGAGAAAATAAAATGGTGTGCGGGAGATTTCTGAAAATCTCAGTCTTTGCTTGTGCTATAAAATGCTGTAAACTTCTTATTTGCAGAAGAAAAAGCTACAGAAATTCTGCATATGAACGTGGCCAAAAGCGGCTTTTTAAAGTGCCGGCAAAACATGAGATTTCCGAAATCTCCTGCATGCGCTTGTTTTTTTTCTGACTGAATTTCAGAACTGTAGCGCTTTTTAAATCTGCAGTGTGTCCCTTCTTTCAGTGTGTTTTCACCCGTAGAAAGCAATGAAAGAATATAAAAAGAAAGCTGCAGATATTGCAATGGCATTTTTTCGCTGCAATTTTTTAAGTGGTTTTGGTGAATTAAACTACAGTATTAAGTGTCATTTACACGTTCAGTATTTGATCAGTATTTCACATCAGTATTTGTAATGCAGAAACAAAAGTGGAACAATGAAAGGAAAAGTATCATAGGAACACGTCACCACTTCTGTATGTATCACCCTCCTGGTTTTGACTTGCGCATACTGATGTGAAATACTGACCGAATACTCAACGTGTGAACGTGGCCTTAAACATACTGTAGACAAAGCAAACATCCTCACTGTAAAAAAAAGTGTAAAGAACACCAGAAACAAGCTGAAAAACAGGGGTTTTGAACGCAATATTTTTACTGCCAATAGAACAGGTTTTGGCTACTGAAAAAAATGCATGTGAACATAGTCATAGCATTTCAGAGTAAGACTATCTGTGGTGTTACATAGGACTGCAGGTGACATCTACTACATTATCTGTTCTCCGAGAGTTATTACTGCTATCTCTGGTGTTACATAGGATGAGGTCACAGTCATGTAACTGGTCACGTGAGCCGGGAGGGCTTCTGTTCTGGAGTGTGCTGTGTATAGAGGGAATTGTATGGCGATCGGTACACAGCCCCTTCTGAAATGACAGGTGGGCGTGGTGGCTGATTCGCAGTGCGGGAAAACTACAATCTCGGCCGGGATAGCGGGTGGGAGTGTCAAAATCGGGACTGTCCCGCTGGATCCAGGACAGTTGGGAGCCCTGCTGTGTTATCTGCAGTGTTAAAAAAAAATAAATAAGAGGGGGTTGGGGGACAACTCTTTGTCTTGGGGCTTAGGCCCCCCAATCTTTTCTGACCCTAGCAACGCTCCTGTGTAATGCTAATAGTGGCAGACCCATTGGTTGATATAAGGACCCTGAATATGGGGGCCACAGTGCCAGCACAGGCCCCTCTGCCACCTGTATCGACATCCTGCTCATGTAATGTAACCTAAATGTGTGATTTTACAATGTTAGCATTTGGGGCCCCACTTTAAACTTTTGCCTAGGGCCCCACTTTGTCTAAAACTGGCCCTGATCACAGTTCTATACTCTGTGTACCAGCAGCCCATTTTTCTTCAAGTGCCTCCTTACTATGCATCTTGTAACAGCCACACCGCTAGTTTTCAGAGAGTCCAGTATTTCAGCTGATGTTATTTGTGGGTTTTTCTTTGCATCCCGAACAATTTTCCTGGCATTTTTTCACAGGTCACAGGTGAGGATGTTACCTTTAGTAGCCATTCAAACCCATTTGTGTCAACTTCTGTGCATGTTATCAGGCCAAAATCACCAAGGTATGAAAACTTTTGATCAGGCTCTTTTGGATGTTTTGGGTTGTCATTATGATTTAAACAGAGAATTCTCTGAAAAAGGCCAAGAAAGCAAAAATTCTGCCAGAGTATGTAAACTTTAGAGCACAACTGTAATATCACTCCATACAGTATAATAGCCCCAGCACAACCCTCCACACACTATGATCTCCCCAACACAACCTTCCAGACTGTATGATGGCCACTACTAGTCCTTCAAACAGTATAATGGTCCCCACACAGCCCTACAAACAGCATAATGCCCCCCACACAGACTTTAAAACAGCATAATGGTGCCCACACAATTCTACAAACAGCATAATGACCCTACACAGCCCTCCACACAGTATGATAGACCACACACAAACCTTTACAATGCAAAATTGCTTGCATACAGTATAATTGCCCCCATCATAGCCCTCCAAACAGAAAAATGGCTCCAACACAACAATGCAAACAGTATAATGGACCCACACATAACCATGCAAACTGTATAATGGACCCCCCACATAGCTTTCATGCAGTATAATGGCCCCACATAGCCCTGCAAACCGAGTAATGGCCCTCCACATAGCCCTGCAAACCGTAGAATGACTCCCTACATAGCCCTCCATAAAGTATAAAGGCTCCCATATAGCCCTGCATATAGTATAATCGCCCTCACATAGCCCTTCAAATGTTATAACGGCCCCATACATAGCCTTCCAGTAGTATGATGGCCCCCATATAGCCCTCCAAATACACCTTGTTCAAATTATCTCAGATACCTGTGATAATTAGTTTGCCATGTGAGCCCAATAAAAGGAAAACTGGATATTCCACACTATTAAGCAGGCCAGAGTTTTCAAGTAACATGGGAAAGAAAAAGGATCTCTCTGCTTCCGAAAAGCATCAAATAGTGCAATGCCTTGGTCAAGGGATGAAAACATTAGATATTTCCTGAAAACTTAAGCTTGATCATCGTACTGTTAAGAGATTTGTGGCTGATTCTGAGGAAAGAAGTGTTCGTGCAGATAAAGGTAGAATGAGGAAGGTTTCTGCCAGGCAAGAAACCAGCAAACAGATATTTGAAGTTGCTGGTGCCTCTGGAGTTCCACAAACCACAAGGTGTAGGGTCCTTCAAAAGCTTGCTGTGGTGCATAAACCTACTATTCGGCCACCCCTAAACAGTGCTCACAAGCAGAAACAGTTGCAGTGGGCCCAGACATACCTGAAGACTAATTTTCAAATAGTCTTGTTTACTGATGAGTGTCGAGCAACCCTGGATGGTCCAGATGGATGGAGTAGTGGATGGTTGGTGGATGGCCACCATGTCCCAGCAAGGCTGCGATGTCAGCAAGGAGGTGGAGAAGTCATGTTTTGGGCCAGAATCATGGGGAAACAACTGGAAGGGCCCTTTAAGGTTCCTGAAGGTGTGAAAATGACCTCTGCAAAGTATATAGAGTTTCTGACTGACAACTGTCTTCCATGGTATAAAAAGCAGAGATATGCCTTCAGGAGCAAAATCATCTTCATGCATGACAATGCACCATCTCATGCTGCAAAGAATACCTCTGAGTCATTGGCTGCTATAGGCATAAGAGGAGATAAACTCATGGTGTGGCCACCATCTTCTCCTGACCTCAACCCTATAGAGAACCTTTGGAGTATCATCAAGCAAACGATCTATGAGGGTGGGAGGCAGTTCACATCAAGACAGCAGCTCTGGGAGGCTATTCTGACTTCATGCAAAGAAATACAAGCAGAAACTCTCCAAAAACTCACAAGTTCAATGGATGCAAGAATTGTGAATGTGATATCAAAGAAGGGTTCCTATGTTAACATGTAACTTGGCCTGTTAGGATGTTTTGGATTAAAATAGCTTTTTTGTTCAGTGAATGTGACCTCCTAATGCTGCAAATTCCACAAATGAGCATTTTCAGTTCTTTAAAACATATCAAATGTTTAGAAATTCTACTGTGCCTATTAATTTGGAACAGTGCATTTTGAGTTTTTTATTCATTTTGGAGATTATACTGTGATCATTGGGAAGTTTCTTCAATAACATTTGATGTATACTCTAGCGGGTTACGACTTTTATTAGACTGTCATTTGCACCGACCACTTAGGAAAATCAGAGAAAAATATCATTTGCATAATAATTTGGAACATGGTGTAGTATAATGACCCCCACATATTATAATGGGCCCCACATAGCCCTATAAATAGTAGTATAATGGCCCCCAACGTAGCCTGTTAACAACTGATTAGTGGAGGTAAAGGGTGTTGGATCACACCAATCTCGTATTAATCACTTTTCCTAAGGATAGGTTATCAATACCTTGTCATGGACAACCCCTTTAAATGCTATGCTTGTAGGCATCAAGTGACAAAGCACAAACACACTGTGAAAGGCAGTCCCCGGCAATAATCACCTGTCTGATCAGGTCTGAATTATGGCCTGGATTTTGCCAGGAAAAGCTACCGAGACAGACAGCTATAGCCAACTAGATAAATGTCCAAACATATAACACATGGATTGCTCAAGTCAGCCAGAGCACATCTGCATTTTGGCTCATAAAAGATAGAACTCAAGAGGAAACATGGACGGGAACTGTCTTCATTACACATTCCATTAAAAAATTTGCTTCTTATCAGCTGTCAAAGAGCTTGTCAACTAACTCTGACAACCACATCTCAATTAGCATGTTTGTCCTTCGTAAAATATTAGCATTCATCTCCAGTGTCGGCGCCATTCCAGTAGTGTCGGCACTCGCTCTCCCGGGCCTCGGGTCACATTGCTATGCCACGCAATCCCTTCGCCCAATCATCGTTGGAGTCACTCTTCCTGCCTTTGGATGTCAAGAGGAAGTCAGAGCAACTCTGAGTAGTGGACAACCCTTTTAAGGAATCTAAATTCAATTGTGATGCCCCCAAAAGTCATTGTTTCTTCTGACCACGCAGACATATCAACACAAAAGTGATCTGGCAGTGTTTCTGTAACACAGAAGGGCACTTATGTATATTTGGGTCTTGAGAGAGAAAATTAGTCGTTTGACTGACAGCTACCTAATGTGTATGGCGGTTTAACCGTGGAATCTGGTATGGGGGCTTATAAGAAGTCTTGATAAATTATTGGGGTCCCTTTACAAGTTTTGAGCCCAATGGTATTTTGTTGCGTGAGTTTAAGCCTACTGGTTTTTACAATGCTCCTGTTTAGCACTGTGTGCATTATCCCTGTACTGGTACATTGTTATGTGCTGGTACATTATTATGTGCTCCATATCTGTATGACGAAATGTCACCATGTGGGTCAGCGATATGCAACTCCCCAGAGACAAGACTATGGTTCGGAAGAGTTTAAATGGAGCTCTGATCGGACCGAGGCTTATAATATGCCTTTCTTATCAACAGCAGCATATTATCCTAATGTATAAACCAGTGCTTCTGCCAGTTACTGACCTGGATACACAAACATATACTTTTCTTTATTGCGAATTAGATATGTGACGTGCCTCATTAGATAACCACAGGAAGAGGAAAATTGGAAGATTTTTATTATTTGCACAGAGTATACATAAAACTTAGAAATCCTCAGTCAAGGTGATATTCTGTGTTATATGAGTGGAGAGGATGTAAGATGAAGAGACAGGTATACCATTAGAAAAGGATGTCTGCTCACTATTAAATCTGCTTTTTGACTAATTGCCCATGTTGTAGAAGCACCAATAATTGGGAAGGAGCATTCAAAGGAATGCTCGTTCCAGACTATTGTTCTATATGAATGGGCCGGAAAACACTCGACAAATTAGACAAATATTCGTTCATCAGGTAAAATTATTTGTTAAGTCCGCTTAAAAGTTATCGTTATTGAAAACACATTGCCTTGTGTAGACACTTTATGTGCTGCAGATAACATTAATATTCTATTATTCTAAGAACAATTGTATTAAAGGTGTTGTCTGGCCTGAGGCTACAAGTCTGCAGTTAGGGTACTGTTACACTTAGCGATGCACCAGCGATCCCGACCACGATATGACCCGGTCAGGATCGCTGGTGCATCGCTAAGTGGTCGCTAGTGAGCTGCCAAACAGGCAGATCTCACCAGCGACATAGCAGCGGTCGGGGGTCGCTACTTACCTGTCAGACGAGGCGATCCTGACGTCCTCCCGCCCGCGTCCACGCGACGCTCGTCGCCACAGCAGGAAGCGGCCGATGAGAAATGGCTCATGATGTTCTCGCGCGATCAGCGATAATCAGTGGGGGAGCCGGTCGGAGGTAAGTATCACACATAGCGATATCGCTAGCAATATCGTCACAAAACCAGTGACGTTATAGCGATATTGCTAGCGATATCGCTTAGTGTAACAGGCCCTTTACTCTATGACTGCAGACTTGTAAATCCTCACAGCATGTGTTGGGAGCTGCGGGAGTGTGACCACAAGTATGAGATTTGCATACATGTGGTCACATGCTGACTTGACGTGCACAGTCTAGTCGGAAAATGACCGGAAGTACGGAAATCGCATCACACATAACCACCTTCTACCGGCACCGGATAATCCTCAAAGCGAGCAGTGTGCGTAATATGAGGAGTCACACTCCTGCAGACGCATAGGCTGACTGCAAAGCTTGTACTTTAGTGCCGGACAACCCTTTTAATGATTGTTCTGTGTGTTACGATCCTCTTTTGGATCTGTGGCAGATTGGCTTCTCAGATTAAAACTTTTTTCCTTTCAGGCCATCAGGGGTTAATGTCAGTTTTTTCCTCGCTGGCCTGCTGGTGTAATTGCATTGCTGCTGGGTCAGCTGATGTGGGTGGTGACCACTCCCACCATCTTTCAAGAGGTCACCTGATGCACCAGCTGACTGTCGGTGTTAGAGGATTCTAGAGCGACCATATTGAAGGAAGGAGCTCGCTGGGTGCAGTGGTGCTTCAGCTGAATACTTTGATCTGGTGTCTTTATCCTGCTGTGCGGTGCTTTGCAGCAGAAAGCTACAGTAAGTGTTACATTTTTTGTTACGTTTTCCCTTTTGGTGTCCGTCTTTTCATTTTTGTTGCATTAGTGCAGCGGTGGGACCAGCGCTCTCACCTGCCAGTTCCCTACTTAGGGATAAGAGCAGGGCAAGTGAGGGAATACTTAGGGATAAGAGCAGGGCAAGTGTGGGATTAGGTATCCTGCTCGGCGACCTGTATAGGGACGATAGTGAGCTCAGGGCACATCCTCGGGTGAGTGCAGGAGGTGTCCATTCCCCTGTTCCCTATCGACAGGGCCCATCGTTGTTATAGGTTCCCTGGTGTTCCCTGCTTTGTTGTGCTGTTTGATGACCGACCAACCGTTGGGTCGTGTCACACTGGGTCAGTCACTCCGTGACACTGTGCACATAGAATGATTGGCGGACAATCCAAACAGGACAGTACCAAGCACTGATCAGCTGTTATATAGTCAATCAGCAGTGGGTTTAATGACATGGATCGGCCCCCTTTTAGAGGGGCCATAAGAGAGACATACATATCTGCTAAGGGATAACTAAATGCCACAGATGATCTTAATGGGGAAATTATGAAATAACCTGCACAGTTTGCTTATGTTTCCACTCCATTAATATACAGTATATTTCAGGAACTGACAGGAAAATACAATGTATACTGATTTAAAAATATATTTCTGTAAAATATCCTTTCAGCGTTGGTGCCTGCCAAGAAACCAAAGCAAGCACAATAATTATCAGATTGGTAATTTACTCTTCCTTGTGAGAATTCAAGGACCTAAGCAGAATTCACTGAAGTTAAAATGCCCCTCTGAACTGTTATTGAAGGAGTAACTGGTCTTTAATAATGTATGTCACCAAATGAATGCTTTTTGTTAAAACCCAGATCACCAAATAAGAGTGCACTCGAAAAAAAGTGAAGTACATGAATATATGATTGTCACATCTGCGCCCCTGTATGCAACAAAACAAATTCTTCACAAGTATCAAATGCTAATTTGTGAATTGTACTAACTACATGGGGTTCCTGAGAGGTGCACACTTCCAAGGCACTACAGAAACAAAGTGCATTGAAATGTATTGTTTGTCAGGTCTTAGAACTAAACTGAATGAGTGAGATGATTTACCGCTTCGATGAAAATCTGAAGTAATGTAATATATTTAGTTCGTTGGAAAATAAAGTCCTCTTTCTGTATGATTGAGCTGTAGTTAGGCAGGGCAAATCAAAAGTCTGTTAGAAATCCACCCTAATGGCCATACACCTTAGACAAAGGTCAGCAGCTATCTCTCCCGGCCACCACGCCATTACACATGAACGCTCTACTGAATGTTCATGTGTTTTCAATGGGGAAAGAGGAGGAAGCCACTGTCAGACAGCCAGAGACCTATATCCTTGGAGAACAAAAGGATCGGACAGTTAAAGGGTTTTCCAGTGAAAACAAGTATAGATTATATTAGTATAGGATAGGTAATGACTTGTTGATTGGTGGGGGTCTGACCACTGGGACCTGCACCAGTTGTCAGATGGGGGAATTCTTATACCCAACTGGGCACTTTTATCCCTTTACAAAATGGAGTGGCAGATCGAATGCTGATCGCTGCTCCGGTCATTCTATAAGGGGATGCTGGAAAAAGCTGAGGGCAGCACTTGGAAGCCCCATAGGGAAAGATTGAAGCAGTGGTCAAGTAGCGCTGCTGCTACATTCATACTAGGATTAAGTTCTCAGTTCAACCTTCAAATGTTCTTTGAAATTCTCCATGCCCATCATATTAGCATTAGGGATGAGCGAGTAGTGAAGTATTCGGACTCGCTGTACTTATTACAAGTACTTCCTAATACTCGGGTACTCGTAACGAGTAGTGAGTCCAATGTAAGTCTATGGGAAATTGGAGAAATGGGCTGTGTGTGCTGGGCTGGGCGGGGCCTGTGAGAAGACTGTGTCGGGCTGTGCGGGACTGTGCTGGCCTGTAAGAAGACTGTGCCGGGCTGTGCGGGACTGTGCTGGCCTGTAAGAAGACTGTGTCGGGCTGTGCGGGACTGTGCTAGCCTGTGAGAAGACTGTGCCGGGCTGTGCGGGACTGTGCTGGCCTGTGAGAAGGCTGTGCCGGGCTGTGCGGGACTGTGCTGGCCTGTGAGAAGACTGTGTCGGGCTGTGCGGGACTGTGCTAGCCTGTGAGAAGACTGTGCCGGGCTGTGCGGGACTGTGCTGGCCTGTGAGAAGACTGTTCTGGGCTGTGCGGGACTGTGCTGGCCTGTGCGAAGACTGTGCCGGGCTGTGCGGGACTGTGCTGGCCTGTAAGAAGACTGTGTCAGGCTGTGCGGGACTGTGCTGGCCTGTGAGAAGACTGTGCCGGGCTGTGCGGGACTGTGCTGGCCTGTGAGAAGACTGTGCCGGGCTGTGAGGGACTGTGCTGGCCTGTGCGAAGACTGTGCCGGGCTGTGCTGGACTGTGCAGGGATTGTGCCAGGCTGTGCGGGACTGTGCTGGGCTGTGCCGAATATTGAGAGGCGAGTGTAGTGAAATACTTGCCAGGATTCAAGTACTGCGAGTATCGCATTACTCGATGAGTACCGAATCCTAACGAGTATACTCGCTCATCCCTAATTAGCATTCCTTCCCGTCACTGCTCCCTATGTCACAGCAATCTCCCAGCAGATCCCGAACTTGCGCAATGACACTCAGCTTTTAGAGCATGTGCAGTGAATCTGGGTGTAAGTCCCAGCTTCATATCCTATGTGTGCATGCTGAGGAGCCGCTGAGCGTCAGCGCAGTGAATGGGAAGATACGTGCGCGCTCACAAACTGTCATGTGGCCACTGACGCTCAGAGGTTCAGGAGCATATGCACATAGGATATGACGCTGGAACGTACACCCAGATTCACTGCACATGCCCAGAAAGCTGAGCATCATTGCGCAAGCACGGGATCTGCTGGGAGATTGTGGTGACGTAGTGATGGAATACTGATACGATGAGTGTGGAGAATTTCAAAGCATATTTGTTTGACTGTGACTGGAGAGCTAGAGCTGCCCACCCCGGAGACTGAAGCAGAAGGAATGTGGGGCAACCATCAAAGTATAAAAAGTGATTTTTGCCCTAAATACTAGGACTTTTTGCTTGAGACAAACATGTTAGTGATGCAATGACTAGAGTTGAGCGATACCAGCCGATACTTGAAAATATCGGATCGGAATGGATCGGCCGATCTTAAAAAAAAGTATCGGTATCGCCGATTCCGATACCGGGAACCAATGCAAGTCAATGGGGCCTAAATATCGGAATTAAAAAAAAACCTTTCTTTCCTTGTAGGTTAATTCTACATGAAGAAAAACAACTAAGAATAATGTAGAATGTATTGTGGGAGGTGGAGGAGACATTAAAGCCATAGAGGTTTAGCCCAATCAAATGGAATAGCAGGAATTAAACTTTTTTTTTTAAAGATGTTAGGAGTTACAAAGATATTGACTATGTTAGCCTCATTTATATTTTGCCAGACATGTATGTCTTCTTCTTCTACTTCCTTTTTTTACATTCTTCTTCTTCTTCTTCTACTTCCTTTTTTTACATTCTTCTTCTTCTTCTTCTACTTCCTTTTTTTACATTCTTCTTCTTATTCCTTTTTTTACATTCTTCTTCTTCTTCTTCTACTTCCTTTTTTTACATTCTTCTTCTTCTTCTTCTTCTTCTTCTTCTTCTTCTTCTTCTTCTTCTTCTTCTTCTTCCTTTTCTTACATTCTTCATATTCTTCTTATTCAACAATTATTATTCTACATATTCAGCTTCTTCATCTTCTTCCTATTCTTCTTCATCATATTCTTGTTTGTGTCAGGCATTCCTGTAGTTGTTATCTAGAAAAGTTAGAAGTTTACACCTTCCGTTCTGCCTGTCACAAAAGATTTACAACAGGATTTGTCCGCGTTCAGTTTGGCCTGCAGAAGCAGGCCTTTTCCAGGGGCACCACGAGGAGGAACGGACTCACCCCCATACACTGCTTAGTCTTCTTCTGCTTATAAATAAGATAATATCATTTGCTCAGAGTATTAGTCTTATGCTTAATGTTCTTCTGCTTTGTTTTTTTTATGCTTCTTTGTCTTCTCTCTCTTGTTGTTCTGCATCTTGGTGGTTGTCTTCCTGTTCTTTGTCCTCTTGAACCAGCTGACGGTACTGGCACCCGGAGGGGCAGCAGAAGGAACAAGAGCCAATGGCACTACCGAGGACCAGCTGACGGTGCTGGAACCCAGTTACTAAGCAGGAGGTACCTGTGCTACAAAGCACTACCAAGGACCAGCAGACGTTGCCGGAACTCGGATACCGAGATGGAGGCACCTAGGCCAAAGGCTCTGACGAGAACCAGCTGACGGTGCTGGAACCCGGAGGGGTAGCATAAGCTGCAAGAGCAAATGGAAATAGCGAGGACCAGCTGACAGTGCTGGCACCCGGAGGGGCAGCAGAAGGAATAAGAGCCAATGGCACAACCGAGGACCAGCTGACGGTGCTGGAACCCGGTTACTAAGCAGGAGGTACCTGTGCTACAAAGCACTACCAAGGACCAGCAGACGTTGCCGGAACTCGGATACCGAGATGGAGGCACCTAGGCCAAAGGCTCTGACGAGAACCAGCTGACGGTGCTGGAACCCGGAGGGGTAGCATAAGCTGCAAGAGCAAATGGAAATAGCGAGGACCAGCTGACAGTGCTGGCACCCGGAGGGGCAGCAGAAGGAATAAGAGCCAATGGCACAACCGAGGACCAGCTGACGGTGCTGGAACCCGGTTACTAAGCAGGAGGTACCTGTGCTACAAAGCACTACCAAGGACCAGCAGACGTTGCTGGAACTCGGATACCGAGATGGAGGCACCTAGGCCAAAGGCTCTGATGAGAACCAGCTGACGGTGCTGGAACCCGGAGGGGTATCAGAAGTTACCCCTGAAAAGCAAAGTTGGCATGCCGCAAGCTGGCCGCAGTTACCGAATCACACAGTCCTACAGGGGGTGCTTGTCCTACTGGCACTATGGAACAAACCTTTCTTACCAGAACCCGCAGTCCACATAGGAAGCACCTAAACTGCTGGCACCCTAGCCTCGGCTAACCCAACCGCAACACGACATGGCAACTTGGGGTGGCAAACTGACATTGACACTTCCCGGAAACAGCAGGCAGGGCTGGAACCAAGCTGGGCAGGAGGGAGTACCCGTGCCAAAGTCAGTTATGAGCAGCAACTGGCGATGTTGGAGCCCAGGACAAGCACTTAGCAGGCTGAGGCCTGATGTGCTGTCAATTGGGAGGCAGCAGGACAGATTGCCATCAAAACAGCAGGGGAACAGCTGACGTTACTGAACCCCACAAACACAGGAGCTAGTGTTTTACTCTGTGAAGACGGCACTTCCGAGCAACAACTGGCTGTGTTGAAGCCCAGGGACAAGCACGGAGCAGGCTTAGGCTGCATTGAAGAAATTTTAAGATCGGTTGTAGACTACTAATTTGAACCAAGCTCCACTTAGGCCTGTGGATTCACTGATTTTCGTATTTCCCCTGTCCTCCAACCCCGCCAGTTACAGCTCCGAAGTGGCGTCTGCACAATCCACACTTGTTCCTGTGTTACAGGTGTTCAGTCCGGTCAGTTAATCCCCTGATGTGTGTCCGGCAATGTCGCCTGCTCTGTCCACATTCCGATAATGGGAATGTGGACAGAGCAGGCGACATTGCCGGACACACATCAGGGGATTAACTGATCGGACTGAACACCTGTAACACAGGAACAAGTGTGGATTGTGCAGACGCCACTTCGGAGCTGTAACTGGCAGGGTTGGAGGACAGGGGAAATACGAGAGACAGTGGAGCCACAGGCCTAATTGGAGCACGGTTAAAAATCAGTAGTGGTACGACTGTGTAGGCAGCAGGAGACTTTGCCATCCACACAGCAGGGGATCAGCTGACATTACTGAACCCCACTGAGACACGGGAGCAAGTATCTCTTTCCGTGTGGACGGCACTTCCGAACTACAACTGGCTGTGTTGAAGCCCAGGAAATAGGAGGGTGTAGGCAGAGGCCTACTGTATTTTGAATGAGTTTACAGCAGGAGAGACTGCCATCCACAAAGCAGGGGATCAGCTGACGTTACTGAACCCCACTGAGACACGGGAGCAAGTATCTCTTTCCGTGTGGACGGCACTTCCGAACTACAACTGGCTGTGTTGAAGCCCAGGAAATAGGAGGGTGTAGGCAGAGGCCTACTGTATTTTGAATGAGTTTACAGCAGGAGAGACTGCCATCCACACAGCAGGGGATCAGCTGACGTTACTGAACCCCACTGAGACACGGGAGCAAGTGTCTCTTTCCGTGTGGACGGCACTTCCGAACTATAACTGGCTGTGTTGAAGCCCAGGAAATAGGAGGGTGTAGGCAGAGGCCTACTGAATTTTGAATGAGGTGACAGCAGGAGAGACTGCCATCCACACAGCAGGGGATCAGCTGACGTTACTGAACCCCACTGAGACACGGGAGCAAGTATCTCTTTCCGTGTGGACGGCACTTCCGAACTACAACTGGCTGTGTTGAAGCCCAGGAAATAGGAGGGTGTAGGCAGAGGCCTACTGAATTTTGAATGAGGTGACAGCAGGAGAGACTGCCATCCACACAGCAGGGGATCAGCTGACGTTACTGAACCCCACTGAGACACGGGAGCAAGTATCTCTTTCCGTGTGGACGGCACTTCCGAACTACAACTGGCTGTGTTGAAGCCCAGGAAATAGGAGGGTGTAGGCAGAGGCCTACTGTATTTTGAATGAGTTTACAGCAGGAGAGACTGCCATCCACACAGCAGGGGATCAGCTGACGTTACTGAACCCCACTGAGACACGGGAGCAAGTGTCTCTTTCCGTGTGGACGGCACTTCCGAACTACAACTGGCTGTGTTGAAGCCCAGGAAATAGGAGGGTGTAGGCAGAGGCCTACTGTATTTTGAATGAGTTTACAGCAGGAGAGACTGCCATCCACACAGCAGGGGATCAGCTGACGTTACTGAACCCCACTGAGACACGGGAGCAAGTATCTCTTTCCGTGTGGACGGCACTTCCGAACTACAACTGGCTGTGTTGAAGCCCAGGAAATAGGAGGGTGTAGGCAGAGGCCTACTGAATTTTGAATGAGGTGACAGCAGGAGAGACTGCCATCCACACAGCAGGGGATCAGCTGACGTTACTGAACCCCACTGAGACACGGGAGCAAGTATCTCTTTCCGTGTGGACGGCACTTCCGAACTACAACTGGCTGTGTTGAAGCCCAGGAAATAGGAGGGTGTAGGCAGAGGCCTACTGAATTTTGAATGAGGTGACAGCAGGAGAGACTGCCATCCACACAGCAGGGGATCAGCTGACGTTACTGAACCCCACTGAGACACGGGAGCAAGTGTCTCTTTCCGTGTGGACGGCACTTCCGAACTACAACTGGCTGTGTTGAAGCCCAGGAAATAGGAGGGTGTAGGCAGAGGCCTACTGTATTTTGAATGAGTTTACAGCAGGAGAGACTGCCATCCACACAGCAGGGGATCAGCTGACGTTACTGAACCCCACTGAGACACGGGAGCAAGTGTCTCTTTCCGTGTGGACGGCACTTCCGAACTACAACTGGCTGTGTTGAAGCCCAGGAAATAGGAGGGTGTAGGCAGAGGCCTACTGTATTTTGAATGAGTTTACAGCAGGAGAGACTGCCATCCACACAGCAGGGGATCAGCTGACGTTACTGAACCCCACTGAGACACGGGAGCAAGTGTCTCTTTCCGTGTGGACGGCACTTCCGAACTACAACTGGCTGTGTTGAAGCCCAGGAAATAGGAGGGTGTAGGCAGAGGCCTACTGTATTTTGAATGAGTTTACAGCAGGAGAGACTGCCATCCACACAGCAGGGGATCAGCTGACGTTACTGAACCCCACTGAGACACGGGAGCAAGTGTCTCTTTCCGTGTGGACGGCACTTCCGAACTACAACTGGCTGTGTTGAAGCCCAGGAAATAGGAGGGTGTAGGCAGAGGCCTACTGTATTTTGAATGAGTTTACAGCAGGAGAGACTGCCATCCACACAGCAGGGGATCAGCTGACGTTACTGAACCCCACTGAGACACGGGAGCAAGTATCTCTTTCCGTGTGGACGGCACTTCCGAACTACAACTGGCTGTGTTGAAGCCCAGGAAATAGGAGGGTGTAGGCAGAGGCCTACTGTCTTTGTAATGCGGAGACAGCAGGAGAGACTGCCATCTCCACAGCAGGGGAACAGCTGGCAGTGCTGAACCCCACTAACACTTGAACGAATGTGTTTGGCTCTGTGGAGACGACACTTCTGAACACCAACTGACGCTGTTGGAGCCCAGGATTAGGCGAGGAGCAGGCTGGGGCCTACTGGATTTTGGCAGGTGAAGGCAGCAGGAGACTTGCCATCTCCACAGCAGGGGAACAGCTGGCAGTGCTGAACCCCACTAACACTTGAACGAATGTGTTTGGTTCTGTGGAGACGACACTTCTGAACACCAACTGACGCTGTTGGAGCCCAGGATTAGGCGAGGAGCAGGCTGGGGCCTACTGGATTTTGGCAGGTGAATGCAGCAGGAGACTTGCCATCTCCACAGCAGGGGAACAGCTGGCAGTGCTGAACCCCACTAACACTTGAACGAACGTGTTTGGCTCTGTGGAGACGACACTTCTGAACACCAACTGACGCTGTTGGAGCCCAGGATTAGGCGAGGAGCAGGCTGGGGCCTACTGGATTTTGGCAGGTGAAGGCAGCAGGAGACTTGCCATCTCCACAGCAGGGGAACAGCTGGCAGTGCTGAACCCCACTAACACTTGAACGAATGTGTTTGGCTCTGTGGAGACGACACTTCTGAACACCAACTGACGCTGTTGGAGCCCAGGATTAGGCGAGGAGCAGGCTGGGGCCTACTGGATTTTGGCAGGTGAAGGCAGCAGGAGACTTGCCATCTCCACAGCAGGGGAACAGCTGGCAGTGCTGAACCCCACTAACACTTGAACGAACGTGTTTGGTTCTGTGGAGACGACACTTCTGAACACCAACTGACGCTGTTGGAGCCCAGGATTAGGCGAGGAGCAGGCTGGGGCCTACTGGATTTTGGCAGGTGAAGGCAGCAGGAGACTTGCCATCTCCACAGCAGGGGAACAGCTGGCAGTGCTGAACCCCACTAACACTTGAACGAACGTGTTTGGTTCTGTGGAGACGACACTTCTGAACACCAACTGACGCTGTTGGAGCCCAGGATTAGGCGAGGAGCAGGCTGGGGCCTACTGGATTTTGGCAGGTGAAGGCAGCAGGAGACTTGCCATCTCCACAGCAGGGGAACAGCTGGCAGTGCTGAACCCCACTAACACTTGAACGAATGTGTTTGGCTCTGTGGAGACGACACTTCTGAACACCAACTGACGCTGTTGGAGCCCAGGATTAGGCGAGGAGCAGGCTGGGGCCTACTGGATTTTGGCAGGTGAAGGCAGCAGGAGACTTGCCATCTCCACAGCAGGGGAACAGCTGGCAGTGCTGAACCCCACTAACACTTGAACGAATGTGTTTGGTTCTGTGGAGACGACACTTCTGAACACCAACTGACGCTGTTGGAGCCCAGGATTAGGCGAGGAGCAGGCTGGGGCCTACTGGATTTTGGCAGGTGAAGGCAGCAGGAGACTTGCCATCTCCACAGCAGGGGAACAGCTGGCAGTGCTGAACCCCACTAACACTTGAACGAATGTGTTTGGCTCTGTGGAGACGACACTTCTGAACACCAACTGACGCTGTTGGAGCCCAGGATTAGGCGAGGAGCAGGCTGGGGCCTACTGGATTTTGGCAGGTGAATGCAGCAGGAGACTTGCCATCTCCACAGCAGGGGAACAGCTGGCAGTGCTGAACCCCACTAACACTTGAACGAATGTGTTTGGCTCTGTGGAGACGACACTTCTGAACACCAACTGACGCTGTTGGAGCCCAGGATTAGGCGAGGAGCAGGCTGGGGCCTACTGGATTTGGGCAGGTGAAGGCAGCAGGAGACTTGCCATCTCCACAGCAGGGGAACAGCTGGCAGTGCTGAACCCCACTAACACTTGAACGAATGTGTTTGGCTCTGTGGAGACGACACTTCTGAACACCAACTGACGCTGTTGGAGCCCAGGATTAGGCGAGGAGCAGGCTGGGGCCTACTGGATTTTGGCAGGTGAAGGCAGCAGGAGACTTGCCATCTCCACAGCAGGGGAACAGCTGGCAGTGCTGAACCCCACTAACACTTGAACGAATGTGTTTGGCTCTGTGGAGACGACACTTCTGAACACCAACTGACGCTGTTGGTGCCCAGGATTACGCATGCCGCATGCAGAGGCCAATGGGCAGCGGTTTTTATGGAGGTTGTGGACTACTACTGATTCTAACCATGCTCCACTTAGGCCTCTGGCTCCACTGTCTCTACTATTTACCCTGGCCTCCAACCCCGCCAGCTACATCTCTGAAGTGGCGTCAGCACAATCTACACTTGTTCCTGTGTTACTGGTGCTCAGTCCCATCAGTTGATCCCCTGATGTTTGTCCGGCAAGTTCGCCAGCTCTGTCCTCATTCCCACTACTGGTTATGGGAATGTGGACAGAGCAGGAGACCTTGCCGGACACACATCAGGGGATAAACTGATGGGACTGAGCCACAGGAACACAGGAACAAGTGTAGATTGTGCTGACGCCACTTCAGAGATGTAGATGGCGGGGTTGGAGGTCAGGGGAAATAGTAGAGACAGTGGAGCCAGAGACCTAAGTTGGGCACGGTTAAAAATCAGTAGTGGTTTGAATGTTGATGGAGCTGGTGACTCTGCCGTCCACACAGCAGGGGATCAGCTGGCATTACTGAACCCCAGTAACACAGGAGCTAGTGTGTTTCTCTGTGCAGACGACACATCTGAGCGACAACTGGCTGTGTTGAAGCACAGGGATTATAGTTCAGGTGGTAGAAAAATGAACACACCAGCAGACCTGGATACAGTTGCCAACCACTAATTTAGTCTGTAAGAGGAATGGCAAAGTCTTTGGAGATCCAGGCCTTGTTCATTTTCAGAAAAGTCAGCCGGTCAACATTATCGGAAGATAGTCGCGTGCGACGGTCTGTTAGTACACCACCTGCGGCACTAAAGACACGTTCCGATAATACACTGGCAGCAGGGCAAGCCAGCACCTCCAATGCATACTGGCTAAGCTCTGGCCATGTATCCAGCTTAGAGACCCAAAACTTGAAGGGGGAAGAGCCATCTGGGAGTACAGCGACAGGGCAAGACATGTAGTCTGACACCATCTGACGGAAGCGTTGCCTCCTGCTGACTCGAGGCGTCGCTGATGGTGTAGACAATTGTGGTGGACACACAAAACTTTGCCACATTTGGGCCATAGTGGTCTTGCCTTGTGCTGCGGCACTGCCTCTGCTCCCTCTTTGTGCAGAGTTTCCTCCACTGCCTCGACGCACAGAGCTGCTTTGTAAAGCACTTGCAACAATGCTGTCGGGTGGAATGGAAAACATTATGGACTGCACCAGTGACTCTTCGTACTCCCGCATTTTACGCTCCCGGTTCAACGTTGGTATGAGCCTTTGTACGCTGTCCCGGTAGCGAGGATCTAGGAGGGTGTACACCCAATAATCAGCCGAGACGAGAATGTGGGCGATGCGGCGGTCGTTTCTCAGGCACTGCAGCATGAAATCAACCATGTGCTGCAGACTCCCAACTGCCAAAGAACCGCTGTCCCCTGTTTGAGGCGTGACCTCGACCTGCTCTGCATCACCCCACCCTCGCTGTACATACTGAGTAGAGGTTTGTGTACCTCCCTCCTCTGGAGAGATGTCTTCCTCCTCCATCGACTCCTCCTCATCCTCCTCACAAAGTGTCCCCTGCCTAGGCCTTTGTGAGGAAACACGTAGCGCAGACTGTCCAGAAGCAGATGGCATTTGGGACTCCTCATCCTCCACCTCTTCTGAAACCTCATCCCTTAGTGCTTGCAGTGTTTGTTGAAGCAGGCAGATAAGGGGGACAGTCATGCTGACTAGTGCATCATCTGCACTCGCCATCCGCGTGGATTCATCGAAGGCATGCAAAACGAGGCAGATGTCCTTCATAGAGGCCCACTCAATGGTGCTGAAGTGTGAACGGCGCACAGTGCGACTTGTTTGCGCCTGATGCAGCTGGTACTCCATGACTGCTGCCTGCTGCTCACACAACCGCTCCAACATATGTAACGTTGAATTCCACCGGGTGGGTAGGTCACATATGATGCGATGTTCTGGAAGGCCAAATCGTCGCTGCAGAGCAGCGAGGCGCGATCTTGCCGTGCTGGAACGTCGCAAGTGAGCGCACTCTATGCGGACCTTGTGCAACAGTGCATCAAGATCCGGATAGTCCCTCAGAAAGCTCTGCACGACCAAGTTAAGAACATGTGCCAGACATGGGATGTGTGTGAGGTTGCCTAGGCCAAGAGCTGCCACCAGATTTCGGCCATTGTCACACACTACCAAGCCCGGCTGGAGATTCGCTGGCCCAAACCACACATCGCTCTCCAGCTTGATAGCATTCCAGAGCTCCTGCGCTGTGTGGCTTCGATTCCCCAAAGAAATTAATTTGAGTACAGCCTGTTGACGTTTGGCCACGGCTGTGCTCATATCGGTCGTAACAGGCTCCTGCTCTGCTGTTTCTGAGGAACTTGAGTAGGAGGAGGAGTCTATGTGTACAGACTGGAGTCCTGCAATCCGTGGCGTTGGAAGAACACGTACAGCGCCACTCTCCAGATCCGTACCCGGCTCCACAACATTGACCCAGTGGGCAGTGAGGGAAAGGTATCGTCCCTGTCCATGGTTACTGGTCCACGCATCGGTGGTCAGGTGGACCTTGCTACTAACGGCGTTTAGTAGCGCATGTTTTATTTTGCCCTCAACATGTTTCTGCAGGGCAGGGACGGCTCGCCTGCTGAAATAAAAGCGGCTGGGCACGTTGTATTGGGGGACTGCCAATGCCATTAAGTCCCGGAAGGTGTCAGTGTCCACCAGCCTGAATGACAGCATTTCAACTGCCAGAAGTTTGGCAATGCCAGCATTCAGAGACTGTGCTCGGGGATGGTTTGCCGAGTAAGGGCGCCTTTTATCCCATGCCTGTGCTACCGATGGCTGTGATGGATGGGAACGTGCTGTTATGGGTGGAATCTGACAGGGTCTCCGGACAACAGTGGCAGAGGTTCTTCCTTGGCGATCCTGTGAGGAAGCCGAACCAGCAGTGTGTGAGCTGGAGGAAGAGGGCCCAACACGAACTGAAGAGGTGGTAGGTGGTGCTGTACGTTGGCCTACGTCTTGAGGGTGTCTATGCAACTCCAACTCGTGCTTGGTGCGCACATGTTTCCACATATTTGTGGTATTGAGGTTGCTGACATTTCTCCCTCTTTTGACTCTCTGATGACACAGCTTGCATTTGACAAAGCAAATGTCATCTGCAACTGTGTCAAAAAAGGACCACGCACTGCAACTCTTGTGAGCGCCCGGTTTGCCTTTGGAAGGAGGAATGCTCCTAACGGGTGCCGAAGTGGAGGGTACAGGCAACCAAGTCTTCCCCCTCCCTCTGCCTCCTGTTTTGGCCGGTAGGGGAATCTCTTCCTCCGAGCTGCTCCCACCACCTTCCTGTTGCTCACGCCATGATGGGTCAAGGACCTCATCATCTTCCCTCCCCTCTTCAAACAGCTGCTTCTCCGGGGTTGTCTCGCCAGCACCGTACGCACCAGAAAGTGGCAACTGAGTCTCGTCATCATCTGATGCGTACTGAGGTGTGCTGACCATAGGCACTGGCCCACTCGCCTCTTCAGATTCAGAGGGACAAAGAAGTTGCGCATCACTGCATACTCCCTCTTCTTCACATTCAGGAATGCTGCTTGGCTGGCCCCCTCTTTCCAAGCCAACAGATTCCGAGAACAGAAGTAGAGATTGTGATGGCTCCTGTCCATGTCTCTCTGACTGCCTGGGCACTTTGGCAGGTGGTGAAGAGACAGATGGTTGCTCTTCGGTGCTCTGACCCTGAGAGGATGCGGAAGTAATTGAAGTCGATGCGTTAGCTGCCATCCATCCGACAACGGCTTCAATTTGTTCCTCCCGCAGCAGTGGGGTACGTTGAGGTCCTACAAAGCTGCGCATAAAGGACTGTTGCCTGCTAAAACTGGGGGATGCTGATCCACTGGTGCCCGCAGCAGGCCCAGAATCCCCACGTCCTCTACCTGTAGAATCCCCACGTCCTCTCCCTGCAGAATCCCCACGTCCTCTCCCTGCTGAAACTCCACGCCCACGCCCACGCCCCCGCGCCTTACTCCCTGCCTTCTTCATCTTGCAAGACTGCTTAAGATAGGCAAAAAAGGACAAAGGGGGGCCTTAGTGTGCTTATTCCTGAACAGCTGGTTACAGGTACAAGAAACACTAATTTTATGAAGTGTGTGTGTGTGGACTAGACTTTAATAGGAGCTGATGTGGCCTACACAAGTTCAAAATGTAGTGTTTGGTGAACTTTTTATGTGGTTTCTTTGTTTGAAACAAACTCAAAGTATGAGAACAAAGAATTGAAACTGATAGTATCACCAACTTTTTGGAGCTATTACAATGCAGGCAGGTAACCTACAATGCAAAAGATGAGGCTCCAAAAAAATTGGGTAATACTAATCTGGCTGCGCCGGCAGGGCACAAGCCAGAAAAAAAGGCTCCTCTATCTACTCCTATATAGTGTTTGCAACCAACCAATGTTGATGGATACGGATGGATGCACACTAATAGGAGAAGAAAAAATGAGCTGCACTCAGAGACAAATATGTGTGAGGCAGTGACGCACGTTGAGCGTCCTACAACCAGACGTAGCTGCAGGACACTCTACTCAGCGTGAGCTGCACTCACACACAGTCAGAGACCTCTCAGACAGCCGTCAACAGTGCAGCTAAGTGGGCACTGGCACTGACAGGCTGCAGAAAGGCTCCGCTGTGTACTCCTATATAGTGTTTGCAACCACCGTAGATGGAGACGGATGGATGCACACTAATAGAAGAAAAAATGAGCTGCACTCAAATAAAAATATGTGTGAGGCAGTGACGCACGCTGAGCGTCCTACAGCCAGACGTAGCTGCAGGACACACTACTCAGCATGAGCTGCACTCACACACAGTCAGAGACCTCTCAGACAGCCGTGAACAGTGCAGCAAAGTGGACACTAGCACTGAAAGGCTGCAGAAAGGCTCCGCTGTCTACTACTAGTGTTTGCAACCAACGTATATGGATACGGATGGAAGCACACTAGATTGAAATTATTTAAAAAATGCAGCTCAAAAAATAAAAGATGTATGAGGCAGCAGTGATCACACTGGGTGGCCTACAGCCTGACGTGGCTGCAGGACCCACTCCACAGCGTGAGCTGCACTCACACAGCCCTTGCAGACAGCTGTGAAAACAGCGCTGCTAGGGAAAAGCAAGCTACAGTGGTGGTTTATGTAGCCTGGATAAAGCACAATATTGTTTTTAGAATCGCTATTTCTAACTGTCCCTCACAGTCTTCTACAGCAGCCTGTCCCTAACTGAATTCACAGCAGAGTGACCAGAAATGGCGGCTGCGGTGGCTTTTATAGTGCATCATGACATCATTTCGGCAGCCAATCACAGCCATGCCAATAGTTAACATGCCTACATGCCTAACAGGATGTGCCCACACTTCGGAGGATTCCCATTGGCTTAATCAAAGCAAGCAGGCTCATAGCATGATGGGAACTTCCTATTCCGATTCCGATCCCGGAATCCGATATGAAAAAAGTATCGGAATTAAGTATCGGAATTCCGATACCGCTGATATCGGCCGATACCCGATACTTGCGGTATCGGAATGCTCAACACTAGCAATGACATGACATTGGAGGCAGGTTAATAGCAACAAAGGACATGACAGGTTCCCTTTACTCTTCCTAAGGACATAATTTCAACACTTATTAAAAAAATATCTTTGTTCACCTTTGTTAAATGAATAAGCAGTCTACTTTTGGCCACATAACTGTTGCATTTGATAAAGCTCAGCATGGTGCCCAGTACAGATGAGATTTTTATGGTGCTCATACACTGTAACAACCAGAACAAATACACAAATACATAAGTATAGATGTAAACATTTTCCTGTTCTGTGTAACAACTAAACCTGTTTTTGCTGCCATTCTGAATGTCTGTCTGTCCGGGGCACAGTTCCCCCCTAGTAGTTTCCTATCCCACATCTAATGGTGTTCATACATAACGACATAATATGACTGTTAAAAGTGTCTCTTCCTCCAAAAGTCTGCACAAAAAAAAGCATCATCAAAAGGCGTGCAGAAAGTAACCGCAGGTTGTACGTGTGCTCTAGACAGGCTTACTCTCAGGACTATAAATCACTGAGATACGAAACATGTGGGGATCACAAAGTGTGTGTGGTCCTGGGAGTAAAAGCAAATGTGAGCAGTGAAGACTGACCAGTTCTACTTCTCCACTACTGATACATGACAATGACCAAATACTGATGGCTGCACACTACAAACGCTGGTGGTGCACGATTATATTATAATTAGGAGAGATATCAAGCTAATATCAGAGTGTCGGACTGGGATGCCAAGGGCCCACCAGTAACAAACTCCAGGGGCCCACTGTTCAGCTACATGCAAATGAGACATCCGCAATCACAAATTTATATAACAATGAGCTGGGTAGATTCATAAATGAATAAGATGCCACCTCTGTCTGTACATAGTGATACAAGTATATTTTGCCATGTGCTGCTCATATAAGAGAGTGGTGGCCCACCGGAGGATTCTCCTGTTCTACCGTGGGCCAGTCCGGGCCTTCAGCTGTGGCATACACGCTCGTCTCAGTTGTGTGTGTGTTTTCATGGACACAAGGAAGGTAAGTTGCTAATCCTTCCTTCTCTTCAATCAACAAATATTGCAGTCTACAATGTGTGGTTGTATCTTGCCAATTAACCTGCTGTCATACATCAGATTATTGCTGGTAGGATAATGTAAAGCCTATGAGGGGTGTCCAACTGTGGCTTAGGAAAGCTGGAGTTGGTAGCTGTGAACTGACAGTGGTATTCAGCATATTACTAGACAACTTGAGGTCTGGTTTCTGGGACCCCCACTAGCCTGAAAATGAAGAGGCTGCAGCACTGATGTAGTGCTGCACCCCCTGTATGTGAAACAGCAGCATGGCCCTATTCATGTGAAGAGACATCCATGCACAGGGTATGCTCTACACTGGAAACTTAGAGAGGGGGCACAATGGTATTTCAGCACTGCGCCCCCCTATCCCAGCTATATATCATCACTTTCCAAGATACATATATATATATACTGTATATATGCACATAGGGCTCGCACACAGGCATAACGCGGCCCAATGTTATACAATGGGCAGCGTAAATCTGCATTTTGGCATAAGAAAACAATCACAGCGTGCGAGTGGCCCCAATATTTGGATTACTTGCACCCATACAAGTATAGAGGTGCGTGTGAATCATCCACAGACAGAGACAATGGAGAAGATGGAAATATTAAGTTCTCCGTCTTCTCACCACTTCTGTATTTATCAACCATTCCTGGTTTTGGCTTATAAATTCTGATGTAAAATAATGACCACATACTGAACATGTGAACATGGCCTTAAAGTGAACTTCTCAGTAAGATTACCCCTGCACGACCAGAGATAGTGAGGGATAGGGAAGTATATAAGTATATATAGTTATTATTACAAAAGCTGCCCAATACAGCACCATACACTTCACCATTGTATCACTTTTATTAATTCCCATCTAGGTCCGCAAGTGCACTGGTGGCCATATTAGTGCCCTTGCAGTCTATGGATCCTCTTCTTATTCCTGCTTGTTGATGGACAGTAGTGACAGAGGCTGCATAATCTATAATGTCCCCTCTGATCTTCACTATCAGTCACAAAGTGGGGTGGCAGGTGGTTAGGATATACAGTGGGTACAGAAAGTATTCAGACCCTTTTAAATTTCACTCTGTTTGATTGCAGCCATTTGGTAAATTAAAAAAAGTTAATTTTTTTCTCATTAACGTACACTCTGCACCCCATCTTGACTGAAACCCCCCCAGAAGTGTAGAAATGTTTTCAAATTTATTAAAAAAGAAAAACTGAAATATCACATGGTCATAAGTATTCAGACCCTTTGCTCACTATTGAGTAGAAGCACTGTGCTGTTCCGTCTAAAGTTATGCATATATGGTTTCATAGACTGTGTTATTTTCCATGCCGTGTATAATAATCCTGCATTTGCTCTGCTGCCACCTGCTGTTCTTTTTCTGTATAACAGCCTACAGCTAATTAATTCTAGTACATGCCTTCCACTTCCGGGTCAGTCACGCCTTTTTATTCCTGCTAGCAGCCATTCTTAGTTTCATTTTCTGTGGGAGAGACGCGCTTGTACCGAGCTGTGAAAGGCATCAGTTTTTCGACCACCTTGCTGCACCACCTTGCTTCACAATTTGCTGTACACTTTGCTCACACTTCGTTGCTCACATCTTGTTGTTAACATTCTGCACATCTGGAAAACCTACTGCATTACCAATCATATGCTGTATCTCCATATTTCCAAATAAACAAGTCTGGACTTCACAATCCCTTGTGTGTATCATCTCTCCGGACGCTGAACAGCAAAACAGCAACATGGTCCTGTCTGCTCTGCATCGAGGAAACTGAAGGTAGGAATCTCTCCCAGCCCCAATCAACTACACCTCCATTCGCCTCATGTGGTCACAGAAGAAGCACCCTTTTGAGCTAGTACAGCCATGAGTCTTATTGGAAATGATACAACAGTTTTTCACAACTGGATTAGGGGATCCTCTGCCATTCTTCCTTGCAGATCCTCTCCAGTTCCGTCAGGTTGGATGGTGAACGTTGGTGGACAGCCATTTTCAGGTCTCTCCAGAGATGCTCAATTGGGGTTAGGTCAGGGCTCTGGCTGGGCCAGTCAAGAATGGTCACAGAGTTGTTCTGAAGCCACTCCTTTATTATTTTAGCTCTGTGCTTAAGGTCATTGTCTTGTTGGAAGGTTAACCTTCGGCCAAGTCTGAGGTCCAGAACACTCTGGAAGAGGTTTTCATCCAGGATTTCTCTGTACTTGGCCGCATTGATGTTTCCTTCAATGACAACCAGTCGTCCTGTCCCTGCAGCTGAAAAACACCCCCATAGTATGATGCTGCTATCACCATGTTCACTGTTGGGATTGTATTGGGCAGGTGATGAGCAGTGCATGGTTTTCTCCACACATACCGCTTAGAATTATCACGAAAAAGTTCTATCTTCATCTCATCAGACCAGAGAATCTTATTTCTCATAGTCTGCATAGTTAGCAAATTCTATGCGGGCTTTCATATGTCTTGCACTGAGGAGAAGCTTCCGTTGGGCCACTCTGCCATAAAGGCCCGACTGGTGGAGGGCTGCAGTGATAGCTGACTTTGTGGAACTTTCTCCCATATCCCTACTGCATCTCTGGAGCTCAGCCACAGTGATCTTGGGGTTCTTCTTTACCTCTCTCACCAAGGATCTTCTCCCACGATTGCTCAGTTTGGCTGGACGGCCAGGTCTAGGAAGACTTATGGTGGTCCCAAAATTCTTCTATTTAAGGATTATGGAGGCCACTGTGCTCTTAGGAACCTTGAGTACTGCAGAAATTCTTATGTAACCTTGTACAGATGTGTGCCTTGCCCTAATTCTGTCTCTGAGCTCCTTGACCAGTCCCTTTGACCTCATGATTCTCATTTGGTCTGACATGCACTGTGAGCTGTGAGGTCTTATATAGACAGGTGTGTGCCTTTATAAATCAAGTCCTATCAGTTTAGGCTGGTTTCACATTAGCGCTTTTTAAGCGCACGCACGGCCGGGGGTAGCTCC
Source organism: Dendrobates tinctorius (assembly GCF_039654945.1). Classification (NCBI taxonomy): domain Eukaryota; kingdom Metazoa; phylum Chordata; class Amphibia; order Anura; family Dendrobatidae; genus Dendrobates; species Dendrobates tinctorius. The sequence continues at coordinate 29,551,955 of NW_027361823.1, forward strand.
GCCCCCGAGCCGGCTCTCTGCCCGGCGTGCCCGCCCCTTGCTTGTAGCGCCGCCTCCTAGCGCACAGCGGCGCCTGCGATCGGCGCACCCTATCTTTAGCATAGGGTGCGCAGATCGTGCGCAGGCCGTGCGCTAGTTGCGCTTTGACCTGCGCTGCGTACTTTTGACTGTGCGCCGTGCGCACCAAAATCCGAAGTTTGATTTTGGCGCGCACGGCGCACCGTCAAAAGTGCGCAGCGCAGGTCAAAGCGCAACTAGCGCACGGCCTGCGCACGATCTGCGCACCCTATGCTAAAGATAGGGTGCGCCGATCGCAGGCGCCGCTGTGCGCTAGGAGGCGGCGCTACAAGCAAGGGGCGGGCACGCCAGGCAGAGAGCTGGCTCGGGGGCGGATCTACCCCCGGCCGTGCGTGCGCTTAAAAAGCGCTAATGTGAAACCAGCCTTAATTAATCACATCTGGACTCCAACGAAGGAGTAGAACCATCCAGTAGCATAGCTACTGGGGGGGAGGCAGAGAGGGCTGTTGCCCCGGGCCCTGACACATGAAAGGGCCCACCTGGAGCAATGGCTGCTTTTGTCTTGAGGCATCCTGGAGAGAACAGCAAAGTGCAAGCTCCCCTGTCTGACAGACTCTGCACAGTGGCCAGCTGCTGAACCTCAGTCAGTGCAGTGTGCATCATGATGCTGTCTCACCTGAGGAGCTTCTGCTGGGCAGGCAGCAGTTGCATTACTTTCTGACTGTGCAGGCTCTGATTGTCTCGGGCACGCTGGGTCCTAGTGCCCTCTTTGCATTTATCTGAACACTTCCTGGTCCTGCCTGACTTCCTGCTAACTTCATCAGTAAGGCTAGGTTCACATTAGCGTATTGGGGCTCTGCGGAGGGCTGCATACTTCCTCCCTGAAGCTCCGCCCCCTTCAACACTTCTTCTGTTTAGGTTTGCCTACTTCTGCATGCAAACTGCGTACCTATCTTTAACATTGGGTACTCAGGACATGCAGATGTATGTGGATGTGTTGTTTTGACGCGCCCGCTGACCTCACAGGAACGCAACAAGTTGCGTTTTGCGCAGACGGCGGAGGCGTCAAAGCGACGCATCCACATATATCCGCATGTCCTGAGTACCCAATGTTAAAGATAGGTATGCAGGACGCATGCAGAAGTAGGCGGACCTAGACGGGAGAAGTGCGGAAGTGGGCGGAAGTTCAGGGAGAAAGTATGCAGCCCTCCGCAGAGCCCCGCTACACTAATGTGAAACAGCCTATGTGGGGATGGAATTTATTAGATTAATTCGATGTAGGCATGTCATGGTCACTGTCAGGTGAATCTGAGAGGATGGGGGTTATTGTGGGTGTTTGGGTGAGAGGGGGGCAAGGCACTGTGGGGGTGAATGAGAGAGGAAGGGTGTTGGGGTGTGGGAGGGGGGACAGGGCACTGTGGGGGTGAATGAGAGAGGATGTGGTATTGTGGGAGGGGGACAGCACTGGGGGTGAATGTGAGATGGGGGTTGGGATGGGGGAGGGGGAAAGGGCTCTGGTGGTGAATGTGACTGTTTTAGGATATTGTGAGGGCTGAGGTGGGTGAGCGGGGACAGGGCACTTGGGGGGCTGATTATTATACTGTTTAATGTTATGATATTATATGCACTCCATCACATGTAATAGTTGCTGTTTTGGGGGGCTGGAGATGGGGAGGTCGGGTGCTTTTTATACTTGTGAGCTGGGTCTTTTTTAAATATTACTATAACAAGCATAACAGTACAGGTTACTATCGTTAATCTATTAGTAAAGTATTAAGTATTAGTGTAACAAGGATAAGTATTAGCATAAGGGCGCAGGCAGATGGTCGTATAACTAATGCGATGATCGCATCGCAATCCTTGGACTGGCCGGTACCGCTCCTGACATGAATGTGACAGCGTGATGAATTATTATGCAGCTGTCGTGTTCAGGTCAGGAGAGCCGACGGTCAGTCTGAGGATTGCAATGCGATCCTCACACGATAAAAATACGTCCCGTCTGTCTACCCCCTAACAAGTATAACAATACAGCAACCACGGGCTACATTCTAGGTTATAATAATAATAAATTGCTTATTATGAAATTATTAAGTTATTAAAGGCTCAGGATAAATGTCTGCAGTCACTCTGAGACTACAGACTGCCAAATCATGATGGGGTGCGCCTGTAAGAAGATGAGTCGAGACGGAGTCGGCGGTGTGCGGTGCCCATGAAGGCCGGAACTATCGGGGCTGTCACTCCTGTTGGCGGGGGAGGTTTCCTCTGAAAGGGAGATACCTTCCTGTCAGAAAGCAGGGGGTGGGGGTATATAAGGAGACCTGAGTGCGGGAATGGGGCAGACTTGGCGGGAAGGCAACAGGAGACGGTTGACTCCCTCTCCGCTGCTTGCGCGGATAACACGTTTCCGATCCCTCAGTGTGCTGACCTTAAGACTTCTTGTGACGCTATTAAGTTACCGTCTGTTCCCGCACTGTTGGATACCCCTGTTCTACCTGAAATACAGGACAAACCACTTAGAGACTACTCCAAAAGACCACGAGCTGTTGCAGCCTGTACACGTGCTCACGTTCCGTGTCCGGCGCCATTTCTGAGGAATCCACATCAAGGACTGTTTCCACGTTCTGGCGCACCCAAGTCAAGCAGGACTGAATCCATCAGCACTGTTGGGCGGCAGTGCTGCACGTACCTCCGTAGCAGAGCCAGAGACTTTGTACATCAGTTGAGATGCCGTTGGGAGATTTTCCAGCCCATCCTTTGCCAGAGCTGCAACCGATAAGTTGTCTTGTTTTTGTATAATCTTTTCCTTATTGTCTTTATCTTCCTGCATGGAGTACTACTTGTTATTGCTTGTCCAGTAAATCCTTGTTAACCCCTTCTCTGTCTCCGGTTACTCACTGCATCTTACGAACGTAGTATCCCTTACACGCCTGCCGTCATTAGACCCCAAGAACACTGGTGCGATCAGGTGGTCATGTGACCATGTTTGCTATTTGCACGTGTCGACTAGAAAACTTTGATTTCTCTCAATAGAAGAGAATTGTCACACGACCCCCTGCTCACATCAGCGATGCTGGGGCCATTATTACTGTACATAGGGGGAATCATTGTTAAATATTAAGTAAGCACGAAGCGTTATTTGCAGCCTAGATACGGGGTCAGACTATGCTGAACCAGCTGTCAGTCTGTCCCGGGGTATCGGTTACAGCCGCTGCTCTCTATACACAGAGCGGAGACTGAAAACGTGCCGGCGCCGCCCCTATGACTGGAAGAGCAAGGCGACTGGAAGAGCAAGGCTGCTGGGAGGAATAAAGTTAACTTTTTTCCAGCAGCGGGGCTCTCAGTGCGGGCGCCGCACGGTGTCAAAACATTTTTAACCTGCAGATTAACCCCATATCTGCAGGTTAATAGCATTACTTTAAATGACAGGTTCCCTTTAAGCTCTGCAGTAGACAGACACGATTTTTCTGCACTACTGCTCTCCATTTTGTAGACCACAGATCGCTTTAACCCCTTCCTGACATCAGACGTACTATCCCGTCCATGGGAACCGGCCCCTATGCCCATGGACAGGATAGTACGTCTCAGCGATAAGCGGCACCCACGTGGTGAGCGCCGCTGATAGCGGCCGGGTGTCAGCTAATTATCACAGCTGACACCCGGCACAATGTGTCAGGGGCGGTCACGGACGGCCCCCGACACGTTAACCCCTTGCACATCGAGATCAAACATGATCGCGGTGTACCGAGGGTTAAAGGGAAGCATCGGCAGGGAGGGGGCTCCCTCCGTGCTTCCCTGAGCCCCCCACGGCAGCGCAATGAGCAGCGCTGCTGTGGGGGCTCCTTCCCTGCAGGCCCCCGAATACAAGATGGCGACGGGGGCCTTCGGGGGCCTGCAGGGAGCCGGCTTCCTCAGTGCCTGCAAAGCGCAGGCTCAGGCATGAGGAAGTCTGCAGCAGTGCCTGTGACAGATCGCTGATCTGTCACAGTGATCTGTGATGTGACAGATCAGCGATCTGTCACAGGACAGAGATGTCCCACCTGGGACTATGTAATAAAGTAAAAAAAAAAAAAGTGTTAAAATAATTTTAAAAAAATCGCCAAATAAAAAAAATTCCCCCAATAAATCCATTTTTTGGAAATAAAAAAAACAAAACAATAAAAGTACACATATTAGGTATCGCCGCATCCGTAACGACCTGCCCTATAAAACTGTCCCATTAGTTAACCCCTTTAGCAAACCCCTTAAAAAATAAAAATAAAAAACGAAGCAAAAAATGATTTATTACCATACCGCCAAACAAAAAGTGCAATAACGCGCGATGAAAAAGACGCATATAAATATCCATGGTACCGCTGAAAACATCATCTTGTCCCGCAAAAAAACAGCCACAACACAGCATCATCAGCGAAAAAATAAAAAAGTTAGAGCTCGCAGAATAAAGCGATGCAAAAATAATTATTTTTTATATAAAATAGTTTTCATTGCATAAAACCGACAAAACATAAAAAAACGACCTAAATGAGGTATCGCTGTAATCGTACTGACCCGAAGAATAAAACCACTTTATCAATTTTACCGCACGCGGAACGGTGTAAACACTACCCCCCCCAAAAGAAATTCATGAAACGCTGGTTTTTGTTCATTCTGCGTCCCAAAAATCAGAATAAAAAGCGATCAAAAATGTCACGTGCCCGAAAATGGTACCAATAAAAACGTCAACTCGTCCCGCAAAAAATAAGACCTCACATGACTCGGTGGGTCAAAATGCGGAAAAATTATAGCTCTCAATATGTGGTGATGCAAAAACTATTTTTACAATAAAAAGCGTCTTTTAGCGTATGACAGCTGCCAAACATAAAAACCGCCATAAATAGTAAAACAAACCCCCTGTTATCACCCCCTTAGTAAGGGAAAAATAATAAAATTAAAAGAAAATGTATTTATTTCCATTTTCCCATTAGGGTTAGGGCCAGGGCCAGGGCTAGGGTTAGGGCTAGGGTTAGGGCTGAGATTAGGGTTAGGGGTGTGTTGGCGTTAGGGTTGGAGTTAGAATTGGGGGTTTCCACTGTTTGGGCACATCAGGTGCTCTCCAAATGCAACATGGCGTCTGATGTCAATTCCAGCCAATTCTGAGTTGAAAAAGTCAAATGGTGCTCCTTAATAATAATAAATTTTATTTTTATAGCGCCGACATATTCCGCAGCACTTTACATTTCAGAGGGGATTTGTACAGACAATAGACATTACAGCATAACAATAACAACATACAGTAGATTATAACAGATACCAAGAGGAATGAGGGCCCTGCTTGCAAGCTTACAGTCTATGAGGAAAGAGGTAGACACGAAAGGTGGGTGGTAACAGTTGCCCTGATTGTATGGACCAGCCATAATTTTAAGTGTGTAACAGTACAGACACAGAGGGCTAATGGATGCATAAAGCATGTGGGAACATGATGCGGGAAATCTGGTTATGGTAAAACTTTTGGCTGTGCCACACAGGGATAGATTAGGTTAATGTGTTGAGGCGATAGGCCAGTCTGAATAAATGCGTTTTCAGGGCACGCTTAAAATTGTGGGGATTGGGGACTAATCGTATTGACCTGGGAAGTGCATTCCAAAGAATTGGCGCGGCACGTGTAAAGTCTTGGAGACGGGAGTGGGAGGTTCTGACTATTGAAGATGCTAACCTCAGGTCATCAGCAGAACGGAGGGCACGGGTAGGGTGGTATACTGAAGCAAGGGAGGAGATGTAGGGTGGTGCTGAGCCATGGAGGGCTTTGTGGGTGAGGGTAATAAGTTTATACTGAATTCTGGAGTGGATGGGTAGCCAGTGTAATGACTGGCACAAGGTAGAGGCATCGGTGTAACGATTGGTGAGGAATATGATCCTGGCTGCAGCATTCAAGACAGATTGGAGAGGGGAGAGTTTGGTAAGAGGGAGACCGATTAGAAGAGAGTTACAATAGTCGAGACGAGAATGAATAAGAGAAACAGTAAGAGTTTTTGCAGAGTCAAAAGTAAGAAAAGGTCAAATTCTAGAAATGTTTTTGAGGTGCAGATGACAAGAGCGAGCCAGTGATCGATTGTGGGGGGGCAAAGGAAAGCTCGGAATCAAATATGACCCCAAGACAGCGGGCCTGTTGCTGGGGAGTAATAGTGGAACCACACACAGAAATAGCAATGTCGGGTATAGGTACATTAGTAGAGGGAGGAAACACCAGGAGTTCAGTCTTTGACAGGTTCAGTTTCAGATATAGTGAGGACATGATGTTAGACACAGCGTTTAGACAATTGCCGGTGTTTTCTAGAATGGCTGGCGTGATGTCAGGAGAAGAAGCGTATAATTGGGTGTCATCAGCATAGAGATGGTACTGGAAACCAAATCTACTGATTGTTTGACCAATAGGGGCAGTGTACAAGGAGAAGAGGAGGGGGCCTAGAACCGATCCTTGGGGGACTGTTGTGAGTTCATTTTCCCCTTCATTACTGAGGCCCGAGGAACTCCCTCTTCAGGTAAAGAAAGGTAGTGAGCCTGATTATCAAACACCTGAGGCTGATGATGATGACTGGCTGAGTGGAGTTACGGACTGGATATAAGGCTGCCGACGCCCTTCTGCCCTGCGGGTGATTTCTCTGTGGGATCCTTGGAGACCAGTCTGAATTCCTGCTCCTCTAAAGCTAAGTTTGCTGCTCGGCCTTTTGCTTTTGTACTTTGACTTTGTTTTGCTTTGTTTTTCTGGATTTCTGCCATTCCCTGCTGGGGTGTGCTGAATTCATTTAGCTCTGTCTTCTGAAAATACCTGAGTTCTGATTTAGTTTTTGAAGCCTAGCTGCTTCAGGGCCTTTTTCATATCAGCTTGTTGGCTTATGTCTTTGATAGGGTTTTGGCAGATTGCAGACAGCAGCCTTCCTGTCCTTTACTATCTAGATAGATGCGGGCCCCGTCTTTGCTCAGTCTATCTTTCTGTCTGTGTTAGTATTTTCATCTTGCTTCACCGTCATATGTTGGGGGCTGCCTATTGCTTTGGGGTCTGCTCTGGGGCAGTTTAGATTTCCCCTTTCTTTCTTTAGGCCTATGTAATTCTCCGGCTGTGATCGAGGGGTCTAGGGCTTCGTAGGAACCCCCCACGGCTACTGCTAGTTGTGTTGATAGGTTCAGGGGTCTGCAATTTGATAGTTGCCAACTTCTCTGGTTTTCTGGACTTAGCCTGTATTTCTGCTTTTGCCTCCTACAGTGACTCATTCATAACAGGGGACCCCAACAGTAAGGGGAAGGTGAGAGGAGGAGGAACCGGCAAAAGATACAGTAAAGGAGCGGTCGGAGAGATAGGAGGAGAACCAGGAGAGAACGGTGTCCTTGAGGCCAATGGAACGGAGCATAGTGAGGAGGAGCTGATGATCCACAGTGTCGAATGCTGCAGAGAGATCCAAGAGAATTAGCATGGAGTAATGACCATTTGATTTAGCTGTTAGCAGATCATTAGAGACTTTAGTGAGGGCATTTTCAGTGGAGTGTAAAGAGCGGAAACCGGATTGGAGAGGGTCGAGAACAGAGTTTTCTGAGAGATAGCGGATAAGACGGGAGTGGACCAGGCGTTCCAGGAGTTTAGAGATGAAGGGAAGATTAGAGACAGGTCTATAGATAGCGGCACAGTTTTGGTCGAGGGATGGTTTTTTAAGTAGTGAATGTATGATGGCATGCTTAAATGAGGAGGGAAAAATACCAGAAGAGAGAGAGAGGTTAAATATTTTAGTTAGGTGAGGGGTGACAGCAGGGGAAAGGGACTGGAGGAGATGTGACGGAAATGGGTCACTGGTGCAAGTAGTTGGGCGAGAAGATGCAAGGAGCCTGCTTACTTCTTCTTCTGTGACTGGTTCAAAATCAGAGAGTGAGCTAGATGCAGTGGCGGAGGGAGGACAGTGCATGGTATGAGGTGATTGGGAGATAATTTCCTGTCGGATCTGGTCAATTTTTTCTTTGAAGTAATTGGCCAGATCGTCAGCTCGGAGCTCCGTGGTTGGGGCCTGTACTCTTGGATTGAGTAGAGACTGAAAAGTGTCAAAGAGACGTTTCGGGTTATTGGACAGTGAGGTGATGAGGGTGTTGAAATAGGCTTGTTTGGAGAGGTGAAGGGCAGTGTTGTATGTTCGAAGCATAAACTTAAAATGGATGAAATCTTCGTGTAGATTGGATTTTCTCCACAGACGTTCGGCGCACCTGGAGCACCGCTGCAGGAAACGTGTTTGCACCGTGTGCCAGGGTTGTCGCCGTCTGCGTTGTGGTGTTCTATTTATAGGGGGTGCAAATTCATCCAGGGCACTTTGAAGTGTTTCATTGTAATGCTTCAATGCAGAATCAGGACCCGAGAGGGAGGAGATAGGGGCCAATGAAGAATGCAAGTTCTTCATAAGTTTCAGGGTGTTAATGGCCTGTATGTTTCTATAAGTCTGGACAGCTTCCCTTCCAAGCTCTGCCATGCGCCCAAACAGTGTTTTACCACCACATTTGGGTGTCAGCCTACTCAGGACAAATTGCAAAACAACTTTTGGGGTCCAATTTCTCCTGTTACCATTAGGAAAATAAAAAATTGGGGGCAAAACTATCATTTTTGTGGAAAAAAATGATTTTTTTATTTTCACGCCCGGGCGTTATAAACTTCTGTGAAGCACTTGGGGGTTCAAAGTGCTCACCACACATCTAGATAAGTTCCGTGGGGGGTCTGATGTCCAAAATGGGGTCACTTGTGGGGAGTTTCAATAGTTTAGGTACATTAGGGGCTCTCCAAAGGCAACATGACACCCGCAGACCATTCCATCAAAGTCTGCATTCCAAAACGTCACTACTTCCCTTCCGAGCCCCGACGTGTGTCCATACAGTAGTTTTCTCCCACATATGGGGTGTCAGCATACTCAGGACAAATTGGACAACAACTTTTGGGGTCCAATTTCTCCTGGTACTCTTGGGAAAATATAAAAATTGGTGACTAAAAGATCATGGTTGTGGAAAAATACGAATTTTTTATTTTCACGCCCGGCGTTATAAACTTCTGTGAAGCACTGGAGGGGTCAAAGTGCTCATCACACATCTAGATAAGTTCCTTGGGGGGGTCTAGTTTCCAAAATGGTGTCATTTGTGGGGGGTTTCCACTGTTTTGGTACATCAGGGGCTTTCCAAACGCGACATGGTGTCAGATCTCAATTCCAGCCAAAAACGTCAAATGGAGCTGCTTCCCTTCCGAGCTCTGCCATGCGCCCAAGTAGTGGTTTACCCCCACATGTGGGGTATCAGCGTACTCAGGACAAATTGCACAATAACTTTTAGGGTCCTGCTACCCTTGAAAAAATAAGAATTGAGGGTGAAAAGATCATTTTTGTGGAAAAAATATGATTTTTTAATTGTACGGCTGTATGTTATAAACTTCTATGAAGCCCTTGGGGGTTCAAAGTTCTCACCACACATCTAGAGAAGTTCCTTGGGGGGTCTAGTTTCCAAAATGGGGTCATTTGTAGGGGGTTTCCACTGTTTTGGTACATCAGGGGTTTTCCAATCGCGACATGGTGTCCGATCTGAATTCCAGCCAAAAACGTCAAATGGCGATGCTTCCCTTCCGAGCTCTGCCATGCGCCCAAATAGTGGTTTACCCCCACATGTGGGGTATCAGCGTACTCAGGACAACTTGCACAATAACTTTTAGGGTCCTGTTACCCTTGGCAAAATAAGAATTGAGGGTGAAAAGATCATTTTTGTGGAAAAAATATGATTTTTTAATTGTACGGCTGTATGTTATAAACGTCTATGAAGCCCTTGGGGGTTCAAAGTTCTCACCACACATCTAGAGAAGTTCCTTGGGGGGTCTAGTTTCCAAAATGGGGTCATTTGTAGGGGGTTTCCACTGTTTTGGTACATCAGGGGTTTTCCAATCGCGACATGGTGTCCGATCTCAATTCCAGCCAAAAACGTCAAATGGCGCTGCTTCCTTTCCGAGCTCTGCCATGTGCCCAAATAGTGGTTTACCCCCACATGTGGGGTATCAGCGTACTCAGGACAAATTGCACAATAACTTTTAGGGTCCTGTTACCCTTGGAAAAATAAGAATTGAGGGTGAAAAGATCATTTTTGTGGAAAAAATATGATTTTTTAATTGTACCGCTGTACGTTATAAATTGTTTTAATTGTACCGCTGTAAGTTCCTTGGGGGGGTCTATTTTCCAAAATGGGGTCACTTATGGGGGGTTTCCACTGTTTAGGTACATCAGGGGCTCTCCAAACGTGACATGGCGTCCGATCTGAATTCCAGCCAATTTTGCATTGAAAAAGTCAAACGGCGCTCCTTCCCTTCTGAGCTCTGCCATGCGCTGAAACAGTGGTTCCCCCCACATATCAGGTATCAGCGTACTCAGGACAAATTGCAAAATAAGTTTTGCAGCCCAATTTCTCCTGTTACCCTTGGTAAAATAAAAAAAATTGAACCTGAATTATTTTTTTGTGAAAAAAAGTTAGATGTTCATTTTTTTTTAAATATTCAAAAAATTCCTGTGATGCACCTAAAGGGTTAACAAACTTCTTGAATGTGGTTTTGAGCACCTTAAGGGGTGCAGTTTTTAGAATGGTGTCACTTTTGGGTATTTTCTATCATATAGACCCCTCAAAGTGGCTTCAAATGTGGTGTGGTCCGTAAAAATAAAATGGTGTTGCAAAAATGAGAAATCGATGTTCAATTTTTAACCCTTATAACTTTCTAACAAAAAAAAATTTTGGTTCCAAAATTGTGCTGATGTAAAGTAAACATGTGGGAAATGTTACTTATCAAGTTTTTTGTGTGCCGTATATCTGTGATTTAAGGGCATAAAAATTCAAATTTGGAAAATTGCGAAATTTTCAAAATTTTCGCCAAATTTCTGTTTTTTTCACAAACAAACGCAAGTTATTTGAATGAAATTTTACCACTAACATGAAGTACAATATGTCACGAGAAAACAATGTCAGAATCACTGAGATCCATGGAAGCGTTTCAGAATTATTACCTCATAAAGGGACAGTGGTCAGAATTGTAAAAATTGGCCCGGTCATGAACGTGCAAACCACCCTTGGGGGTGAAGGGGTTAAGCATGCGGTCTACAGAACGGCAGGGTGATGCATTGGCTGAGTCACCAGCGCATTCATAGAATGTCAGAATGTCAGCTAACGAGAGATATGCAAATTGCCTCTTCAGAAAGAAAGAGGACTTTTACTCTACAACTGTCATGATCTCAGTGCGGGTTTGACTCGCACACGTGGGGTTAATGTTTGGAACCAGTGCTGATGACTGGCATTTCTGGGGTTAAAGGTTGTGATCCCAGTGCAGGCTTACTTGCACATCTGGGGCTATGATTGTGGCCTCTCCCTGGTTCTGGGAGAGGCTTCTTATAGCCTCAGGACGCTCCCATCCCTGTCAGTTATACTTTCGCCCTTGGCATTTGTGTGGTGACCCCTGAGTGTGTTTGTGCTGTGTTCTGGTTACTTGATTCTCTGTGTATGACTCGGTCTGTTCCCTGGATATCGCTTTGGATTCTGCCTGGTACCTTATATGTCTGTTTGGTTTTGATCTCTGCTTGGCCCTGATTATCCGCTCTGTCTCCTCCCTGGTACTGTACTGTGATCCTGTGTATGACCTTTGGCTTTGTCTGACCTCCCATCTGTTTATCTCTCCTGTACCTCGCTGGTCTGTACTGTGCATAACCTCTGCTTTGCTTGGACTCTGAGTTCTCTTCCTTCTCTGTGTGCAGGACGCTAAGCCCCGCCCCCTTGCAGTCACATGACCATAGGTCCTATGCTGGCTTCCTAAACTTCAGCATCCACAGGTCCTGTGCACCGGTACTTTCTGGCTGTACCTGACCCCGGTACCCCTACATTGCGGGTGAGTCACTGCTCAGCGGAGGCTGCACGCCGGCGCTGACACTCAGGACACGCGCACTGGCTCAGTGAGCAAGTACAGTGCGGTGTTCCTGACAACAGTGCCACCTATTGGTAGTAGCGATCCTACAAGTCACAATCAACCCTAGCTAACGAGAGATTCACTATACAGTTTGGGGGGCCGGCCAGCATACAATGAGGGAGCCCATATATAGTTTGGGGACCACTGTGGGGGCCATTATACAGTGTGGGAGCTAATGGGAGGGCCATTGTACAGTGTGGACTACTGTGCATGGCCATCATAAAGTGTGGGGACTACTGTGGGGTCTATTATGAAGTGTGAGGGACATTATACATTATGGAGGCTACTGTGAGGACCAATAAACATTGTCAAGGATACTGTGGGGGCCAATATACTGTGTGTGGGACATCATAAAGTGTGAGGACTACTGTGAGAGTCATTCTACTATGTTTTGGGAGAGCAGTGGGGACATAATTCTATAGCAAAACTCTGGTGCACATCATACTATATGTAAGGGAGCTGTGGGCCCATCATACTGTGTATAAGGAAGCTGTGGGGGCATTATACTGTGTATAGGGGAGCTCTGTCAGCATTATACTGTGTATAGGGGAGCTGTGGGATTACCATATGGTGTATAGGGGATCTGTGCGCCCAGCATGCTGTGTATAGGAGAATTGTACATGGTGAACCCAGGGGTCATTATGTAATGTTAAGTGGGCACTTAAACATTATTATAAAGAGGGGCATTCAGTACTGTGACCATCAAAGTTGCACATGAAATGTGGAGGGAACATGCACAGGAAATTAATATTTTCTAGGGGAGCAATTTTACCATCTAGAGAGCATGGAAGCGGCATTATTACTATGTGGGGCACTAAGAAGAGCCATTATTATACCACACATTAGGTGCAGAAATAGGGACACATACGGTGGCAGCACCTCAGTATTGGGGTATTTGCAGGATGTGGAGTTTGTGCAGGTTGAGAATAGATATGGATGGTGCTGGAAATGTGTGAAGTCAAATGTGTCTTTTTGTAATCTTTGCACATAAGTCCTGGCTGGAGAAGTTGTCGGTCTGAACCAGATGGAAAAGACGGGAAAGCGAACGACTCAACCAGAAAGAACGTCCTCTGTAAGTCACTATCTGTACAGTGATCTGCAGGACTGGTATCTACCACTATATGTCACCATAAGGCGGTAATATCAGTGCTGGTCTTTGTATAGAGATTTATTTTCAATAACAGTGCGGACATCTCTTGAGGTTCCCCTATACCATCGTAGTTAAAATCATGATTACCTTAGGGTCCACAGGCGGACACAGACAGAAAAGGGCCCCTGTGCAAGAACAATATGTTGGCCCTTTGCAACCCAAGAACTCCTAAAAATGCAAAATTCTTTAGAGGAAGAAATGGACCCTTACCTCTTGCCCCCATGTGCTGCTGCGCAGGTTGCACTAATGATATGTCCGCTTGTTAGGGGCCGACTCACATGTTTCACCCCTCTTCCTGAGCTGAACCCCTAGCTACGCCTCTTGAACCATCTCAACGAGGATCACAAGGAAATGGACAACATGTGACTTAAATATGAGTGTCTGAGCAAAGGGTCTGAATACTCATGACCATGTGATATTTCAGTTTTTCTTTTTTATTAAATTTGCATAAAATTCTACATTTCTATTTTTTTCAGTCAAGATAGGGTCCAGAGTATACAATAATGAGAAAAAAATGAGCTTTTTTTTAAAATTTACCAAATGGCTGCAGTGAAACAAAGAGTGAAAAATTTAAAGGGGTCTGAACACTTTCCGTACCCACTGTATAGGCGGTGGCATCGCCTGCATTACTTCTGCTTGTGTAGGGGGAATATTCCTGACAGGTTTCAGAAGAACAAAAATATTCTATTCTGTATGTTCTACAGTCGATCTCAGTAATACACTTCATTGTTGAAAAGTGCCCTGATCTCTACACTTTTACTACCGTTCCACTTGTTACTTTGATTCCACACAGCAGAGTTTCATGTTGCTGCATGAGACCAGCGCATTATGTGAGGGGGGCTGACTGAATACGCATTTCAAAAGCTACACTAGCACCCTTTTCTATCAATGCATACACTGTCCTGGAGATGGGAGCTGAGATGTTAGTCGCTTCTCATGGCCAAGCCATGAGTCAGAGTAGTCAAGGAGTCCAAGGTCAGAAGCCAGGAGGGTACGTCATCAACAGAAGGAAGAGACAAAAGCATAGTCAGAAAACATTCCGAGGTCAGAGTGCCAGGAGGTTAACGGATCAGAGGTGAAAGAAGGGGTTAAACAGGCAGATGGGCAGAACAAAGTCTAAAATCAGGCAACCACAACATGAATGTACATCTGGCAGTGGTCTGGGAGAAGCTGCTCAGTTAAGTAGGCATGGCAATTACCCGAGATAGTGAACACCTGAGACAGCTGACGCCTGCCAGTCACAGATTGGCTAGTCTAGCTGTCAATTAACTCACTGACAGCTCAGCATGCCCCTGTATCGGATTGGACGGCCGAGCTGTCAGTAACTGCATCTCAAACACCCAAAGGGTTGGAACCGTGATAGGGGCTATCTCAGTATTTGAAATAAACTGCCAGCCTGCAACACAGATGCACAAATTTCTGCAATCAATATGGAGTAAAAGTCCAACAATGTATGTACGATACGAAAAGTTTATTAAATACAAAAAACAGGCTAATTTACATAACATCAATATTAAAAACTCAAATAGTGAAAACACTGGTGTGTAAATAGAGCCTGATCTGTGTTTTTGCTATTCAACTTTTTAATATTGATGTTATGTAAGTAGGCAGCGTCGGACTGGAGCACCTTGGGCCCACCAGAGAAAATCATTCTTGGGACCCACTATGTAGCTACATAGAAATAAATACAAGACCACCAATTGTGTGGTAAAACATGCTAATATCTGGGTATATTATAAGGTAGTACACGTCTTAATTATGTATCAGCGGTTGGGGTAGAATCATAGAGGGGTAGCCCCCTCATAGAATATAATGTAGCCCCCTCATAGAATATAATGTAGCCTCTCTTATAGAATAGAATGTAGCCCCCTCATAAAATATAATGCAGCCCCCCTCATATAATGCAGAATCCTGATACTAGGAATTAGTCGTTAGGGACTGTCCATGTGGACACTACCCATGCCAGGACCACCAGTGGTGCTCAAAGACACCTCTAGTAAAAACAGATATTATTTTAATACTGCAGCCTAACAAATGGATCAAAACTGCACATGTGAACAGAGCCCAAAACCGAGCCGCCCGCTGTGTGTATGAGATCTATGGACAATTATGGGAACGCGACTGACGACAATCGTGGTGGAGGTTTGCTCTGTATGAGTGTTAGCAGCGGATTACTCAGCGTAACATCCAGAGTCAGCAACACAGAATGCAGATTTATTCATATCCAGGTTGAACAGCCTACAGCATGAAACGTGATCAGTCTGGTATCTGCTGTGGCTTGCAGCATGGGAGCATAACAACAACAAGAAGGGAAGAGAAGGAGGGGGCATCCTGTCTGTTTTTTTTTTTTTGTCACTGAACTTTGTTAACAATCTCACAATATGCACAATATATAAAACAGTACAGTAGTAGTTGTTGCAATACATAGATATCAATATGCATTATTCCAACACCCCCACTCAACAACTACTTATCCTCTTAGTCCCAGTGTGGTTCTCAATTCTTGGAACCTGGGTCGTGGCAATGGCTTTGTCATAATGTCAGCTGCCATCTTATCACTTTCACAATAGACGAACTGAATTATGCCACGATCTATCAAATCACGTAAATGATGATGTCTGATGTCCACCTTTTGTACAGCAGCTACAGCTAACAAAGCTCTGAACGTGGTCTGTTTAGCGACTGGAGCAAACGTAGCACCGTAATCTTCGCCATACTTTTGAGAATATCCTTTTGCCACCAACCTTGCTTTAAATCTGTGGACTTTACCTTTAGAGTCATATTTGGTTTTGAAGACCCACTTGCACTTGATTGCCTTTTTGCACTGTGGCAGCTTGGTGAGTTTCCAAGTTTGAATTTGATGAAGCGATTTGATTTCCTCATTAGCAGCATTGATCCACTTTGTTCTTTCATGGACAGGTAGTTCTTGCATTTCATCCCATGACTGCGGCTCTGATTCAGGTAGTGTCTTGACTATGTAGGATAGACGTTTAGCTGGTACGCCTCTGTTTGATCTTGAAGATCTCCTGATTTCAGATTCCCCTGATTTTTCTGTTGTTCCTTCAGTGGTTGAAAAATCCAGCCAGTCCTCTACATCCTTCTCGTTATTGTCTTGTAATTGTGACTTCAGCTGGACTACTGGCGTGATGTCACAAAACTTGGGGGACACAAAGTTCTCATCAATCACTACATCTCTATTTATTGTGACATTGTTTGTTTCTGGGTGTAGAATCCTATAACCTTTCTGGGTTTCACTGTAGCCTACCAAGATCCCTTCCTTAGCGTGAGATTCCCACTTAGTTCGCCATTCTTTGGGAACATGTACAAGCGCGTTACTTCCGAATATTCTTATATGATGTGGTTTTGGCATTATGCTGTTCCATTGCTCAAACGGAGTTTTCTCTGTAGCTTTACCTGGTAGTCTGTTCTGAAGATAGCAAGCTGTCATGATTACTTCACCCCAATATGCTGTGGGCAGATTTGCATCAAACAACATACTTCTTCCACTTTCACAGAGTGTTCAGTTCCTTCTTTCCGCGACACCATTTTGCTCAGGATTGTACGGTACAGTGGTCTGAAATAGGATTCCATTTTTCTTTAAAATGCTCTGTGTCTCATTACTTGTGTATTCAGTCCCATTATCTGCACGTAGAATCTTTGGCATTCTCCCAAATTTATTGTATACCTCAGCTAGATATACTTCAAGCATCTCTGGAACTCTTTCTTGCTGTGAAGCAGATGGACAACTGTATATCTTGAATGATCATCAATAAATGTGAGAAAATATCTCTTCTTCCCAGGAGTCTGAGTGCTCATTGGACCACAGACATATGTATGTATTAAATCTAGTGTCTGTTCTGTTCTTGTAGTACTTCTCTTAGGAAAAGCTTTTCTAGACATTTTCCCTTTGATGCAGCTAGTACATTTCAGTATCTGGTTACATAGATCAATTGTAAAGTCCTCAGCTAGTTGCTTTTGAACTAACTTCCTTATTGCTTCTGGGTCTCTGTGTGCTAGGCGCCTATGCCATACATGAATACAGTTATTGTGCCTTTCTTCCTGAGCAATGTACACACACTCTTTGCATTTAAGCTGGTAAAGTTCATTTGTGATTTTTCCTTCTGCTAGTGTGTGGCCCTCTTTTGAGATGATGCAGCTATCATGCTTAAATGTAACTTCATTTCCTTGTTTTGTGAGTTTCTTCACAGATAGTAAATTACTCTCAAGACTAGGCACATAGAGCACATCTTTTACTGGGAGCTTCTTGCTTTGTGTTGGTGAGATTTGACAATCAATATACCCATCTCCTATACCTTGTGAAGTCATGTACTGACCATTAGCCATAATCACTTTCTCTGACTTACTTTGGTTAAGCTTAGAAAAGAAGTCCCTGTTATTAGTCATGTGACTAGTTTCTCCAGAGTCTATACACCATGCATGCTTTGATGTATTTACACTGACAGTAAATGCAGTTTCAGTATTCACAGAATCATTTTCTGCAGACACAGCACTTTTAACCCTTTGAAGGCTGCTTTGCTTTTTCAGCTGATTCATTCTAGCTTTCCAGACTCTGCAGTCAGCTTTCAAATGTCCTGATTTCTTGCAAACAAAACATTCACGTGTTTCTTTTAGGTGCTTTCTGTTATCATTTAGATTTTGTGTATGTAAAGCAGATTCTGCATCGCATGTCCTGCTGTTTACACCTTCCGCTTATATTCATCTATGAGCTTCCCTCTGACATACTCCAATATAAGCTCATCATCTGGGTGCGCATATAGTGCAGTTACAAGCGTGTCATAGTTTTCTGGAAGACCACTAAGCAGTAATGCGGCTACATGAAAGTCCTTCAAATCTTCCCCAATGCCTCTCAGGCGTTCTACATTCTCTAGAATGCTTGTTATGTAGTCCTGCATATCCAGGCCATTCTGTAGTTTAGACTGGTACAATTTTCTCATGAGATAAAGTTTATTGCTTAAATTTATCCTCTCATGCACCTTTTGCAGCTGCTCCCACATTTCTCTTGCAGTTTCACTTTTACACACATGCACAATCTGATCATCATCTATACGGAGTGATATGGTACTTTGTGCTTTCTGATCCATCTCTATCCACTCCTGTGATACTGGGTCAGGTTTAGGCTCCTGTGTGTATTTCCACGTACCTTCTCTTATCAGCAGCATTTTCACTTTGAATTTCCAGGATTGATAATTCTGGTTAGTGAGACTTGGTACTGTAAACTTCATGGAGTTGCTGCTGCTGGTGGCCATCTTTGCTGTCTTCCTTTCTTTTCTTTTCTCTGTGCTCTGGGGATCTGGGACTCTAGGACTCTGGGCCCATAACCTGTTAGCAGCGGATTAATCAGCGTAACATCCAGAGTCAGCAACACAGAATGTAGATTTATTCATATCCAGGTTGAACAGCTTACAGCATGAAAAGTGATCAGTCTGGTATCTGCTGTGGCTTGCAACATGGGAGCATTACAACAACAAGAAGGGAGGAGAAGGAGGGGGCATCTTGTCTGTTTTTTTTTTTTGTCACTGAACTTTGTTAACAATCTCACAATATGCACAATATATAAAACAGTACAGTAGTAGTTGTTGCAATACATACAGATCAATATGCATTATTTCAACAATGAGTAAGGCCATGTTCAGTATTTTACCTCAGTATCTGTAAGCCACAACCAGGAGCCGGTGATAAATGCTGAAACTGAACCTGTCAAAGACTGAATTCCTGGTGTTTCCTCCCGCTACTAATGTACCTATACCCGACATTGCCATTTCCGTGTGTGGTTCCACTATTACTCCCCAGCAACATGCCCGCTGTCTTGGAGTCATACTTGACTCCGAGCTTTCCTTTGTCCCCCACATACGATCACTAGCTCGCTCTTGTTATCTGCACCTCAAAAACATTTCTAGAATTCAACCTTTTCTTACTTTTGACTCCGCAAAAACTCTTACTGTTTCTCTTATTCATTCTCGTTTCGACTATTGTAATTCTCTTCTAATCGGTCTCCCTCTTACCAAACTCTCCCCCCTCCAATCTGTCTTGAATGCTGCAGCCAGGATCATATTCTTCGCCAATCGTTACACCGATGCGTCTACCTTCTGCCAATCATTACACTGGCTACCTATCCACTCCAGAATCCAGTACAAACTTATTACCCTCGCCCACAAAGCTCTCCATGGCTCAGCACCACCCTACATCTCCCTTGTTTCAGTATACCACCCTACCCGCGCCCTCCTTTCTGCTGATGACCTGAGGTTAGCATCCTCAATAATCAGAACCTCCCACTCCCGTCTCCAAGACTTTACACGTGCTGCACCAATTCTTTGGAATGCACTTCCCAGGTCAATACGATTAGTCCCCAATCCCCACAATTTTAAGCATGCCCTGAAAACGCATTTATTCAGACTGGCCTACCGCCTCAACACATTAACCTAAGGCTACTTTCACACATCCGTTTTTTTAAATCCGGCACGATGTGGCGAAAATTGTGAAAACCGGATCCGGAATTGGATCCGTTTTTTTCACATAGAATGTAATGATCGCCGCATCGTGCCGGATGGACATGCGGCGCCTCCGGGTTTTGCTGGATACGGCAAAAATGCGCCGTCCGACGTATGCAAAAAACGTTGGCTGCAACGTTTTTTTGCAGCGCCGGAACGGCTTTTTCAACAGCGCATGCCCGGGCACTGTGAGTTTTAACCCCACAAGTGCCCGGCGTGCATCTCTCTCTCTCTCCCCCTCCCCTTCTCTCTCTCCCTCTCTATCCATACGCTCCATACCTTTCTTTGGCTGGCTCTCTTGTCCCCCGCTGTCTCTCTTGCTGCTCTCTCGTCCCCCGCTCTCTCTTTGGCTGCTCTCTCGTCCCCCGCTGTCTCTCTGGCTGCTCTCTCATCCCCCGCTCTCTCTTTGGCTGCTCTCTCGTCCCCCGCTGTCTCTCTGGGTGCTCTCCCATCTCCCGCTCTCTCTTTGGCTGCTCTCTCGTCCCCCGCTGTCTCTCTGGCTGCTCTCTCGTCTCCCGATCTCTCTCCGGCTGGCTCTCTCGTCCCCCAGTGCTGCGGCTCCTTTAAATGTCCTCCAAGCTTCATCAGGCGCCGCATGTACATCCGGTGTCACCGCTGCAGGCTGGATCTGGCGGCCCGGCTTTTTGCCGCACGCAGCTGGACCCCTGACACCGGATGTGTGAAAGAGGCCTAACTATCCCTGTGTGGCACAGCCAAAAGTTTTACCATAACCAGGTTCCCCGCATCATGTTCCCACATGCTTTATGCATCCATTAGCCCTCTGTGTCTGTACTGTTACACACTTACCTTTATGGCTGGTCCATACAATCAGGGCAATTGTTACCACCCACCTTTCGTGTCTCCCTTATTTCCCTTGTAAGCTTGCGAGCAGGGCCCTCATTCCTCTTGGTATCTGTTATGATCTATGTGATTATTGTTATGCTGTTATGTCTATCGTCTGTACTTGTCCCCTCTGAAATGTAAAGTGCTGTGGAATATGTCGGCGCTATAGAAATAAAATTATTATTATTATTATTAAGTGGTGACGTATTTCTGTTATACACTGCTCAAAAAAATAAAGGGAACACTTAAACAACAAACTATAAATCAAACAAATCAAATCAAACTTCTGTGAAATCAAACTGTCCACTTAGGAAGCAACATTGTTTGACAATTAATTTCACATGCTGTTGTGCAAATGGAATAGACAACAGATGGAAATTATTGGCAGTTATCAAGACACCCTCAATAAAGGAGTGGTTCTGCAGGTGGGGAACAAAGACCACATCTCTGTACCTATGCTTTCTGGCTGATGTTTTGGTCACTTTTGAATGTTGGTTATGCTTTCTACAACCCACACAAGTGGCTCAGGTAGTGCAGCTCATCCAGGATGGCACATCAATGCGAGCTGTGGCAAGAAGGTTTGCTGTGTCTGTCAGCGTAGTGTCCAGAGGCTGGAGGCGCTACCAGGAGACAGGCCAGTACACCAGGAGACGTGGAGGGGGCCATAGGAGGGCAACAACCCAGCAGCAGGACCACTACCTCCGCCTTTGTGCACGGAGGGACAGGAAGAGCACTGCCAGAGCCCTGCAAAATGACCTCCAGCAGGCCACAAATGTGCATGTGTCTGCACAAACGGTTAGAAACTGACTCCGTGGATGGTCTGAGGGCCCGACGTCCACAGATGGGGGTTGTGCTCACAGCCTAACTCCGTGCAGGACGCTTGGCATTTGCCACAGAACACCAGGATTGGCAAATTCACTACTGGCGCCCTGTGCTCTTCACAGATGAAAGCAGGTTCACACTGAGCACATGTGACAGATGTGACAGAGTCTAGAGATGCCGTGGAGAGCGATCTGCTGCCTGCAACATCCTTCAGCATGACCGATTTGGCAGTGGGTCAGTAATGGTGTGGGGTGGCATTTCTTTGGAGGGCCACACAGCCCTCCATGTGCTTGCCAGAGGTAGCCTGACTGCCATTAGGTACCGAGATGAGATCCTCAGACCCCTTGTGAGACCATATGCTGCTACAATGGCCCTGGGTTCCTCCTAATGCAGGACAATGCCAGACCTCATGTGACTGGAGTGTGTCAGCAGTTCCTGCAAGATGAAGGCATTGAAGCTATGGACTGGCCCTCCCGTTCCCCAGACCTGAATCCGACTGAGCACATCTGGGACATCATGTCTCGCTCCATCCACCAACGTCACGCTGCACCACAGACTGTCCAGGAGTTGGCGGATGCTTTAGTCCAGGTCTGGGAGGAGATCCCTCAGGAGACCATCCGCCGCCTCATCAGGAGCATGCCCAGGCATTGTAGGGAGGTCAGACAGGCACATTACATTCCACTTTAATTTTGTGTGTGACTCCACATCCAGGCCTCCATTGGTTAATAAATTTGATTTCCATTGATAATTTTTGTGTGATTTTGTTGTCAGCACATTCCACTTTGAACAGAACAAAGTATTCAGAATATTTCATTCATTCAAATCTCCGATGTGTTGAGTGTTCCCTTTATTTTTGTGAGCAGTGCACTTTTCCTCTGATTGTTCCACTCCTGGTACTGAGGTAAAATACTGACCAAATACTGAATGTGTGAACGCGACCTAAGGCCGACTTCAGTCGTGGGTAATGAAAGCAGGTGTTTCTAGAACTATTTTTGGTCCAGGTGTTAGTTTTTTTTTACTATTCTTTTGTATCTGTGTAAAAATGAGACACTTGAAAAAGCAAATCTCCAAAAGTGACTGCTCAAAAATCCTGCTACACGCAATGGCGGATCTTAATAGGGGCGGATGGGGCGGTCGCCCCGGGCCCAAGGTTTTTTGGGGGCCCAGGGGCAGGGGCGGGCTGGGCCGGGTGGCAGAGAGGCAAATGCCACCCGGACCGCTCCCCCAGCACCTGTACAGGGCCGGCCGTGCCCTGTGCTGTGACGCCGCCGGCAGCAGACAGCCACCCGCGTCACATTCTATGAGGGGCCGGGAGCTGTGCACGCCCGTCACCTTGACGGCTGCTCAGCTCCGGCTCCCTCCGGCTGTACTTCCGGGTCAGATGTCGGGCGTGCGCGATGACGTCATCGTGCACGCGCCGACATGTCCCGGAGGATGCTGAAAGCAGAGGCGCTGCTGGTGAGCGAGCCGGCTGTGAGGTAAGTATGGGGAACTTTTTTTATTTTTTTTATTTATAAAATGAATTAAATGGGGGAGGGGGTGAGTGGGGGCTGTACACAATGAAGGGGGGGGGTGACTGGGGCCTGTATATGATGACGGGGGGTGACTGGGGGCTGTATATGATGAAGGGGGGTGACTGGGGGCTGTTTATGATGAAGGGGGGGTGACTGGGGGCTGTATATGATGAAGGGGGGGTGACTGGGGGCTGTATATGATGAAGGGGGGTGAGTGGGGGCTGTATATGATGAAGGGGGGTGACTGGGGGCTGTATATGATGAAGGGGGTGAGTGGGGGCTGTATATGATGAAGGGGGGTGAGTGGGGGCTGTATATGATGAAGGGGGGGTGACTGGGGGCTGTATATGATGAAGGGGGGGTGACTGGGGGCTGTATATGATGAAGGGGGGGGTGACTGGGGCCTGTATATGATGACGTGGGGGTGACTGGGGCCTGTATATGATGACGGGGGGTGACTGGGGGCTGTATATGATGACGGGGGGGTGACTGGGGCCTGTATATGATGACGTGGGGGTGACTGGGGCCTGTATATGATGACGGGGGGTGACTGGGGGCTGTATATGATGACGGGGGGTGACTGGGGCCTATATATGATGAAGGGGGGTGACTAGGGGCTGTATATGATGATGGGGGGGTGACTGGGGGCTGTATATGATGACGGGGGGGTGACTGGGGGCTGTATATGATGAAGGGGGGTGACTGGGGTTGTACAGGATGAAGGGGGTGAGTAGGGGCTTCACAGGATGAAGGGGGGATGAGTGGGGGCTTCACATGATGAAGGGGGGTGAGTGGGGGCTTCACATGATGAAGGGGGGTGAGTGGGGCTGCACATGATGAAGTGGGGGGTGAGTGGGGCTGCACATGATGAAGTGGGGGATAAGTGGGGCTGCACATGATGAAATGGAAGGGGGGATAAGGGGCTGCAAATGATGAAGCGGCACTGCAGATGAAGTGAGTGGGTGATAGGGGACTGCAGTGGATGAAGTAAGGGGACTTCAAATTAAAGTGGGGACATTAAAGTGGATCCCCTATGGCCAGGATCACGTTGGGAGATCTTGTGCGTATTGGCCGTAGGCCTACAGCTTATGTGCAACGTCTTTTTAGGCCATGTCCACACGTGGTGGAATGGTGGCGGGTTTTCCGTATGGACCCGCAGCAAACCAAGTGCTGCGGTCCGTACGGCTGTCAATTCCCGCACGGGGACCGCAGCGCTCAGGTGGGAAGGGGGGTACAGGGGCCCAGGTTTTATGAACAGCCCCGGGCCCATAGTCCACTTAATCCGCCACTGGCTACACGACCATCCATTACTGAATATATTCTAATGATAACAGAGGCTTGTACATAGATATAAGTGACTGGTGCTACCTGGGGCATGCTGGGAGTTGTAGTCCCCAGGCTCCCTTGCATCCTGGCAGCTCCCAGGTCCGATCACTCAGCGCTCTGCTCCTCCTCACTGTGCGGGCAGCGGGCCAGGAATGCCTCCAACAGCCAATCAGGAAGCAGAGAAGGGCGCAGAGGGGCGTGGTTTATTTGGTTCCCTTTTTTTTTTCCTCCTCCTTTTTGAAGCCGGAGAATTCGGGAGCGGTGACGTATGATAGGTGCACGGGACCGGGCGGCCACAACAGCGGCGACAGCAGCACACCGAGCAAGCGCGGACTGCTCCCGGAGCCTGCAGTGCACGGGGGAGGGGGCGCAGAGATCGGATCCCGGGCGGTGCCAGCAAGATGGTGTCGTGGATCATCTGTAAGGCCGTGGTGTAAGTCATCCTGCTGATCGCGGACGTGCGCGGATCACTGTGCCCTCCAACGCTCTGTGTCTCCCCCATACTGTACCTGGGCTCGGGAGGGCGCTGTTTCGGGGTCTTGCCTTTCTGTAGTCCGTCCATCGTTTCATTTTGAGTTTTCCTCTCCCATGACAGACTGCAGAGTGGTAAACCCCGTCCACACCGGCGGCCACGGGCCTGACTCACAGTGAGGGCTGGCATCATTTTAGCCACTTTATTTTCCGTCTGATTTCATGGAATATTGCCGCAAGTGTGAACAGGAGCCTGTGCGCAACCTAGGGAACGTGGCGACTTACGCGGCATAGTAAAAAATGGCGATTGGCATTGGATCGCCCGCTGTCGTCCGAAAATGGCAAATAGCATTGGATCCCCCACTGTTGACCGCAGCGGCCCCGTAATATCCCATAGCGGAAAGTTCATTATGTTGGGTGATAATAGTGGAAACTTCTGTGTCGGCGACGGACGCCCATGGGGCACGGACCGCGTGGCCTGTGGTGTCCATTGGTGGAACAATATTTCAGTGGCTGATGCCGCTGCGTATATTCCTGTATGAACCCCGGGGGCACAGGCTCCTATTCTAGTCTATGGGAGCAGAGTGCGTGTTTCCATTGACAACCCGATATGGGTCTGTGAGAATCGCTGGCAGCGCCCGGATGGCAGCGGAGCACTGGAGTACGGTCCAGATGCCGGCCATGATTAACATTATGGTGGATAGTAGATGATTTGTTGGTTTGTTTTTTTTTTTTTTTTTTTTTCCCATTTTTATTAATTTTTTTGATGAAACTGGAGCTTCCTACCAGAACTGTCACCGGCATCTGGATGAGGTCAGAAGGTGACAGCTACGTTTGGTCACAGGTGACAAATGTTAGTGTCATGGAAGTTGAGAGATAAATAGTTTGTGTTTCCGGTTGTGCTCGGCCTCTTGCAGAGATCTTGATCTCGGCTGGATGTGGAGGTGACATGATGGTATATGTGTGATATTATGGCCTCGGTGATCTCCAACTTGTCAAACTACAACTCCCAGCAGTGGAGTGCCTCCATCCTAATGAGTCGTAAGTTGGATTCCATGGTGTTATGTCATGTTGTGTATGATGGTGGTTTCTGCTTCCCACGCTGGCTGTGGCGGACATGCCTGTGAGCTTCCCCTACATGCGGCAGCAGGCCCAGCCTACAAGTTGAATCCTGCTAGTGCAATGTCGTCTCTGTTCTTAACCTTTATGCACCTGGTCAATAGGTTCCCTATGTTCCGAACATCTTAGGACATTAGTGTAAGGTTGTGTGCACACGTTGTGGATTCTGCTGCAGAATTTTCCGTGCGGATTTGCCTGCGGTTTGACGCCTGATCATGGAGCAGGTGCAAAACCGCTGCGGAATCCGCACAAAGTGACATGCTGCCGATTTAAAACCGCAGCAAATCCGCATAGAAAATTCTGCACCGTGGGCAGGCACTGCCGTTTTTGACTTACATAGGTTATAATGGTAGTGTACACTGCAGCAGAAACTGCTGCGGATCCGCAGGACCAGATCAGAATCCGCAGCGTGTGCACACTCTAAAGGAGTCCATGATCTTTCAGCTGCAGCCCAAGGGGCTCGTTCAGACAAGATACACACCGATTACAGCCAATGTGGCAGTGTACAAGGCTGACTTTCCAAACCCACCAACCATTTACATGGGGGGAAAAAAAACTGCAGCATGCTCTATAAGGCTGTTCACACGTTGCGTTTTTGCAGCTTTAAATAAGCTGCTTACAAACAGGGCTGTGGAGTCGGTAAGCCAAACCTGCGACTCCGACTCCTCAATTTCCCTTACACCGACTCCGACTCCACGACTCCGACTCCCACACATATTGCTTATATTTAAGTGAAAAATGTATTGTAGTACAATGTGAACCTCAGACATTTAATCATTTTTATGATCCAATAATCAAGATATTTAGATAGAACAGAATATATATTGGTGTACTACCCGGTTTTCATTCTTTTTGGTACAGATACGATATGGATAGATAGATATGGATAAATGGATAGAGCAGATTTCTAATCTGCTTTTGCTATTGAGTAACATTATCTATGAGCTCAAAAACCTTTCAGGTGATGCAGTTTTTTAAAAAGATGATCAACTTTTGCAGCTGAAAAACGTATCCTCAAAAAACACAGGAAAAACGCTGTGTGTGAATGTAGCCTTAGATCAGGAATAGAACAGCCATTTATAGGACATTTCATAACTTTCCCAAACTCCTATGAAAAAATATTCAGCACATCCTGCATTGAACTACTGTGCCCAATTTATTATATATTTTAGGAGTCGGAGTCGGTCCATTTTATACCGACTCCAACTCCGACTCAGACTCCACCAAAATGAGCACCGACTCCACGACTCCGACTCCACAGCCCTGCTTACAAATGTAGGTTTTTGCTGTGTTTTCTTTTTATCAGGTGCAATTTGTCTTTTGTACATGCTGTTTAAACACTGCACTGTGAACAGGATTTGAACCTATGCAGGGATACCCCATTGGATTTCGAGTCCAACGCCTTAACCACTCGGCCATCACAGCCAACTGTTTACATTTTTTGTACATGCTGGTAAAGTTTAGTGCGTTAAAAAAAAAAAAAGATTCAACTTAACAACTTCTTGTGGTTTTTCACCAAAAATGCAGCAAAGCTTGATACCTGCTCCTTTTTTTTTTTTTTTGCTGCGTTTTTGCGCTTACTCATTGCTCTTTATAGGTGAAAAAATACTGGAAAAAAACTAAAAACCTGGCCCTAGTTTTCCTACAGTTATCTGAAGTCGGCCTAAAGGCCCTTTTACATTTAGCGATGCACCAGCAATCCAACCAGCGATCCGACCCGGTCAGGATCGCTGGTGCATCGCTAAATGATCGCTAGTGAGCTTTCATACAGAAAGATCTCACAGCGATGCAGCAGCGACGCAGCGCACGATACTTACCATTCACACACAGCGATCCTGCGTCCTCCCGCCCGCGTCCAGCGTCGCTCGTCGTCACAGCAGGAAGTCTCAGCAGGAAGCGCCCGACGAGAAATGGAGGCGGACATTCTCGCGCGATCAGCGATGGACAGCGGGGGAGCCGGTCGCTGGTAAGTATCACACATAGCGATATCGCTAGCAATATCGCTATAACGTCACAAAACCAGTGACGTTTTAGCGATATTGCTAGCGATATCGCTTAGTGTAAAACCCCCTTTAGTTTCTCATCTATGATCTTTCTCCGCCTCCTCGACTTTCACTGATGTTGTTTTTTTGGAACTAATTTGTTTTTCTAGAAACTCCTTTTAGACTGTCGGCTCGTGTAAAGATGTGACCCGTTTTATGGTCGTGTACTTGTTGGGTGGTGGCTCTGTAGCTGCAGTAACCGTTGCTGATAAGGTAGCGTTCTTCTATCCGGAGTCACCATGATCATTATGTAAACCTGTGATAAGCTTCTTTATTGACTTTTCTGGCATATTAAAATGCTTGGAAAAATGATTTTTTTAAATTTTTTTTTTTTTTTTTTTTTTACATTACAAAACCTTTGATTGAAAGATCCAAGTGATTTGTAATGTAAAAAATGCCACAAAACCTCATCAATGATTTCTGCCCTTCTTTCCTTTTCCATCTGAATTTCCCTGAAATTTTAACCCACTCAATGTAAAGAGTTATGGACTCAATCTGGAATCTGGCTTGTTTAACTAAAGACATAATCAACTAGAACCGAATTCTAGATTCAGCATCTTGCATTTCATACAAAGAAAATCTGTACAAGATCCTTCATCTCTGGTACCATACGCCTTAATTTTTACATAAAATGGACCCATCTATTCCTTTCCCTTGCTGGCATTTTGTCCTGTCTTGAGGTTCTATATTTCACATTTTTTGAGACTGTCCACTGATAAAACCGTTCTGTGCGGTAGTCCAACTCCTCATTAAAGTGCACCTGTCACCTGTTTTGGCCGATATAAGATGAAGCCACTGCCTTTCAGGGCTTATCTACAGCATTCTATAGATAACGCACAGCGCAGGCGCCCGCCGGCAACAGTTCTCGGGCATGCGCAGTGCGCGCTGCCCGGGAACTGACATCAGGCTATCGCGCCTGCGCGTTTCGCATGCTTCAGATTCCCAGCCCTGCAGTGTGAATACATCATAACACACTGTTGGGCGGGATCTGGCGCGATAGCCTGCCAGTTCCCGGGCAGCACTCGCTGCGCATGCCCGAGAACTGTAGTGAGCGAGCGACTGCGCTGTGCCATGTAATGGCGACAGCAAGGCAGGAGGAGGTGGCGCAGGGCAGGCATGATTGACGGCGGGGAGGCGGCTGCTTCAGGGGGTCGCACTATACCTATGGGACATATTACAGGTATGGGGACCTATTTATAAAAGTTAATATTTTGGCGTTACTGGGGATCAGTAACGGAAGAGCCACCTCCACAGAGTGCAGCCTTAGTGCTGCTGAAGGTGGCTCTTTTATTAAAAACGCCATGGGGGGTGACAGGTTCCCTTTAAAAGAAGTGATCGGACCATTCTTTAGACCGTTTCTGCTCTCAAGACATTTTATACTTAAGAGAAGGCAATCGGAAGGCTGAAAAGATTTGACTTGGCTACATTGTTGAAACACTTGCAGTTTCTTGATTGTTGAAAATAATAATAAAAAATAACCTAAAAGACACTTAAGGGAGGAATAACAGCGGGTGCACATGACCCTTCTGAGGTCACAAACTCGATGACCAAATATTCTTATTTCTTTTATGCCTCATGTAATCTATAGGCTTTGACCTTGTTAATAAGTGTGATCAGTCAGTAATCCATCAGCCCTCCTATATGTTATGTCCCATTGTGATCTTGCTGTGTCTCCACCTACGATGATAAACATTGCAGAGTTCATTCACCCCGGGTTTTATATGTAACAAAGCTGGCAAATATTGCTCCGCTATTCTGTCTCCTTGTTGCTGACATGAGCAGGTGCGTGCTGTGACATCGAGCATTTGCTGTTGGGCGTTCAAAGCTGACATCTAGTGAAAACTAGGGGTGAAATAGTTTGGATGGTGCTAGTGACTACCTTGCTTAAGAATAGATCATTGATATTTTTCAATTCTACATGACGGCACCACGAGAGAGGGGATCCGCCCAGCGAGGACAGGAAACCTTCACGATAAAAGGGGCGGCTCCTCTCTCCGCCTCAGTTGGTTTCCTGTCCTTGATGGGGAACCCTCAAGATGAAAACCTCTTGAAGAAAGAAGAATGAAGAGGATGCCTGGGTCGGGTGATTAATGGCAGGCACTGGTCTGCTACACCCATCACCAGGTACCGGTAGTCGCCTCGGGGGCCATATATTCCTATGTCCCCTCTGAGCGAGTGCATGGCCACAGCCCGTAAGGCAGATGCCCCGGTGTAGTCTGGACCTCGGAGACCATGATACGTGTTCCCTCCCTGTTGACCGACATGCCCCAAAGATGTCCACGGAGGCCACTTTGTGCTCCCTCCCTGTTGACATCCAGTGGCCATGCAGCCCGTGAGGCACATCGGTGCCCGGGCAGATGAAAGTCTTCTCGGAGGACTCTTTGGAAATCCCTCCCTGTCGAGCGCAGGTCGGACACCGGGGCTGCCCAGGAGAAGAGTACCTGCAGTTGGAGGCTTCCGCAGATGATCAGGTATGAGGGCAGCAGCAGGTGTCATGGCGATAGCAGCATGTGAACGCTGCGGTTACCTGGGCGCGTACCGGTAGGGGAAAAGCCGGGCACGCGCAGCTAATGGAGTCAGAGCTGGGAATGTCAGCAGCAGGCGGCGTGCGATCCAGTGGTAAAAATCCGGGTGCATTATCCAGACGGAGAGGTCGGGAGTGCGCACCGAAAGTAGAGGAGGTGTGACCCGGAAGTAAAGCCGGCAACACCCGGGAGGCAGCAGGGAGCGCACACAGCGGTACGGCCACATGACGGGGCGCTCACCGGAAGTGGTCACCGGGTGCGCGTGTGCAGTCATTTTCGGGACACGTACACCAGGTGCAAAGGCGCCGGTGGAGAGTGCGCACCGGATGTGGTTGCCGGGTGCGCGCATAGGGCAGCTGTAGGGCGCAGGTGTGGCGGATCAACCAGGTGTGCCAATTAATTAGGAAAAAAAAAAAGAATTCTGCTATTTAAAGCAACAGGAAGTGCTGGCAGGCGTCACCACACCTTTTTTTTGGGGGTGGATGTGACTGCTCTCAGCACAAAGCAGCAGCTAAATCAATTCATAGAATGCAGAGCCCTTCCCCAGAGCATTTACAACCGCGCCAGGAGGCAAAGGAGAGGCGGTTGCGCTCAGAGGAGAAGAGCCAGACACGCCGCAGCAGCAGTGGGAGCCGCTCGGGCAAGGCACGGGCGGAACGTCGCC
This sequence comes from Dendrobates tinctorius, assembly GCF_039654945.1. NCBI lineage: Eukaryota > Metazoa > Chordata > Amphibia > Anura > Dendrobatidae > Dendrobates > Dendrobates tinctorius. Next base: position 29,582,935 of record NW_027361823.1, read on the forward strand.
ACAAGAAGGAGGGGTCCTTAGTCTCTTTGGGAGACATTGAGAAGACCAGACAGCCTCCAGATCCGGTACCCGTGCTGTGAAGTGTCCGAGTGGTGAGTGAGCTTCGAGAAAGTCCAGCACTCTAATGTCCTCTTTCTCTCTCTCTCTCTTGTCTCCTCTCTCTCCTCTTTTACATACATTGGCGGGGTGGAGTATAGGAGGTCCCTAAGAAGAGTAGGGAAAAAAACAAAACTAAAGAATGTCCCTTGTGCAATAATCCATTAGGAGCATCCTGGAATTAAAGGTTGTGCCAGGATTGCATTAACAAGACAGTAGCGGAAGAGACACCCTCATTCTCTGACAGTCTAAAAACCCTAATTCAAATCGGTAAGGGCATTACAATCAGCAGATACGGATATAACTAGAGATAGATCCAGCCCCTCAGTAGTCTCTCAGGAGGACTCCACAGGGTCAGATAAAACCCGCTATTCAGACAGTAGCTCTGACGAGGAAGACACATTCCCAGTAGAAGCTTCAGATAAGCTTATAAAAGCAATCCGGTCTACCATGGGGCTGGTAGATGAGTGAGCAAAAAAGACAGCTCAGGAACTCACGTTTAGTGGACTACAGAAGAAAAAACGTAGAGCCTTCCTTATTAATGAGCTACTGGAAGGACTCCTAAAACGGGAATGGGAAAAACCAGAGAAGAAGTCCCAGATAATCAATTCCCTAAAAAGGAGGTACCCCTTTGAGGAGGGGGCATCCTCGTCCTGGGATAGAGCTCCAAAATTAGATGTGGCGATACCAAAAGTCGCCAGGAAATCCTCCCTACCCTTTGAGGATTTAGGTTCTCTAAATGAACCTCTGGACTGGAAGACAGACAATTGTCTTAAAACAGCCTGGGAGGCCTCGGCTGGGGCCCTAAGGCCCGCCATCGCGGCCACTTGTGAGGCTAAATCCCTGAAAATATGGGTGGACAACCTGGAAGACCAGCTGGAGCAAGGAGTCCCCAGGGAATCTATTCTAGAAGCATTACTGGCCATCAGAGCAACAGCAGTCTTTCTCGCTGAAGCTTCAGCAGATTCAGCCAGGCTAGCAGCAAAATCAGCAGCCTTAACCAATGTAGGACGCCGGGCAGTATGGCTCAAATGCTGGCCGGGAGACACTCAGGCAAAGATGAAACTCTGCTCTCTGCCATGTGAGGGAAATTTCCTGTTCGGACTGGCATTGGATGACGTGTTGGAGAAAGCAGGCAACATAAAGAATTTCCCAAAACAGCCATTTCAGGCCTTTCGGCGTTCCTTTCATAGGGGCCGAAAATTCAGAAGACAGCAGTACAGGGATCGAGACAGAAACAATTCTGACAAGCGAGCCAGAGGTGGGAGAGGCTTTTATTTCGGTAAGCCCTCCAAAGACGCCAAAAAACCCTCCCAGGGACGGTCCTTCTCAGGTGGGGGGAAGGCTCTCTCACTTCCTCCCAGCCTGGGAGTGGATCTCATCCAGTACCTGGATCCGACAAATGGTAGGGTCGGGTCTGGAATTAAGATTCCGCCACTGGCCGCCACAAAGATACATGCAGACTCCAGTACAGTCACATCAAGAAAAACAAGAAAGTCTGGGAGGAGAAGTATTATCACTTCTAGAAAAACACGTCCTGGAAGAAATTCCGGAAAAAGAGAAGGAAGGGTTTTACTCCCCCCTATTTCTTATAAAAAAGCCAGACAATTCCTGGAGGATGATTATAAATTTGAAAGGCCTCAACAAATATCTAGTTGTTCCATCGTTCAAGATGGAAACGATAAGGTCAGTGCTGAAGCTCCTCTATCCTCAGTGCTATATGGTAGTCCTGGATCTCAAGGATGCTTATCATGTCCCGATCTGGCAGCAAGACCGCAAATATATCAGAGTGGCGGTCCAGATAAGGTCTCAGTGGTGTCACTTTCAATACAGGGCTCTGCCCTTTGGTGTAGCAATAGCCCCCCCGAATCTTCACAAAATTAATTGCAAAGGTCACAGCGCATCTCAGGGAAAAGGACACTCTGGTGATACCATATCTGGACGACTTCTTGATACTGGGAAGAAATTTCTCTCACTGTCGGGAACAGGTCAAAGTAGTGATGGAGACACTACAGACCCTAGGTGGGCAACTGAACCTCAAATAATTTAAACTGGTACCAGCAATGATCCAGAATTTTTTAGGCTTAACAGTGGACTCGGTGGTACAGGAGTGTCGCCTCCCAGATGAGAAAGAAGAGAAGATCAAAAATCTAGTCATGGCAACATTAAAAAAACCCCAGAAATGACGCTGAGAAGGGCCATGTCAGTGTTGGGGTCCCTAACTTCCTGCATACCAGCAGTAAAATGGGCCCAGTTTCACACAAGAGAACTTCAGTGGTGTGTTCTACAAAACGATATGAGGCTTCAGGGGCAGTTAGAGCAGAAGCTCACCCTCCCGGACCCTGTACTCCAGTCACTCAAGTGGTGGTTACAGATAGAGTCCTCCCCAGGAGGAGAGCCCTGGACACACACAGCCTCCAGAGTAGTCACAACCGATGCCAGTCCTTGGGGCTGGGGAGCCCATCTAGACACACTATGGCTCCAGGATCCCTGGGTCCAGGAGGAAAGAAGTCTATCCTCAAATGAGTGGTAGCTAGTAGCCATCGAAAGGGCGCTGGAAGGATTGACACACCTAAGAGGACATCATGTGAAAGTCCTGTCAGACAACCGTACAGCAGTCGCATATGTGAACCACCAGGGGGACACCCGTTCTCCGTCCCTGATGCGAATAGCAGGAAGGATCATGGTCCTAGCAGAACACCAGTTCCTTTCATCATCGGCCCTACATATTCAAGGCGTATACAACCTGAAGGCAGACTTTCTGAGCAGGAACCACCTGAGGCAAGGAGAATGGTGCCTAAAAGAGTCCATCTTTCAACAGATTGTGCATATGTGGGGGGAACCCATCATAGATCTCTTCGCCTCAAAAACCAACAAGAAGGTTCAAGAATTCTGCTCCCTAAGTCCAGCAGACAGGCCGTTGGCAGTAGACTCCTTCAGGATAAAGTGGACACCAGGTCTTCTGTACGCCTCCCCCCCCCCCCCCCCCCCCCCAATATGCCTCATTCAAGCAGTTCTGTGGAAGATCAGGGAGGACCAAGCCGGAGTAATTATGATAGCTCCTTTTTGGCCCAAAAGACCGTGGTTCTACTGGCTGAGAGTGATGTTGGTGACGGACCCATGGGTGCTCCCGGAGGATCACGACCTACTAACACATGGTCCCTTCAATCACCCTCTGAAGTCCAGGCTGCATTTGACAGCCTGGAATTTGAAAGGTCACTGTTAAAGAAGAAAGGTTTTTCTGCGAGGTTAGTATCCACCTTACTCAGTGGCAGAAAACCAGTGACTACAAAAATTTATGGAAAGATTTGGAGGAAATTTTTATCTACCTCAGGCCCGATACGGGAGGGAGAAGTACCAGTAGGGGCAGTACTGGAGTTTCTACTGAAGGGTTTAGAGTTGGGGTTAGCTGTTAGCACCCTCAAAGTTCACGTTTCAACCCTGGCAGCCTTATTCAACTATGACCTGGCAAACAATAGATGGGTGACCAGGTTTATCCGTGCCTATATTAGATCTGACTGTCCTGTCTCCTAGGCCTCCTCACTGGGATCTAAATTTAGTCCTATCATCTCTGGTAGAAAGTCCATTTGAACCGCTAAAACGCAGCGTCAGATAAAGTGTTAACTTTAAAGACAGCCTTATTAGTGGCACTCACATCGGCCTGTAAGTGCGTGTAAGGCCGGGGTCACACTGGCGAGGAATACGGCCGAGTGAGAGGCGCTAAAAGCACGCATTACACACAGACCAATGATTCTCTATGGGGTCCCTCGCACCAGGCGTATATTTCTAATCCGTATTCTACGGTCCATGCCAATCACAGCATGCTGCGATTGTCAGCGTACTACGGCCGTAGTACGCCAATGCAAGTCTATGGGTGCGCAAAAAATACGCATTACACACGGACCACACGTAACTTGAGAGAAATACGCACCCGGAGTCTTTTAGCAAAGCTGGCAATTCAGTGCGCTATATAGGAAACTCACACTGACAGGTTTAATAAAGAAAGAATAGATATATACACATAGAATACATGATATATAATATATATATGTGTGTGTCTATATCTATTCTTTGGTTTCTGTTAGAAACCCTGTCATAGGGCTCCATTATATGTCCATTTTGCAAGGCGGCGAGAAAATCTCGTCGTACGGATTACATACGGATGCTGACATGCGCAAAATACGCGACCACACCTTGATTACGGATGACATACGGAGCACTATTTAGGGGCCATTCATCCGTATTACGCATGTAAAATACTGACCGTATTTTACAGCGGTTAGTGTGACTCCAGCCTAAGTCTCCGACCCATCAGCAGACCCGCCATACACTCAGGTCATGGACAATAGGGTTGTGTTAAAATTAGACCCAGCATACCTCCCTAAGGTAGTGTCGAAATTCCACAGGGCTCAGGAGTTAGGCTTACCATCCTTTTGTCCTAACCCTGGTAACCAGAAGGAGAGACTTCATTGCTTAGACGTTGGGAGATGTATCCTACAGTATTTAGAGGTGACAAAACCTTGGAGAAAACAGAGGGCCTCATTTGTCTCATACCAGGGAGCAAGAAAAGGCCTTAAAGCCTCTAAACGGACTATAGCTAGATGTGTGAGAGGCCATCATCCTAGCGTATAGTAGTGCAGGCAGGGCTGTTCCAGGAGGCCTAAAAGCCCACTCCACGAGGGCCATGGCGACGTCCTGGGCGGAGCGAGCTGACGCCTCCATCGACCAAATCTGTAAGGCGGCCACTTGGTCCTCTCCATTTACCTTTTTCAAACATTACAGATTAGACCTATCTGCTACCTCTGATCTTGCATTTGGGAGAAGAGTGTTACAAGCAGTGATCCCTCCCTAAAGAGAATACAAATCTCTGTAACTCTCTGGTGGTGCCGTCATGTAGGATGGAAAAACACGGGTATTACATACCTGGTAATGTGTTTTTTCAGGAGACATGACGGCACCCTTATATTCCCTCCCTATTGATCACATCATTAGTTGGGTGCATTATACACTCCCTTGGTGTTGGAAATCTAGTAGTGTAAAGGATGTATTTATGTGTACACTAACCTGCGGAGTTCCCCTCGTGCTCTGTAAAACAACTGAGGCGGAGAGAGGAGCCGCCCCTTTTATCTTGAAGGTTTCCTGTCCTCGCTGGGCGGATCCCCTCTCTCGTGGTGCCGTCATGTCTCATGAAAAACACATTACCAGGTATGTAATACCCGTGTTTTTGGAGGGGTAAATCACTGAACATCCGAACAATGGTTGTCTGCTGCGTCGTTAAGTTTGTAAATGGGCGTTCCTGCAAAGTTATGGAGTCTCTGTGCCATGTCACTTATTTAGGGCATGGTGGGGTTGGCTGCCGGCATGAATAAATTGTCATTTTGAGGCAAGAACAGACTACTTCTACTGTCAGTAATGGTAGTTAAAGAGTACCGATCTGGGGTTGCCCTTCTTCTATTTAAACAGTGCGTCAGATAGGCAATTTGTCTAAAAATAATCCAGTAACAAACCATTGAGAAGTAGTCCTGAAGCGACCTGAAAGGTGTGGGATCCTGGCATGGAGAGGTGCTCTTTACACTAACCCATCGCTGCCGCTAACTTTATTACGCTAATGCTAAGCAGTAACATTATTAAAGCGATAACCGCTCAAACGGCTTAATTAAGTCAAGTCTACGGCAGGTTTCATGAGTCTCATCCGTGTGTTGGCTGAGACTCGGAGCCATAGCATAACATCAGATATCTTTTTGGTGTGGTTTTTTTTTTTTTTTTTTTTTACATTGCTATTTCTTAACATAGGAAGCTGTAAATTGTCTTGTAAACTAACTGCTGCGGTAAAAAACAAAACCTAAATATGAATGACCAGTGAGAAAAATTGTCCCACGTTATCTGCGTAAAACTGACAATTCTTTTTTTGTATAGTAATGTCAACTTCGCCTTAGGATAATATCAGTAACACTCCTGAGAGGTTTTGTTGCTGGATTATTTTTAGACCATTTATCAATCTGGTGCTGTTTTATTAAAGGTAAGGCTGTGTGCCCACGTTAGCGGTTTTTTTCGCGTTTTCCATGCAAAAACGCTTAAACGCATACATTAAGCATCCCATTCTTGTAATGCATTCTGCAATTTTTGTGCACGATGCGTTTTTTTTTCCGCATAAAAAATGCATCATGGAAAAAACATAGCATGTTCAGTAATTTTGCGTAAAAAAACTCATTTCCAACTATATTCAATGAGAATGTGGATGCTCTGGGAAAAAAAAAACGTGCAGAAAGAAAAAGCGGATTTCCTGGGAAGGAATCAAATTTTGCTCAGGAAATTTCTGCATACGTGGCCACATAGCCTCAGAGCCAGACTTGTAATGGCTTTCTCTTTGAGTACCTAGTACCTTAAATAAAAAAATGAAAATTGTGGCAGCTTTTTCTAGATCACCATCTGTATTGAAAATCAAAAATATATATCTTGCAATTTTTAGACTCTAAGTTATTGTTTCAGGAAACAACACATGCACATTAGCCACAATGAACAGGCCCTATCTTTTTTATATTGCAGCATCTAATGAGCTTTCACATCACCTATTATGATAGCTGCTGACAACACAGGGTGCACCAATTACCGTACTTTGTATAGAGGTGTTGACTGTCATTGAAGCTGTTCACATGTCCATGTTTTATTTTTTTTTTTTTTTTTTGCGTCCCATGTGTTCGCAAAAATAAATCATGGAGACTCTTTAGGTTTTCATTCCGAGTCACTAATCAAAATTTCCCTGATAAAATTTTCCATGAAAATCACATAGTGCAGTCCATATGCTGTCTGTGAGTAACATTGCAATGAATCTGATGTGCTTTGCAATTTATTGATTGATTTTTTTTTATGTGAAAATCACTGATGTTGATGAAACTTTAAATGTTGTTTGCTGTGTGAAAAATTACAACTTCTGAATGAAGCATTAGCCACGTTCTAGGCTGTTTTGAACTCTGTAGACTCGTTTGTATGTATTAGACTGTCAAGTCCCAAGTAGTTCAAATGAAAGTAATAAAGTCTTGTCGTCTTTCCTTGCACTGAGTATTCAGATTCAAAAACTGATCGAATCTGTCTCCATATCTGCCCTCAGTAAGGTATCACATTACTGCTGCCTATAAAAGTCTATGAAGAGAGTTGGTTGGAGAAGCTGAAGGAAAACTGGAGCAAAGAGAACTAATTAAACTGCTGAGGCTTCTGGTACAAAGGAATATGTGCAACATGCAGATTATATAGTGGCTAGAAAGTGTTATTCCTCAAGAACACACATAGGACAGCTTAACCCCTTAGCGACAGAGCCAGTTTGCAGCTTAATGACCAGGCCAATTTTTACAATTCTGACCACTGTCACTTTGAGGTTATACAGTTGTGGCCAAAAGTATTGACACCCCTGCAATTTTGTCAGATAATACTCAGTTTCTTCCTGAAAATGATTGCAATCACAAATTCTTTGGTATTATTATCTTCATTTAATTTGTCTTAAATGAAAAACACAAAAGAGAATGAAGCAAAAAGCAAAACATTGATCATTTCACACAAAACTCCAAAAATGGGCCAGACAAAAGTATTGGCACCCTCAGCCTAATACTTGGTTGCACAACCTTTAGCCAAAATAACTGCGACCAACCGCTTCCGGTAACCATCAATGAGTTTCTTACAATGCTCTGCTGGAATTTTAGACCATTCTTCTTTGGCAAACTGCTCCAGGTCCCTGATATTAGAAGGGTGCCTTCTCCAAACTGCCATTTTTAGATCTCTCCACAGGTGTTCTATGGGATTCAGGTCTAGACTCATTGCTGGCCACCTTAGAAGTCTCCAGTGCTTTCTCTCAAACCATTTTCTAGTTCTTTTTCAAGTGTGTTTTAGGTCACTGTCCTGCTGGAAGACCCATGACCTCTGAGGCAGACCCAGCTTTCTCACACTGGGCACTACATTATGCTGCAAAATTTGTTGGTAGTCTTCAGATTTCATAATGCCATGCACACGGTCAAGCAGTCCAGTGCCAGAGGTACCAAAGCAACTCCAAAACATCAGGGAACCTCCGCCATGTTTGACTGTAGGGACCGTGTTCTTTTCTTTGCATGCCTTTTTTTTCTCCTGTAAACTGATGCCTTTGCCCAAAAAGCTCTACTTTTGTCTCATCTGACCAGAGAACATTCTTCCAAAACATTTTAGGCTTTTTCAGGTAAGTTTTGGCAAACTCCAGCCTGGCTTTTTTATGTCTCGGGGTAAGAAGAGGGGGCTACCTGGGTCTCCTACCATACAGTCCCTTTTCATTCAGACGCCGACGGATAGTACGGGTTGACACTGTTGTACCCTCGGACTGCAGGGCAGCTTGAACTTGTTTGGATGTTAGTCGAGGTTCTTTATCCAACATCCGCACAATCTTGCGTTGAAATCTCTTGTCAATTTTTCTTTTCCGTCCACATCTAGGGAGGTTAGCCACAGTGCCATGGGGTTTAAACTTCTTGATGACACTGCGCACGGTAGACACAGGAACATTCAGGTCTTTAGAGATAGACTTGTAGCCTTGAGATTGCTCATGCTTCCTCACAATTTGGTTTCTCTAGTCCTCAGACAGTTCTTTGGTCTTCTTTCTTTTCTCCATGCTCAATGTGGTACACACAAGGACACAGGACAGAGGTTGAGTCAACTTTAATCCATGTCAACTGGCTGCAAGTGTGATTTAGTTATTGCCAACACCTGTTAGGTGCCACAGGTAAGTTACAGGTGCTGTTAATTACACAAATTAGAGAAGCATCACATGATTTTTCGAACAGTGCCAATACTTTTGTCCACCCTCTTTTTTTTGTTTGGTGTGGAGTTATATCCAATTTGGCTTTAGGACAATTCTTTGTTTTTTTTTTTTCGTTTAAGACAAATTAAATGAAGAAAATAATACCAAAGAATTTGTGATTGCAATCATTTTCAGGAAGAAACTGAGTATTATCTGACAAAATTGCAGGGGTGTCAATACTTTTGGCCACAACTGTAACTCTGGAACGCTTTAGTGGATCCCGCTGATTCTGAGATTTGTATTTTCTTAACACATTGTACTTCATGTTAGTGGTAAAATTTATTCGATAAGTCTTGTTTATTTATGAAAAAAACGGAAATTTGGCGAAAATTTTGCAATTTTAAAACTTTAAATTTTTATGCCCTTAAATCGGAGAGATGTGTCACACAAATTTCTTAATAAATAACATTTCCCACATGTCTACTTTACATCAGCACAATTTTGGAAGCAAATTTTTTTTTAAGAAGTTATAAGGGTTAAAAGTTGACCAGCGATTTCTCATTTTTACAACAAAATTTACAAAACCATTTTTTTTTTTTTTTAGGGACCACATCATATTTAAAGTCATTTTGAGGGGTGTACATGACAGAAAATACCCAAAAGTGGCACCATTCTTAAAAATGGACCCCTCAAAGTGCTCAAAACCACATTCAAGAAGTTTATTAACCCTTTACGTGCTTCACAGGAACTAAGGCAGTGTGGAAGGAAAAAATTAACATTTAACTTTTTTTGCAAAAAATTTACTTCAGAACCAATTTTTTTTATTTTCACAAGTGTTAAAAGAGAAAATCAACCACAAAATTTGTTGTACAATTTCTCCTGAATACGCCGATACCCCATATGTGGGGGTAAACCACTTTTTCAGCACACGGCAGAGCTCGCAAGGGATGGAGCGCCGTTTGACTTTTTCAATGCAGAATTGGCTGGAATTGAGATCGGATGCCATGTTGCGTTCGGAGAGCCCTTAATGTGCCTAAACAGTGGAAACCTCCAACAAGTGACCCCATTTTGGAAACTAGACCCCTTAAGGAACTTATGAACCTATATAGAAATCGGAGTATGACGCCAAAGATTCAAATGAGAAATAGATATGTTGTAATATCAAAATTATTCGCTCTTTATTAGTACAGGTGCAAAAAAAGTACATTTAAAAGTACAATCAAATGGTCAGATGACAGAGATGACACAAAGAGGAATGGAATCGCTGCACATGCATAATGAATGCAATGGTACAAAAATAATAATAAATGACCCCAAATCTGCATAGAAACCTATGCCCATGCAACAAAGTCTCACACTTGGCCGTCTATTGTTTATACAGAAGTAAAGTTCAAGCCCAAGGGCATAAGGAATTCATACAGAGCCTTCCATTAAAGTGCTATGTGCAGAAAGGTATGGAGAAAAAGATGAAACAGTAACCATGCTTACCCATAGAAAAAGTGCATGTGCGGAGTGTCCAGTCCCCAGAGCCCCTACGCACGTTTCGCGCTGGGCTTCATCGGGGAGCATTTTATTTCATAGATCAGTACTACACATGAAAATAAGCATCTGTGCAATATATCTGATCAGAGAAATCTGTTTTTTTCTGCCAGAATTGATAATTCATTATCAGAATTCTCAATTCTGGGATAAAATGTGTGTTCAGTGAAGACCGACTTTCGGATGCTGAGAACTGTATCCGTAGCTGTTGTCTCCTATCTTGTCTGTCCGTTCTCACACCTCTAAATGATGCATAATGTAAGACTACCCTGTAAATATATTTTTAGAAGCCTTTAACTTTAACAAAAAAAAATCCTAAATCTGTTCACTTTCTAGCACCAAACTCCTGGTGACCTCCTCCACTTAATGATTTTCTCCTTGTCTTCACTAGACTCTTCCAAGGATATGATGTTAAAAGTTCAAGTTTCCAAAACCTTATTGTCTGGGGAACATATTTCAAGAGAAGGCTGTTAACCTGTTAAGTGACAGTGTTTTCTGGCTGTATTCACAGAACAATACTCTGTTTTATGTGACAGGAGACAAGTAAAATATAGACCCCGGCTCACATGTAGTGATGTTCTTTTTGGTGCAATAAGTTTTAGAAAATTTTATTATTGATTTGCATGAAAAAGCACAGATGTTTGCACATCACAAATCAAAAACCTCTAGAAAAGGAAACCTGGATTTGGGGATAAAATAATAAAAAACTAAAAATGCACAACTCATAATTTGAAGCATTTTCTAAGTGCCCGGCAATGTGAGTACCAGAGTGCGTTAGTGAATGTAAATCATTCTATTTTATTTAAAAATTATAACTATTGGGGAGGGAGGAGTGGGTCACTGCTGTGGGTACTGTGGATGATACTGGCACTGCTCTGTATGGAACATCAATGGACTGCTACATATGATTATGGAGAGCAAAAATCTGTTATTTCTACTGCTAAGGCAGGAGGTAAACCATTTCCGTAATGGTGGATGATTGGGGAAGACACTATTGTGATGCCAGTGAAGGACAAGGGAGAAGCTCCACTACAGGGGCTTAAGGGAGAGAAGCTGGGCTGTGACTGCAGCGGAGGCAGGGGAGAAGCTGGGCTGTGACTGCAGCGGAGGCAGGGGAGAAGCTGGGTGTGTGACGCACTTCTGTCACTATATACGGTTGATGGTTGTACAGAATAGACTCATCTTACATTGTTCAGGAAATAACGTTGATGGCCGTTCTTATCACACTTGTTTGTTTTGCAGGAAACTTTCTCTACTTCAGCTCACCTGAGTTATGTAATGTTTATTCAGTAAAGGTCTGGTATTTTGCAAGCACAAACCTGCTTAGCTTTGCCCTCGCTGACTGCAGTACTTCTCTGTTCAGGGATGTTTGTTGTACTTTACATCTGATATTTCTATTAGAGGTCAACTAGTAACAAAGCCTTATATAAGTGTCAAATTCCCTTCATCTATAATGTAATAGTCCAGGAGGTAGGATAATCTGGCGCTGTGTTCTGTGTACCTCTCATGTTACGTGGAGTCATACACAGGTTGTTGCTGTCACGAGCGTGTCACGTCCTTCTGGGAAATCTGGGGTTAGAAAATCATTACGTATTGTGAATCGCAGATCTTGCATTTAAACCAGGTTCTTTGTGTTTCATAAGAAATACATTGTTTCCTTTAGTTAACAACCCTTTCAATGTTGGTTAGAAACTTTCAGCTCCATCTCACAGTTGTTCGTGACCTGTCATTTCCTCTCCCTATAAAATCTGGTCAGACCGTCTCTTCAGTGCCAGTGAAAGTTTTACTTCCTAGCTCCTTGGAGTCGCTGAGCTGAATTGGAGATCGTGGTTGCGTGCTGTTTTAGGATGTATGCTATTTTCATTGTTTTATTCTCATCTGATTGATCCGTTCCTATCCTCCCTATTGTTGGTTAGTGCATTTGTATGTTAGAGGTTTTCTGTTATCCTTGTTTTGTCTGTCTAGTTCACCTTATATTTCTGTCCCATGCCTCATGAGGGAGGGGGACAGATCAGGGTATAATAGAATCATAGTAAGGTCGGAGACTCAGGCCTCTCAACCTTTAAGAGTACCCCCGGGGCAGGGATAGTTAGGGTACCAGTTCCAGGGACAGTTTAAGGCCCCCCCTTCCTTACCGAAGACTGTCACAGCCTGAGAGTTACTGTTCAATCAGCTACAAATCCTATAAAATTATAGCATTCATGAATCCTCTTGAATATGGAGTCCAGAAGAGCGAGTGTGGCAGTGCATGGAGCGTACCAAAAGGACCAAATCCACATGTCCATGTATAGATCACAATGCATGGATCGACCGTAGATCTCCTAACGCAAGCTAACAGTCATGTTGTCTGTGCCTGTCAATCAAGTTAAGAGATGTGAGAAGTGCAAGATGTAGCATGTAAATGTCAGGAGATATGTTGGAGAGGAATTGGGGAATTATAAACATATTGATGACAGAGGAACAAGTATTAATGGATGTGTGTGTATATACAGTGCCTTGCGAAAGTATTTGGCCCCCTGGAACTTTTCAACCTTTTCCCACATAGCATGCTTCAAACATAAAGATACCAAATGTAAATTTTTGGTGAAGAATCAACAACAAGTGGAACACAATTGTGAAGTTGAAAGAAATTTATTGGTTATTTTAAATTCTTGTGGAAATTCAAAAACTGAAAAGTGGAGCGTGCAATATTATTCGGCCCCTTTACTTTCAGTGCAGCAAACTCACTCCAGAAGTTCGTTGTGGATCTTTGAATGATCCAATGTTGTCCTAAATGACTAATGATAAATATAATCCACCTGTGTGTAATCAAGTCTCCGTATAAATGCATCGGCTCTGTGATAGTCTCAGGGTTCTGTTTGAAGCACAGAGAGCATCATGAAGACCAAGGAACACAACAGGCAGGTCCGTGATACTGTTGTGAAGAAGTTTAAAACCGGATTTGGATACAAAATGATTTCACAAACTTTAAACATCCCAAGGAGTACTGTGCAAGTGATCATATTGAAATGGAAGGAGTATCATACCACTGCAAATCTACCAAGACCCGGCCGTCCCTCTAAAGTTTCATCTCAAACAAGGAGAAGACTGATCAGAGATGCAGCCAAGAGGCCCATGATCACTCTGGATGAACTGCAGAGATCTACAGCTGAGGTGGGACAGTCTGTCCATAGGACAACAATGAGTCGTACACTGCACAAATCTGGCCTTAATGGAAGAGTGGCAAGAAGAAAGCCATTTCTCAAAGATATCCATAAAAAGGGTGAATTAAAGTTTGCAACAAGCCACCTGGGAGACATACCAAACATGTGGAAGAAGGTGCTCTGGTCAGATGAAACCAAAATCGAACTTTTTGGCAACAATGCCAAATGATATGTTTGGTGTAAAGGCAACACAGGTCATCACCCTGAACACACCCCACTGTCAAACATGGTGGTGGCAGCATCATGGTTTGGGCCTGCTTTTTTTTAAGCAGGGACAGGGAAGATGGTTAAAATTGATGGGGAAAATGGATGGAGCCAAATACAGGACCATTCTTGAAGAAAACCTGTTGTAGTCTGCAAAAGTCCTGAGACTGGGACAGAGATTTGTCTTCCAACAAGACAATGATCCCAAACATGAAGCAAATTCTACAATGGAATGGTTCACAAATAAATGTATCCAGGTGTTAGAATGGCCAAGTCAAAGTCCAGACCTGAATCCAATCGAGAATCTGTGGAAACAGCTGAAAACTGCTGTTCACAAACGATCTCCATCCAACCTCACTGAGCTCGAGCTGTTTGCCAAGGAAGAATGGGCAAGAATTTCAGTCTCTCCATGTACAAAACTGATAGAGACATACCCCAAGAGACTGTAATCACAGCAAAAGTTGGTGCAACAAAGTATTAAGTTAAAGGGGCCGAATAATATTGCACGCCCCACTTTTCAGTCTTTGAATTTCCACAAAAATTTAAAATAACCAATAAATTTCGTTCAACTTCACAATTGTGTCCCACTTGTTGATTCTTCACCAAAAATTTACATTTGGTATCTTTGTTTGAAGCATGATATGTGGGAAAAGGTTGAAAAGTTCCAGTGGGCCGGACACTGTCGCATGGCTGTGTGTGTGTGTGTGTGTGTGTGTGTGTGTGTGTGTGTGTGTGTGTGTGTGTGTGTATATATATTTCTATCCTGAAAGTGCTAAGATGTACGGTATGTAAAGATTGATTTTTTTTTTTTTTTGAAATTTACACTGCATTACTGCTATATAGCATATGCTTGTAAACATGAAGTTGGCACATAAATTGCGCAATTCATAAGAGCCCGTCCGCTGTGACAAAGACCTTCTTTAATGGGACCATAACCTAGTGTTTATCTAACATGCCCCTCTGGGCTTAACGCCTACAATATATTTAGAATGAGGGGGGAGGAGGGGATGGAGGTGAGTTTACTTTAATAAAACTTGTTGATTTAATATCTTTTTATTATGCAAATAGTTCATAACATACAATGACTACAAGTGAAGGTTCTTTGTCATATCTTGGACATGTGCTTCAACTTCTCTAATCCTCCCTTTGTAATAAGGCTGTAGTCACTGTTTGTACTCAGATCCTGGGCATGCAGAGACGGATGAGCCAATTATATAACTCAGTGCTATGAGACTTAATAACCTCCTGTAAGAGAGACTCCCTTTCCTGGAATGTGTCCTTAATGCGCTGTGTTTCATGGGCTTAGCATCATTGATTGTAAGACCAGAGCCGCACAACTCCAATGTATCCCTTTGTTTTCTGTGCTGTCTTTACTGCATTTGCACTTTAGTTTTACTAATACTTTGTTTTTCAAGAGAGAAGATTTGTAACCAAAAATTAGTATTTTTAGGCCCCATTGACTTGGTGGGTGTTTTGCTTTCTCGACCATTAACCCCTTAACGCAGTTGGATGTAAGTGTACGTCCTGATTGCTGTTGCTTTACCCCAATCAGGCGCACTGTTATGTCTCACAGAAGGCAGGGACACAGGCGTTGTTCCCGCATCATCCATATCAAGAGCCTGCTTTTATGCACGGTTGAGCCCTTGTTACATGTGAATAGATTAGAGATGTCTTCGATCCCTGCACTCTAAAGACTCTCACATGCCGCTGTCAGTAGTGACAGCAGGATGTGGACAGTTTGACAGAGGGAGATGGCTCCCTCTGTCAGCCCATCTGCGTAATCGGGAGTGCAGTTGGGGTGCTAGAGCAACTGGAGGCCCAACAATGGCCTCTAAGTCAGCAAAATTCCTCAGCCTTCAGGCTACGTTGCCACCATGAGCTTTTGGTGCATTTTATTGATGCTGCATCAAAAATCCAACGTTTTAGGCCTGTTTCACACTTCAGTTTTTCACAGGAACGGGTGCCACCGGATCGGCGGATGTACGGATCCGCCGATAGTTAAAATTTACAGGAACCGCGCCTGGGGAAAAAAAAACATACCGGCGCTGTAGCGTGCTCCGGGAGCGGGCATCTGCATGTAGCGGGAGCGGGCATGCTGATTACGTGGGAGCTGTCATCTGGATGTCGCTGGAGCATCGCTGATACGGCGGGATCTATCGCGGGCACGGCGGGATCTCGCGGGAGCACCACTGATGTCGCGGGCACGGCGGGATCTCGCGGGAGCACCGCTGATGTCGCGGGCACGGCGGGATCTCGCGGGAGCACCGCTGATGTCGCTGAAAGGTCGGGGGACAGAGAGAGAGAGAGAGAGAGAGATCCAGCAGCCAGACAGAATTGGGGGTTAAATATGTTTACAAATGGCGGATCCGGGCAGCGAAAAAACGTTGCAGGGTCCGTCCGGACATGTTGGCGGATCCGCTGACAAACGGATGCAACGGATCGCCATCAGTCAAAATTCGCCGATAATGCAAGTCAATGGGGAAAAAAAACGGATCCGCCAACAAAAATGGCGGATCCGTTTTTTTGCCAACACGGTGGATTTTGACTGATGGTGTCAAACGGATGTGTGAAACAGGCCTTAGGGTTTGTGCACACGCTGAGGATTCTGCTGCGGATCCGCAGCGGTTTTGGTCCTGCGGATCCGCAGCAGTTCCTGCTGCGGTGTACAGTACCATTATAATCCATGGAGCTAGAAATCCGCAGTGCACACAGTGCGGAATTTTACCCGCGAATTTGCTGCGGTTTAAAAACCGCAGCATGTCAATTCTTTGTGCGGATTCCGCTGAGGTTTGGCACCTGCTCCATGACAGGTGTCAAACCGCAGGGAAAACCCACAGGCTAAGCCGCAGAAATTCTGCAGATAAACCGCAGGTCTTTTGACCTGCGGATTTACACAAGTCAGTGCAGAAAATTCCGCAGCACAATCTGCAGTGTGTGCACACACCCTTACAGTTCCAGCAGAGTGGATGAGATTTATAGAAGTCTCCTGATAACTGTTCTTTTATTTTACTCGATGTAAATTGGCCTACGGTGCGTGTTTCAAATCTGAAGCATGTCCGTTTCTCTTGAGGGTACGCCGAGTCTTCTGTGTGGATTTTCCCTGTAGACTTGCATTAAATGCAAGAAAATAATGCCCATGCGCTGTTAGTGTGTTTACACTTTGGAAATGCATGTAATCTGCATCTAAGTATATCAATAAAGTTTTGCCAAAGGCAAAAAACAGGAGATATGAAAAACAAAACGGCTTTATTTAAAGCATGACACAAAACAAAAACATAGCATCTAAAACATAACACGTAAAAAATGCAAGTAACCTAACGCTATGTGCACACGGTGCTGATTCTGCTGCGGATCCGCAGCGTTTCAGGCTCTGCGGGTCCACAGCAGATTTAGGTGTGTTGTACAAGTACCATTGTTTTCAATGGTAAACTGAAAAATGCTGTGCACAAGCTGCGGATTTGCTGAGGGTTCATATCCGCAGCATGTCAATTCTTTGTACGGAATCCGCTGCGGTTTCACACCTTCTCCATTGTAGAGATGTGAAACTGCAGGGCTAAACCGCAGGTAAACTGCAGGCTAATCCGCAGGTCTTTTGACCTGAGGTTTTACCTGTGAATTTTTACAAATCCGTGCTTAAAAATCCACAGGAACAAAATCTACGTGTGCACATAGCCTAATTTAGAAAGGTACAGAAAATCTGCAGTGTGAAACGCGCCAAAAGCTCATGTGGGAACAAAGCCTTAGGGTATGTGCACACGTTGCAGATTCTGCTGTGGAATTTTCCACGCAGATTTTGCTAAATCTGCAGGTAAAATGACCTGTGTTTTTACCTACGGAATTAGTGCAGATTTACTGCAGTTTTTGTGCGGATTTTCCCTGCAGTTTACACCTGCGGATTTCTATATGGAGCAGGTGTAAAGCTGCTGCAGAACTGCAGCAGAATCCGCAACGTGTGCACACACCCTTAGTGTCACGCCAGAGGCCGCGGTCTGATAGTAAGACATGCACTGTACTACATGAGTATTAATCTAAAAAAAAATAAAGACGATAAAATGCTTTCTAAGTGTGAAAAAAATGAAAATATAAAAAAGAAAGCAAAATTTCAATTTTTAATACGACAGATTTTGCTTCTCCATGTTCATAATGACCCATACTACAGTTATTAATTTATTCATCCACATAGTGAACCCCATTTAAAAAAACACAAAACAAAAAAACTGCCATATTTGCTGTTTTTGTTAATTTCCCCCAAAAGTGATCTAAAAGTATAATGGTACCAATAAAAACTAAACTCATTATGCAAAAAAAGCCCTCATGCAGTTCTTCATGCAAAAAAATGAACTATAAAGGCTACGGACAGAGTGTCGCTTGGAGCCTTATATTATAGATGCTGCTGCTGTGCATGGCATTTTCTCTAACCACTATAAAGAATGGTGGATGTTATCAGGAGAGTTAGAACACGGTTACATCATTCTGGTCCCCACATGTTCACACCCACGTACATCTGGAAATATATTTCTTATCTTCTGACAAAAACAAATCTCCATGCCGAGGGATGAGTCAGGCTGCACACGTGTGCTCCAGTTTGTCACAGAATGTGATATCGCTAAAGCTGAATTCACACATCCGTATTATCCTGTCTGTGCTCCCCTAACCCGCACTGAGGGCTTCCTATATACCTGTCAGAAGACCCCTGAACTGGCCGGTTTTGTGGTCCCGAGTATGGATCGTATAAGTGTGTGTGAATTCAGACTTGAACAGGTCATCTACTATTGTTCATCCCATATGAACGCCCCAGTGTGCCCCTGATCGGCTGCAGCGGTTACTTGTCATTGTGTACTCAAATTATCCATCGTATGTCCATTACTTTTACAGAAGGTTGTGATGGACCGTATGATTGTAATTGATCACCTTGTGATTGATCTGCCCGATCATTGCACAGCTTAAATGGCCTGTGAATATCTTGCTAGTCAATGATTGAATCTTCTATACATACATAAAAATTACTGCTTGACAAAGTAATGTTCCCCCGTGTTATCAGGGGCTGTGCTGCTGACAAACTGAATGGGGAAGAAGAATGAACAAACAAACCCTGATTATTGAAGCAAATTCACTTTATGAGCAATATTGTCTTAAATTCTACGTTTTTTATTTTTGCTTGCTTTTTATCTGCATGTTTTCTGTAGGTGTCCACGCCAAAGTAAGCAATTGTCATTAATTGTGTAGTTTTTATTTTCCCCTTTTGATGCTTTTTGGTGCAGATTTGAAGCCAAATTTTGCTCCAATAACCACACAGCAGTTCACCAGCTTCATTAAATGGACCTTTGGAATGACTTTATAGAATTTTATCCACTTAGCTTAGACCGTTAAATGCAGCAGATGGTCAGTGCCAAGAAAAAAATGCAGCAGTAAAAATGTAGTATTTACGCTATGTTTGAATACGGCCTCAGACTCTTTCCAAATCTAGGTCTAAGGGGTAAGGTTTCTCCTTGTGGAGAGTGACATACCAGCTCTGGCTTGTCAAGGTAAGGAGGCTTATTCGCCGTGCAATGCTCCTCTGGGAAATTTTATATGCAAATTGCCTCTTCAGAGAGAAAGAGGACTTTTACTCTACAGCGCCACCTATTGGTAGTAGCGATCCTACAAGTCACAATCAACCCTTTAACAAGTCTTGTAATATGACTTAGGATAAAAGCCAAATCAGAATCTCAATTTGCAGACACGTGTTTCGGGCTATTGGCTCTCGTCAATGCAAAGTATGAGAACTGATTTGGCTAGGTCAGGGGCTCTGGACTGAGGTCTAAGGGGTAAGGTTTCTCTGCAAATTGAGATTCTGATTTGGCTTTTATCCTAAGTCATATTACAAGACTCGTTAAAGGGTTGATTGTGACTTGTAGGATCGCTACTACCAATAGGTGGCGCTGTAGAGTAAAAGTCCTCTTTCTCTCTGAAGAGGCAATTTCCAAATCTATATTTTCCTGGGCTTTTGCAGTTGGGTGCCTTAGCATTAAATGAGTCACAAAAACCCTCCAATACTTCTAATGTATCAATAAAGGCTGAAGCTAAAATACGTCTCAAATATGTATGTAATGATTGGAGATTTTGCTAGAAATAAGATTAAACACTTTTCTGGACTTTTTTTTTTTTTTTTTTTTTTTAAGCCCTGATTGAACAGTTTTTGCACTCCAAAAAGTCTCCGGTTCCTTCTACCTCAGTTTGGCACTGGAATGCAATTGCACAAGAGTTTTGTGACCTTTCGAAAAGATACAAATGATGAATTGGGCTAAACATCTGGATAAAGACCATTTCCACATTGTCAAAGAAAAAAGAAAAAACGATAAAACCAAGTACACTTCAAAGCAAAACAAAATTAAAAACCTAAGAAAGAAAGCGCAGTTCAAATTAAATAAGGTGCAAACATACCGTAAGCTTCTATTGCAGCCCTTTTTACTCCATAAAAAGTTAAAAGATCATGTTGAATCTGCACAGTTGTGTTATCAGACTGTAGCTTTAGTGACCCCTTTATCATATACATACATACATACATACATACATACATACATACATACATACATACATACATACATCAGTAAAATTGTGTCTGTGGCAGTAGCGGTTGATCGTGAGGACTGGCAGCAGGTGGTGAATAAAATGCCACTGCCATTAAAAGATGGCATCTATAGAGGCTGACATGGCATTAACCCAGCGGACGATGCTGATTGAGCTGCTGACATGACAGAACTTTAGTCTTTTAATGCCAGGGTATTATAGGGTTTTTCCATATAAAGCTTCGCCACTGTAATTCATTAATAAGCTGTAGGGAGAGTTATCATGACTCTACATTTCGAGGTCTATTTTGCAGGAGGCAGTGATGTCTATTTTTTTTTTTTTCTTACTAAACTCATAAGTATGAGCAATTTCTAATGCATTTTGTGCGTCGTTACATGTAACACTTCTTTCTGTGGATCGAAAAGGATTGTCCAGAACTAATATTTTGATATCTTCTCTGTTGAACAGGTCATCAGGATCGCTAAACAGGCAGTCACACCAGCGATAACGCTGGTATCTAAGGTAAATATCGGGTAACTAAGTGGCGCGTGTCACTTAGTTACCCGATGTCTCCCGGGAGCTGCCTGCACGCAGGTTTCTAAGGTACACATCGGATAACTAAGTGGCGCGCGCTGCTTAGTAACCTGATATTTACCTTAGATACCAGGTCCCAGCGCCTGCTTTGAGCGCTGGGAGCCTCACTGATCTTTGGCTCCTGCTGCCACATGCAGCGATGTGCGCTGGCCAGCGGGAGAGCAACGATGAAAAAATGGCCCAGGACGATGCTGCACGATCAGCGATACCCGGCGAGGGGGGGGGGGGGGGGGGGGGCGGTCGCTGATCCCCGTCACACACAGCAATCTCGCTGGCGAGATCGTTGTGGCGTCACAAAATCGGCGATCTCGCTGGTGAGATCACTGTGTGTAATGGGGCCTTTAGGAACTGCCATTGCACAGGGCTGCCGTGTTTTGCCACGTAGATCGCTTATATCTGGCAGCCACCAGCACCAATAATGGCTGATCATGGGCCATTTGTTGCCCCCTCCCCCCTTTCAGATCTGATATTGATGACCTATCCTATTTGTGACTAACTATGGGTAGGTAATCAATAATTTGTATGTCCCAGACAATTCTTTTAATTGTGTTCAGTCTAAACAGATGATTTAAGCATATCTGTCACAAGGTTATGTTATACATGCAGTATTCAAGAAACCTTAGATTATAAGTGGCTTCCGTTGAGGAAAAAACAAAACAAAAAGTAACAAAATAAACTCCTTTACCTTTCCTGCCTCCTCCACTGTCTCTCCTTGGTTCCAGCGCTGCAGCCAACCACTGAGCTCAGCGGCCCGTGCTAACTATGCAGAGCGGCTGCGCACATGGATTTGCTGCAGCGCGGTTTGTGATGTCAATGCTGCAGACAAATGGAGAAGCTGTGCTAGACCTGGGGGAAGTAATACTCAGTTTATTTGTTTTTAGTTTTTTTTTTTTTTTTTTCTAACCATAGTTGTTTAGATCTTTAAAACTTTCTGTAATGGGACAGCCCTCTAAAATAGATGTGAGATCTGATGTAGCTGGTGTGCTTATTTTTAAAATATGTGAGATTGCCTGTATAATCCTGATATCAACATAAAGTGCAATGAAAGATTACATTTTTTTTTTTTTTTTATATTCCTAATGGGTGGTGGGGGGTTTGAAGTATTGGAGCCTGTTGTAAAATTGACGTTTTCTTGTGTATGACCACACTATTGGCACCCTACGATGCCAGCGCCAAAGCGGTTAATTTAAAATAGCGATGCACGCCATCCATACCTCAGAGTTGGAGTGCTTGGTGGTTGTATACCCCTCTGTGTTACCTTAGGGAGAGAAAGTCGTTGGTGGGCAGTGCGATCCTTCTGCGATTTCCTGCCTTCCGTCAGCCCCCCCCCCCGCAATAAAGGAATACATAAAGGGGGGGGTCCCATGGCCATATGGGCCGTAATAATATTTATTTTAATTTTAATAAAAAAAAGGGTTAAGTGCCCTCAGTATGGTTTGTGGAGAAGGGAATATCTGGTTTCTGACTGGTTTCCTTGGCGATGTTTTAACGGGCCAGGATTGGCTGGAGAAACTTGGCGGTTTTTCTGTGTTTATAAAAAGCCCTGCACTGGCAGTTTTTACCTCGGACAACATTTTCCTGAAGGAAGAAGATTCCTTATAAAGATGGAAGCTCTTCAGCAACTTTTAGCAAGAGCCGGCGAAGAGGGAGGTCTGGAATGGCTAAAAAAACTGCCTGGCGACTAGACCTTCATCTGCAGGGCCTGACGCTGCCTCTCCTACCTCAGCTCCATGTACCCAGCTCCAGACTCCGGGTCAGCCTCCAGCCTCAACTGTGGCACCCCCATCTGTAGGGAGAAGTAGGAGACCCCCGGCAGCCTATTTTCCTACTACATCACCGCTGCGCTCCAGCCTTCCTGTCAGGGAGCAAACCAGGAAGTCTTGCTGTCCTACCACGAAATCCCGCAGCCCAACGCGGGACACCGGTCGTTGTCATCAAAGGCCAGGTATGTCAGCTGATTCCGCCGGCAGGACATACGGGCGCTGCGGTCGTAAAAGCACCGCGGCGGCCACTAAGCAGATTGCCCCGGCGCCGGCTACCACACTGCCCCCAGCGCAGCAAGCGACATCATCTGAGGAAGATGATGATGATGATTCACCTGCAGCCACCTCTCAGCTGCGCTCGCCCAACATGGAGGGCTCGAGCGCAGGCTGTACAGCAGAACAGTCTACAGCATCCTTAAACCATGGAAAGGGTGATGACTTGAACTTGTCTTTATTTTCTAGTCAGAGTGAACTTAAAAAAATGATTAAAGATGTTCTGGCAGAGGCTTAAGGCGGAGCTATCGCTCCAATTCCTCAGCCGCCAGCTAGTATTGATTTAACCCCTTAACGACCGCCGATACGCCTTTTAACGGCGGTAGTTAAGGGTACTAAAACCACAGTGCCGTTAATTCACGGCGCTGTGATTTAAGTGAAGAGCGCCCCCCAGTGTCAGATTTTCTCCGGGGTCTCGGCTGCCAGGGGTAGCCGAGACCCCAGAGAACATGAATCGGTCGTTTTTTACCGACCCCGCTTTTGCGATCGCCGTTATTAACCCTATAACGGCGACCGCAAAAAAAGCCACAATTTTACATTTAATTTCTCTTTCCTCTGATGTGATCGCACATCAGAGGAGAGAGAAATAGGGTCCCCCATACCTCTCCGTGGCCCTCCGTCCCCTCCAGGTGGTCCCACGTCCCGCCGGTGTCCTCCGATGGGCGCCGCCATCTTGAAAATAGCGGGCGCAGTGCGCCCGCCGGGAATCTGCCTCTCCGGCTGGCAGATTCCATTCATTATTTTGATCACTATGATAAACGATCGTAGTGATCAAAATAAAAAAAATAGTACATAACCCCCCCTGTTTATCACCCCCTTATATAGGCAAATATAATGAAATAAAGAAAATATTTTTTTTTTCAGTTTTCCATTAGGGTTAGGGCTAGGGTTAGGGCTCGGGTCACGGTTAGGGCGAACTAGGATTAGGGTTAGAATTGGGGATTAGGGTTAGGGTTGGGGTTAGGGGTGTGTTGGGGTTATGGTTGGAGCTAGAATTGAGGGGTTTCCACTATTTACTAACTTTGGGGGGTCTAAAAATTGGGGTCGAAAAAAATCACTTTTGTGGAAATAAAAAACTTTATTTTCACGGCACTGCGTTTATAAACTTTTGTGAAGCGCTTGGGGGTTCAAAGTGCTCACCACACATCTAGATAAGTTCCTTAGGGGGTCTAATTTCCAAAATGGGGTCACTTGTGGGGGGTTTCCACTGTTTCCACCGCAGACCATTCCATTAAAGTGCTGTCCAAAATGGCACTCCTTCCCTTCCAAGCTCTCCCATGCACCCAAACAGTAGTCCCCCCCCCCCCCCCCACATATGGGGTATCAGTGTACTCAGGACAAATCGCACAACAACTGTGTGGGTATGATTTCTCCTGTTACCCTTGTAGAAATAAAAATTTGGGGGCGAAAAGATCACTTTTGTGGAAAAAAAATAGATTTCTTATTTTCACGGCTCTACGTTATAAACTTCTGTGAAGCACTTGAAGGTTCAAAGTGCTCACCACACGTCTAGATAAGTTCCTTAAGGGGTCTAGTTTCCAAAATGGGGTCACTTGTTGGAGGTTTCCACTGTTTAGGCACATTAAGGGCTCTCCGAACGCAACATGGCATCCGATCTCAATTCCAGCCAATTCTGTGTTGAAAAAGTCAAACGGCGCTCCATCCCTTGCGAGCTCTGCCGTGTGCTGAAAAAGTGGTTTACCCCCACATATGGGGTATCAGCGTATTCAGGAGAAATTGTACAACAAATTTTGTGGTTGATTTTCTCTTTTAGCACTTGTGAAAATAAAAAAAAATTGGTTCTGAAGTAAATTTTTTGCAAAAAAAGTTAAATGTTAATTTTTTCCTTCAACATTGCTTTAGTTCCTGTGACGCACTTAAAGGGTTAATAAACTTCTTGAATGTGGTTTTGAGCACTCTGAGGGGTCTAGTGTTTAGAATGGTGCCACTTTTGGGTATTTTCTGTCATGTACACCCCTCAAAATGACTTTAAATATGATGTGGTCCCTAAAAAATAAATGGTTTTGTAAATTTTGTTGTAAAAATGAGAAATCGCTGGTCAGCTTTTAACCCTTAACTTCCTAACAAAAAAAAATTTTGCTTCCAAAATTGTGCTGATGTAAAGTAGACATGTGGGAAATGTTATTTATTAAGAAATTTGTGTGACACATCTCTCTGATTTAAGGGCATAAAAATTTAAAGTTTTAAAATTGCAAAATTTTCTAAATTTTGCCATATTTCCGTTTTTTTCATAAATAAACACAAGTCTTATCGAATAAATTTTACCACTAACATAAAGTACAATATGTCCCGAAAAAACAGTCATAGAATCAGCGGGATCCATTAAAGCATTCCAGAGTTATAACCTCATAAAGGGACAGTGGTCAGAATTGTAAAAATTGGCCTGGTCATTAAGCTGCAAACTGGCTCTGTCGCTAAGGGGTTAATAATCCTCTCCCTTTGAGAGGCAATGCAAATAAGAATACGTTTAACCCCTTTCCTACATTGGACGTAATGTTCCGTCCATGTGACCTGGGCCCTAAGTCCCATGGACGGAATATTACGTCTAATGCGATCAGCGGCGCCCACGTGGTGAGCGCCGCTAATCGCGGCCGGGTGTCAGCTGATTATCACAGCTGACACCCGGCACAATGTGTCAGGGGTGGTCACGGACCGCCCCCAACACGTTAACCCCTTGCACACCGCGATCAAACACGATCGCGATGTGCCGGGGGTTAAAGGGAAGCATCGGCAGGGAGGGGGCTCCCACAGCAGCGCAATGTGCAGTGCTGCTGCGGGGGTCTCTTTCCCTACAGGTCCCCGGATCCAAGATGGGGACGGGGACCTTCGGGGGCCTGTAGGGAGCTGACTTCCTCAGTGCCTGCAAAGCGCAGGCATGAGGAAGTCTGCGTCTATGCCTGTGACAGATCGCTGATCTGTCACAGTGATCTGTGATGTGACAGATCAGCGATCTGTCACAGTACAGTGATGTCCTCCCTGGGATAACCTAATAAAGTTAAAAAAAAAAAAAAAAAAAAAAAAAAAAAAAGTTAAAATAATTAAAAAAAAAAAATCGCTAAATAAATTAGGGAAAAAAAATATTCCCAAATTCATTTTTTGGAAATAAAGAAAAAAACAATAAAAGTACACATATTTGGTATCGCCGCATCCGTAACGATCTGCCCTATAAAACTGTCCCATTAGTTAACCCCTTTAGCGAACCCCTTAAAAATTAAAAATAAAAAACGAAGCAAAAAATGATTTATCATACCGCCGAACAAAAAGTGCAATAACGCGCAATCAAAAAGACGCATATAAATATCCATGGTACCGCTGAAAGCGTCATTTTGTCACGCAAAAAACGAGCTGCCATTCAGCATCAGCGAAAAAATAGTTATAGCTCGCAGAATAAAGCGATGCAAAAATAATTATTTTTTATATAAAATAGTTTTCATTGCATAAAACCGACAAAACATAAACGACCTAAATGAGGTATCGCTGTAACCGTACCGACCCGAAGAATAAAACCGCTTTATCAATTTTCCGCATGCGTAACGGTGTAAACGCACCCCCCAAAAGAAAATCATGAAACGCTGTTTTTTGTTCATTCTGTGTCCCAAAAATCGGAATAAAAAGCGATAGTCACGTGCCCGAAAATGATACCAATAAAAACGTCAACTCGTCCCGCAAAAAATAAGACCTCACATGACTCGGTGGGTCAAAATACGGAAAAATTATAGCTCTCAATATGTGGTGATGCAAAAACTATTTTTACAATAAAAAGCGTCTTTTAGCGTGTGACAGCTGCCAAACATAAAAACCCGCTATAAATAGTAAATCAAACCCCCCGTTATCTCCCCCTTAGTTAGCGAAAAATAAAATTAAAAGAAAATGTTATTTCCATTTTCCCATTAGGGCTAGGGTTAGGGCTGAGATTAGGGGTGTGTTGGGGTTGGGGTTAGAATTGGGGGTTTCCACTGTTTGGGCACATCAGGTGCTCTCCAAATGTAACATGGCGTCGGATCTCAATTCCGGCCAATTCTGCGTTGAAAAAGTCAAATGGTGCTCCTTCCCTTCCAAGCTCTGCCATGCGCACAAACAGTGGTTCCCCCCCCACATATGGGGTATCAGCCTACTCAGGACAAATTGCAAAACAACTTTTGGGGTCCAATTTCTCCTGTTACCCTTAGGAAAATAAAAAATTGGGGGCAAAAATATCATTTTTGTGGAAAAAATGATTTTTTTTTTTTATTTTCACGCCCGGGCGTTATAAACTTCTGTGAAGCACTTGGGGGTTCAAAGTGCTCACCACACATCTAGATAAGTTCCGTGGGGGGGTCTAGTTTCCAAAATGTGGTCACTTGTGGGGAGTTTCAGTAGTTTAGGTACATCAGGGGCTCTCCAAACGCACATGACACCCGCAGACCATTCCATCAAAGTCTGCATTCCAAAACGTCACTACTTCCCTACCGAGCCCCGACGTGTGCCCATACAGTAGTTTTCTCCCAAATATGAGGTATCGCGTACTCAGTACAAATTTGGACAACAACTTTTGGGGTCCAATTTCTCCTGGTACCCTTGGGGAAAATAAAAAAATTGGGGACTAATTGATCATGTTTGTAGAAAAAATACGATTTTTTTTTATTTTCATGCCCGGGCATTATAAACTTCTGTGAAGCCCTTGGGGGTTCAAAGTGCTCACCACACATCTAGGTAAGTTCCTTGGGGGGGGGGGGGGGTCTAGTTTCCAAAATGGTGTCATTTGTGGGGGGTTTCCACTGTTTTGGTACATCAGGGGCTTTCCAAACGCGACATGGTGTCCGATCTCAATTCCAGCCAAAAACGTCAAATGGCGCTGCTTCCCTTCCGAGCTCTGCCATGCGCCCAAATAGTGGTTTACCCCCACATGTGGGGTATCAGCGTACTCAGGACAAATTGCACAATAACTTTTAGGGTCCTGTTACCCTTGGAAAAATAAGAATTGAGGGTGAAAAGATCATTTTTGTGGAAAAAATATGATTTTTTAATTGTATGGCTGTTTGTTATAAACTTCTGTGAAGCCCTTGGGGGTTCAAAATTCTCACCACACATCTAGATAAGTTCCTTGGGGGGGGTCTAGTTTCCAAAATGGGGTCACTTGTGGGGGGTTTCCACTGTTTAGGTACATCAGGGGCTCTCCAAACGCGACATGGCGTCTGATCTGAATTCCAGCCAATTTTGCATTGAAAAAGTCAAACGGCGCTCCTTCCCTTCTGAGCTCCACCATGCGTGGAAACAGTGGTTCCCCCTACATATCAGGTATCAGCGTACTCAGGACAAATTGCACAATAACTTTTGCAGTCCAATTTCTCCTGTTACCCTTGGTAAAATAAAAAAAAATTGAACCTGAAGTATTTTTTTTTTGTGGAAAAAAAGTTAAATGTTCATTTTTTTTTTTTTTTTTTTAAATATTCTAAAAATTCATGTGACGCACCTAAAGGGTTAATAAACTTCTTGAATGTGGTTTTGAACACCTTAAGGGGTGCAGTTTTTAGAATGGTGTCACTTTTGGGTATTTTCTATCATATAGACCCCGCAAAGTGGATTCAAATGTGATGTGGTCCGTAAAAATAAAATGGTGTTGCAAAAATGAGAAATCGCTGGTCAAATTTTAACCCTTATAACTTCCTAACAAAAAAAAATTTTAGTTCCAAAATTGTGCTGATGTAAAATAAACATATGTGAAATGTTGCTTATCAAGTTTTTTGTGTGCTGTATCTCTGTGATTTAAGGGCATAAAAATTCAAAGTTTGAAAATTGTGAAATTTTAACATTTTTTGCCAAATTTCCATTTTTTTCACAAATAAACGCAAGTTATTTGAATGAAATTTTACCACTAACATGAAGTACAACATGTCACGAGAAAACAATGTCAGAATCACCGGGATCCATGGAAGCGTTTCAGAGTTATTACCTCATAAAGGGACAGTGGTCAGAATTGTAAAAATTGGCCCGGGAGTTAACGTGCAAACCACCCTTGGTAGTGAAGTGGTTAAAGAATCTTTAGTTTGTGAATTATCACCACTTGGATTCCATTTAAGTTCCGCTATTAAGGAACTTATTTGGGATGGACAGTACGTCGATTTATTCTCTCTTATTCTTCGCAGAGAACAGCCAAATAAATTGGGAAAAAAAAAATGACAAATTTGAGTCAGACGACTCTAGGAAGGTCTCAGTCAAGTCCTTCAATAATTGGATCTAAGTATTTTCCATTTATTCTGCTGTCATTGGTGAGAAATACCCAAATTTATGTAGTAGTCTTTTTCAACATTTGGACATAATCCTTGAGGCATATAGAATTTTTGGTGGATTAGCTTGGCTTAATTACGATGAAGCATGTAGACAGAAACTGGCCGTTCACTGAAGTTCACTGGGGGACTAAGGATGCCGGATTGTGGATTAATTTGATGCTTCCCCAAAGACAGGCTTTTTCCAGACAATTTTCCACCCCGGTGTTAAAAAAGGATTTTGCTTTGCATTCAATGACTCCTTTTGAAAGTGGAGTCACAACTGTAAATTCAAACATGAATGCTCTTTTTGTGGGAATTCCCATCCCACCTCAAAGTGTTTCAAAAAGCAGTCAACCCAGCTGTCAACTGCTAAGGACGCTAACACAAAAGGCCGTGACTCCGGTGAAGGTGGAAAACATGCACTATTGGCTAAGCATTTATCCAAACAATGGAGATAAGCAAATTATTGTTTGACGGTTTTTCAGAAGGGTTTTACGTACCGCCCTTTGAGGGTGTTGGCTGTTCAATTGTTAATCTCCCTTCTATAAGGTTGCACCCACAGGTGGCAAGTGAAAAAATTTTGAATGAGATCTCGTTAGGTAGATTTGCCGGTCCCTTTTCTTCTCCTTTCAAAAATTTTCGGATTTCTCCGTTAGGCATTGTTCCTAAGAAAGAGCAAGGCTCTTTCCGTTAAATACATCACCCATCGTACCCACATTTTAATTCATTGAATGAATGATCAAATTGACAAGGCAGCGAGCTCAGTTACATATGCCTCTTTTGTTTCAGCCATTCTCTTACTAAAAAAATTTGTCCGGAACGCTTTAATGTCAAAATCTGACATTAAATCTGCGTTCAGACTCCTTCCGGTACATCCAATGGGATTTAACTCTTTAGGGTTTTATTTCAATAATGAATTTTTCTTCGATAAATGTTTGCCTATGGGCTTTTCTGTCTTGCTTTTACTTTGAAACATTTTCTTCTTTTTTACATTGGGTCTTAGAATCCACTACTAGCAATGTAGGAATACTACATTATTTAGATTTTTTTTGTTTGTGGGACCAGCTTCATCCCCAGATTGCTTACATGCTCTTTCCGGTTTTGTAGAGCTATGTGAATTTTTTGGCGTTCCAATTGCGCATGAAAAAACGGTACTACCTTCCAAATGTATCGAATTTTTGGGTATTACTTTAGATTCTACCATGATGGAATCAAGGCTCCCTTTGGACAAGGTTTCAAAACTGCATGATGCTTTGTCGAAATTTATTAGCAAAAAAAAAAGGTTACGTTAAAAGAGTTGCAATCTTCATTAGGATTGCTGAACTTTGCACTCAGAATTATTCCCATAGGCAGGCCGTTTTCAAGACGCCTTTACGAAGCTACGAAAGGTCTACCGTCTCCCCAGTCTCTTATCCAAGTTGGTGCGGAGTTGAAGGAAGATGCCAGGATTTGGCAAAATTTTTTATCAGATTTTAACGGAAAATCTTGTTGGCAGTCGGATTTTATATCTATTATATATTCCGTTCAATTTTCCTGTTCACCCCACGGCGGGTTGTGCAATTCTTTTCTCCTCTCAATGAACTGTTCAGAGGTTGTCCTCTCAATGGATAGCTATAGGTTTGAATCAAAATTCCATGGTTTTGGAATTATTTTCAGTCCCAGTAGGTATTTTTCTTTGGGGAAGATTTATGTGGACTTCTAGGATTGTTTTACTTTCAGAAAATCAAAGTTTTTTGTTGTCTGTCAACACCCTTTCATCTAAGAATAGATGGGCTTCAATAATCTTGAGACAATTGACACTCCTCTGCCTAAAATTTAACATTTGGATTAAAGCAATGTTGGCTCTAGTCATTGGAAAGAGGCTACGGAATCCTTATTGACAAGTCAACGA
Source organism: Dendrobates tinctorius (assembly GCF_039654945.1). Taxonomy (NCBI): domain Eukaryota; kingdom Metazoa; phylum Chordata; class Amphibia; order Anura; family Dendrobatidae; genus Dendrobates; species Dendrobates tinctorius. Next base: position 29,614,068 of record NW_027361823.1, read on the forward strand.
GTAATTTTTTGACAACAGGTTCCAGAGGCAGCTGTCGAAGCAACACCTTGCCCTCAAGAATTTTGGGACTTGATATCAATCTGATACCTTTTTTCATTCAACAGTCGTTATCTGAAAGATCATGGGCCGATTACTCGGCTGCATGGTTAAAATGGTATAATTTCTTTATCGCCTTATTGGGGGACACAGAATACCATGGGTGTATGCTGCTGCTGCTAGGAGGCTGACACTATGCAAAAACAATAAAATTAGCTCCTCCCCGGCAGTATACACCCACCGACAGGCACCAAGCACCTCAGTTTGTGCTTAGTGTCTGTAGGAGGCGGACCGGGATCTCCCCAGATCCGCTTTTTTCTTTTCAGGTTTAGTCTGAACTTTTTAATTTTTCCCTCTTTTGTCTTTTAGGTTATTTTCCATCGGGAAACAGGGTGTAGTTGTCACCCTGATTTCCCATATCATGCGGCTGAGCGAGCAGTGTGGTGTCATCCACATCGCAACTCTCAGTACCGCAGGCAGGACTTTTCCCTTTCACCGGCCGGTGATATGGGTTGTGGACAGGTGGCTAGTCCTTGCCGAATCCCCCTCCTCACCCCTCTCTCGGGACAGGGCTGAGAGGAAGACGGCGATCGCAGGTATTTCAAGCCGTCTTCTGCAGGATGTGGGTACAGAGGACTCCCTTCCCCCCAGCGGCCTGCCGTTTCCCCGTGGGCCCCTGTGGTCATCCTCTTCAGGGACGTCAGGTAAGTGCCTGTACGTTCCCTCCGGCCCCCGCATAAGCTCCAGTGCATGGGAGAAGTTGGATCTTGGGATTACAGGTCCACTGTTTTTGAATCTCCCGCCCTTTTTGCCTGCCGCGCGCTCTCACAATGGAACTATCCCTTCCCCTCTTAGTCAGGGAGACGCTGCGGATTCCTTCACTCACCGCAGCAGCGTCGCAAGCAGGGGACCGCTTCATATTTCATCCTGAGCGCGGTATGTCGGGGTGGGCAAGGGGTTGCAGCGCCGGCGCGGGCGCCGTCACTTTCACTTTCACTTTCCCCTCAGCCAGGGGAATTTCTCTGCTCCCTCCTCCATTCCTGAGCGCGCTCTTTCAGCGCGCCTTTTCTAGCCCATCACAGGGCTTCTTTCTCTTTGGAATGCCAGCCTCCCCTCTCTGTCATGCCCCCTCCGTCGCTGGTAGCCAATCACGGCGCAGCCGCTAAGCTCCGCCCCCCATCTTCCAGCACAAGGATTTCCTGGTTGTCTCACTCCTTCCTGCGCTGTTTGGGGGACACTTCAGCGTTTTCTGCTGCTCACAGAATCTCGGTAGGCTCTGCTCTGAGGCAAAGATTAGCTCTCCTCGGCAGTTATTCCATAAATCCTGCAGCCATTCAGTGCAGTCTACTTATGCCCAACCCTTCAGGGGATCTCTGCTTCAGGCCCACCGCTATCTATTACGCCTGTGCGCGCTGTAAAAAGAAGTGGGCATCAGGTCAGTCGTCTCCATTCTGCCCCCCCTGCAGTCCTTCCACTATGTCAGCATCTCAGGAGCGCACAGAGTCCCGGGCGGAGGGCGCTCTTCCCTCCTCTCTCCCCCCGGAGTGGGCCGTTACAATGTCACAGTCTGTGTCTGACTTGACAAAAGTATCACAGTCGCTGGTCCAGGTTTTAGAACGATTACCTCAGCTATCCTCAGCCACCTCTGCCCCGACCACCTCTCGGGGTGAGTCGTCCGCACCTGACCGCGACCTTCAGAGAGACAGACGGGGAAGGTCTTCTAGGAAGCGGGCTCGGTCCTCTTCGTCCTCGAGCTCGCAGGGCCCTTCTGCTCCCAGGCCTCCTTCTCCTTCCTCAGATGACAGCCTTCAGTCAGGCGATGATTCTTATTCGGAAGCTAGCTCTGAGGGGAACAGCGTTTCTAAAACGCGGGACATGGTCGATAGTTTGCTTGCAGCTATCTTCCAAACACTAAAACTTAAACAGGATGAGGCTCCAGCTCAGGAAGGCTCGGTTGTCCTTAGACGAGCCAGACCTCCATCCCGAACCTTTCCCAATCACAACGATTTTAATACTACCTTAGCCAAACACTGGGAGCGCCCTGAACAACGTTTCTCAGGCCGCAAGTATTTGGACGTTCTGTACCCCTTTGACGCAGAACTGCTCTCAAAGTGGTCCAAGGCTCCAGAGGTAGATCCTCCAGTATCCCGGATAGCCTCTAAAACGGTTCTCTCTCTTCCAGACGGGGCGTCGCTCAAAGATCCTTCTGACAGGCAGATTGAATCTCTGGCTAAATCTATCTTTGAGGCATCTGGCACCTCTCTCTGCCCTATTTTCGCATCTGCCTGGGTGGCGAAGGTCATTTCCGCTTGGGCAAAAATCCTTCGCAAAGGCATCTTAGCGTCAGCTCCTCAAGACGAATTGGCAGATCTTGCAGATCAGATTAACCAGGCGGGAAAATACCTTTTGGCCGCCTCCTTGGACGCGGCCGGCTGCGTAGCAAGGGCTAACAGCAACATAGTAGCTGTACGCCGAGTCCTTTGGCTAAAGTCATGGAATGCGGACACTACTTCGAAAAAGTCGCTTACCAATCTGCCATTCCATGGCTCTAGGCTCTTTGGAGCAAAGCTGGATCAGATAATTTCCGATGCCACTGGAGGCAAAAGTACTTCGCTTCCCCAGTCTCGACCAAAACGCCCCTTCAACAGAAGGGGGTTTCGACCATTCAGGCCTTTTCGTCCCTTCTCTGCCACGGAGAGGGCCACTCAACAGGATCGGCCGCCTGCCACCAGGGAGCGGGATCAGAGGAAACCTTCCTACAAACCCGCTCCTCGCTGGAGATCTAGAGGACAATATTCCAGATCTGCAGGAGCCAATTCCGGCAGATTTTCGTCTAAGTGACGGGTCACCCCCACCTGGAATTCCTTCCAGGGTGGGCGGCAGACTTTCCTTTTTCGCGGATGCTTGGCTGTCCGTTGTAGACGACGCTTGGGTCAGAGAACTCGTCGCATCCGGTTACAAAATCGAATTTGCTTCACTCCCGAACAGACGGTTTTTCCGGTCTCGGCCTCCGCGACAGCGGGCCCAGATTCCGGGTTTTCTGCAGGCCATTTCCTCCCTTCTTTCCGCCGGAGTCATTGTTCCCGTTCCCTCAGACGAATGGTTTTCCGGGTTCTACTCCAATCTCTTTGTAGTCCCGAAGAAAGACGGCTCTCTTCGTCCTATTCTGGACCTCAAATTGCTCAATCGCCACGTGAAGATTCTCCATTTCAGGATGGAGTCTCTTCGGTCGGTGATTGCTTCCATGGAGCCCGGGGAATTTCTCTGCTCGGTGGACATTCGGGATGCCTATCTCCACATTCCAATATGTGTGCAACATCAGAAGTATCTTCGATTTGCGTTTCAGGGAGACCACTTTCAGTTCACAGCTCTTCCTTTCGGCCTGGCTTCAGCGCCCCGGGTTTTCACGAAGGTGATGGCGACTGTGATGGCCATCCTTCGCTCCAGAGGGATCCTCATCATCCCTTATCTGGACGATCTTTTGATCAAGGGTTCGTCTCGCCAGGACTGTCTCCGGAGCCTTCAGATAACCCTGGACACTCTCAGCCGCCTAGGTTGGCTAGTCAACAAGGAGAAGTCCATTCTGGTCCCCACCCAGCGTCTGACCTTTCTGGGTATGGAATTCGACACGGAGCTAGCCCGTGTTTTTCTTCCAAAGGAAAAGTTTGCAACTCTGTCCAAGTGCATCAGATCTCTCAAGAGGCCTGTTCCCATTCCCATTCGGTTCGGCATGAAGGTCCTGGGGAAGATGGTGGCCTCCATGGAGGCAGTGCCCTTTGCGCAGTACCACCTTCGCCCTCTCCAGCTGTCTCTGCTTTCAGCCTGGGACAAGACCACGATGTCCTTGGACCGTCCTATTCGGCTTCCTCTCAGAGTGAGGCAGTCTCTCACTTGGTGGCTACGGCCAGCGTCAGTTCTCCAAGGGAGGTCCTTCCTTCCTCCTCAGTGGCAAATCATCACCACCGATGCAAGCCTTCTAGGATGGGGTGCCGTGTTCCATCAGAAAGCGGCCCAAGGACGCTGGAAGCCACAGGAGTCTCTCCTTCCAATCAATCTTTTGGAGATCAGGGCGATTTTCCTTGCCCTTCTTCACTGGCAGCCCCTCCTTTCCGGCAAGCCGGTCCGCATTCAGTCGGACAACGCCACGGCCGTGGCGTACATAAACCATCAGGGGGGTACGCGCAGCAAACAGGTAATGTCAGAAGTGGCCAAGATATTCCGCTGGGCAGAACGTTACGTTCCGACAATCTCTGCCGTCCATATTCCAGGGGTGGAAAATTGGGCAGCCGACTTTCTGAGTCGCCAGGGCCTAGCGTCCGGCGAATGGTCCCTGCACCCCGCGGTTTTCTCTCAGATATGCGACCGTTGGGGCACCCCGGATGTCGATCTCATGGCATCTCGGATGAACCACAAGGTACCGCAGTTCGTAGCCAGGTCCAGGGACCCTCTAGCCGTCGCATGCGACGCACTGGTGACTCCGTGGTCCCAGTTTCAACTTCCGTATTTGTTCCCGCCTCTGGCATTGATCCCTCGGGTGGTAAAAAAGATAAAATCAGAAGGCGTACCAGTGATTCTAGTTGCTCCAGATTGGCCAAGACGGCCTTGGTACGCGGAGCTGGTCAACATGCTCGCGGACGTTCCCTGGAGGCTTCCGGACCGTCCAGACCTTCTCTCGCAAGGCCCCCTTTACCACGAGAATTCTCAGTCTCTGAGTTTGACGGCATGGCCATTGAGACCGCAATTCTAAAGGAATCAGGTCTGTCCAGTCAGGTTATTCAAACTATGATCAGAGCCAGGAAACCAGCCTCTTCCCGCATTTACTTTAGGTACTGGAAGGCTTTTTTCCGTTGGTGCGATGATAGCAAAGTCTTCCCAATGTCGTTTTCTATCCCGTCTATCCTAGGGTTTCTTCAAGCTGGGTTAGACGCGGGTCTGTCCCTCAGTACGCTCAAGGGCCAGGTTTCCGCTCTCTCTATCCTCTTCCAGAGAGAGCTAGCTTCTCTACCACAGGTCAAGACTTTTCTACAAGGGGTTTCCCACGTGGCTCCCCCTCATCATTCGCCAATAGACCCGTGGGATCTCAACCTCGTTCTTAGCGCGCTCCAGAAGGCGCCGTTCGAGCCTCTCCAGGACATTCCTTTGTCCCTTCTCTCTTGGAAGGTCACCTTTTTGATCGCCATTTCCTCCATCAGAAGAGTTTCTGAATTGGCGGCCTTGTCATGTCGTTCCCCTTACCTCATTCTCCATCAGGACAAAGCCGTCCTCAGGCCCGTTCCTTCTTTTCTTCCAAAGGTGGTTTCCGCTTTCCACATCAATGAGGATATCGTCCTTCCTTCTTTTTGTCCGGCTCCATCTCATCCTCTTGAGAAGTCTCTCCACAAACTGGACGTAGTTAGAGCCCTGCGTGTCTATCTTGCCAGGACCTCTTCCTTCCGTCTGTCCGATTCCTTGCTAATCATCTCTGAAGGTCGCCAGAAGGGCCTTCCGGCTTCCAAATCCACTATCGCTCGCTGGATTCGTTCTACCATTCTGGAAGCGTATCGTCTTCAGGAAAAGCGGCCCCCTCCGGGAGTAAGAGCTCATTCCACCCGGGCTGTGGCGGCTTCGTGGGCTGCTCGTCACCAGGCCTCGGCCATGCAAATTTGCAAGGCTGCAACCTGGTCATCCTTGCACACCTTCACGAGGTTCTACAGGGTTCATACCCAGGCCTCGTCTGATGCTGTGGTTGGTAGGAAGGTTCTGCAGGCGGCGGTGGCTCACCGGCCGACCTGAGCCTTTCGGTTACTTTCGTTCCTTTTTGCTGTTCCCACCCTTGGGACTGCTTTGGGACGTCCCATGGTATTCTGTGTCCCCCAATAAGGCGATAAAGAAAGATGGATTTTTGGTTCTTACCGTAAAATCTCTTTCTTGGAGCCTTCATTGGGGGACACAGCACCCTCCCTTTTTCAGTTGTACCGTGTTGGGTCTTAGAGTCCCCTGTTGGGTTGGTACATATGGTTCGAGTTTTTTCTCGTTGCTTCTACTGCTTTTTCACCAACTGAGGTGCTTGGTGCCTGTCGGTGGGTGTATACTGCCGGGGAGGAGCTAATTTTATTGTTTTTGCATAGTGTCAGCCTCCTAGCAGCAGCAGCATACACCCATGGTATTCTGTGTCCCCCAATGAAGGCTCCAAGAAAGAGATTTTACGGTAAGAACCAAAAATCCATCTTTTTGTAACTTATATGATTTGGATCCAAAAACTTTGGATCCAGTATCTGGTTGAAAATTTGCTGAATATTTAGTTCTTAAAGGATTGTCCTATTCAGCAGTAACTAAATTGATCGCTGGTGTTTCATTCTTTCTCAAACTCTTAGGCTCTCCCCACCTTTGACAGCTTTCAAAAATTGCTTCAAAAGGAAAGAAAGGATTTAGGAAAAACAATTTCAAGCTGGATGCGAGACATCCAATTTCTTTACCATTGTTAAAAAATCTATGTTTATCCCTTAATTCAGTTTGCTTGAATCCGTACGAAGCATCGTTATTTTCTACAGCATTTTTAATTGCGTTTTTTGGTGCTTTGCGTATAGGCGAGTTAATGTCTTCAAAAAAGTCGGAACCTTCCGAACTGATTTCTGATGTTGAGCTTCACGAGCTGTATATAACTTTGTTTATAAGAAAATAAAAAACAGATCAATTGGGAAGGGGGTCTAGATTGATTGATATTTTCCCTGACTCGGTCCTATGCCCTGTCAGTAATTAAAAAAAAAAATGGGGTGAAATCCATCCTAAAGTGCAAGGTCCTTTATTTTTACATTCGGATCTTTCCCCTGCTACCATTTTCCAATTTAATATTTTGTTAAAGAAATGTCTACCTTTTTTGGGAAAAGAAAACTTAAGAATTACCTCCCACTCATTTAGAATTGGGGCCGCTATGGAAGCTGCCAGGGCTGGCCTTTCAGATTCAAGAATAAAAAGTTTGGGTAGATGGGATTCAAAAAGATTTAAATTATACATTCGTCATGAGTTATATGATTACTAGCACTTTATTTAATTTTAGGCCCTTTGGTTGTTTGGATCATCGGCCATTCCTTTGTGTTTTGGGCCCAGAAGAGGGCTAAACTTCGCTATTATTCCGAGAACTTATCATTCAGCCCTACTTCAGTTCAGATTTATTGGCACAGCATTCGAGGAATGAAGTGGTCAAGTTTTGTTTTAGAGTTTAAGAAATGTTATAGGTTTTTTTCCATGTCCTGATTTAGTTATATTTCATATTGGTGGTAATGATCTAGGGAAAATGAAGACTTTGGACCTGCTCGCATTAATGAGATTGGATGTTTCGGTTTTGAAACAATCCTTTCGTAATACGGACTTCGTTTTCTCGGAGATCATACCCAGACTTTTATGGAAGAGGAATGGTTTATATTTCATGAACAAGATACGTATAAGGGTTAACAGGGGCATTCAAAAATTTTTACCATTGATTAATGATTTTTCTTTTCGGCACACAGAGCTCGAGGGTTTTATTTCGGGCTTATATAGACAGGACTTGGTTCATTTGTTCGACATTGGACTGGACATTTTTAATTTGGATTTGCATTCTATGGTAGAGAAGTGGCTGTGTGGTTTTGGGGGGGCCATGTCTCAGTGAGCCCTGGCTTTTGGGAAAATCGCCCGTTAAGGGGCGGATTGTTTCTCTGGTATGGTAATATTGGATAATTTTATGGAATTATTTAACGGTTTGGTTATTTATCAACCCAAAAAACTCACTGCCACTTTTCTTCCATTATTAAAGTGTGTGGTGTCATTTATTTACGGATATCGGTCCTGTAGGGCCATGTCAGCCCCCCCCCCCGCAATAAAGGAATACATAAAGGGGGGGTCCCATGGCCATACGGGCCATAATAATATTTATTTCCATTTTAATTAAAAATGGGTGAAAAGTGGGCTGGGTGCCCTCAGTATGGTTTGTGGAGAAGGGCATATCTGGTTTCCTTGGCGACGTTTTAACGGGCCAGGATTGGCTGGAGAAACTTGGCGGCTTTTCTGTGTAAATAAAAAGCCCTGCACTGGCAGTTTTTACCTCAGACAACATTTTCCTGAAGAAAGAAGATTCCCTCTCCCTCCCTAATTTTCAGATTATCTGTCGTGATGTTTTATTGTGGGAAAATCGCCCGTTAAGGGGCGGATTGTTTCTCTGGTATGGTAATATTGGATAATTTTATGGAAAAAGGTTTGGTTATTTATTTATTAGCCCAAAATAAACTCACGGCCACTTTTCTTCCATTATTAAAGTGTGTGTGGTGTAATTTATTTACTGATATCGGTCCTGTAGGGCCTTGTGCTGTCCTGGCTGCTGTGCGACTGATCTGTGATCGCTGCAGTAACCCCAATCCTTGTTCACCCCAGCCACCCCACTCCCAATTGTATTTTTGGCGCTTTTTCCTTGTGTGCGACCTTCTGCACTGAGCAATAGTGCTTTTCCCGTGGCTGCAGCGTTCTGATGAGCATCGCTGCTGATCAGTCTATGCAAAGGGATTTTCTTTTTTAGTTAGAAAAAAAATATGGTAGTTAGCAGGGCTGTGGAGTCGGTGTTATGGAAATTGAGGAACTTTATAGGTAGGGAGGCAGTGTTGTGTTTTTTTTTTTTTGTTTTGTTTTTTTTTCCCAAAAGAAATAAGAATTTTTTTTGCTGGGTAACTTCTTAGCTAGTTCATCAGGGGACAAATTTGTATGCTCATCAATTTTTCACCCAGAATCCCACGTCAGGTACCCCTGTAAATGCAGCAGAAATTCTAACATTACAGGGCGTTGTGCTGCATGTGGGCATAGTCAGGAAACCAGAGCTTCGGCAATGCAGGATATACTATAATATATACTCTACAGTACGCCGGTATTCTGTATGGCCATGTCAAAGACACAGTTTGAAGGGATACAATATTTTTTTTTTTTTTTGCATTCTAGCGATCATGCACAGTGTCCTTCCGGAGAAGATCCTGCCTTTGATCGTCTATAAAATTTGTCCAGTAGTTGACCACTTGAGCAGAAAATTTGCTGAGGCGTACAACCCCCAAAGGGACATCGCTATAGATGAATCTCTGGTTCATTTCAAAGGGAGACCAATGTTCTGACAAGCCCTGCCCAGTAAGTGGGCCAGATAAGAAATTAAACTGTACAAGCTGTGGGAGGGTACCTCAAGGGTACACCCGCAGATTTAGGGTCTACAAAATGGACACCTTGATTGTAACCGTCCTGAATGCCCACCTATCCTGGGGGTATTTGGGGAAAATTGTGTGGGGAATTGCTGCACCCACTGCTGGGTAAGGGTTATCACCTTTTACCTAGATAACTTTTACACTAGCATTCCACTCTTCAAGACAGTCTCCGTCAAGGTATGTGCACATGATCCATAAATGCTGCGGGTTGGACGCTGCGTACTTGTGCAATGTCCAACCCGCAGCGTCCAGATGTTAAAGCATAATGGATGGGATTTTTGTGTCCGCAGAAGCCCGCGGCTCACTTGTGGAGAAGGACATGTGGCGCGTCTTTCCAGACCGCAACATGTCAATTTCTCTTGTGAAAGAAATGCCACTCATACAATGTATTGGACGCGGCGAATCCACACGGTTTAGTGAACGCAAGCGGAATCGCCTGTGTTCAGTAGCTGGCAGTGCTTGGATGCATCGGACATGTGCTGCGTCCGAAGCACTGTCAATTCCTGATCCACTGCACAAACACTGAGAGGTACAGTTGCATGTGACACTGCTAAAAAAAAAATCAGACGCCTCCCTAAGCCACCAACTGGGCAAATGCTGAGATGGGGCGAAAGCAGAGCCCAATGCAGCGACAACATGATGGGGATCAAATATAAGGACATGAGGGATGTCCTTATCTTGACCACCATACACCATGACAACAGCTCCCCTGTCACTGTTCAAGATACCACAACCCAAGTCCCAAAGCCAGAATGTATCCTTGATTATAAGTAGATGGGGGGGTGTTGGTCTCCTCAAACCATGCGAAAAGCTAAATTATGTTACAAAAAATTGGGGACTTCAGTTTCAAGAGGTAGTCATCAAGGCCTTAATATTTGGCACTCAGGAAGGTGAAGGTCCAAGTACATCTGAAACTGATGGTGCCGGTTCGGATCACGTCAACATTTTCCAGGAGGGGTTCCCCAAGCAGCGAAGAAGGGAAGATCACAAAAAAGGTGCAGCGTATGCTCCAAGAGGAGAATACAAACAAAACACAATTTACCATTGTGAAACCTGGCCCTTGCATTAAGGATTGCTTCAGAGCATAATTTATTTTTACCCTGTTGACACACCACACTTTTATAATCTGATGTACTCCACAGAACTTGCACATACCTCCACATTATAAATTCATACATGAGCAAAAGCATTATTATCATTACTATAAATATGCCTCTAGATACATTTCTTGAGTGGTGTAGTTCCCACTTGTGGGGAGTTTCCACTGTTTAGGCATGTCAGGGGCTCTCCAAATGTGACATGGCAAGCGCAGACCATTCCATCAAAATCTGTTCTCCAAATGGTCATTCTTGACGTGAGCCTTGCCATGCTCTCAAACTGTAGTTTTCCACCATATATGTGCTATTGTCGTGTCCCGGGAAAATTGCACAATTTTTGGGGTACATTTTCTCTTGTTACACTTGTGAAAAAAAATTTGGGTCTAAAGTAAAACTTTTGTGAAAAACAAAAAAAGGTAAATGTTAATTTCTTTCCTTCCACATTCCATTAATTCCGGTGTAGCACCTGAAGGGTTTATAAACTTCTTGAATGTGCTTTTCAGCGCTTTGAGGGGTGCAGTTTTAATTTTAACCTTTCTAACTGCCTAGTAAAAAAAAAAAAAAAAAAAATTGTTTAAAAATTGTTCTGCTGTAAAGTAGACATGTGGGAAATGTTAACTCTGATTTAAGGGCAGAAAATGGCTAAATTTTCAAAATATTTGCCAAATTTTTGATATTTTCACAAACGCAAGTCGTATCGAACAAATTTTACCCCTATTGTGAAGTACAATGTCACGTGAAGTGTCCGAATCGGTGCGATACGTTGAAGTGTTCTAGTGTTATGACCTCATAAATTCACACTGGTCAGAAAAAAATTGGCCTGGCCATGAAGATGAAAATGTTTCTGGGTGAGGGGTTCAAAATCTGTCATGATCCTGTCCTGTTAGGGTGTGTGCATACGCTGCGGATTCTGCTGCGGATCCGCAGCGGATTTGGCCGCTGCGGATCCGCAGCAGTTTTTGCTGCGGTGTACAGTACCTTTAAACCCTATGGGAAAAAAAACCCGCTGTGCAGATGCTGCAGAAGTTTCTGCGTAGATTTGCTGCGGTTTCAAAATCTCCATTGTGGAGATGAAAAACCGCAGGGCAAAACCGCAGAGCAATCCGCAGGTAAAACCGCAGGTCTTTTGACCTGCAGATTTACCTGCGGATTTTACAAAATCCGCGCGGCCAAATCCACAGAGCATTCCACAGCGTGTGCACGTACCCTTAGGGTTTAAAGGTACTGTACACCACAACAAAAACTGCTGCGGATCCGCAGCGGCCAAATCCACTGCGGATCCGCAGCGTGTGCACACATCCTAAAGAATGGTACGGCAATGTACGGTAGTAATTATGGGGCGGTTGTATAAGCCTGGGAGATATGTTGAAATTTTTAAACCTATAATCATTCATTCGTTGTGTACATGTCAGACAATGAATACCTTCTAATAACACGTCAGATTGGTCACCTCCATATTAAATGTTACTGGATCTTATATTAAGTAATGGGATGCCTTTATTTTGGCTGGATTGTAGTTGCATTACTTCTTTAATTAGGTTACCATGTATCACTACTTTTCTCTCAAATTCGTTTTATTATTGTGGTGTTCTCATATTTGTGAAAAGAAGAAAATCTGAACCGTACATAACATTGTGTCCTGATTTAGCAAGTCTGCCTTAGGCCTCTTTAACGCTTCAGTTTTTTGTGTCAGTTAAAATCCGCCAAAAAGGCGGAAAAGCGGATCCGTTCCTAACGGATGTGAACGGATGGCACAGGATCCGTTTTTTGACGGATCCGCAGAATGAAGAATTTTAAAGGAACCGCTGGCCAGAGTGAGAGAGAGAGATTTTCGTCCGCCAGAAAGGATTTCAGGGTTAATTTTCTCCCTGACTTCCTTTCTCCGGGCATGCGCAATGGAAAATGCGGATCCAACAACAAAAAAAAAGTTGCAAGGTCCGTCCAGGCATGCCGGCGGACGCAAAAAATTTGGCGGATCCTCACAAAAATGGATCCAATGGATGGCCATCCGTCAAGATCCCCCAGTAATGCAACTCAATGGGAGAAAAAAACGGATCCGCAAAAAAAAAGGCGGATCCATTTTTTTCAAAACATGGCGGATTTGGACTGATGGTCAAAAACGGAAGTGTGAAAGAGGCCTTAGAAAACTTGAGCCATGTAAATGGGAGCTCCTCTATGGAATGTGATCCATAAAAAAAACTTCATTCTGGAAATCTTTCCAAATGTGTGTAGGGGCATTGAAATACTTTGCTAATCAATGTCTTCAGCAGTTTTTCAGCACTGCTGTGGTCCTTTTCTTACTTGTGTAACTTCAATTTCAACTCTCCCAATTACACTGGGGTTCGTGTGAATCAAGAGGTTTTTTTTTTAGGCCGGGGTCACACGACCGTTGATGCTCTCATCCTGGTCGATTTATACTAATGCCAATTCGATTAAACGTTGATCATAGTTTGATCCCGAGTGTCAGCATAGTGTGATTCGGTTCTCTCGACTGTGAGAAGATGGAGATCAAAATTTCTCAATTTTCTCCGTTCTGTGAGTCCTCCGAATGCATTCCGATTTCCATGTACTGGAATGGGCAAGTCTTATCTGTTTTATGCTACAAATCGCAGCATGCTTTGATTTTTTTTTTTTTTTCTTGCGCATGCCATAATGATATGAGCAATAAGAAAAAGTTGATCAGCACTGCTTAACTACATATTTTTGGTGCAAGTGTCATCCGATGACATCGGATAGCACTCTGATTTAATTCGTTGATGTGAGCGAGCCACTACAATGTTATTCTTTGAAGCCTTGTTTTGATGTTCCATACAGTTAAATTGTAAAATGTACATTGTAAAAGTCACTCCCGGGTCACACAGAACTGACGTCTCGTCACTCAGAGCCACGCTAGAAAATGTGCGTCTACATGAGAAATTGCACCATTTCTGGCCATTGTATGACTTGTGTCCTGCATTCTCATAGTTTTCTCCTCTGCAATCTATCTCTAGCTTGCAGTCTACTGGTAGCTGGGGGAGGAGGAGATGCACTGCAATGATTTCTTCTGTAGACAGCACAGAGAGGGGAATGCCTGCTCTTCATTTACTATTGAGCTCATACAGACAAACTGCAGCAGTAGTGAGGACTCTTCAGCAGAGCTGAGCTGTCTTGATCTGTATCGAGCTCTGAGGTGAAACACTTGTTAGAGCTCTGAACCGTATTTTTCTGTCTGCCTCTTGTCGATTCGTTTCCCCTGTTGCTCACTCCTCCTCTCCCCTTCCCTCGCTATAGGGAGTAATGGGCTCTTTCACATGATGTGACTCCCCCCCCCCAGTGGATGGTGACTTCAGGAGGCATGGAGGAGGGGAAGGTTTCTAAGTGGGGAATGATGCAGATTTCCATAACAAACCTTATTTGTATATTCTCCTGTACTATTGACTTATGTAATGTTTGTTGTAGTTACTCTTTTAGTATTTTGAGTTTATTTTCTTAATTTATACTCTGCTTGTGTTGGTATATATATATTTTTTTTTTCACATGAGCAAAATGATCCTAAAGTTGCCTTTATGGTGAAGTAAATGACAATAGTTGTGTGAAATCCGACTAAGTGGAAAACAGGCTGAGACTTGGGCAGATTACAGTGTTGCATTGTGCAAATTTGTCTTGATCCATCTCGTGACATGTCTAGACTTGGTGGACTCTCGGTGACAAATTCCATCTGTCCAGTGAAATTACAGTGCGAGCCTGGGAAACAAAGTCAGACATACTCAGAGTTTCCTTGTATGTGGTCTAAAGTTTATAATTTTGTGTTGTATATAAATTGTATATTTTTAAAGTGAACCCATCAGGAGCTTTAGGGTCAGCAAACCAGTTACCTTGCAGTGTAGCGAAGAAAAGGAGTAAAACTCCCTTTCCTTCCTGGTCACAAGCAGAGTTTCCATTTCTGAGAAATTCCTCATTTAACCCACTTTCAGCCTCATTTATGAAAAAAAAAAATAAGTGAGGACGGGCCGATTCCCAACTAGTGCTCTAATTACGTACATGATTCCACAGCACCTCAAATGTGCCACTGATATCAACAACATTGAGCAATCCATCACATCGGCCATGTGTTGTGTGTTTGTTTGTTTTTGTTTTTTTTTTTCTTTTTTAGTCCTTTGCTTTTTGGCTATATTATATTATGCGTATAGTGGTCTCATTCAGACATCCAAGTTAGATCACGTACACAAAAAAAAAAAACTACGAGTGTCCATTTTTACCGTCAGTGTTTCAACAGTGTGTTTCAAATGTGGATAAATAAATTAAAAAAAGTATAATTTATGTATAAAAAGTTTCTTTTGCACGGTTAATCATAGACCGCTCACGGACAGCATTTAGATGCCAGCCGTGTGCTGGCAGTGATTTTCACAAAACACACAGACTCGTATTGGTGCTTTCCATCCATGATGCCGGTAAAACACTGACATGTTGCACGGACATACATCTACAAAAACAAACAAACATAAAAACAAACACATGAACAGCCCCATAGACTATAATGGGTACATGTGTGTCTGTGGAAGCCACAGAGATGCATATATGAAACCCTGATGTCAGAATAAGGCTTTAATGTATATTTTTTTTTTTTTCTTTCCTCCAACTAATAAAATATCTAATAGGGACCATTAGGATCTAGTGAAGTGTTGGGCAGTAATGTGTGAAGAAGTCTTCTATGGTGCTTCATGGGTGTGTACATCTCTAACCTGCTTCAAGATGCTGCTGGGTTTATGATGATAATGTGAAAAGTCTGGAAAAGTGCAATGTCTTGTGTGTAACTGCATCTAACGGCATTGCCACGTAACATCTGAGTATTTGTCTGGAATTGCAACACATTGTAGTCTGAGTAAAGGCATTTTATCCAAGCTTCATTCTTTCGCCTTTTATGTCTACCAGAAAAGTATTCTCAAGTGTATGCCAGAGCCTCGTAACCTCACAGAAACCCACCCGAGGAATATTGGGTTATTGGAAGCAAATACTTCCAGTCTTAGTTTGTTAGTGTTGAGTGGATTTCACTTTCAGAATCTGTTCTGTATTAATTGGTCTCTGCAAAGGAATACGTGGATTTCGTCCGCGCTGCCCAAATGATGAAAGTCAAGAAGGTTAATAAAGTTTGACAGTGATTTATTCTACGCGTTTCAAGGTATTCAGGAAATACCACCTGGTGGTGGTATCTCCTGAAGAAGAGGTTGCAAAAAACCTTGAAACGCGTAGCATAAACCACTGTCAAACTTTATTAACCTTCTGGAATTTCATCATTTGGGCAGCGTGGACTAAATCCACGTATTCCTTTGCAGAGTTCTGTTTCAGATAGTTGGTGACCGACTTGTGGATCTGCAGCAGCCCTTATCTATACATGCTTTGAATACCTACTACCAGGTGAGCAGTTTTTTGTCAAACCGCTTACTTTATTTGTGAGATAAGACCCTATATTGCGCTTGTGTCTCCCTCTTTCCTCACAATACTGTATTAATTGATGTTAGACCTTGTAAAGTAGGATCAATGTCATACAGGGGTTTCTTCCCTATGAGCCGGAACAGAAGTTATCTGTACAGGTGGCCATACATCAAATGTAGGTTAATTGTTGAGCAAACGATCGGCTGGTGAATGATCGTTGCTCTGACACAGCTTTACAGTGAAAAGGAACCTGTAAAATAACGCTATTAACATGCAGATATGGGGTTAATGGCCTTCTGACGCCATGTGTTGTCGGCACTGCCCCACTGCTGGGAGGAAATGACTTATATTTCCCCTGGCAGCGTTCAGCTTTCAGTCATCATTCAGTGCATAGATCAGTGACTGTAACCGTGCCCGTGACACTAACTGACAGCCGACTAGTCCGTGCCGCTCTCTATACACAGAGCAGTAATGGAAACCATGCTGGCGCCATCCCCTTAACTAAAAGACTGGAGGAATGGTGCTCATTTCCTCCCAGCAGCAGAGCTCTCGGGGCTTTCAGAACGCTATTAATCTGCAGATAAACTTCATATCTGCAGTTTATAGCATTATTTTACATGACGGGTTTCCTTTTAAGGCTCATTCAGACGTCCGTGTCAGTCGGTCCAAGCATGATCCGCTAAAAATTTATATGCAGTGGTTACGTTCTCATCAGGAGACCTGTGACTAGTCCGTGCATTGCCGTCCGATCTCGGAGCGATCTGCACATACATCTGAACAAGCCTTTATTCTAAACTGGCCATTACATTTAGCCAGACTAACTACACCATGACATTGGAGATAAAGCTGAAGATCTTTTTGGGTTTTCTTGATCAAAAATGCTGGAATTGTGGACTAGTGACTTTCGGCTGAAAATTGAGATGGCCTTGATAATTCCAGCATGTGTTCCCCGTGTGTCACCACTGGTTAAAACAATCGTTTGCAGCTAAATTTCACCAGTTGAACAATCATTTTGAAATCTCCCATTTTCCCATCCAGTAGGTGTCTGGCGGTGATTTATTCCCATGTTCCATGTGAAATAAACATGCAGGCTTGGCCAAGCTGAGCGTTCATTTTTATGGATGCGTTATGAGAAATTGCCGTTTGACATTTAATTCATGTGTGTAACCAACTTTAGTTTTATGTAGAGCTGGGGGTCCTGGGAAAATAAATGTAGGCATGCATATTAAGCAAATCCAGCACCGATGCAGCCACTCATCTTAGTCCATAGTGACTTAGTCCTTCAACTGCCGTTCAGTTATGCTAAACAATGAACCATCTATTGTTCAATTTATTCTTTTCATAATTTAACTTTTTAATCAACAAAATATATTTTTCAGCTGTAAAAAAAAAAAAAAAAAAATTATAGGCAACTTTATTGCAGATGATCTCTGTTCACATTTGACAAATTAACCCAGTGATGAAAACTTGATGGACTTAATTGTAGTTAGTGAGGTCAGTAACATGCCTTTTGTGTTGCTCACGGGATGGATCTGTCCTCTGCATGAATCTCATGTTTTTGTTTTTTTCCTTTTGTTCTATAGTACAAGAATATCGTCAGTGACCGTTTTGGAATCTTGCAGTCTTACCAGAGGAATGAGCAAAATGCTTGTTTGTCAGGCAAGATTGTCTTGTGTCTCACTAAAGATCATCGGTCTCGGCAGCACATTGTCCTAGATAAATGTGCTGCCGAGAACAAAGGCAGCCGATATCAGTGCATGATCTCTATAGGATCGTTCAGTACGCATATTAAGAGTAGTGTGTCTGTGGAAACTGGCTATTAAACGGCCACCGAGGGGTCATTTAATGCAGCAAAATTGGGTGTTTTACATGCACCCTTAACAGTGGTAGCTAACACAATTCTAATGAGCTTCATCACATAACCGTAATGAAGTTAGTAGTATTTTTCTACTTGCAGTCACTTGTACAACCTGAAGTTACAGTTTTTACCGCACTTAAAAATAGAAGATTTTATTTTTTAATGCACAGATATTAAACCTTTTATTTTCAACCTGTGACTTTGGCACAAAGACAATGCTTTGCCTGCCTAGTCAAACAAATGAGATATCAAGAGGCTGTGGAACGCCTGCTGCTGCTCAAGCCGTCTCGGTTTATACTTGTGGGAGTAAAAGAAGGACAACGGCTTCATAACAAGTCACCCAAAATGGAATTGAATGTCTTAAGGTTTGAGATTTGCCGTATAGCAAATTCCTCTTCGAGTACATAATCGCGCACAGCTACTCTGTTTTAAGGGCTATGAATTTGTCCCCTCGTAATAACATAGGGCATAGCAGTAATCTAGCAAGATGTAATGGCCCTTTACTTAAAACAAAAAAGTTAAAAGTAAAATAAATTGATTTGCAGGATCAGCACACTGAAATTGAAAATCTCATTTTATTGCTTTCTGCTTAGAATTTGATACATTTCTGTGCATTTTTTTTTTTTACTCCAGAGTCTACCAGCATGAAGGACTTTAGCGGCTGTATTAACCAAGTATAACCGTACTGGAGTCAGTAGCCTACTTTCAAAGACAAATATATAAGGCTTAAGGTACTGTCACACTTAGCGATGTACCAGCGATCCCGACCAGCGATATGACGTGGTCAGGATCGCTGGTGCATCGCTAAGTGGTCGCTAGTGAGCTGCCACACAGGCAGATCTCACCACCGACATCGCAGGGGTCGGGGGTCGTTACTTACCTGTCAGACGAGGCGATCCTGACGTCCTCCCGCCCGCGTCCACGCGTCGCTCGTCGTCACAGCAGGAATCGCAGCAGGAAGCAGACGACGAGAAGTGGTCCAGGACGTTCTCGCGCGATCAGCGATAACCAGCGGGGGAGCGGTCGGAGGTAAAGGGCCTGTCACACTAAGCGATATGACTAGCAATATCGCTATAACGTCACTGGTTTTTGTGTTATAGCGATATTGCTAGCGATATCGCTGTGTCTGATGCTTACCTCCGACCACTCCCCCGCTGGTTATCGCTGATCGCGAGAGAACGTCCTGGACTGTTTCTCGTCGTCAGCTTCCTGCTGTGGAGACGAGCGACGCGTGGACGCAGGCGGGAGGACGTCAGGATCGCCTCATCTGACAGGTAAGTAACGACCCCTGCGATGCCGCTGGTGAGATCTGCCTGTGTGGCAGCTCACTAGCGACCACTTAGCGATGTACCAGCGATCCTGACCGCGTCATAACCAAAAACCAGTGACGTTATAGCGATATTGCTAGCGATATCGCTTAGTGTGACAGGCCCTTTAGTCTATATCTACCTTCACAGCCAATATTTTTTTTTTCTTAAATGCAATGGAAATTAAGACCTTAAAAAAGTGAATTGATTCATGTCTAGCTCCGATGCAGACACAGTCATCTTCATGGTAACGAACCATGTAGAAGCCATTGTTTCAAGGTCTCATCAATTTACCTAGTTCAAGCGGCACCTCTTCCCAATGCTTCATTCTTTAGACTTAGGGCTACATAGTTGTGGTTGGGCCAAATTGTGGTAAAATCATGGCACGATCACATAATAACTTGTGTTTCCAATGGAAAACGAGGTTGGGGAAAACTATCATGACAAACCCAACTTTTTATTCACCTCTCCAGTTACTCGGTCCTTCGTTATCTATGCCGAGAAGCCAAATTTTTAAGTGTTCTTCGGAGCAATTCATGTACCAGTTTTTTTTCAGTCCATAAATATAGAAAACTAAGGTTGGGTTAAAAATGGGGGTGCCCACTACTAGGACACCCCTAAATGTTTGGCCCCAATTTTAAAATAAAAGCTTATACTCACCTGTCACCTCCCAGACTCCAGCCTCTTCATGTTTAGCTCGTTAAAAGGTGGAGAATGTGACGCCAGCACGGATTGGGCTCACTTGTCATAACAATGGCACGTGATTCGAGATGAGCAAATTTGTTTGGATTCTGTTCCTAATACTATCGGAATCTAATATTATTTGTGCAATATTTGTAGGACACAGCCGAAAGTCACTAGAGTCAATGGGAATAGAAATTACCGAATGTGTTCGGAACTGATCAAAAGACATATATTTTCGGCCTGATGAGTGTTCGAATAAGGCACGAATGTCAAAATCGGATTCGGGGCCAAAATCCGAACAAATTCACTCATCTCTACACGTGACCCTGGGAGTGCGAGTGCCCACACCGCTGGAATGACACTGACACGAGAGGGGAATGTAGGCTTTTTTATTTTATCGGTGACTAACACTTTTTTGCCCTTTTAATTAAAGTTTGTTTGGGATTCATCATATTTGCTCAGAAACAATGTGTAAAGTAGACTATAGTAATCAGTGAAACCAGAGACTACAGCTCCTCTCGGCATTTCCTATGGACTCTAGAAATCGATTCTAATATAGTCTGTTTCCATGGCAGTCTTCCAAAGTAGAACACGGTGTACAGCCAATGAGCAGAGCCGGCTCATCTCTCTCCGGTGCCAACGAGGCTAAGCTCCACTCTTCAAAGCGTCTGTTTCTAGGATGATTCTGTCACAAATGTGTGACCTTCAGAGCCAGTCAGCAGCGTCACCTTCCCCATCACGGGACGTTGTTGTGCTAGCATGTATGTGACAGATGTTCATGAATCTGTGTAGCAACAGTGACCCTCATACGTAGCTACCATGACAACAATAAATTATGACACACAACCCTCCACCTATAAGCAGTGGCGTAGCAACTGTTTGTGGCGCCCGGGGCGGTCGAAAAATTTGCCGCCCCTTTGGTCGTTGATAATCCGGAAGCATCCGAAGAGCCCACACTACACTCAAAGATCTAATTTTTAGTCTGCTACTAACTCTTCTGTTATTATTTCTAAATTTCTAGACTTATATATGGGTATATAGCATATATAGGTGTTCCCAGGGGTGTATACTTGTATATAGCTTCGATAGGTGGCTTCCAGAGGTGTATACAGGTGTACATAGCTTCTATAAAAGGCTCACTGGTGCCGTACATGACTGGCATAAATGACTGCCCTCCATGACTTGCATACATGACTCGCGTACATGACTGGGTTACATAACTGGCTTACAAGACTGACATAAACGATTGGCATACATGACTTGCGTAAATGACTGGCTTACCTTACCTGACTGGCTTACATGACTGGCGTATATGACTGGCGTACATACATTGTGCACATGACTGGCATAAATGACAGGTGTACATGACTGGCATACATGACTGGCATTCATGACTGTCTTTCATGATGGGCCTACATGACTGGCATACTTGACTGGCGTACATGACTGGCGTACATGACTGGCGAATATGACAGGCGTGCCGCGTACGTGACCGGTGGAGTCCAGAGCAGTTGAAAAGTTGTGGCATTTTTTTAGGACGCTGATATCTGCTCTCGAGGCGTTTGTATCCAGCGCTGACTACATTACAGCTGGAGTAGAAGACGCCAATCTCCAGGACTCAAGGCCTTAGTGTCAGCATTGGAGCAACCAGAAAAAGGAAAATGAGTAACTGATCCGACCACACAAAGCAGAACATTTGGGGTTGATGGACCCCGGTGTATAATACAGCCGGTGTGGCAGGTGTCACAGTCTGAGTGTCTCCCCTCAGGGCCCTCACAGCAGGTGTCACAGTCTGAGTGTCTCCCCTCAGGGCCCCCACAGCAGGTGTTACAGACAGTCTGAGTGTCTCCCCTCAGGGCCCCCACAGCAGGTGTTACAGACAGTCTGAGTGTCTCCCCTCAGGGCCCTCACAGCAGGTGTTACAGACAGTCTGAGTGTCTCCCCTCAGGGCCCGCACAGCAGGTGTCACAGTCTGAGTGTCTCCCCTCAGGGCCCTCACAGCAGGTGTCACAGTCTGAGTGTCTCCCCTCAGGGCCCCCACAGCAGGTGTTACAGACAGTCTGAGTGTCTCCCCTCAGGGCCCCCACAGCAGGTGTCACAGTCTGAGTGTCTCCCCTCAGGGCCCCCACAGCAGGTGTTACAGACAGTCTGAGTGTCTCCCCTCAGGGCCCTCACAGCAGGTGTCACAGTCTGAGTGTCTCCCCTCAGGGCCCTCACAGCAGGTGTCACAGTCTGAGTGTCTCCCCTCAGGGCCCTCACAGCAGGTGTCACAGTCTGAGTGTCTCCCCTCAGGGCCCCCACAGCAGGTGTCACAGTCTGAGTGTCTCCCCTCAGGGCCCCCACAGCAGGTGTCACAGTCTGAGTGTCTTCCCTCAGGGCCCCCACAGCAGGTGTCACAGTCTGAGTGTCTCCCCTCAGGGCCCCCACAGCAGGTGTTACAGACAGTCTGAGTGTCTCCCCTCAGGGCCCCCACAGCAGGTGTTACAGACAGTCTGAGTGTCTCCCCTCAGGGCCCTCACAGCAGGTGTCACAGTCTGAGTGTCTCCCCTCAGGGCCCTCACAGCAGGTGTCACAGTCTGAGTGTCTCCACTCAGGGCCCTCACAGCAGGTGTCACAGTCTGAGTGTCTCCCCTCAGGGCCCTCACAGCAGGTGTCACAGTCTTAGTGTCTCCCCTCAGGGCCCCCACAGCAGGTGTTACAGACAGTCTGAGTGTCTCCCCTCAGGGCCCTCACAGCAGGTGTCACAGTCTGAGTGTCTCCCCTCAGGGCCCTCACAGCAGGTGTCACAGTCTGAGTGTCTCCCCTCAGGGCCCCCACAGCAGGTGTTACAGACAGTCTGAGTGTCTCCCCTCAGGGCCCCCACAGCAGGTGTCACAGTCTGAGTGTCTCCCCTCAGGGCCCCCACAGCAGGTGTTACAGACAGTCTGAGTGTCTCCCCTCAGGGCCCTCACAGCAGGTGTCACATTCTGAGTGTCTCCCCTCAGGGCCCCCACAGCAGGTGTCACAGTCTGAGTGTCTCCCCTCAGGGCCCTCACAGCAGGTGTCACAGTCTGAGTGTCTCCCCTCAGGGCCCTCACAGCAGGTGTCACAGTCTTAGTGTCTCCCCTCAGGGCCCCCACAGCAGGTGTTACAGACAGTCTGAGTGTCTCCCCTCAGGGCCCTCACAGCAGGTGTCACAGTCTGAGTGTCTCCCCTCAGGGCCCTCACAGCAGGTGTCACAGTCTTAGTGTCTCCCCTCAGGGCCCCCACAGCAGGTGTTACAGACAGTCTGAGTGTCTCCCCTCAGGGCCCTCACAGCAGGTGTCACAGTCTGAGTGTCTCCCTTCAGGGCCCCCACAGCAGGTGTCACAGTCTGAGTGTCTCCCCTCAGGGCCCCCACAGCAGGTGTTACAGACAGTCTGAGTGTCTCCCCTCAGGGCCCTCACAGCAGGTGTCACAGTCTGAGTGTCTCCCCTCAGGGCCCTCACAGCAGGTGTCACAGTCTGAGTGTCTCCCCTCAGGGCCCTCACAGCAGGTGTCACAGTCTGAGTGTCTCCCCTCAGGGCCCTCACAGCAGGTGTCACAGTCTTAGTGTCTCCCCTCAGGGCCCCCACAGCAGGTGTTACAGACAGTCTGAGTGTCTCCCCTCAGGGCCCTCACAGCAGGTGTCACAGTCTTAGTGTCTCCCCTCAGGGCCCCCACAGCAGGTGTTACAGACAGTCTGAGTGTCTCCCCTCAGGGCCCTCACAGCAGGTGTCACAGTCTGAGTGTCTCCCTTCAGGGCCCCCACAGCAGGTGTCACAGTCTGAGTGTCTCCCCTCAGGGCCCCCACAGCAGGTGTTACAGACAGTCTGAGTGTCTCCCCTCAGGGCCCCCACAGCAGGTGTCACAGTCTGAGTGTCTCCCCTCAGGGCCCCCACAGCAGGTGTTACAGACAGTCTGAGTGTCTCCCCTCAGGGCCCTCACAGCAGGTGTCACAGTCTGAGTGTCTCCCCTCAGGGCCCTCACAGCAGGTATCACAGTCTGAGTGTCTCCCCTCAGGGCCCTCACAGCAGGTGTCACAGTCTGAGTGTCTCCCCTCAGGGCCCTCACAGCAGGTGTCACAGTCTGAGTGTCTCCCCTCAGGGCCCTCACAGATATCCCGGGCAGGCTGGGCAGCGCTTCCCGCCGTCCCCCTCACTCACCGGCTCCTGTGTCCCGGGATCTGCTCCTGCGTCACCTCAGCTCAGCAGCCACGTGTTCTTCGGGCAGCTCCGACCCGCGGCCAACACCTCCTCCGACGTCCAGACTCCAGGAGCGGATGGGCGTTCACCTGAGTGCGCCCAGCACCGGCTCAGGAGCGGACAGCAGCCGGGGCTCCGAGTCCGAGTTCAGCAGAGCAAGGTAGAAAGCGCCTGAGGCTGAGCTGCGCCTGCACTGTGCCTCCGCGGAGTCCGCGCTTCTTCCACGGCAGAGGAGAGAAGAGGAACTGCTGCTGCCACGCGGCGCCGCCCCCACATACTTGCCGCCTAGGGCGGACCGCCCCCCCCCACCCCCCCCACGCTACGCCACTGCCTATAAGGATGTATACTTCATTCATCAGCAACTCTTCGAGTCAATGGACAACACTAAAGCACTAATGAGGTCTTACTGGCTGTTATAGGGGATTGAAATACACGCTGTCAAAATATCGTGGACAGGACCCTGAAGACTTTTATTTTTTTTTTTCCTTTGTTTTTTCAAACCTTTTATGCATTTTTTGGGGGGATTTTCCTTTTGTTATAAATGAAAAATAAATTAAAAACTTGGAGTAGATTGGCATTAAAGACCTAGATTATTAATATATAGTACAGGTTATGTATTGATGGTAAGCAGCCATTTTTTGGATCAAATGCTCAGCAGATGCTTCTTGGTCTTGGGTGTAAGGTATAGATCACATTTAATAATCACAGACCTAAACAGGACATAAGGATCCTGAGCAGGGACCCCCTTATTTTACAACTCCCTAACCCCTAAAAGGGTTTTCCAGGCTTGTTACATTTCTGTAGTTACTCCATGTGACTGTAGATTGGCCGATCCTGACAGTGTTTTTATTATTGGAGGTCACATACTGATGAAATTCTCATCCCCTGCTCTCCATAGAACATGGAGGAAAGCGTTTAACAAATTTAGTCAGCACATCGCTGTAAGTATGCTGCTGCTCTCATACTGGTGGTCACTTAATGTCTGCTCAATCTCTATATATTGAGAGGTCTTCCCTTCTTTTGAGGTCCATGCCGTCAGACTCTACACCCCCTTCTCCATGCGAGTGGAGGTGGTGTATCGTCCTCCCGGCCCCTCCCATCAGTTCCTGGATCATGTTGCCACTTGGCTTCCACATTTTCTCTCCTGTGACATCCCTACCCTCATCATGGGAGATTTCAACATCCCCATTGCTCTTACCCTCTCAACATCTGCTACTCACCTTTTATCTCTAACCTCCTCGTTTGGCCTTTTGCAGCTTACTAATTCTCCAACGCATGAAGACGGAAACTCCCTCGACTTGGTCTTCTCTCGGCTTTGTGCAGTGGATGATTTTGCAAACTCCCCTCTCCTGCTCTCTGACCACAACCTTCTTTCATTCTCTATCAAGAACTGCCAGGCTGCTCAGGTCACCCCCACTGTGCATACTTCTAGAAACATACAGGCCATTAACACCCAGAAACTTATGAAGAACTGGCAGTCTTCATTGGCCCCTATCTCCTCCCTCTCATGTCCTGATTCTGCATTGAAGCATTACAATGAAACACTTCAAAGTGCCCTGGATGAATTTGCACCCCCTATAAATAGAACACCACAACACAGACGGCGACAACCCTGGCACACACTGCAAACACGTTTCCTGCAGTGGTGCTCCAGGTGCGCCGAACGTCTGTGGGGAAAATCCAATCTACACAAAGATTTCATCCATTATAAGTTTATGCTTAGAACATACAACACTGCCCTTCACCTCTCCAAACAAACCTATTTCAGCACTCTCATCACCTCACTGTCCAATAACCTGAATCATCTCTTTGACACTTTTCTTTCTCTACTTAACCCAAAAGTACACGCTCCAACCACGGAGCTTCGAGCTGATGATCTGGCCAATTACTTCAAAGAAAAAATTGACCAGATCCAACAGGAATTTATCTCCCAATCACCTCATACCATGCACTGTTCTCCCTCCCCCCACTGCATCTAGCTCACTCTCTAATTTTGAACCAGTCACAGAAGAAGTAAGCAGGCTCCTTGCATCTTCTCGCCCATCCACTTGCACCAGTGACCCATTTCCATCACATCTCCTCCAGTTCCTTTCCCCTGCTGTCACCCCTCACCTAACTAAAATATTTAACCTCTCTCTCTCTTCTGGTATCTTTCCCTCCTCATTTAAGCATGCCATCTTACATCCACTACTTAAAAAACCATCCCTCGACCAAAACTGTGCCTCTATCTATAGACCTGTCTATAATCTTCCCTTCATCTCTAAACTCCTGGAACGCCTGGTCCACTCACGTCTTATCCGCTATCTCTTTGATAACTCTCTTCTCGACCCTTTCCAATCCGGTTTCCACTCTTTACACTCTACTGAAACTGCTCTCACTAAAGTCTCTAATGATCTACAGTCATGGCCAAAAGTTTTGAGAATGACACAAATATTATATTTTCACATGATCTGCTGCCCTCTGGCTTTTATGTGTGTTTGTCAGATGTTTTTATCACATACAGAAATATAATTGCAATCATATTATGAGTAACAAAAGGTTATATTGACAGTTAGAATGAGTTAATGCAGCAAGTCAATATTTGCAGTGTTGACCCTTCTTCTTCAGGACCTCAGCAATTCTCCCTGGCATGCTCTCAATCAACTTCTGGATGAAATCCTGACTGATAGCAGTCCATTCTTGCAAAATCAATGCTTTAGTTTTGTCTGAATTTGAAGGTTTTTGTTTGTCCACCCGTCTCTTGATGATTGACCACAAGTTCTCAATGGGATTAAGATCTGCGGAGTTTCCAGGCCATGGTCCCAAAATCTCTGTTTTGTTCCCTGAGCCATTTAGTTATCACCTTTGCTTTATGGCAAGGTGCTCCATCATGTTGAAAAAGGCATTGTTGATCGCCAAACTGCTCTTGGACGGTTGGGAGAAGTTGCTCTCTGAGGACATTCTGGTACCATTCTTTATTCATGGCTGTGTTTTTAGGCAAGACTGAGAGCCCATTTCCTTGGCTGAGAAGCAACCCCACACATGAATGGTTTCAGGATGCTTGACAATTGGCATGAGACAAGACTGGTGGTAGAGCTCACCTGGTCTTCTCCGAATAAGCCGTTTTCCAGATGTCCCAAACAATCGAAAAGGGGATTCATCAGAGAAAATGACTTTACCCCAGTCCTCAGCAGTCCACTCAGTGTACCTCTTGCAGAATATCAGTCTGTCCATGATGTTTTTTTCTGGAGAGAAGTGGCTTCTTTGCTGCCCTCCTTGAGACCAGGCCTTGCTCCAAGAGTCTCTGCCTCACAGTGCGTGCAGATGCACTCACACCTGCCTGCTGCCATTCCTGAGCAAGCTCTTCACTGCTGGTAGCCCGATCTGCAGCTGAATCACTTTTAAGAGACGGTCCTGGCGCTTGCTGGTCTTTCTTGGGCGCCCTGGAGCCTTTTGGCAACAAGGGAACCTCTCTCCTTGAAGTTCTTGATGATGCGATAGATTGTTGACTGAGGTGCAATCTTTCTAGCTGCGATACTCTTCCCTGTTAGGCCATTTTTGTGCAGTGCAATGATGACTGCACGTGTTTCTTTAGAGATAACCATGGTTAACAGAAGAGAAACAATGATGCCAAGCACCAGCCTCCTTTTAAAGTGTCCATTGGTGTCATTCTTACTTAATCATGACAGATTGATCTGCAGCCCTGTCCTCATCAACACCCACACCAGTGTTAATGGAGCAATCACTGAAACGATGTTAGCTGGTCCTTTTAAGGCAGGGCTGCAATGATGTTGAAATGTGTTTTGGGGGATAAAGTTAATTTTCTAGGCAAATATTGACTTTGCAAGTAATTGCTGTTAAGCTGATCACTCTTTATAACATTCTGGAGTATATGCAAATTGCCATTAGAAAAAATGAAGCAGTAGACTTTGTAAAAATTAATATTTGTGTCATTCTCAAAACTTTTGGCCATGACTGTACTAACAGCTAAATCAAATGGTTATTACTCCATGCTAATTCTCTTGGATCTCTCTGCAGCATTCGACACTGTGGATCATCAGCTCCTCCTCACTATGCTCCGTTCCATTGGCTTCAAGGACACCGTTCTTTCCTGGTTCTCCTCCTATCTCTCTGACCGCTCCTTTACTGTATCTTTTGCCGGTTCCTCCTCCTCTCGCCTTCCCCTTACTGTTGGGGTTCCTCAAGGATCGGTTCTAGGCCCCCTCCTCTTCTCCTTGTACACTGCCACTATTGGTCAAACAATCAGTAGATTTGGTTTCCAGTACCATCTCTATGCTGATGACACCCAATTATATGCTTCTTCTCCTGACATCACGCCAGCCTTTCTAGAAAACACCGGCGATTGTTTAAACGCTGTGTCTAACATCATGTCCTCACTATATCTGAAACTGAACCTGTCAAGACTGAACTCCTTGTGTTTCCTCCCTCTACTAATGTACCTATACCTGACATTGCCATTTCTGTGTGTGGTTCCACTATTATTCCCCAGCAACATGCCTGCTGTTTTGGGGTCATACTTGACTCAGAGCTTTCCTTTGCCCCCCACATTCGATCACTGGCTCGCTCTTGTGATTTGCACCTCAAAAACATTTCCAGAATTCGACCTTTTCTTACTTTTGACTCTGCAAAAATTCTTACTGTTTCTCGAATTCATTCTCGTCTCGGCTATTGTAACTCTCTTCTAATCGGTCTCACTCTTACCAAACTATCCCCTCTCCAATCTGTCTTGAATGCTGCAGCCAGAATCATATTCCTTGCCAATCGTTACACCGATGCCTCTACCTTGTGCCAGTCATTACACTGGCTCCCCGTCCACTCCAGAATTCAGTATAAACTTATTACCCTCACCCACAAAGCCCTCCATGGCTCAGCACCACCCTACATCTCCTCCCTTGTTTCAGTATACCACCCTACCTGCGCCCTCCGTTCTGCTGATGACCTGAGGTTAGCATCCTCAATAATCAGAACCTCCCACTCCCGTCTCCAAGACTTTACACGTGCTGCGCCAATTCTTTATTGGAATGCACTTCCCAGGTCAATACGATTAGTCCCCAATCCCCACAATTTTAAGTGTGCCCTAAAAACGCATTTATTCAGACTGGCCTACCGCCTCAACACATTAACCTAATCTATCCCTGTGTGGCACAGCCAAAAGTTTTACCATAACCAGGTTCCCCACATCATGTTCCCACATGCTTTATGCATCCATTAGCCCTCTGTGTCTGTACTGTTACACACTTATTATGGCTGGTCCATACAATCAGGGCAACTGTTCCCACCCACCTTTCGTGTCTACCTCTTTCCTTATAGACTGTAAGCTTGCGAGCAGGGCCCTCATTCCTCTTGGTATTTGCTATAATCTATGTGATTATTGTTATGCTGTAATGTCTATTGTCTGTACAAATCCCCTCTGAAATGTAAAGTGCTGCGGAATATGTCGGCGCTATAGAAATAAAATTTATTATTATTATCTTGAGTGTGTGCATATTGAATACTGGTCAGGATTCCCTAAAGTACTGTCAAGTACAGTGTAAGCAGAAATGAAGCTGAAGCCCAGAAAATCTCTTTAATGGGACCCTCTCGGCACAAATCGACTCTTCAAATCAGGTGCTCTGTGGATTGGGCAAACATTTAAATACCCCTTAACACCTACAGTACTTTGTGTCATCTATATCGGTCCTTGTCTGGCTCTATCAAGCCAGAGCTGTCAATTAAAGAGAGGGGTGGAATTTGAGGGAAAACAGTCAGGTGTGAAGGTGTATGTAAATGATTTTGCGCCGCCATGATGCACAGTGGTTGAACTTGGTTTGAACAGTCTTCTGTGCTGACAGGGTCCCTTTAAAGGAAAATTATGCTTGTGTTTCCCGCAACACTGAAATTCATGTCCTATCCTTAAAATACATAATATCAGATTGTTTGGAGTGTTAACACCTGTCATCCCTACCAAATAGTTGATGGCTACTTCAGTAGTGACTGGATGTAATTTGTGCACAGTTGGAATGCCAATATTCTTTGTCTCTATTAAGTGGTAGCTCTTGGGTCGCTCAGAACAGGTCCTACTTAGATGGAGTGGTGGTGTTCCACTGAGTCATGCTGCTAGCATATGGCTGCTGGTACCAAGTGATCGCCGGGGCTAGCTAGTGATGTTACCCACCACCTATCTAATATTAATGACCTGTCGATAGATCATTTGCATCAATTTTGTGGGAAATGTCTTTAATTTTGTACTCTTATATATTTTTTATTTTTTTTTTATTGCGTATTTTCAAAAAATGCAAGTAATCTATTTTACATAATAGGTGCAGAAAATCTGAAGCTTCAAAAGCTCATCTTGGGAACTTAGCCTTAATGTATGTGATATCTACATTAATGCCAATTAGCAGATTTTTTGGCTATGTTGGGCTGACAATGAATGTCAGGATCTATCTGAATCTCTGTTTTTGTGTTTTCAATTTTTTTCCATCTCTTAAGCTATGTGCCCACGTTGCGCTTTTGAAGCAGAATATTCCTGAGCAGAAACGCACACCCTCTTCCAGGGAAAACGCATGCGTTTTATGAAGCGCTTTTCTGACGCTTTTGTTAAGCGTTTTCGCATGCGTTTTCCTATGCGATTTTTGCAATACTAAATTCATGAACATGCTGCGTTTTTTACCGCTAAGTATTTCCGCAGTGGAAAAAAACGCACCATTAGCGCAACATGTGCGTTTTCCATTATATTACATTGGATGCTTTTCTTAAGCGTTTCCACAGCAGAAACGCTTGTCTAAAAGCGCTGCGGAAACGCTTAAAAAACGCAACATGGGCACACAGCCTTAATGTAGTGTCAGGCTGAGTTCAAACGTGGAGTTTTTTTCGCGTTTCCACGGCGGTTTTAACTGCGCGATTTTGCCGCGAAAACGCGAAAAATAAGCATCCCATGCATTCCTATGGGATTCCGCAATGCTGTGCTAATGCTGTGGTTTTTACCGCAGCGGAATCGCTTTGCGGCAAACGCAGCATGCTCATTAATTTCGCGGAATCGCGGCGATCCCGCACCCATAGGAATGCACTGTTCTGCTTACTTTCCGCATGTGGCTGTGCACACCATGCGAAAAGTAAGCAGAACATTTGCGGACGGTACCCACGGTCCGGATGAGAAGGAGACTGTCCTCCGGGCTTTGGGTACCATATCCCTGTAAAAAACAGAATTTAAAATAAAAAATATTGTTATTCTCACCAGGGCTGTGGAGTCGGAGTCGTGGAGTCGGAGTCGGTGCTCATTTTGGTGGAGTCGGAGTTGGAGTCGGTATAAAATGGACCGACTCCGACTCCTAAAATATATAATAAATTGGGTACAGTAATTCAATGCAGGATGTTCTGAATATTTTTTCATAGGAGTTTGGGAAAGTTATGAAATATCCTATAAATGGCTGTTATATTCCTGATCTAAGGCTACATTCACACACAGCGTTTTTCCTGTGTTTTTTGAGGATACGTTTTTCAGCTGCAAAAGCTGATCATCTTTTTAAAAAACTGCATCACCTGAAAGGTTTTTGAGCTCATAGATAATGTTACTCAATAGCAAAAGCAGATTAGAAATCTGCTCTATCTATCCATTTATCCATATCTGTCTATCCATATCGTATCTGTACCAAAAAGAATGAAAACCGGGTAGTACACCAATATACAGTGGGGAAAAAAAGTATTTAGTCAGTCAGCAATAGTGCAAGTTCCACCACTTAAAAAGATGAGAGGCGTCTGTAATTTACATCATAAGTAGACCTCAACTATGGGAGACAAACTGAGAAAAAAAAATGCAGAAAATCACATTGTCTGTTTTTTTTTCATTTTATTTGCATATTATGGTGGAAAATAAGTATTTGGTCAGAAACAAGCAATCAAGATTTCTGGCTCTCACAGACCTGTAACTTCTTCTTTAAGAGTCTCCTCTTTCCTCCACTCATTACCTGTAGTAATGGCACCTGTTTAAACTTGTTATCAGTATAAAAAGACACCTGTGCACACCCTCAAACAGTCTGACTCCAAACTCCACTATGGTGAAGACCAAAGAGCTGTCAAAGGACACCAGAAACAAAATTGTAGCCTTGCACCAGGCTGGGAAGACTGAATCTGCAATAGCCAACCAGCTTGGAGTGAAGAAATCAACTGTGGGAGCAATAATTAGAAAATGGAAGACATACAAGACCACTGATAATCTCCCTCGATCTGGTGCTCCACGCAAAATCCCACCCCGTGGGGTCAGAATGATCACAAGAACGGTGAGCAAAAATCCCAGAACCACGCGGGGGGACCTAGTGAATGAACTGCAGAGAGCTGGGACCAATGTAACAAGGCCTACCATAAGTAACACACTACGCCACCATGGACTCAGATCCTGCAGTGCCAGACGTGTCCCACTGCTTAAGCCTGTACATGTGCGGGCCCGTCTGAAGTTTGCTAGAGAGCATTTGGATGATCCAGAGGAGTTTTGGGAGAATGTCCTATGGTCTGATGAAACCAAACTGGAACTGTTTGGTAGAAACACAACTTGTCGTGTTTGGAGGAAAAAGAATACTGAGTTGCATCCATCAAACACCATACCTACTGTAAAGCATGGTGGTGGAAACATCATGCTTTGGGGCTGTTTCTCTGCAAAGGGGCCAGGACGACTGATCCGGGTACATGAAAGAATGAATGGGGCCATGTATCGTGAGATTTTGAGTGCAAACCTCCTTCCATCAGCAAGGGCATTGAAGATGAAACGTGGCTGGGTCTTTCAACATGACAATGATCCAAAGCACACCGCCAGGGCAACGAAGGAGTGGCTTCGTAAGAAGCATTTCAAGGTCCTGGAGTGGCCTAGCCAGTCTCCAGATCTCAACCCTATAGAAAACCTTTGGAGGGAGTTGAAAGTCCGTGTTGCCAAGCGAAAAGCCAAAAACATCACTGCTCTAGAGGAGATCTGCATGGAGGAATGGGCCAACATACCAACAACCGTGTGTGGCAACTTTGTGAAGACTTACAGAAAACGTTTGACCTCTGTCATTGCCAACAAAGGATATATCACAAAGTATTGAGATGAAATTTTGTTTCTGACCAAATACTTATTTTCCACCATAATATGCAAATAAAACGAAAAAAAAAACAGACAATGTGATTTTCTGGATTTTTTTTTCTCAGTTTGTCTCCCATAGTTGAGGTCTACCTATGATGTAAATTACAGACGCCTCTCATCTTTTTAAGTGGTGGAACTTACACTATTGCTGACTGACTAAATACTTTTTTTCCCCACTGTATATTCTGTTCTATCTAAATATCTTGATTATTGGATCATAAAAATGATTAAATGTCTGATGCTCACATTGTACTACAATAAATTTTTCACTTAAATATAAGCAATATGTGTGGGAGTCGGAGTCGTGGAGTCTGAGTCGGTGTAATGGAAATTGAGGAGTCTGAGTCGCAGGTTTGGCTTACCGACTCCACAGCCCTGATTCTCACCTTCCGGCGTTCCGCACAGCCTTCCTGCCTCGCTCCACGCTCCCGGTCCCAGTAAGCCTTTGCGAGCGGTGACGTCCGTTCTCTCGGGATCGCGAAGTCTCGCGATCATTCGCGCGACGTCATCGCGAATGACCGCGAGATGTCGCGATCCCGCAAGAACAGACGTCATCGCTCGCAAAGGCTTACTGGGACCTGGAGCGTGGAGAGAGGCGGGAAGGCTGTGCGGAACGCCGGAAGATGAGAATAACAATATTTTTTTTTATTTTTTACATTCTATCTTTTGCTATTGATGCCGCATAGGCAGCCTCAATAGTAAAAAGTTGGTCACACTCGTCAAAAACTATGTTTGACGAGTGTGACCAACCTGTCAATCAGTTCTCCAAGCGATGCTCCAGATCGCTTGGAAAACGCTAGCAATTCTGCAAGCTAATTACGCTTGCAAAATGCTAGTTTTTCCGCGGGAATTTAAAATGCGATTTTTCCCACGGAATGAAATTCCGGAATTCTCGCGGTAATTTCCGCAAGACTTCCGCTACGTGTGAACCCAGCCTCACACTGTTATAACACTGTCACTATATGATTATTGGGGGCCCCACATCCAGGGAACACACTTCAGTCTATCAGTTATCACCTATATAGTGGATGGGTGATCAGGTAGACCAGAGTACTATATAAACAGTCTTGCTCCTATATTTTGTGGTTGGAAAAATGCAGAAAATATTTAAATGTTTTAAAAACTTACAAAAACACGTTAACACCGTGCCACCAAGTCTTAAGTTGCTTTATGTGAAAAAAATACTTGCATTACCTCTAACTACATGGTGGCTCAGTGGTTAGCGCTGCAGCCTTGCAGCGCTGAGGTCCTGGGTTCGAATCCCACCAAGGACAACATCTGCAAGGAGTTTGTATGTTCTCCCCGTGTTTGCGTGGGTTTCCTCCGGGCACTCCGGTTTCCTCCCACACTCCAAAGACATACTGATAGGGAATTCGGATTGTGAGCCCCATCGGGGACAGTGATGAAATGTGTGCAAACTGTAAAGCGCTGCGGAATATGTTAGCGCTATATAAAAATAAAGATTATTATTAAAAGATTATTATTAACTTTTCGTTCTGAGGCTTCCTGATACCCCGCCATTCTTCCTGCTGCTGTGGAGACGTTCCCATCATGGACGTATCGGCTGCAACCCATCA
This sequence comes from Dendrobates tinctorius, assembly GCF_039654945.1. NCBI lineage: Eukaryota > Metazoa > Chordata > Amphibia > Anura > Dendrobatidae > Dendrobates > Dendrobates tinctorius. The sequence continues at coordinate 29,648,526 of NW_027361823.1, forward strand.
CTGGCCACAATAGACCTGCTTCAGCTACTGATTGGCTGCAGCAGTTACATGTTCCTGAGTGGGGACAAAATCCGCTGCGGCCAAGCGGTAAGAAGCATCTGCACAGGATAAGTAAAGTGCGTGTCTGTGGATTTCTCTTTTTAGAACTTTCTAGAATGTTTATTTTTCAATCAGTCCTGCTCTTTCAGGCGTTAATCGGGTATATCAAACACTGTAATGAGGAAGGCAAAAAAAATAAAGTGGAAAGAGTAAAGCCTCTAAGGCAATGAATGTGTTAACCCGGTATTAAATGTATTTATGTGTGACTATAGAGAAGCCGCCTTCTTCCCCTTGTCCTCCTTTTACTCCTGTGTGCAAAGGAAATCATAATGGAAAATTCAATGTCTCCTGAGCAATTGTTTGAGAAAGCCATTCCAGGGAGCAATGAGAGCAGGAATAGGCCAAACATTTACAGCTTCATCTCAGTTCTGCGCGGAAAGGAACATGTTGTGCGCGGGCTGCGGGAACAGACTGTTTACTTAATGGTGGAAATGTATATACTGTTGTAGGCTTTATCCATATTATTCCAGATGTCTTCTGCCTTACCCTTTGTCAACCCTCCGCTGTAGCAGAATTTCCGTATTCATTGCCGCACAAGTTCACCTAGTGACATCTAAACAGAATATGCCTGAATGTAACGTGACCGTAACGTGAAGGAGACAACGGCAAGATCTCTTCTCTTAGGCTAGGTTCACATTAGCGTCTAAGTGCGCACCTAATAACGCATGTAAACGCACACTTTTTTTTTTTTTTAGACGCATGCGCTTAACGCATGCTCTTAAAAACACTGTGTTTACATGCACTTGCATGCGTTTGTGTTTTTATGCGCATGCATTCGTTTGGAAAAAAAAAAAATTCCGGAAGAAATTCCATGATAATTTCTGGATATATACCCTTGCAGAGGTGAAATCCTCCCATTTGGCTCCTGTATCCTGCGTCAAGATGGCTCTTCGGATGGCCAGTTTGTACCGCAATCTGGATTTGGATGTCGGCTTGTTTCTTGCTGTTGCTTGTGATGAAGAACGGAAGTCTCCTGGTCTCCTCTTGCAGCTTGCTTCACAATAGTCTGTAGAGAAGTGAACTAGCAATGCCCACCCCCTATTTTTATATATCTTATTTTGGTGGGTGATTTTAAACAAGTTCCTGGATTTCTTTAGACAACGCAGTCGAACGCATGTGCTTGCGCACATGTATGTTCCCATAGACCAGGGGTGGGTAACCTCAGGCCCCAGGGCCATTTACGGCCCTCGATGACCTTTTATCAGGCCCCCGAGCAGGTTCTCAGGGACCGCATTCTTGGGCAGGGAGCTGTACTTTGATTGCCACCAGCGCATTAACTTCTTCTTGCTTCGTTAGCACACACGCATTGTTCACTACTGAACACTGAAGGGCATGCAATGAAAGATTACGTCCTGACACCAGTGCCAGAGTCAGGCTGTACTTTGTGGGCGGAGTTTGTACGGCCCCCGAAGGATGATGTAAATATTCAAATGGCGCTTGGCAGAAAAAAGATTCCCCACCCCTGCCATAGACTGTAATGCGTTCTTTTGACGCATTCCGTGCGCAAGCCTGCGCATGCGTTTTTAGACGGAACTTCGGCGCCAGAAAAATGTTGCGATAGCTGCGCCCCGCATGCGAACGCATGCATACGCATGTCCATGCGCCCCCCCATGTTAAAGATGGGGCGGATGACACATGCGCATGGATACGACGCTAAAGCAGCGCATAAAGACGCTAATGTGAAACTGGTCTTAGACTTGACCATGTTGTAATAAAAAAACAAAAAACATTTATGTTTTAAATCGGTTTAACACAATGGAGCAGAAGTGATGGTGAAGGTGCCAGCCATATGATGTCTGGTTTATGAGGTCAAGGTGAGTTCTTGGGTCATGTTTTACATGGGATTAGCCCTTTTAATATATTTATAGCATGTCCAGATGATGTGCCATAACTGTCTGATATAGGCAGGTCCATATCTTGGACAGAACAACGCCATCATCTGCAGAGCCTTCTATTTTTTTTTTTTTTTATTTTATTAAAGTAGCCCTCCCATCCAAGTGTTTATCCTCTTGATATATAGTAATCATATTATATTACACTGTGTACTTGAAATTGCTCATTTTCCCTTTCTACTCAGTTAAGTCTTGCCTTTTCTATTACTGTATTTTTCGGTTTATAAGATGCACTTTTTTTTCCCTCAAATTTGGGGGCAAATGGGGGTGAGTCTTATAATGCTTATATACCTTGCCGGTCTCGGGGTCGCTGCTGGAGGAGGCAAGAGTGGCATGTTGCAGCAGGCTGGGATGAAAGAGTTTCTAGTGTGCGCCGCTGCTGGTGAAAATGCCTCCGCCGGAATTTTGTGAAAGCCTGGAGCCCCCACCATAGCGTTTACTGCGATGCAGTGGCCTCCTTGAAAATGGCTTCTGATGCTTAGATTGAGATATCCGCGAAGAGATCTCATCCCGAGGTCTTGGGAGATGAGATCTCAATCTGAGCATGAGACTCCCCCGGCGGCCATTTTCCCGGAGGTCACCGCATCACATTAATGGATGTGCGAGGGGGGGTTGCGGTCTTTCAAAGAATGCCGGCGAAGCCCCCCGCACCACAGAGTACCGCAACCATTTTCACCCGCAGCAGAACACCCCCTCATCCCAGCCTGCAGAAATGCGCCACTCTTGCCTCCTCCAGCAGTGACCCTGGGACCCCGCTTCACCGCAGCCACCACCCCCGGTAAGCAAAAAGACGCATGGATTATAGGAGGCACCACTATTTTATTAAAAAAATTTTTTTTTTCCTATTTTTCTCCTCAAAATTTGGGGTGCGTCTATAATCCGGTGCGTCTTATCCGCATCATCATTAGAACTACGATTGTACATCAATGCAAAGTCCCTCCACATCTCATGGTGTACTGGCCTGTCTCTTAGTAGATGCATGCTCTGGACACTGTGCTGACAGACACAGCTACCCTTCTTGCCACAGCTCGCATTGATGTGCCATCCTGGATGAGCTCCACTACCTGATCAACTTCTGTGGGTGGGAGAGCAATTACAAAAGGCAAAAGTAACCAAAACGGCCAAAAAGGATGAGAACAGAGAAATGGTCTGTGGTCACCCCCTGCAGAATTACATAGGGATTGTCTTGCTAATTGCCTATCACTTCTACCTGTTTGTTCCATTTGCACAACAGCAGGAGAAACTGATTCACAATCAGTGTTGCTTCATAACTGGTCAGGTTTATTTCACAGAAGTGTGTTTTGACTTGGAGTTGCATTGTACTGTTTAAGTATACACTGCTCAAAAAAAAATAGTGAATATAATATTGTGTATGTAAATGATAGAGATTATTATACACAATTCACTTATCTGTTTACTGATTCAAATGCAAGCAGAGGCACCTTATTTATTATTCCTGGGTATGCCTGGGTTGTATTTATATTTGTTTCTTTGCAACGAAAGAAAATAGTTTTACATGATGATTTTTTTTTTTTTTTTTTTTTACCCAGTTTTGAAAACTCATACGTAACAAAACCCAGACAGATCGTAAAATACTTAATAGGGCCCCTTTACTTTTATTTGCATCATTTAAACAGACAAAAAAACAAATTCATGTCCAAGCCGTGTGTTCCTAAAACGGAACAGGCAACAGAATTCCCGTGTGCAGGTGTGAACACAGACTAACGACAAACTATCCAGTAATGCAAAATATTGAATGTTCATCTGCTGAAGGGTAAATGTTTGAGGCTTTGCTGCTTTACCCTTTGTTTTCGTTCGTAATTGGGCTTGTTTCCATGGTATGATTCCACGATCTCATCAGAATGCCAGCAGGTTTACTCTGGCAGCGCACTACTATGCAGGACGCTTGTCTTGACAAGTCTGCAGTATGCCAGTATTATCTCATGATTAAAGTGAAATAACATTGTGTTCAATTCGCAGCATTTTTTTTTGTCACTTGAATAGATATACAGTGTGTATGTACAGACCAAAAGTTTGGATACACCTTCTCATTCCAAGAGTTTTTTCTTTAGTTTCATGACTATGAAAATTGTAGTTTCACTCTGAAGGCATCAAAACTATGAATTGACTCATGTGGAATTATATAATGAACAAAAAGTGTGAAACAACTGAAAATGTCTTATATTCTAGGTTCTTCAAACTAGCCACCTTTTGCTTTGGTTACTGCTTTGCACACTCTTGGCATTCTCTTGATGAGCTTCAAGAGGTAGTCACCGGAAATGTTCTCACTTCACAGTTGTGCCCTGTCAGATTTAAAAAGTGGGATTTCTTGCCTTATAAATGGGGGTTGGGACCATCAGTTGTGTTGTGCAGAAGTCTGGTGGATACACAGCTGATAGTCCTACTGAATAGACTGTTGGCTGCTTTTTTCTTGCCATAATACAAATTCTAAGTAAAGAAAAATAAGTGGCCATCATTACTTTAAGAAATGAAGGTCAGTCAGTCCGAAAAATTGGGAAAACTTTGAAAGTGTCCCCAAGTGCAGTAGCAAAAACCATCAAGCGCTACAAAGAAACTGGCTCACATGAGAACCGCCCCAGGAAAGGAAGACCAAGAGTCGCTTCTGCTGCGGAGGATAAGTTCATCCTAGTCACCAGCCTCAGAAATCGCAGGTTAACAGCAGCTCAGATTAGAGACCAGGTCAATGCCACACAGAGTTCTAGCAGCAGACACATCTCTACAACAACTGTTAAGAGGAGACTTTGTGCAGCAGGCCTTCATGGTAAAATAGCTGCTAGGAAACCAATGCTAAGGATAGGCAACAAGCAGAAGAGACTTGTTTGGGCTAAAGAACACAAGGAATGGACATTAGACCAGTGGAAATCTGTGCTTTGGTCTGATGAGTCCAAATTTGAGATCTTTGGTTCCAACCACCGTGTCTTTGTGCAACGCAGAAAAGGTGAACAGATGGACTCTACATGCCTGGTTCCCACCGTGAAGCATGGAGGAGGAGGTGTGATGGTGTGGGGGTGCTTTGCTGGTGACACTGTTGGAGATTTATTCAAAATTGAAGGCATACTGAACCAGCATGGCTACCACAGCATCTTGCAGCGGCATGCTATTCCATCCGGTTTGCTTTTAGTTGGACCATCATTTATTTTTCAACAGGACAATGACCCCAAACACACCTCCAGGCTGTGTAATATTTAATTCTACATGTGTTAATTCATAGTTTTGTTGCCTTCAGAGTGAATCTACAATTTTCATAGTCATGAAAATAAAGAAAACTCTTTGAATGAGAAGGTATGTCCAAACCTTTGGTCTGTACTGTATATATTTAGAGACTGTGTGTGTGTGTGTGTGTGTATATGTGTGTATATATGTGTGTGTGTGTGTGTGTGTATGTATATATATATATATATATATATATATATATATATATATATATATATATAATATATGTGTGTAGAGCCCTACCCACTCCGCATAGCCACATTCACTATAATATCCCACATCATCCCGTCACCCTGGGGTCAGAACCAGAGAGCTGAGTGGAATTGCTTTAACTTACATACCAATGATCCCTTTAAGAGACCCTGGGGTCAGAACCACAGAGATGAGTGGAACGGTCCTAACTTCCATACCGGGGATCCCTTTAAGAGAGGCCTGGTGTCAAAACCAAAGCGCTGGATGGATTTGCCCTGACTTCCATACCAATGATCCCTTAAATAGAAGCTTGGGGTCAGAATCAGAGCGCTGAGGGATTTGCCCTAATTTCCATACTGGCGATCCCTTTAAGAGGGAAGACGTGCCTATGGGATGGAGGATGTGTATATGGGCAGGGAGGGGCGGGTTTATTTGTCATGTGCTCTCTGCTCCTTTCTGGGGGGCAGACAATAGCTGGGAGCTAATGTTTCCGGGGGTGCTAGATTTCTCCCACCCGGTCAGTGTCTGCTGAGGTGTTGTGGAGTGGAGTGGGAAAACTGTTGCTTATAGCAACCAATCACAGCTCAGCTTCTTTTGAACAGCTCTGGTTAAATGAAAGATGCTTCGTGATTGGATGGATGGATATATATATAATATAATATCTAGATGGTGGCCTGATTCTAACGCATCGGGTATTCTAGAATATGGCCAGCGGGAGACCGGCGTTCAAAAGATTGTCCAGGACGATCCACCACGATCGGCGATCTCACAGCGGGGGCCTGGTCGCTGCTGCGTGTCACACTGAGGCTAAGTACCCACGTTGCAGGAGTGCTGTGGAAATTTCCGCAGCATTTCTGCAACTCCCGCCGCGGGAGAAACGCATGTTTTTCATGCGTTTTTCGCGTGTGGAATTCAAGCGTGTTCCAAGCAATTTGAAGCATTGCTTGGAATGTGATTGACAGGTTGCTCACACTTGTCAAGCATAGTGTTTGACCATTGTGATCAACTTTTTACTATTGATGCTGCCTATGCCTAAAGATAGCATATATAAAAAAAGGTTATTCTCACCTTCTGACGGCCCCTGATCTCCTCTCCACGCTCCCTGCATCTTCCGGTCCCAGTAATGCTTAGCGCGAAGGACCGGAGATGACTTCAATCTCGCGAGAGCGTGACGTCATCAGCGGTCTTAAACGCAAATCATTACTGGGACCGGAAGATGCCGGGCGCGTGGTGAGAGGAGGGAAAGAGTCTGGGGGCCGTCAGAAGGTGAGTATATCACTATTTTTTATTTAAATTCTATTTTTTACCGGTTTGTGGTACCCAGGGCCTGGAGGAGAGTCTCCTCTCCTCCGGACCCTGGGTACCATCTGCACATTGAGCGCTGCAGCGGTCATCTCCCGGCTGTATCGCAGCTGACCTCCGTGCGGTAGGAGATGTCCCTTAGCAACCGTCGGTAGATCAGCGGCTAGCGGTGGCATGCGTCGTTTAAATTCCGTGCCAATTCGCGGTCGGACTGCGGCTGTTGCTGATTGGTCGCGCCCGGACGGGGGCGACCAATCAATCAGCGACGCAGGATTTCCATTAGACAGACAGAATTAGACGATTATATAGTAGATTATATTCGCTACTTGCTGATTGTAGCAGTATAATATAGGGTTAGGCACTGCCTGTTTGCAATAGAGGCCATGAAATTGGGGTGGACATAACCTAAAGAATGGTTTAATGAGCAAAGTCCATAGACCTCTGGATCATTACATAAAGTCGATATTCTCCTTTAGAATGGCCGTTCCCTTACCACCATGGCCGGCATATACTGTAATAACCCATTAAGGCAGTCTCTTGCGCTGTTGTCCATTTTTCCAGGATTAAGGAATGGTTGTTTGCCTTCGTAAAGTTTGATTTTGGTTTACGCGGGTTAATAAGAAATGATTTCCAAATCCTGTATGGCTTCATTCTTGCTGCTCGACGCTTGGATTATAGAACATATATTTTTTTTTTTTCTCCTTTCAGACTCAGAACTGTGCGTTCTCATTTCTGACTAAACACATTATAATGTTCCAGCTCTGTGTATGTCTGCCAGGGAATTTTTAAAGGCTCTATGTAAAAGTTCTTAAAGTGAAAAGATGTAAGCCGGTCTGTGAGTCGCGAGCACAAATAAATAAGGTCGGCTTGGACACTTGTCAGCGCCATATTTACCGTTCGTTTTCTGCTGACTTCCAGCTCTGTGCAATATTTGGCCGGAGGAGCATGATGTTTTCCAGCTGTTCAGCCGGTATTTGTCCAGATATTATCTTTTTTTTTGGGCTCAGACATGGAAACGGCAAGTAGAGAAATCGCTGAAACTCTGAAACGTTTGCGATGAAAGTGAGCAATAATATATCGATCACAAGCGCTTCATGAGTAGGGAGCGCCTCTGCAGAATACAGGGTGTAAGCCAGAAATGACTTGCTGACAATCTCTCATGCTTTGATTTGCAAGTAAGCCATGTCTTTATCTTTCTGGGTAGGTTTCTTGTTTAGATTATACAAAGTAATAGGGAACACTAAGGCTATGTTCACACTAGGAAATTTTTTTTTAATACTTTTTTAATGCGAATTTTCAGGTTCGTTTTACAGTACCATGAAAGTCTATGGAATTTCAGAAATCTCATGCACGCCTTGGCTTTTTTGTTATCAGCATTTTGTGCTTTGCATGGTTTTGTGCACAATAGAGCATGTCACTTATTTCGGGGTTTTTTTTATGCTTTTTCTTAGCATTTTTCATCCATTGAAAGTATTAAGTGGTGAAAAAACGCTGAAAGTCCGCACCAAAAAAAGCGGAGTTATTGGCTTTTGCAGTGTTTTATTGTGCCATTCTGTAATGCTGTAGATAAGCCCCTGATGTAACCTGAAAGATAAGAAAAACTAGTTATATTATTCTCACCCAGGGGCGGTCCGGGTCCGGAGGTTGTCACGGTCTGGTACTGTGGCTCCAATCTTCAAGCGATGACGTCCTCTTCTTTGCTTCCCGTCACGGCCCGGCACAGGCGTACTGCTCTGCCCTGTTGAAGGTAGAGCAGAGTACTGCAGTGTGCAGGCGCTGGACCTCTTCCGATGCCTGCGCACTGCAGTACTCTGCTCTCCCTTCAACAGGGCAGAGCAGTACGCCTGCGCCAGAGCTATGACAGGCAGCAAAGAGGACATCATAACTAGCAGATGGGAGGCGCCGGACCGGACTGCGACACCCTCCGGACCGCCCCTGTGTGAGTATAATGTAACTGTTTTTCTTATCTTTCAGGTTAATTCAGGGGCTTATCTACAGCATTACAGAATGCTGTAGATACGCCCCTGATGGCGGTGGCCGCATCTTATATGCCAAAGAATAGGTGACAGATTCTATTTAAGGTAAAATGCCGAAATTGTGAGTCTTGGGGAGTGCGTACAATGTATTACTGGATAATCATTATGCATATTTGCCACACTTTCCATTAATATTTCACAGCAGGAAATATTCTTTCTTGACTGAAACACACATCTAGCAAGACTTAAATATTGTGGCTTACCATTAGACTGTATGTTGTTGGTGTCTTTGGCTCCTAGCCATTAGCAATAGTAATGTACGGTAATATTGTTACGGGTTTATCACAACAAGCGAATGTTTGTCCAAGTTTACAATTAAACATGTAATTTTTGTGTTACTACATGGAATTTTAATTATTCCTAGAGATGTCTTGTCGTAATAATAATAATTTTATTTCTATAGCGCCAACATATTCCGCATCACTTTACATTTTAGAGGGGACTTCTACAGACAATAGACATTACAGCATAACAATAAACACATAGATCAACAGATACTAAGAGGAATGAGGGCCCTGCTCGCAAGCTTACAGTCTGAGGAAAAAGGGGAGGCATGAAAGATGGTGGTAACGATTGCGTTTGTTTGGGCCAGCCATAGTGTAAAGGTACTGTCACACTTAGCGATGTACCAGCGATCCCGACTAGCGATATGACGCGATCAGGATCGCTGGTACATCGCTAAGTGGTCGCTAGTGAGCTGCCACACAGGCAGATCTCACCAGCGACATCGCTGGGGACGGGGGTCGCTACTTACCTGTCACACCAGGCGATCCTGCGTCCTCCCGCCCGGCTCCACGCGTCGCTCGTCGTCAAAGCAGGAAGCGCCGCAGGAAGCTGACGACGAGAAACAGTCCAGCCTGTTCTCGCGCCATCAGCGATAACCAGCAGGGGAGCGGGTTGGAGGTAAGTATCAGACATAGCGATATCGCTAGCAATATCGCTATAATGTCACAAGTTATAGCGATATTGCTAGCGATATCTCTTAGTGTGACAGTACCTTAAGAATCTGGTGTTCATGTCATGCTGCATGAACCGGTTATTAGCCTGAATATGTAACAGTACAGACAGAGGTCTATTAAATGCATAAAGCATGTGAGAACATGATGCGAGGAACCTGGTTATGGTAAAAATTTTGAATGGGCCACACAGGGATAGTTAGGTTAATGTGTTGAAGCGATAGGCCAGGCTGGACAAATGCATTTTTAGGGCACGCTTAAAACTGTGGGGATTAATTGTATTAACCTGGGTAGTGCATTCAAGAGAATTGGCGCAGCACGTGAAAAGTCTTGGAGACGGTAGTGGGAGGTTCTGATTATTGAGGATGTTAACCTCAGGTCATTAGCAGAATCTGTAGCATAGGGTGCGCAGACCGTGCACTAGTAGGATTTTTGCGTCCGCTGCACACTTTTGAAGGTGCGCCGAGCGCGCTAAAATGCAACATGGTGCGTTCAGCGCACCTTCAAAAGTGCGCAGCGCACGTGAAAATCCTACTAGCGCACGGTCAGCGCACCCTATGCTAAAGATAGTGTGCGCAGATCGCATGCAGCCGTGTGCGATAGTAGATGACCTGACGGGGCGGACAGGGGGCGGGGCTTAGCGGCGCCGTGCGCTGCATATAAAATACGCTAGTGTGAAACTAGCCTTAGAGAGTGGTGTTTTCTGGTTGTATGCTATTAATACCAGTTCACATTATTATGTTAAAGGAGACCACCATCTGACATATCTTTCCTCCTGCATCTCCTAAAATCTTCTATCAGAGTTCTTATTTAGAATCTGACCGATGCATGAGGGTGTCCAGAATTTGCACCTCCCTTCATGCCCTCTCTTTACCAGGTTTTTGGCTGCTGCCCTATTTCAGAGCAGCACATAATAGGTACAGAGACCCTGATTCTAGCAGGGTGTTGCTGTAGCTTCAATAAGTGTTTTGTCAGGTGCAGCTCTGCTGTTCTTCTCAATGATGAGATTCTTCTATAGCCCTCGATAATTGAGCTTCCTATATCCTAGCCACCATAATTTATTGACAGCTTTCTGCAGATATAGATAGAAAGTTGACAGTGGTGCGAGGTTAAACAGAGCTTTTCATTGAGAGGACTAGCAGAGATGCAGCAGAATAATGGTATATTTATCAAAACCATAGCAAAAAGCCCAGTAGGTGTCTGAATTGCTGGAATTGGGGTCTCTGTCCCTATTTTATTTGGTCCTCAGATCGTGAATCGTAAGCCTGGTGTCCGCATGATTTTCAATGATCCCCTTGAACATGACTTTGATGTAAAATATTAAAACTACTTGCTTCTTCAACTCTCCATTGCTGGTGTGATGGCGATATGAACAAGTACAGTAAGATAAATCAGGGTCATAATGGCTTAAAGGCTTACTATGCCAGTAATGTTGTTCTAGTTCCTTACTGGAGTAACATTTCTGGCAAAGTGCGTGTCGCCGGTAAGATGCACCAATTTCAGTAATGCCAATCTTTATTAACCGGGCCTTTAGTTCTTTTGGACAATTTTTTTTTTTTTTTTTTAAATATTTTATTCTCTATGGTGGCCTCCTGTCTATAGACTTTGTAACAATAATCTTTGATTTTAGCATCCCATTGATTATCTGGAAATGGCTTTCTGTATTGTACAATGATTGTGTTAACTGTTCTGGAAATCCTTGATATAATTATCATTTTCTATGAATTTATATAGTTTTCAAATCTTGTAGATCCTCTATAGCTGGTAAGGATTGTGATAAAATGCCACCTTTTTATGAGCTGTCTGAGATATGAAAGAAATCTGGTATTCCGAGCACATTAACTAAGCTGTGAAGATAAATGACGAGCAATGCAATGACTGCCAGTGAGAAATGTGTGCTCGTGGCGCTGCATGCATGCATAATGGCTTGTAATATGTGCTGTTTAGCATATTTCTCTTTACTGGATTTCTAATGCCACTTAGACATGCAGGTTTCCTTCAATTAATTATTTTCTGCTCTGTCCTAGAAAGCATAGCTCTGTGCAAATTTGGAGTCTGATAATTACAAGTATTTCATAATTGCTATATTCTAAGGGGTAGGAGGCCCAGAAATGATCCTCCTCCCAGCACCTGTAAACCTAGCTGCTTTATCCAGCCTGTCATTCATTACCAGAGTTTTGGCATCTTGCAGTGTGAACTGTTGCTTATTTTTTTCCCATTTTTGCATCCTATCTGCATCCATTAGAGTGTGACATAGGTCAGTGTGCCACAATTCCAGTGATACCCTCTGTGGATCGTTGCACATTATTGTGAAAACCTGCATTTTGTCATTTATAAAAAAAAATAAACTGCAAGTGCACTGGGTGGCGGTTTTGGTGCACTTGCAGTTCATAGCTCTTGTGTTTTTCCTCACCCAGAACTTGAATGACTGGAGCTTGTCTCTGGGGTGAGTGGCTTTACTTCATCCCTATCCCAAAATTGTGTTCATGCACTCTTCTCTATGCGCAGCTCCAGCCTAATTACGCTGACGGGTTTTTGATGTCTTCTAGGTTTTTCAACTGTAATATGGATGGTAAAATTCCCCCTAATTAAAGAGACCTGAAACCATAAATAACCTTTTCATTAAAAGGCCAGCAAGTCTTTATTTTTTATTTATTTATTTTTTTTATATAGAAGACTCCATTTCATTATTTTTGTTACCTATTTCCCCTCTCCTCTGCACCCATTACCAATATTTTTGGCCTCGCAGTGCTGAATCGGAAGGCTTCATATGTGATTTTTATATATTTTATTTGATACTTTATGCTAATTGTCATTTTATGTTTGTGAATACTTATTGTTTTGCTTTTATTTTTATTTTTTTCCCCTTTCCCCATCCCCCACGTCGATAAAACCTTGACAAACAGAAAGCCTGGCGTCTGGCCAACTGCGGGCGCCGCGCCGCTTCCTAAGGCCGTGAATTACAATCTGTTGTTGCTGTGCCGTTCCTCGGGTTGCCAAAGCAACAGCAGAAGAGTGAATTAAAGTCTGGGTGGACCTCCTCATCCAAACCACTGGAGAGGAAAAGAAAATCAGATTGCAAAGGCTTAAAAGCAAACGTGGTATCGGTGCGGCGAGCCTAAATTAGGAAGTCGGGTGTGTTGTCAAACGGCGCATACGTTTTGATGCGGCTAATTATGTGTTTTTGAATTTTTTGTTTTGAAATTGAATTTGTTTGGAATGGTTCCCGATCTGAAACAATAGCCTTTGTTTTGGCACCTAACGTTCAGCGCTGCGGCTTACCGTCGTCTTTGGCTGAACTCCGTTATTTTCCATGCAGTCCTGGAAATGAAGGTTGTAGGGATTGAAACGTGACAATTGGTAATCGACTTCTCTAACTAAATTAGATGGGGCTAAAAAGACGACAAAAAAGACTTTTATCAAGATGCCTATAGATTTACATTGCGTTATTGGTGATTGTGAGATCTTGGGAATAGGGTCACTTACGTAATTTACATATTGTTATATTCGGTATTTTTTTTTAGTCTATTTTTCTATGGTGTGAAAGTGTACAACTGGTACATTTGTGTTGCAATGCCCCGATCAACTTTTTTTTTTTTTTTCTGCAAAAAATGTTATCAGTTATTGACCAGGTTGCTCCAATGCATCTAAAATTAAAAATCCTAATTAGTCACTCTAATGTATTGAGTCTACAGCTACTGCACAGACCTATGTGTCTCCATGGTAACAGACAACAGTGTAGTCTGAAACTAACGTCTAACCATGTGTCCGATTTATTTCTTCCAAACCAAAAAAAAATATATTAGTAAGGCAAGACTTCAGTGTTAAACGTGTTCCGTCCATCAAAAACTGAATACAACACCCATCCATTCTATTATATGCTGCTGTTCACATTTTTTATTTTTTTGGGGTTGTATCGTTTGTAAAGAATTAAAGCCATTTGTTTTCGGTCCTTGCCACAGATCAAAATTGCCCATATAAATCTATGTAGGTTTGTGACAATCGTTGACAGCACACGGATACCATCCATGTGTTCAAAATTTTAAAGGTTTGACACGTTGGGGTACCGTTACACATAGCGATGCACCAACGATCCCGACAACGAGATGCATCGCTAAGTAGTCGCTAGTGAGCTGCCACACAGGCAGATCTCACCAGCGACATCGCAGCGGTCGAGGGTTGCTACTTACCTGTCAGACGCGGCGATCCTAACGTCCTCCCGCCCGCGTCCACGCGTCGCTCGTCGTCACAGCAGGAAACTGACAACGAGAAATGATCCAGGACATTCTTGCGTGACCAGTGATAACCAGCGGGGGAGCCGGTCGGAGGTAAGTATCACATGTAGCAATATCGCTAGCGATATCGCTGCTACGTCACAAAATCGGTGACTTTACAGCGATATTGCTAGCGATATCGCTATGTGTAACGGGGGCATAAGTCTGCAGTCACTCTACTTGACTGCAGACTTCACAGTATGTGCTGTCAGGTTTCTGGGCGGTCATGTGACCACATGTATGCATACTTTTGGCTACATTACAACTAGACGTGTGGCTTTGCTCAACTCTTTTATATTGCACAAGTCTGCACTCCTCTAGTCAGAATGTGACGGGGTGTAAGCATGTCACATACTTGTGGTTACATGACCACACACTCCTGGCACCAGAGACTCCGGTCTGTGTGTAAAGTGTACGAGTTCATGTCATTGCATCGGTCATATCGTTGTCGGGGTCGCTGATGCGTCACTATGTGTGACGGGGGCCTTACAAGTTTGCAGTCACATAAAGTAACCACAAACTTTCAGATCAAATCTGGGAAACCCCTTTAACACTGTAATGGCTAGAAAAAAAACCTTGCTCTATAACTTTTTTGGCACCAGAGGAAATTACTGATTTGTGAAAAAAACAGACACTCAGAAAAAACTGTTGAAAACTAGTGTGGTTTTCATGTTAATGAGAATATTGAAAAATCTTCTGTTTAGAAAAGGAGTAAAACAGCTCTAATTGCACGAAAAAAATCAAAATAAAATAAAAAGCAACAAAAACTAAGTTGGTGCATCATACCTCTTATCATAGAGCACCACTCCAGCAGGGTGTTTTTTTTTTTTTTTTTTTTGTGTGTTAATTTTAAAGCTAGAGTGGTGCTTTAAAATCCTAGTCCCCCACCCCTGTCTGATGATCGACTTCCGGCGGTTTCATCTATTTTCGCCAAGAGTGGTCTTCTGTCTCTTGCAGTTTGTGACCTGCCTGCTCTTGTTTTGGCTGTGAAAAACGGTGAAGACGCGGGCGTGTGAGTATATGACTGGGACCAGGGGACTTAAAGCACCACTCCAGCGGTGGGAAAAAACCCGCTGGAGTAGTGCTTTAAGAAAAAATAATATTTTGTACATTGCGAGCAGATATTTGTTTATATGATCAGGTTCTACTCCTGTTATTGGGGACAGGAACTAATATAAGAACTTGCTCCCCATCTCTGGATTAGATTGGTGGAACGAATAAATGGAAAGGTTTGGAATATGAAAACCCGACACCGACCATTGTGGCTTGTAGCTAGGCTGGCTCTTCTGAATGCTCGGGTAATTGTGACACTGGTTTTGTTCTGCTTGCGGTTTTGTTTTGCTGGTGTGAGCAGTTTTGTAGGAAGAGGGAACATAAAAGAAAGGCCGCGTGATAAACAATTTGTGATTTAATTGCGTTGTAATGTTGATGTTTATGGGATCTTTTAAAATGATGCTTTAAATACAAGCGACAGTGCTGGCTGTTGGGGTTTTTGTTGCTTGCAGCATTAATATTCTATGGATGTGATTTGCAATAAAAAGGTAGACAAAATGTACGGTATATAAAATCAGGATCAGACTGGTCTGTATTAATGGAGATGTGACTGGGGAGCTGATGGGATACTTGACTGCCGATCTGATGATTGAATATTACAGTGACCCTGGTGTTCCGCCTCCGTGTGCTCCTGTAGAGGCTCTGATGATCTCTGTGTATGGAGACGTCGTATTAGAGAAAAAACCCCTATATGTGAGATCTGACCGAGAATGTGGCTTTTTTTTCCTAGCGACTTGGATAGAAAACTTAATTTTTTAAAGAGGTTGTTCACTACTTTTGCATTGATGTACTTGGTGTCGGCCGCCAGCCTGAAATGCTAGCTTTTGGATCTGGCTGTCTTCTGGTAGTGGCCGCAGCTGGGTACCGGCACAACCGGCTCCTATTGATTTGAATAGATGGCAGATGTATAGTGCCCTGCCGTGGCCACTATCCGCAGACTTTCAGCTCCGCAAGTGATAGTTTCCAGCCATTGGCCGACCACATGCAGAACAGCTGATTGGTCGGGGTAGGACACCCAGTAACCGACAATGAGACATTGATGATCTATCTTGAGAATAGGTCATCAATGCTCAAATAGCAGACGTCCTCTTTCAGTGCCCCAAATTATGATTTAAAAAAATGTTAAAAAAGCCCAAAACACATACAGTACTTAACATCCCGGACCTTGCCATGCCTGTAACTTCAGGCAGTCACATGACCAGTGCAGCCAATCGGTGCCTACTGATTGGCTGCAGCCTACACTGTTATATACATAATGTACGAGTCTCTCTCTCTCTTTGGGGCACATTCCATGGACCTAATGGCTCTTTTTTTTTTTTTTTTTTCAGTGATTTAATACATAGGTCTGATATTCTTCCTTGCCATTTTTGTGTGTGGCTTTGAGATCCACCAGGTCACATTCTTAGCCGGCAAAAAATGTCTTCTGTTTCTCAAACTTGGTATATACTTCTTCCATCTTGTGTCCTCAGAATGAAGAGACCCCCAGCTACACAAATTGCTAAGTCTTGTGATATGCCAGATTTTGAAATGTTCTACTATTGTTTTATCAGATTGGTCATGTTTATACTGAATACATTTTGATATATAATCAGATGATTATAGTCAAGTCCAGTGTTATTTTTATTTCTCCTTTATGAGGACGCCTGGGCACATATACAGCCGACCATCTGGCTAGCAGCCATCAATATTGTATTATTAAAAAGATATTAAAACTGTCATCAGAATAGTTTGTTCGTGTTTTGTTGAGGGTTATTAGCATATAGAACTGTCATAATTATTTGTAAGCCCCCGGTAATTTGTAAAAATGACATTACAGAAGCAAATTCCCTGCGCTTTTCTTTTTAGAACACCCCGTCAAGGTTTTTTAAGGTTAGGCTGCAGTGGAAGAATGCTACATTAATTGCTGTGCGCAGCCGGGAAACTGAAAGCCGGGCATTTTACTGGCAGACATGGCCAAGCAAGACTAGCCATAAATCTCACAGTGCGGAACGTAATAAATTAGATGCAGCTGAAACCCGCTTCCAGATTATATAAAAAAAAGTTTCTTTGTTCCAGTTGGTTTATAAAATCCGTGACTTTTATTGTCTGCAAGCAATATTTTTCTCTTTTTTTTTTTTTTTCTTTTTTTTTTTTCCCTAGAACATTTGCTTGTTTCATCTACAGGTTGGAATGTGGGGAAATGTGATGTAGGCAGCGAATAAAAAAGAAAAAGTTTACGAATTCAGATTACCACCATTTCCTTCCTTCCTTCCTGGTCTGGCCACTGGCTCAGTATGAGCGGCTGCGTTCCTGTTTTCCCTTTTGTTTTCAGACGACATTAGTTAGACCTTGGTGAACAATGGAGGAAATGGCAAATGCGTTGTGACATGAAGTATTTTTCTAAAACATACCATGCGCCAATTTTGTCACCCAAGAGTGGAATTTCAGGGGTGCCAGCTTGTATATCCAGAGGATATGGAGATGCAGCAGTTATGTTTGTGCACATAGAAAATCTCCAGAAGAATCCAGAAAGAGCAAGTGGGAAGATTTTGCCAAATCTCAACCATAGAGTAGGGTTGCTTTGCATAAAAACTGACCGATGTACGTTTTTAAAGGGAGGTTGTCTGCACAATATAAATATTCAAATCGATCACAGGCGCTCGGTGCACCCCTGGTGTTGCCAAACCGGTCACCTTCTCACTTGTTTTGTAATTATCACAGAATTGCTTGGCACACAGAACAAATGGGTGGTTTGAACACCGATTTTGTGCTGATGGACTCCCTTTAAGGCCACATTAACGCATCTGTGATTTCCAACCCAAACTCAACAGCCTTGGGGCTTGTGCACATGACTATTTTCGGTCCGAGTGCAAGCCGACAAAAAAAAAAAACACGGCGCTCTCTTGGGCGAATGTTGTTCTATGGGGCTGTGCACACGTCCGATATATATTTTTTCTGCCCTCGGACAGAGGTGGTCCAAGGAAGAAATATCGACTCATACCGGAGTTGGATCTGATTCAGATCACATTCCCCAATGGAAGTCAATGGAAAACGCAGATGTCGCAGAAAGGAGGAGATGGAGGATTCTCTTTTGGCGCCTTCACATCTGAGAGAATCGGATCATGCTATGCTTACACTATGAATACAGTTTGATAAGATTGTGATTTGCAGCACGGTGGCTCAGTGGTTAGCACTGCAGCCTTGCAGCGCTGGAGTCCTGGGTTTGAATCCCACCAAGGACAACATCTGCAAAGAGTTTATGTTCGCCCTGTGTTTGCGTGGGCTTCCTCCGGGTTCTCCGGTTTCCTCCCTCATTCCAAAGACATACTGATAGGTAATTTAGATTGTGAGCCCCGTCAGGGACAGTGATGATGATGTGTGCAAACTGTAAAGCGCTGCTGAATATGTTAGCGCTATATAAAAATAAAGATTATTATTTGCATAATCTGTTCGAGTCTCTCAGATGAGGAGAAACACTGCCTTGCGCACCAAACCTTATAGACCTGAGTGAGGCTGACAAGTTCGGGTCAGGGGACCTGTGACCAGTTTGTGCTCCAACAGCAACATCTGAACTGTATCTGCATTGTGTTAATTTCTGTTGCAAATTGAGCAAATACTTGTTGTGAATGTCCCCCAATCACTTAAATGAGGAAGTCAAAATCCGCAATCCTATTGTAGATTTTTGCAGGTTATTCTCCCTTTATTAATCTATTAATCCCCAGGTACTTCCAAGGCAGCGCTTCCCCTGTTCTTTTTCTGGTCTCTGTATTCTGGCGTGCACGGATGACTTTTTAGCACCTTACCACCAGGGCTGTGGAGTCGGTAAGCCAAACCTGCGACTCCGACTCCTCAATTTCCCTTACACCGACTCCAACTCCGACTCCGACTCCACGACTCCGACTCCCACACATATTGCTTATATTTAAGTGAAAAATTTATTGTAGTACAATGTGAACCTCAGACATTTAATCATTTTTATGATCCAATAATCAAGATGTTTAGATAGAACAGAATATATATTGGTGTACTACCCGGTTTTCATTCTTTTTGGTACAGATACGATATGGATAGACCGATATGGATAAATGGATAGATAGAGCAGATTTCTAATCTGCTTTTGCTATTGAAAACATTATCTATGAGCTCAAAAACCTTTCAGGTGATGCAGTTTTTTAAAAAGATGATCAGCTTTTGCAGCTGAAAAACGTATCCTCAAAAAACACAGGAAAAACGTTGTGTGTGAATGTAGCCTTAGATCAGGAATATAACAGCCATTTATAGGACATTTCATAACTTTCCCAAACTCCTATGAAAAAATATTCAGCACATCCTGCATTGAATTACTGTACCCAATTTATTATATATTTTAGGAGTCGGAGTCGGTCCATTTTATACCGACTCCAACTCCGACTCCGACTCCACCAAAATGAGCTCGGACTCCGACTCCGACTCCACGACTCCGACTCCACAGCCCTGCTTACCACTGTAGCGCTCACGTGTCCACATGTCCTGTGTACACAGAACTGTGGGGGACCGGTGAAGTTTTGCCGTGGGAACTTCAGGAACTTGGGAATATTACCATAAGAAATGTTACGTTTGAACTTGCGCTGTTTTGTTTGCATGGACATGGATGGGCCATGATGCCTACAACTACCATACTTTTGGCGTTTCTTTGAACAATATGGAAAATGAAAACTCAACTGTAGTTGCTATGGGCAACAAGAACATCAGAAATATGTTGACATCGGTCTCTACATTCCTCATTTATGAATGCTGTGGTCTTGTTGTCCATATCAACCAACCGGAATCCACGTGATGGAAGATGAAGTCTGTCCTCTGGATGCTATGGGCCTCAGTGACACTTTCTCTCTGATTAAACGGTATATAAAGACACAATAAAGAACAACTGATTCCGAGCTGAACTTCCAGGACGAAAGATAAGCACACAATAGGTGGACATTTGTCAGAGCTGGATCACAAGGAAAGTGGATCAGTTGCCTGTAGTAAACGCATCAGGTTTCTGCTTCCATTTCTGAAAAGGCCTCTGAAATATGGAAGCTAGTGGCTATGGGCAGCTGCTCCACTTTTCCGGTGTTTTCGGATCAGCCTTATATATGAAACTAGACCCCACTTTGATCCCATGATCACCACTCTCCCGCTAATTGACACCACATAATGTATTGTTTTTTTTCTTGTTCCTGCTGCAGCTGTGGTGATCTCAATATCCTTGAGATCATTGGTGCTGATCACCGGACTAGAGGCCTCTGTTTATGGTGATCTATACGTCATCTATAAATGCAGATTACGCCATCGCCATAAGGAGCTTCATTAACCTGCATGTTCTCTAACTTCAAATGCAAAGATTCCGCGTTCCAGAAAAATCTGTCGCAAAGCATAATTGACATATCCTGATGTATGCCCTTCACTTGTCCCTTTGTAACCCCTGTCCTCCTTCCTCCGCAGGCTGGTGTTTGGTATCCTGTACCCAGCATACAATTCATACAAAGCTGTAAAGACGAAGAATGTGAAAGAATATGTAAGTAGCGCTTTATACAATTCCCAGTTTCTAAGGCTTGCTCCATTTTCATATCTGGGTTCTTGGGATTGATGCCACAGTGCAGATGTTCTCACTGTCAAGGGAGGTGATGGTCTGCAGTTTTATCGTTTTCCAGAACCTGCGCTCCTGCCCATTTGCTGGCAGCTTTGTAGCTTTAGATATTATGTCTGTGTTTTTCAGACACAATGGGTTGGATCTATAACAGAAAAAAACAAACTTATGTATTAGAGCTGTACAATGGGAATAGGGAAACTCGTAGCACTTATAAATCCTGGTCTAAAGTACAGCAATGTACAAACTCCGGTGATTTATTCTTTTCTTTTACTTTAGGAAAGCATTAGCAATAAACAATTTATACTAGTGCTTTATGGTACGATGTATTATAAAGCTGCCTGACAGTGACCTTGATTTTATTCCCATGACTGTGTATAGGGGCGATGACTGTCGGTGGAGAATGTCAGATTTTTTGACTGCTGTTCGCAGTGTTCTACCAGTGATAAGCCACCGGTGGCTTTCTCATAGAGAACACAGGAGAACTTTCCTGACCAAGCTCACTTGTGTATGAGATAACGATCAGCCCAAACGGTCGGCCAAAGCATCGTTCTGCCAATTATAATCTAATGTATTTGCTAAGATAAAAGCTGGTTTCAGTTACTTATCTCCCCAGAGAATAAAAGGATCGTCCATTTGAAATTCCAATATCCTCTGTCTGGGGAAAGTCAGGAGGCCTCCATAAACCTCAGATGGTCAGCAGATCCAACCTAAATCTTGAGGTTTGGCTAACTTTGATCTAATGTGTTCTTTAGACTGACCTTTTTATATAAAATGTTTCTGGGCAGATCCTACAAACTTTAAAGGAATCTACCAGGAATGTAATGGCTATGGGCACTCACCCGTCATAGTTGTCTTGCTTTCGTTTTTTAGAGTGTGAATATACCCCCAACTAATTTGATTAATGTCGATTGAAGCTGCTGATATTGGCGGTCTCTAGCTATAGTGTGATGTTTATGGGGGGGCCTTCCAGTTCTCCTCACACATGTAAAGATATGGCATGTCTTATTTGAAACCATCAATCCTTGTGCTCTTGGCAATAAAAGCGACTACCAGAGGAATCTGGCAGCGGCTCTTGTAGAGAACATAGGAGCCGAGCGCTCCTGTGTATGGAGTAACCAGGAGAGATAACGGTCGCAAAACATTTGGCTGAACAAAGGTTTGGCCAATAACTCTCTGTTTGGTTCTGTGCTGGGGGGTAACTAACTAGTGCTAGAATCATTCCGTAGCATCTTTTTCCCTTCTCTTCGTAGAAATCGGTACTTATAGTGGGAGGATAGCTGTATGCTGACTTGCTTGTTGGCAATTTAGTAGGACTTTCAAATGTCAGGTTTGAAAACCCCATTCAGAAAAGAGTGTCATTATTGGACGGTCTGGATTTGCAAAATGTATTTAATGAAAGCTCCTAATTTGTCTTAGGTTTGCAATGTCCAGGAGTAGATTTTTCTCAGGTATCAGTTGATATTTTTTACTATTTTTTATCTTATTTTTAAAACAGGTGCATAATTGGAGAAATTGTGAAATATAGAGGCTCCTATACAGATTTGGGTGTGCAAGTCCAGGCAGAAAGCTCATCTTGTGAACATAGTCTAGTATCCCAACTCCTGTTACAACATTTGAAAATATCCAAGGGCAGAGGCCAGACCGCTCACATCTCCTTTTTCTGGGCCACCTACAATGGTATGGCAAAGCCAGGCAGCTGATACTAAGGCAGCTGCGTGTGAGGCTATCTTTAAATCCACAGAATTGGCAAAATTTAGCTTTTATCTTTCAAAGATTGAAGTAAACGGTTTGACCCATGAGCGCGGTTATTACAGTTACGTCCCTCCTTGTGCCCTTTCAGTGACTGATCTCTTCCAATGTGTGTGTATAGGGAGAGACCTGTCATTTCGAATAGTTATCTCGAGCCAAATTGTCTTCTACTGGCTTTTAAAGGGAATCTGTCACTTCATTTTTGGCCTGTGAGATGCGGCCACCGCCATCAGGGGCTTATCCACAGCATTCTGTAATGCTGTAGATAAGCCCCCGATGTAACCTGAAAGAACAGAAAAACGTGTTAGAATATACTTACCCCAGGGTCCGGTCTGATGGGTATTGCCATCCGGGCTGTCGCCTCCCATCTTCTAGCGATGACGTCCTCCTCGTTACTTTTGCCGCGTCTTCTGCGCAGGCGTACTTTATCTGCCCTGCTGAGGTCAGAGCAGAGTACTGCAGTGCACAGGCGCCGGGAAAGGTCAGAGAGGTCCGGCGCTTGCGCACTGCAGTACTTTACTCTGCCCTCAACAGGGCAGATAAAGTACGCCTGTGCAGGAGCCGCGGCAGAAGTAAGGAGGAGGACGTTATCGCTAGAAGATGGAAGGCAACGGACCGGACGGCAACACCCATCGGACAGGGCCGGACCCCGGGGTGAGTATAATCTAACTCGTTTTTCTTATCTTTCAGGTTACATCTGGGGCTTATCTACAGCATTACAGAATGCTATGGATAAGCCCCTGATGGCGGTGGCCGCATCTCACAGGCCAAAAATGAGGTGACAGATTCCCTTTAAATATATTCTCTGAAACTCAACATTATTTCAGAAAAAATCCTAATGCTAGCCTGGTTCAGTCAGCATGAATCCAAGATGCCAGAAGTTTGAAAGATCATAAAATTAAGAACGCAGCGCTATTATGGTTCGGGCATCATGATTCGGCTTACTGTGAATCGTAATTAGTAATGGATTGTTAATTTCGACAAATTGGATGCATACTTCACAATTGCCTACTGATTCAGTGGAAAACAATGGAATGGAATTATCCAGCGCTGCTCACTTCTTCTTTGGAAGTGACTGGTGTAGATTGTTAGGACCCTAAATGTTGATGCTTCTACCGGGCATGTTTGTACCATCACCCCCATCTCAAATTGGTGATCCCAAGTTTAAATAACCCGTGTATGATCATTTAAATGTGATCCCATACATTGAGACTCCCTTGGTAGTTAAAGATGTGAAGGGTTAATCCTTCTACAATTTAACATGGAGACTTCCTGACATGATTATTCCAAATAAATGAGCATACGGAATTCCCAAGGATAAGGAAGCCAGATGGTCTTGCTCTCACATGTGAATCTTGTTGCAGCAATAACATGCATACAAGAAGACACGTTCTTGCCAATAATAATTGAGCAAAACTCCCTTTCGGGCCTCAGTCATAATTTTAGATCAAAATTGCTTCCCATATCCCGACATTTCTCCTCTTTTTTTTTTTTTTGGCAGAACATTTGATGGGTCTAAAGAAAAACTGCTGCAGGATTCACAAGACTTGATAAACACGAGGTTGGCGAGTCTAGTTGTTTATCGCAATTGTAGGAGGAAATGTTTGTGGCTTTGTGTTTTATTATCTTGTACCAGTTCACCCTGTTATGTCTTGTTTTGTGTTTGTACTGTAGAATTGCCTTTGTTCCGATTTTTATTCTTTTGTTGTTTATTTTCTGCTTTTACATTTACCATAAATAAGAAATGTCAATAATATTAGTTTGAATTTTTATTTTGCATTTTTTTTTTTTTTTTTTTTTTTTTTAGTAAGGCTGGATGCTTGGGTAATTTTTATTGCTCTTGGAAAGATTCAGGAAGTCTTCATTCTCAAATTCTGTATCCGTATAGTTCATTCAGTTGTGTACCTTTTTTTTTTTTTTTAAGAAATGTTTAGGAAATAAAGTACTGTTTTTTTTTTTTTTTTTTTTTTTTTTTTTTTTTGTTGTTTTTTCCCCCTAAAGATTGACAGCAATTTTTTAGAGATTCTTACAGACAAGGTTTTCTGAGAATAGTTTTTTAAGTTAGGTTTCTTACTTCTGGAGGAAAGCCAGCTATAGGCGTAGAGGGTAGCTACTATGTCCAATCTATTAAAGGATTATTCCCAAAAACAAAATTCTCCCAAATTCGTAGGACAGTCTATAACTTCTGACCACTACTGACCACTATGTCCCTGGCAATCTTAAGAATAAGGCTCTGGAAACAAAGAACGGACTCTGCAGCCTAGTCTTAAATGGAGCGAGGTGCATGCTTGGCCTTCATAGCATTCATTGTCTGTAGGACAAGGAAGAGAACGAGTATTCGCACCTCCACTCCATTTAAGACTGGGCTGCAGAGCCTCATTTCTGAGGTTATAGGACTCGGTTCTAGGGATTGCTGGAGCTCCCCGTGGTCTGGAACCCAGCGATAATTCAAGGTAGCCTCTATCCTATGGATAGGAAATAACTTTTTGTTTTTTTGTCTTTGCAATAGCCTTTTAAACAGCCATAAAACATGACTTGGGATTTTAGCCAAGCCAGCATCTACTCCAAATATAAAAGTTCTTTTCGGAGAAGTATCCTTTTGGAGACCCTGTCTAGCTGTGTAAAATCCCCATTTAAATTTCTAAGTATCTTAAGGGGTCACACATTGATGTACAGGGGAACGGACAAGAATTGGCTTTAGATAAATATTGTTTTTTTTTTTTTCCATTTTAAGTTAGTTTACAACCTTGAATGGCACATTTCAAACGTGACATTTTATGGTCATTTTGGAAATGTTTTTTCCATTTTCATTCTTTAACTCGCCAATTCTAGACATTTGCTGGGTTTCTCTGCAATCCTGTGTACTTTCAGTTGTATCCTTAATGTCCAGACCTAAGCTTGCGAGATATGAATATTTTATATGAGACCATGTCCCACAGTACTCAGCAGCCAATGCAGAACAAAACTGAAATTCCCACAACTGTCAATCAGAAAACAGGAGTAGGTTAATCAGTGCAGAGATTTGTTTTTCTCATTTCAAGCCTTGGTCTGTTTCTCAGGCCATCCGGTTTTCCGTGTGTCCGATGAGAGTTGCATTTTCTTGCCGTCTAGCTTTGCAGATAAGAGCACACGTTGGCGGACGGCCAGATTGGAACTCTGGAAACTCCAACCCTAATTTGCTTAATTAGGATGGTGGTAAAAACATGGGGAACGCTTTTCCGTGCCGCCTTATCTCTGTCTTCAATGCTGATAAATTAAAACAATGTACTGTATTTCAGGACTACTGGCCACATGAAGGTATAAGATTATTTATTGTACAATTTACCAAAATTTCATAAATTTTCAGGATCTGATGGTTGATAAGTCACTCATTTTTGGATTGGGTGTAAAACATTAAGAAGCAATGTTTGGGTTCTAAGTGACTTTGCAATTTGGATAATAAACAGTTCTTGTAGAAGGGATTCGTACTAATGTCTTTAGCACTGCAAAGCAACAGTGCTAACCACTGACCCACCACTCTGATGGATCATCAATATTTAAACCTCGCTCACAATTCAGATAGCTGAAAGCTTAACCATGGTGTTTGGGCACTCGTTCAACCAACCGATACATCCCCAACTCTACCATACATGTTGTTCTCTGATAGTCACTGTCAGAAATCTCTGATGGAGGCTTGTCTCTTGGCGAACAAATTTATCATCAGTCCAGAATTGTACATGCCAAATCCTTCTCTCCCCTACATAATTTTTTGAGTGACAGTCAAGAAAGCGCTTATACACATAATACTGTTGTCTGAACCCGTTGATATTTGTCGATTTGGCCAACGTTTTGCAAGGTCAGAAAATATTCCTATATATCGTAGAGTAGAGAACCTACTTCTTAAAAGGGTTGTCCAACCTTGGGGTACAAATCTGCAGTATTATTTTAGAATCTGTGGATCAATAAAAAACTGTTGCAGATGTGGACGTATAAATTAAAGGAGTATTCCAGTCTTCAGAAATGATCACCTACCCATTAGATTTATAATTGTGTGATCGGTCTTGGTACCACCACCGTGATCCCCTCTGATATCTAATATTGTGCATATGCCCATAAGCATCATAAGTCCATGACTAAAAGAACCAAGCGCAGCAGGCCACATGTCAATTTGATTCCTCTTGTCCTTGAAGAAAAGGGCACACTGGTGAGAGTCACACAGGTGGCACCCACACCTATATAACAAGTACCACCTATCTGCTGGATAGGTGATAAATTATGGAGGCTGGATTGCCCTCTAAAGAGAACCTGCCATCAGATTCATTCTGTCCGAATCATGAGCAGCAGTCGGGTGAGCCAAGCAGTTTGATTGCAGCTAGAGTAAGCATATTTTGAAAAGCCATCTTGGCTGACTAGTTTGAGGCAAGTCCCCAGACGGTTTTTATCTGCCCCAATCAAGTTGACCGACAGGTCTTTCTCTGTTTTGACCTGTCAGTCAAAAAGAGTAAGTGAGGAGAAGCCACCAGGGATCTGCCTCTAGGATTAGTCCTCGGCTGGCTTTTCCAGTCTATTGCTGCAGTAGCACAGCTGAGGTCCGATTCCAAACCATGGACAGACCGAAGTTTCCTTTAAGGAAAAATATTATGCAATGAATCTACACACAGAATATTATTCACATCTTGGACTGATTTTTTTATTTCGGAAAATGTATGAAACCGATCTTATTTTTACGTGAATTTAGCTAGAAAAAAAAATCCCACATTCTCATTTCTCCTTGCTTTAAATCGTTCCTTTCATGGAATCCGTTTGTTCCTTGGTGGAAAATGGAGAAGTGTACATGTTGAGGAGAATAGATGTTTGGTTAAATAATTCATAGATCCTGCATCTCGAAAAGCTTCCAGAGGACATAGGTAGCCGCCAGGGCTCACATTCCTGAAGACAAATAACGTGAGAGCACACAACGGCGACATTTAAAGTACATACAGAAAGTGGAGCAGAAAGGCTTCATTTACATATAAATAGTTTCAGAATCCAGGTCAGGAATT
Organism: Dendrobates tinctorius; assembly: GCF_039654945.1. Classification (NCBI taxonomy): domain Eukaryota; kingdom Metazoa; phylum Chordata; class Amphibia; order Anura; family Dendrobatidae; genus Dendrobates; species Dendrobates tinctorius. The sequence goes on from NW_027361823.1 coordinate 29,675,924, forward strand.
TGTGACAGTCGGTCTGATTGATGAGGTCTCCAGCTGTCCATATGATAAGTTTATATGTGCAGCTGTGACTCAATTACAACAATGCAATCATTGCGCTAATCTCTAATGTGAGGGTCCTGCTAAACACTTTATATAGAGTTTCCCATTGCTATATCAAAGTGGGAAAAAACACCTTGGGTTTTTTAACGACGTTAATTTTCCATAAAAACAGCTTTTCCTGTGGTCAGCGCTAGTAACAGGCTGGGAAAAAGTTTAATGATCTGTAGTGCCGAGACCATGGAAATGGTGGCGCTGTCTGTTTTCCTCTAATCTAATGTCACCCTATTAATGACCATCAACATGTTAAAATAATTGCTAGTACTGTCTTGATGTTTGCAAGAGTAATTTCTTTTAATCTGAGCATGTATATGTTTTTAAGTTAAGGATCTGAGGACTTTTAATTGGGAAATTGCTTGGTTTTGGTTATAGGTCACAAGCCAGGTAGACAGAGCCTGGTAAAGAACTTTAAAGAGCGTTGTTAAATCAGACTCAATTTGAAGACTCGTGTTTTGGGACGTTGTACCTCCTCAGTGCAAAGTATGATTACACATTCCCTTTAAAGGAACGATATTGACTTTTTAGGATTGCTACTTCCAATAAATGGCACTAGAATGCAAGTTCTCCTCCTCTCTGATGCCACTTTTCCCACCAGCCTTCTGGGTTCTGTGGTGTATGGTTTATATGTGATTAAGGGAATGTTTCCCCTTTATTTCCAGGGCCATAATTGTTACGTGTTACAGAACCACTTGGCACCCAGAATATGTTGTGCAGTTATATGTATGTATAATAGGTTCTATGTGAGATGCATGTCCCTAATGCATCAGCCCACAGGCTGCGCCCCTGGGCGGAGGGGACACGATATTCTCCTTTTGTCCGCCCTCCCCCCACCTTTGTAATTCCCACAGTAAACATCGTCAGGCTCCGGCCACCTGTGGCTTTTGTAATGCATGTCTGGCCTGCCGCTTTTCTATTGGCCTGCCCTCTGTATCTGTGTGATATATTCTGTGTCCTGTTAGTAAAGTGTTGTCAGACTGGAAATACATGGAGAAGCAGTGATCTTTTATATGCGCCCATGTAACCAAGGAATTCCAGTCAGCGTCATTCATTCAGACACCAGCCAATGCCGGGCGGACATACGAAAACATGGGGTGGTATTGAAAGAGGTACCCCAGCCTGGGTAGACCCCGTTACAATAATGTTTTCTATATAAAGGGGCACAGAAGAAAACTAACACCTGTCTCAACATCAGTGGAGCAGCACCAACTGGAGGGAGAGCTCAGTTAAAAAAAATAAAAAAACATGTAGGGTCATGTCCTCTGTAAATCAGGTTTTTGAGATTTTTTTTTTTTTTTTTTATAAAAAAATCAAATAAACATTGCCAAAAAAATGGTAAAAATACACATGACAAAAAACTAATTTAAACAATAGGATGTGTTTTCTGATTCCACATTTCCTTTTAATATGCAGAGCGTAAATAGGCTGGGAATGTAGTTCCATTTATTTTAAGTAGACATCCTAAATGTCAACTGACCCTTTAACTAGCCTTGCCGTATGACTTAGACTTTCTGGTTTGGCCTCTTACCCTACTTAGATTTTCTCTTGAAGCATACCTGTGTTTTCACAAAACCTGTTGCAAAGCAGAAAATTAAAACTGGTCAAACACCTCCAATAACTGTGCAAATTATGTTTTGTAACTTGTCATCCATTGTTTTTAAGTGAGTAATTTCCTTTCATTAATTTGGAAGGAGCTGGATGTTTCTTTGATTTTCACCTACCATTGTCTTTCTTGCCCAATAGTGAAAACCCACCTCTGTTATGTCTTCCTTTCTCTCTCACTGCTCATATACTCTCCTATAATCCATTTCTGCTTCTTTGCTGTTAAACACTGATTATACTTAACAGGCAGAATGTTGTACCAAAAGGAGACTGTTGGCCCCCATACCTTTTAAGCCTTTAAGACCACCATTGTACATCCCAGTCCCCAATGAAGGGTTTGGTGGAGTATGAAGCACAGAGGGATACATAAAGTGCATGTATACTAATGCCAGAAGTCTCGCCAACAAAATGGAGGAATTGGAGTTAATGTTGTTGGAACATAATTATGACATGGTGGGGATATCTGAGACATGGCTGGACGAGAGCCATGACTGGGCTGTTAATTTACAGGGCTATAGTCTGTTCAGAAATGACCGTACAAATAAGCGAGGGGGGGGCGTGTGTTTATATGTAAAATCATCCTTAAAACCCATCCTTCGTGATAATATATATGAATCTAATGAAAATGTAGAGTCCCTGTGGGTAGAGATAAGGGGAGGGGGGAAAAATAATAAATTACTGATAGGGGTTTGTTATAAATCTCCAAAAATAATGGAAGCTACAGAGAATATCCTCATAAAGCAAATAGATGAAGCAGCGACTCAAGGAGAAGTCATTATTATGGGGGACTTCAACTACCCTGAAATACATTGGGGAACCGAAACCTGCAGTTCCAGCAAAGGTAATAGGTTTTTGACTACTATGAGAGACCATTACCTTTCACAACTGGTTCAGGACCCAACAAGAGGGGGGCACTGCTAGACCTAATATTAACCAACAGGACAGACCGCATATCCCTGTCGGAGTCGGAGTCGGTGTAAGGGAAATTGAGGAGTCGGAGTCGCAGGTTTGGCTTACCGACTCCACAGCCCTGTATGAAACGACGACCAATCAGTTTGGCTGCATTTGACTGCATCTGAGCACACAGTATGGCTCTGAATGCCTCAGAATTCATTCGGCTGCTTCTGTCCTGTCACATCATCAATAAACACTAGTGACCCAGTGGCACTGGCAGCCATGCATGCCCAAGCCATCACACTGCCTCTGCCGTGTTTTACAGATGATGTGGTATGCTTTGGATCATGAGCTTTCACCATACTTTTCTCATTCCATCATTCTGGTAGAGGTTGATCTTGGTTTCATCTGTCCAAAGAATGTTCTTCCAGAACTGTGCTGGCTTTTTTAGATGTTTAGCAAAGTCCAGTCTAGCCTTTTGATTCTTGATGCTTATGAGTGGCTTGCACCGTGCAGTGAACCCTCTGTATTTACTTTCATGCAGTCTTCTCTTTATGGTAGGTTTGGATATTGATACGCCTACCTCCTGGAGAGTGTTGTTCACTTGGTTGGCTGTTGTGTAGGGGCTTCTCTTCACCATGGAGATTATTCTGCGATCATCCACCACTGTTGTCTTCCGTGGGCGCCCAGGTCTTTTTGCATTGATGAGTTCACCAGTGCTTGCTTTCTTTCTCAGGATGTACCAAACTGTAGATTTTGCCACTCTTAATGTTGTAGCAATTTCTCGGATGTTTTTTTTTCTGTTTTTGCAGCCTATGGATGGCTTGTTTCACCTGCATGGAGAGCTCCTTTGACTGCATGTTTCCTTCACAGCAAAACCTTCCAAATGCAAGCACCATACCTCAAATCACCTCCAGGCCCTTTATCTGCTTAATTGAGTGACATAATGAAGGGATTGGCCACACCTGTCCATGAAATAGCCTTGGAGTCAATTGTCCAATTACTTTCGGTCCCTTTAAAAAACAGGGTGGCACATAAGGAGCTGAAACTCCTAAACCCTTCATCCAATTTTAATGTGTATACCCTCAAATGAAAGCTGAAAGTCTGAACTTCAACTGCATCAGAATTGTTTTGTTTAAAATTCATTGTGGTAATGTCTAGAACCAAAATTAGAAAAATGTTGTCTCTGTCCAAATATATATGGACTTATGTGTAGCGGTGTACACTGTCACTTAGCGCAAAAGTTTGGAGACTTTTGAAAGTTTTTTTTTTTTTTTTTTTTTTTTTTTTTTTTCCCCCCACAACAGAAAATGGCTATGGTGGTTTGTTTTCTTTTTCAGGAGAAAGTCTTGTTTTTGTAACTCTACACAATCTCTTTTATATTAAACTCTATTTGGTTATTTGGCATGATTATTGAAAACCAGGAGAATCCTAATATCCATCCAGATGGATGAAGCACAAAAATCCATTACCTTAGGTGTTACACTTGTCAGTCATCCAGCATCATTGTAGCTGAATTTTAAATGAGAAGAAAAATACATATTTTATGCATTTTACAGGTGTATCTGGACCAAAAAGGGCAAAGTAAGAGATTGAGAAATGCTGAGCTGCAGAAAGCGTTTTCATCCATGGTTTAGTTTGGTGCCCTAGACCTGTATCTGGTTTAGTTCCTAGATACTTTGACCTAGGCAAAGTGGTTTGTTAGTGACTCTGGTACTCCGCATCCAGGGCACGTTCCCTACTGCCTCCTCCTCAGCTGATCGATGCCTCGGAGTTGATTAATAGTGCCAGAATCTGGAATAGTAAATGGGTCCATATCTTAACAGGTAACTTACTTTTGTGCCCTGTTTTACGTTCCTCTAATATTCCACATTTGATGTAAGGATTAGCACTCCATCCATTCAGGAGATATCAGGTTCTTTTTTTTTCCCCTTCTAATTACGATAACGTGATTTTGTTGGCTATAGGAGTAAATGGACAAATGAGAATTCTGTCAGAACATCTCTCCATGGAGACTGGATATAATTTTCTCTTATTTTGAATGATAAAATTACATTTTGCTAGGATACAGAAACTAGGCTGGTGCGTCAGTTACACGTTACCATGGAAACTAGCGTAAATGAAGCTTGATGGTAAGGTGAAAATTCGCCTTCCTGCTAGTGTTCGCTTCTAGCCTTACAATAATCTTTCTTTTTTTTTTAAAGGAGCTCACAAGAAAAGTGGACATTTTTCTTTTTATTTTCATCTGTTATTTTTTACTTTTATGTTAAGCTACTAGTTATTTGGGTGTGTATGTATGTGTATATACAGATAATCGTATATACACACACACACGCTTCTCGCAAAATTAGAATATCATCAAAAAATTTCAGTTCTTCAATACAAGCAGTGAATCTCATATATTATATTGAGTCATTACAGACAGTGATCTATTTAAAGTGTTTATTTCTGTTAATGTTGATGATTATGGCTTACAGCCAATGAAAACCCAAAAGTCATTATCTCAGTAAATTAGAATACTTTATAACACCAGCTTGAAAAAATGATTTTAAAATCCGAAATGTTGGTCTACTGATTTGTATGTTCAGTAAAGCACTCAATACTTGGTCGGGGCTCCTTTTGCATCTATTACTGCGTCAATGCGGCGTGGCATGGAGGCGATCAGCCTGTGGCAGTGCTGAGGTGTTATGGAAGCCCAGGTTGCTTTGATTGCAGCCTTCAGCTCATCTGCATTGCTGGGTCTGGTGTCTCTCATCTTCCTCTTGACAATACCCCATAGATTCTCTATGGGGTTAAGGTCAGGTGAGTTTGCTGCCAATCAATCACAGTGATACTGTTGTTTTTTAACCAGGTATTGGTACTTTTGGCAGTGTGGACAGGTGCCAAGTCCTGCTGGAGAATGAAATTTCGATCTCCACGAAGCTTGTCAGCAGAGGGAAGCATGAACTGCTCTAAAATTTCCTGGTAGATTGCTGCGCGGACTTTGGTCTTGATAAAACACAGTGGACCTACACCAGCAGATGATATGGCTCCCCAAACCATCACTGATTTGTGGAAACTTCACACTAGACCTCAAGCAGCTTGGATTGTGGCCTCTGCACTCTTCCTCCAGACTCTGGGACCTTTATTTCCAAATGAAATGCAAAATTTACTTTAATCTGAAAACAATACCTTGGACCACTGAGCAACAGTCCAGCTCTTTTTCTCCTTGGCCCAGGTAAGACGCTTCTGGCGTTGTCTATTGGCCATGAGTGGCTTGACACCAGGAATGCGACACTTGCAGCCCATGTCCTGGATATGTCTGTGTGTGGTGGCTCTTGAAGCAATGACTCCAGCAGCAGTCCACTCCTTGTGAATCTCTCCCAAATTTTTGAATGGCCTTTTCTTAACAATCCTTTCAAGGCTGCGGTTATCCCGGTTGCTTGTGCACCTTTATCTACCACACTTTTTCCTTCCACTCAACCTTCCATTAATATGCTTGGATACAGCACTCTGAGCAGCCAGCTTCTTTATCAGTGACGTTTTGTGGCTTACCCTCCTTGTGGATTGTGACAATGACTGCCTTCTGGACATCTGTCAAGTCAGTAGGTCTTCCCCATGATTGTGGAGCCTACTGAAAGACTATGGGACCTTTTTAAATGCTTAGGAAGTCTTTGCAGGTGTTTTTTGTTAACCAAAAAGTCATTATCTCAGTAAATTAGATTTTCATTGGCTGTAAGCCATAATTATTAACAATAACAGAAATAAACACTTGAAATGGATCACTCCGTAAAGATTCTATATATTATATGAGCTTCACGTTTTGTATTGAACTGAACTTTTTGCTATTCTAATTTTGTGTATGTGTGTGTATATGTGTGTGTGTGTGTGTGTGTATATATATATATATATATATATATATATATATATATATATATATATATATATATATATATATATATATATACAGTGCCTACAAGTAGTATTCAACCCCCTGCAGATTTAGCAGGTTTACACATTCGGAATTAACTTGGCATTGTGACATTTGGACTGTAGATCAGCCTGGGAGTGTGAAATGCACTGCAGCAAAAAAGAATGTTATTTCTTTGTTTAATTTTTTTTTAAATTGTGAAAAGTTTATTCAGAGGGTCATTTATTATTCAACCCCTCAAACCACCAGAATTCTGTTTGGTTCCCCTAAAGTATTAAGAAGTATTTCAGGCACAAAGAACAATGAGCTTCACATGTTTGGATTAATTATCTCTTTTTCCAGCCTTTTCTGACTATTTAAGACCCTCTCCAAACTTGTGAACAGCACTCATACATGGTCAACATGGGAAAGACAAAGGAGCATTCCAAGGCCATCAGAGACAAGATCGTGGAGGGTCACAAGGCTGGCAAGGGGTACAAAACCCTTTCCAAGGAGTTGGGCCTACCTGTCTCCACTGTTGGGAGCATCATCCGGAAGTGGAAGGCTTATGGAACTACTGTTAGCCTTCCACGGCCTGGACAGCCTTTGAAAGTTTCCTCCCGTGCCGAGGCCAGGCTTGTCCGAAGAGTCAAGGCTAACCCAAGGACAACAAGGAAGGAGCTCCGGGAAGATCTCATGGCAGTGGGGACATTGGTTTCAGTCAATACCATAAGTAACGTACTCCACCGCAATGGTCTCCGTTCCAGACGAGCCCGTAAGGTACCTTTACTTTCAAAGCGTCATGTCAAGGCTCGTCTACAGTTTGCTCATGATCACTTGGAGGACTCTGAGACAGACTGGTTCAAGGTTCTCTGGTCTGATGAGACCAAGATCGAGATCTTTGGTGCCAACCACACACGTGACGTTTGGAGACTGGATGGCACTGCATACGACCCCAAGAATACCATCCCTACAGTCAAGCATGGTGGTGGCAGCATCATGCTGTGGGGCTGTTTCTCAGCCAAGGGGCCTGGCCATCTGGTCCGCATCCATGGGAAGATGGATAGCACGGCCTACCTGGAGATTTTGGCCAAGAACCTCCGCTCCTCCATCAAGGATCTTAAGATGGGTTATCATTTCATCTTCCAACAAGACAACGACCCAAAGCACACAGCCAAGAAAACCAAGGCCTGGTTCAAGAGGCAAAAAATCAAGGTGTTGAAGTGGCCTAGTCAGTCTCTTGACCTTAACCCAATTGAACACTTGTGGAAGGAGCTCAAGATTAAAGTCCACATGAGACACCCAAAGAACCTAGATAACTTGGAGAAGATCTGCATGGAGGAGTGGGCCAAGATAACTCCAGAGACCTGTGCCGGCCTGATCAGGTCTTATAAAAGACGATTATTAGCTGTAATTGCAAACAAGGGTTATTCCACAAAATATTAAACCTAGGGGTTGAATAATAATTGACCCACACTTTTATGTTTAAAATTTATTAAAATTTAACTGAGCAACATAACTTTTTGGTTTGTAAGATTTATGCATCTGTTAATAAATCCTGCTCTTGTGTGAAGTTTGAAGGCTCTAACTTATTTGCATCTTATCAAACCTGCTAAATCTGCAGGGGGTTGAATACTACTTGTAGGCACTGTGTATGTATGTATATATATATATATATATATATATATATATATATATTTTTTTTTATTAGATAGTTTTGAAATCTAAATGAATCCTTTACAATTTATCCCATAAGTAAGGTGAATTTTGTAGAATTGAATGAAAACCTGAATGAAAAAAATATCAAAATTGTACATTTTTCTTTTCTAGCATGTTATTTGCATCTGAATACAATAAGGCTAAGTGCACACGTTGCAGAAAATTTCTGCTCAAAAACCTGAATCCCTTCCCAGAAACCGCACCTATTTTTCCCACGGCGTTTTTTGCGCGTTTTTGATGCGTTTTTTTTCCGCAGCGGTTTCTAAAAGCATGGGAGAAGCCTAAACCACGGAAAAATCCGCAAAATTAATGTGCATGCTGCGTTTTTTACAGCGATGCGTTTTTTTCGCGGTAAAAAACGCATCAATGTGCACAAAAAGTGCAAAATGCATAGAAAAGACTGTGCAGCTTATTTTTAGCGGTTTTATAGTGAAAACCGCGGTAAAAACCGCTAAAAAAACGCTGTGTGTGAACACAGCCTAAATGTGCAGATTTTGCTTCATGGTTTTTCTCTGTAATTACACATGATTTTCAGATGTCCAGGCCATTCATTTCGGGTACAAATGATTAGCGTGTTGGAGCCTCTGCGATCTGACCTCTCTTCTGTAGTTGCGATGTTCGCCATACTTGGGTTAATGTTGCTTGGGATTTGGTGCCTTGGGGAGAATGAACGCAGCAGATCTATATTTTGCTCTTTAAGTTCTTGGTCATAAACTACATATAGAAGTATGGGAAAAGCTTTGCACGGATATCCACACAGTTCTAATGTAGCGTTGAATGTGGAAATGTCCTGGAGGTCAAGGCTCTTGGAGAACACAGAGGGAGTCGTGACTAAACTATTTTAGATAAAAACAAATGCATACGGTGTATACTTTTTATGCATAAGTTACTGTATATTAATATATCCTATTTATAAGCAATATCAGGGGGGAGATGTGTGAACTGTGGACATTAGGTCCACAGTTCAGACATCTCTCCTGAGCCTATGCTTTTTATCTGAAAATAAATTCACTTCAGAACGGTGAGTGCCATCCCTTTTTTTGTTCTTTATCATACAAAAGAATTCACCACTAAGATTCTTGTTGGAGCGTTGGGAGGCCCCCATACACATTACATGACAGGCTGATGCCCCCAAAATCGTCAAGTAAGGCTGGTTTTACACTTGCGTTTTTGCGCTGTTTTTTTGCGCAAAAAAGCATGCGTTTTTTTCCCTATACTTTACATGGTTGCGCATACGCATGCCTTTGTACGCGTTTGTATGCGCATGTGTTTTTTTGTAGTGTGCGCTCGGGCGCACAAAATGCATCTTGTTACATTTTTTGTGCGTCCGACTTGTCCCAAAAAAAACGCATGCGCACACAATGCGTTTTTTCCACCCAAACACCCATTATAGTCTATGGGTGCGCTGACGTGCACATGGTAATGCGCACGTCAGCGCAAAAAAAAGCATGCGTTTTTTTTAAATAACATACGCAAAACCGCAAAAAAAGCGCACAAACGCATGATGCATTTTTTATGTGCGTTTGCACTGCGCACAGTGCGAAGCGCAAAAAAACGCGAGTGTGAAAGTAGCCTTAGTCCAATTTTTTAAAAAAATATGCCTCAATATAGAGCCTCTGGGCAGATGGGTCAGACCTTTTGCAATGTGCCGCTTACTAGGGAAGTTTTTTGGGGGGTTTATTTTGCACCTTATCTCATGTATCTATTAAGATCTGGCGTACATGTGCCATATATGACACTTGATGAGGTTGACAGTTGAACAATGACCTTTTCGTTTTAATCTACAACATTAATCTTTATCTTTTCCTAACCTAGAAATGAATCTATAATGATCTTTCCAGGTTTTAGGAGGCTCCCTTGAGTGGTGTCTTAGAATCTACATTATCGTCTAATTCTGTCTGTAACGGAAATCCTGCGTCACTGATTGGTCGCAGCCCGCCAGGCGCGACCAATCAGCGACAGGCGCAGTCCGGCCACGAATTGGCGCAACACACGAACGACGCACGCCACCGCTACCGCCAGTTGCCGTGGGTCATCTCCTGCCACACGGAGGTCAGCGGCGACGCAGCCGGGAGATGACCGGCGCCTGCTCAATGTGCGGATGGTACCCAGGGTCTGGAGGAGAGGAGACCCTGGGTACCATAAACCTGTAAAAAAAAAAAAATAGAATTAAAATGAAAAATAGTGATATACTCCCCTTCCGACAGCAGTTTCAGTAATGCTTTGCGTGAAAGACCGCTGATGACGTCGCGCTCTCGCGAGTGGCGTCATCTCCGGTCCTTCGTGCTAAGCATTACTGGGACCGGAAGATGCTGGGAGCGTGGAGAGATCGGGGGCTGTCGGAAGGTGAGAATAACCTTCTTTTTTTTTTTTTTTTAAATTATTTTTTACATTCTATCTTTCACTATTGATGCTGCGTAGGCATCAATAGTGAAAAGTTAATCACAATCCTAGAATACCCGATGCGTTAGAATCGGGCCACCATCTAGTGGTATAATATGATGGATGATCCAGTGGAGAAATATTTACAGTCCATTTCATTCTATTTTTCTTGTTTCTGTAATCCAGTCCTGTATTCGGGTTTTCCTCCATTCAGCATGACATCGTTGTGTCTGCTTTCCAATTTGCTTCCAGCCGCATGAGCCAGTGTATAATGAATTCCTGAGGACGTACTACATGTCTGTGGGGTTTCATTGGCTCTGCAATTCCATTTCCCACTGAGCAGTTTCTGATATCATGCTTCGCTTCCACATCCAGTGATTGCACACCCGCTCTTGGAAGAATACCTTCACGTTATCAAGTGTTTTATTTCTGATGGACTGTGGATAACTCAGCCTTACATTATATTGATGGTGAAAAAAAACCCTTAAAATCCTTGACTTAGCTACTTGGGGTTATTTGCTATAAAAGTGTACAGCGGCCGAGAATCTTCCAGCGATCTAGTGCCTTTGTCTCAGGCACCCTTCTTTAGTACAGCCAGAATATTACCTGTTCAGATAGATCTACGTGGTTTTGCTTTTTCTACAATTTGTTTGAAATTGTGGTTTGTAAAAATGACAGAATACTCCTATCCATCTATGGGCAATTTCACCTCTGTCTTTTACTGTAATCATCGCAATTTTCTACATGTTTTATTGTATTAAAAGAAAAAAATGAAATAATTGGATGGCAGCTCGATCAGAGGCATAATTACTGTGTATACTTAAGTATAAACCGAGATTTTCAGCCTGTTTTTTAGGCTGAAAGTGCCCCTATCCGCTTATACTTGAGTCATTGTCCCAGGGGGGCGGTGGGGGAGGGGGAGCGCAGGAGTTGGCGGCTGTCAGATCATACTTGCCCCCTCCTGGCGCGGTCTCTGCACTTCCCTGCTTCTCACATGGTCGCCGCCGCCAGAAGCTCTTCCAGCGTTCAGCGGTCACATGGTAACGCTCATTAAAGTAATGAACATGCATGTGACTCCACTCCTATAGGCGTGGAGGGGCATATTCATTATTTTAATGAGCGGTACCACATGACCACTGAACACTGGAAGGAGCTGCCGGAGACCATAGGAGAAGCAAGTGCATAGATGCACCAGGAGGGGTTGAGTATGATGGGGACGACTGGAGGGGGGGGGGAGCCATGTGATATTGTCCCCATTCCACAGTCGCGCGCCGCTCTGTCCTCCGCGTCCTCTGGCTCTGACGTTCAGGGCAGAGGTCGCGATAGGGTGGTTAGTGCGCGCCCTCTGCCTGAACAGTCACTGCAGAGACCCGGAAGACAGAGCGGTGGTGGAACGGGGACAGGTGAATATCGCAGGTGCTGGGGCCCTGAGCCAACCACACACTGACATCTGTCTGGCCCCCATAGCGCGCCGGGGTCCCCGCCTACTCAGGACATTGGCACCTGTCCTCCAGCGACAAGAGGTAAAATATGTCTTTTTTTTTTTTTTTTTTTAAACCGCAGCAGCATATGGTGCATCTATATCTATGGAGCATCTTATGGGGCCATTAACCTTTTATGCAGCATTTTATGGGGCATATTTTAATATGGAGCATCTTATGGGGCCATTATTAACTTTTGTGAGGCATTATATGGGGCATATTTTTTGTATGACGCATCTTATGGGGCCATCATGAACTGTATGGAGCATTATATGGGGCTCCTGATTCAATATGGATATTCAAAAACATTTATCCTACTGATGTCTCAATTTTACTTTTATTGGCATCTATTATTATTTTCTAAATTTACCAGTAGCTGCTGCATTTCCCACCCTAGGCTTATACTCGAGTCAATAAGCTTTCCCAGTTTTTTGTGACAAAATTAGGGGCCTTGGCTTATGCTCGGGTCGGCTTATGCTCGAGTATATACGGTACTTATGGAAAAGCAGTGGTCTTAGCTCTGGAATGTGGGGGAAAGTGTCTGTTGTTTTCATAGTCATGTGAAATAGGTATTTAGATACGAACAATGTAATATAAAATTTATCATTATAAATTTTATATCATTATCTAAAAGTAGTAATTAAGAAAGATGTAATGTGACCCGAAGCATAAAAAATATACATTATGTACACTTTCTATTGGTTAGAATGAATATGGCTGCTTAGTATTTACATTGTACGCTTTTTTTTTTTTTTTTTTTCTGGTTAATAAACATGTGTATATAATATATATTTCTATGCAATCCCGCATAAGCTTTCCATTTTTTTTTGCTCAGCCATAGTGTAGCAACAAAATGCTGGCCAGTAGGGCTAGCATGCTAACACTTAAAGGAATATTCCCATCTCCAAGATCCTATCCCTATATGTAGTAGATAATATTAGCAAATGCCTCTTATTAGGAATATAGTATAGTTTTTCTGATTAACTATCTCTTTCCTCAAGTGCAGGCATTGCAGGACCTTGGGTATCCATGGTTATGACCACTGCTATAAAGTTACTCTGGTTGTTTCGCTTTAATTATTGTATTGTTAACGTTGTTACTTATGACTGTTGTGTTTGAAACTGTTCAACTGTAAAGCGCTGTGGAATATGTTGGCGCTATATAAATAAAGATTATTATTGTTTAGTTTACTTAGTGGATTTATTAATGAAAGGCTAATGTATGTAGGTCTGTGCCAAATACTCTATAAAATTAAAGGCAATCTGTCACCGGGTTTTTGCCACCTAAACTGAGAGCAGCATACAGTAGAGCCAGAGGCACGGATTCCAGCGATGTGTCACTTACTGGGCTGCTCACTGTTTTATCAGCAGGAGATTATCAGTAGAGGGACTAGTAAACCTGCTACCATGTAGTCCTCCATATTCATGAGCTCATGTTTTGAGCTCTATATAACCCCTCCCTCACCCCTGATTGGCAGCTTTCTACCTCAGCACAGTGTATGCAGGATGCTGCCAATCAGTGGTGTGGTCAGGATTATACAGAGCTCAAAATTCGGGCAACTGCTAGATCTGCAGCTGAGAAAACAGTGATTTTTTTCAAAATTTCAGCAAGCAGCTCAGTAAACGACACATCGCTGGAATAGGGGTCTCTGTCCCTACATCATACTGCTCTCAGATGGGGTAGCTAAAACCTTCTGACAGATTCCCTTTTAAGTGGCACAGAATGTTGGCCCTGTTGTGGAATAAAATACATACTTCAGGCATGCATCCATTACAACTGTGGAAGGAACATCTCCAAAGCAGGGACAGCTATCTCCAGTGTAGATCTCCTGACCGGAATTGAATCGGGTACAGGCAGCCAAGAAAATTTAAAAAAGTGTCTAATCAATTCCTTCTGGCGGCCAGAAAAAAAGACTTTACCAGTTTTCCTTTTTTTTTTTTTTTTTTTTAAATAAAGTCTTTAATTCACAATGTTTACGCAATGATGAGTTGTTGTGTTTTCAACTTGTGTGTTACATTTCTCAGCTGTAAAATTCCGGTCTCCCCTCCCCCCATAAGTAGTTGCCTTGAGCAGGATGAGTTATTCTTGTGATGGAATGAGGCTGCTGCCTGCCGTTGCTGTTGTGTTGCCTGCCACCTACTGACTAAATATTGACCTTTTCATATGATGTGGAACTATATTCCTTTTCAGAACAGCAATTTTGTTTTTGATCGTAAATGGTTTGTTGGAGTCAACACTTGGAATTTTTTAATTTAAAAAAAATTGCATATATTTCACACTGTAGATATAGTTTTATGTTTGGGAAAAAAGTCTAATTAGATATACAATAAAAAAATGTTGGGTACGCAAACACCTTTCTTATTTGTAATACTGAATGTTAATGGAATCTACAGTGGATCTGTCATATAAATATCAAACCACAAATGTATAGTGCTAGTCTGAGAGTCTGGGCAGTGAGTTCCGGAGAAGAGGTGCAGGACTGGAGAAGTCCTGCAGATGGGAGTGAGAGGATAGAATGAGGAACAGTAATTGGCTGAGCATAGAGGCTGCGTGGGCTCCGTCATTACAGGTAGAGCTTCACTTTAATGTGATGTATAAAGAATATATTAATAGGAATAGTTAAAGAGGTTATCCAAGTCTAGATCCTTTTTTTCCACTATGGGCCTAAGAAGTAAAAGGTCGGTAGTTGCTAACTACCTGCCTATTTTGACCAGATCTGACTGCTCCTTCTGGCGATTCGGTGGCTTCCGCTGATGTCACGTCGACAGAGCAGTGGCTTATCAACCGCTTTGCTCTGTTGGCTGAGTGACTTCCCACTTCACACTCATTGACTGCTGGCTCCCCGTTGCTGAACTGCGGGGAGCCGGCTGTCCACTCAGCATGACGTCGGTAGTCATGCCCCATCAACAGCAGCTTGGAAGAACAAGAGCTGTTGACGTGGAGCAGCTGAATCCCCAGGAGGAGCGGTCAGTGAGTTCTCTGAACCGATGTCGGGTAGAACAGGCAGGTAGTTGCTTAGTTTTTAAGCTTGTAGTGTTATTTTTTTTTTTATTGTGGACAACACATTCTTAAAGGAGCGGTCTCATTTCATGTTTTTGTAGTCTCTAGGCTTGAAGACTGATATAAAAAACAAACAAACCAAGCTTTTACTCCCCTCCTCCAGTCTTTGTTGATCAGCTGCAGCGGTGATGTGACATCTACAGCACTCGTCATCATTGCTGCCAATCCCTGGGTCAGGCAGCTCCGCAAATAATAGCTGCAGTGATTTATGTACGGTGTGGATGTGACGTCACCGCTGCAGACAATCGATAAGTCCGTAGCAACAGCAAATACCAGGGATGGTGATAGAAACCCAGTTTGATGTTTTATCAGGCTGCGAGTCCATGGAACACGAATACATGAAACCAGACAACTCCTTTAATGATTTCATTGCCCCAGTTACTGACCATCTACGCTTTGCTCTACTTGCTAGTAAGATTTTAATGCAATTTATTCCTCCCTTTTCTTTAGAATAGTCTGAAAATAGCAATGTTGAAAGCATACCCAAGAAATCAATGCGTTTGCCATATAGTGCATTAGTCTTCGTGCATTTAGTGTTCATGGATACATTTGCTGTGTTCTGTGAAATCACGCATCAGACGGGAATCAATATGTCTTTTGTGGTGAGTTGCACTTATGACTCCCTGCTGCATTGTGATCCAGGAACACACGGAAAGCCACACGTATATAGATCATCAATGTGTATTCATACGACCGCATGTTAGACGTGCTGGGATCTCGTCACAAACACAAGGGAAGTGAGACGCCGGGGCCTGAATGTCCTTGAGGGGTTGGAGACATTGAACTAAAAAAAATACAAAATTTTCATTCTGTGGTGTCAGGGCCATATTGGCGCTGTCATACTGATTAAAATTCTACCTAAGGTGAATAAATCCATGTTGTAGTTTTTCTTTAATCTTTGAAGTTTCCTTGTATTCATATCTATGTGAATCAGGGTGGGACTGGGTATATGTGTATGTATGTGTGTATAATATATGGATATATGTGTATATTTGTGTGTGTATATATATATCTCTGTATATAAATCTGGATATGTGTGTGTATCACCAACCAATCACGAACCAGCAGAGTGGGATGCGGTTGGAGAGCGGGGCTGAGGACTGATACAGCAGGACAGTGCATGGACAGCGGGGCTGTGGAGGAAGACCGTCTTCAGGACAGGGGCCTAATAGTGCCGGCACCCTCCCAGACCTGTCCCGGCTCAGTCGGCGCTCCCCGTCTCCAACTG
Source organism: Dendrobates tinctorius (assembly GCF_039654945.1). Classification (NCBI taxonomy): domain Eukaryota; kingdom Metazoa; phylum Chordata; class Amphibia; order Anura; family Dendrobatidae; genus Dendrobates; species Dendrobates tinctorius. Next base: position 29,692,272 of record NW_027361823.1, read on the forward strand.
TGCTATCCCCCCTCTCCCCTGCAGCTTCCTGGCCTAAATTTAGTCCCCGGCTTCTGCTGTGGCCTACTACAGCGATAGGTCACGCCCCCGCAGGCCGCCCAATCACACGCGCTGCAGCTCAGTTCTAGCTCTGCCCACTCCAGCCAGCTCCACCCACTCCGGCCGACTGCGCTAGGCCACTTTCCCTGCAGGCCTCCCAATAACATGTGCTGCAGCTCTGCTCTAGCTCCGCCTACTCCAGCTGAACAAAAAATCTGCACACCTCTCTCTCCTGGTCCCGGCGTCACAGCGTGTGGTGCATGGACAGTGGGGCTGTGGAGGAAGGAAGCAGGGCTGTGAAGTCGGTAAGCCAAACCTGCGACTCTGACTCTTCAATTTCCCTTCCACCGACTCCAACTCCAACATATATTGCTTGTATTTAAGTGAAAAATTTATTGTAGTACAATGTGAACATCAGACATTTAATCATTTCTATGATACAATGATCAAGATATTTAGAACATATTTATTGGAATACAACTTTAGAACACAAACTGTAATAAATTGTAAATATGTAATACACTATGTAATATCGTGTGTGTGTGTGTGTGTGTGTGTGTATATACACTCATTGGCCACTTTATTAGGTACACCATGCTAGTAAGGGGTTGGACCCCCTTTTGCCTTCAGAACTGCCTCAATTCTTCGTGGCAGAGATTCAACAAGGTGCTGGAAGCATTCCTCAGAGATTTTGGACCATATTGACATGATGGCATCACACAGTTGGCGCAGATTTGTCGGCTGCACATCCCTGATGCGAATCTCCCGTTCCACCACATCCCAAAGATGCTCTATTGGATTGAGATCTGGTGACTGAGGAGGCCATTTGAGTACAGTGAACTCATTGTCATGTTCAAGAAACCAATCTGAGATGATTCGAGCTTTATGACATGGCGCATTATCCTGCTGAAAGTAGCCATCAGATGTTGGGTACATTGTGGTCATAAAGGGATGGACATGGTCAGCAACAATACTCAGGTAGGCTGTGGCGTTGCAACGATGCTCAATTGGTACCAAGGGGCCAAAAGAGTGCCCAGAAAAAATTCCCCACACCATGACACCACCACCACCAGCCTGAACCGTTGATACAAGGCAGGATGGATCCATGCTTTCATGTTGTTTACGCCAAATTCTGACCCTACCATCCGAATGTTGCAGCAGAAATCGAGACTCATCAGACCAGGCAACGTTTTTCCAATCTTCTACTGTCCAATTTCGATGAGCTTGTGCAAATTGTAGCCTCAGTTTCCTGTTCTTAGCTGAGAGGAGTGGTACCCAGTGTGGTCTTCTGCTGCTGTAGCCCATCTGCCTCAAAGTTCGACGCACTGTGCGTTCAGAGATGCTCTTCTGCCTACCTTGGTTGTAACGGGTGGCAATTTGAGTCACTGTTGCCTTTCTATCAGCTCGAACCAGTCTGCCCATTCTCCTCTGACCTCTGGCATCAACATGGCATTTCCGGCCACAGAACTGCCGCTCACTGGATTTTTTTTCTTTTTCGGACCATTCTCTGTAAACCCTAGAGATGGTTGTGCGTGAAAATCCCAGTAGATCAGCAGTTTCTGAAATACTCAGACCAGCCCTTCTGGCACCAACAATCATGCCACGTTCAAAGGCACTCAAATCACCTTTCTTCCCCATACTGATGCTCGGTTTGAACTGCAGGAGATTGTCTTGACCATGTCTACATGCCTAAATGCACTGAGTTGCCGCCATGTGATTGGCTGATTAGAAATTAAGTCTTAACACACAGTTGGACAGGTGTACCTAATAAAGTGGCCAGTGAGTGTATATATATAATCTATCACTATGTAATAAACGTAAGTGGGGAAAAAACAGTTTTCAACAAAAACATACTAAATAACATTTGTGCAGTCTATGAATTTGTTCTAAGAAATAGAATTACCTCCATCAGATCCTCCTTCATAGATGACCTAAAATCTAACCTAATAATTTTAAGGCCAGGGAACAACCTCTCTACACTAACTTGGGTTGGAGGCAAAGCTGTAACCACATGGGCAGCATCTCTAGCAATTTCCAAGTATAAAGGAATTGCCTCATGCGCAGTCAGTTTTGATGAACGGTTGAATTTTTCTTTGACAGCAAGTGAAACATTTTGCTGAAATATGGTCAATCTGCTGCTATAGGAGACTGAGTGAAGTCTTTTTCCTTGCAGCAATGCTTTGCCTGCTCCATATCATCCAAATACTTGTCAAAGTGAAACTCCTCATCTGATGAGGATGAAGATATGGCAGCAGTAGTACTGTCAGGACCCAAGTCCTCTTGCGCCTGGCAGTCCTCCTGTAGGCCACTCATCCTAACTGCTACCTCAGTCAGAGCTTCTTTTCCTTTAGTAAGCTGTTGATCATCAAGCAATATACGATGACTTGGGTCCACATAAGCAGCTGCCAGAAAAAATTTATTTTCCAATAGCTGTGTTTCTCGCCGTTTCATTGAAGCAGAAATGCCATCTGCGATTCAATCTCCTCTTTGGGACAGGCAAAATAGCAAGTTCTTCCACTCCCTTATGAAAATGCCAGGAGTTAAATCCTCGGCTTGTAATTTTTTAGTCACGGTAAATAGGCGATTAAGCAATTCCTTCAATTCAGCCACCTGTGTCCATTGACCTTCATTTAGGGTTACCTGAGGGTTCGCCGTATCTATAAGAAATGGTTTTAGCCAGGATCAAAACTGGGGGGGGGCAAAACCTCATACTGCATACCTCAGCTGCTGCAGAACCTTATACTTGTCACCCCTACACTTGAAATTAAAGCCTGCACCTTAAGATGTGGTGAATGCAGTCTATTTATTCCAACTATCAATTGATGTTGATGTGTTACTGAAGACGAGCATTGCCTGTCCTGGGCGTCCTTTTGGGCAGCTATGAGGTGTACCTGACTGGTGCTATAAAAAAAAAAAAAAAAAAAAAGAGTGTAAAGGGCCTGTCACACTAAGCGATATCGCTAGCAATATCGCTATAACGTCACTGGTTTTTGTGACGTTATAGCGATATCTGATACTTCCCCGCTGGTTATCGCTGATCGCGCGAGAACGTCCTGAGCCGCTTCTCGACGTCCGCTTCCTGCTGGGCTTCCTGCTGTGACGATGAGCGACGCGTGGACGCGGGCGGGAGGACGTCTTCATCGCCTCGTCTGACAAGTAAGTAGCGACCCCCGACCCCTGCGATGTCGCTGGTGAGATCTGCCTGTGTGGCAGCTCACTAGCGACCACTTAGCGATGTACCAGCGATCCTGACCGCGTCATATCGCTGGTCGGGATCACTGGTACATCGCTAAGTGTGGCAGTACCTTTAGTCTGTGTGCTCTCCGGCTTTCATTCTTTTTGGTACAGATAAGATATGGATAGACATATGTGGATAAATGGATGGATAGAGCGGATTTCTAATCTGCTTTTTCTATTGAAAACATTATCTATGAGCTCAAAAACCTTTCAGGTGATGCGGTTTTTTAAAAAGCTGATCTGCTTTTGCAGCTGAAAAACGTATCCTCAAAAAACGCAGCAAAAACGCTGTGTGTGAATGTAGCCTTAGATCAGGAATAGAACAGCCATTTATAGGACATTTCATAACTTTCCCAAATTCATATGAAAAAATATTCAGCACATTCTGCATTGAACTACTGTACCCAATTTATTATATATTTTAGGAGTCGGACCATTTTATACCGACTCCACCAAAATGAGCTCCGACTCCACAGCCCTGGAAGGAAGACACCGGGGCTGTGAAGGAAAAGACCGGGGCTGTGGACGAAGAGACCGGGGCTGTGGAGGGAGAGAGCGGGACAGCAGGGCTGTGGACGAAGAGACCGGGGCTGTGGAGGGAGAGAGCGGGACAGCAGGGCTGTGGACGAAGAGACCAGGGCTGTGGAGGGAGAGAGCGGGTCAGCGGGGCTGTGGAGGGACACTGGGGAAACGGATGTAGAGCGCGGCTGCGGAGGGATAGAACGGGACAGCGGGTGGAGAGCTGGCTGCGGAAGGAGAGATCGTGATGGCGGGTGGAGAGCGGGGCTGTTATGGAACACAGCGGGACCCACAGTTAGGTACTATGCCCGGGCAACGCCGGGCTCTTCAGCTAGTATTTAATATATAAAATGCGTATGTGTGTTTGTATGTGTGTGTATGTATGTATGTATATATATATATATATATATATATATATATATATATAATATATATATATATATATATAATATATATATTATGTTAAGCCAGCCCTCGACCCAACCGCTATGTCCATAGCCCAATATCATTGCTTCCATTCGCTTCCAAACTCCTGGAACAGCACGTCCACGCTGAACTTTCCTCCCACCTATCATCTAACTTGCTCTTTCACAATCTACAATCTGGTTTCCGCCCTCATCACTCCACTGAGACAGCCCTGACCAAAATTACTAACGACCTACTTACAGCCAAATCAAATGGACAATACTCTATACTCCTGCTTCTAGACCTGTACTCTGCATTTGACACAGTTGACCACTGCCTCCTACTACAGATCCTCTCCTCCTTCAGCATCAAAGGCCTTGCCCTATCCTGGATCTCCTTATACCTTTCCAACCGCAAATTCAGCATCTCCCACTCCCACACCACCTCCTCATCCCACCCTCTCTCTGTTGGAGTCCCCCAAGGCTCTGTTTTAGGACCCCTACTCTTCTCAATCTATACACTTGGTCTGGGGCAACTCATAAAGTCCCACGGATTCCACTACCACCTTTATGATGATGACACTCAGATCTACCTCTCTGGCCCAGACGTCACCTCTCTGCTGTCCAGAATCCGAGTGTCTGTCAGCCTTATCCTTCTCCTCTCGCTTCCTCAAACTCAATGTAGACAAATCTGAACTCATCATCTTTCCTCCATCTCACAGATCTTCCTTACCCGACCTAGCTATAACAATTAATGACATCACGTTTCCCCAGTACCAGAAGTCCGCTGCCTCGGAGTAACCTTTGTCTCTGCCTTGTCCTTCAAACTGCAAATTCAAGCTCTTTCTACCTCCTGTCGCCTCCAGCTCAAAAATATATTTCCAGAATCCGTCCTTTCCTCAACCCTCAATCTACTAAAATGCTTGTGCATGCCCTCATCATCTCCCGCCTCGAGTACTGCAAAATCCTTTTCTGTGGTCTCCCTGCGAACACCCTCGCACCGCTCCAGTCCATCCTTAACTCTGCCGCCCGACTAATTCATCTCTCCTCGCTACTCCTCCGCTTCTCCCCTCTGCAAATCTCTTCACTAGCTCCCATTCCCTCAGCGTATCCAGTTCAAATTACTAATACTGACCTACAAGGCCATCTATAACCTGTCTCCCCCATATGTCTCTGAACTAATCTCCAGATATCTTCCCTCACGTAATCTCCGGTCCTCCCAAAACCTCCTTCTCTCCTCCACACTTATTCGCTCCTCACCCAACCGCCTCCAAGACTTCTCCCGAATAGCCCCTATTCGCTGGAATTCTTTGCCCCAACATGTCCGACATTTGGATCCTTCAGACGGAACCTGAAAACCCACCTCTTCTAGAAAGCCTGCAATGACCCCGCTACCTCCTTCTCTCTCACCACTACCGGTGATATCACCTCAACCAACACCGGAACTGCTGCAACCCACCAACCTACTGTCTCCTTCCCCACCATCCTGTAGCATGTAAGCCCGAAAGGGCAGGGTCCTCTCTCCCCTCTGTATCAGTCTGTCATTGTTAGTTTGTTTACTGTAAGTGATATCTGTAATTTGTATGTAACCCCTTCTCATGTACAGCACCATGGAATCAATGGTGCTATATAAATAAATAATATATCTATATATGAGGCATCGTGATTACTCGCTAATCCCGCCCCCTGCACAGTAGCTCCGCCATCACCACACATAATTCCGCGCCCCCACCCCATTACCACACACAATCCTGCCCCCAACACATTACCACACACAATCCCGCCCCCCCACCACATCACCACACATAATCCCGCCCCCACCACATCACCACACACAATCCTGCCCCCCACCACATCACCACACACAATCCTGCCCCCACCACATCACCACACACAATCCTGCCCCTTACCACATCACCACACACAATCCTGCCCCTTACCACATCACCACACACAATCCTGCCCCCCACCACATCACCACACACAATCCTGCCCCCCACCACATCACCACACACAATCCTGCCCCCACCACAAAACCACACACAATCCCGCCCCCCACCACAAAACCGCACACAATCCCGCCCCCCCACCATATCACCACACATAATCCCACCCTTATGTTTCGTTATGAAATTTGTTTAGATGCTAGAATGATTAAAAAACGCACATATTACTGAATCCAGTTTGTTTTTGATTTTACACTGTGAATAAAATGTATCATTAGTATTCAGATTTGTAATTATTATTAACTTATTTAAATTTAATTTTACCACCTGCGTAAGCGCTATTGAATGTTGTCATTATTTACTTTAGTTTAATCACTAGCAGCGTTAATTAGATAGCAATGAGCGTGCCGTGCGTTAGCTGGCTGGAAACAGCTAGTATATTATATTTGGACTAAAGGAGGGAGAACCGCGGGAGCTTACAGTCCTATTAAAGCCTAATCGTAGCCACTTCCTTAAACTTTGCAGTATTTGTAACTTCTCTTTATTTTTATATTCCGGTACACGCTGGTCAGTAATGCAGACAATGGATGCAGATGGTGGAGCGGACAGAAAGGTCTGACTGGGATGTTAAAATGTGTCTTCATTGAGATGCTGTTTTGTATTTGGGCCAAAGAAAAGTAGATCAGACGGCAAAACAACACGCAAGTATGGCCGGCTCAAAGAAAAGCGGCTTTCACTAATCACTGTGGCTGCTTAGCTTTACGGCTCTGCAAATCAAAACCTAAACATGATGGTTATGTTCCCTTAATGTGTCCAATCCTGTAGAAAATGGGGATGAAAATGTGTTTTCTGATTTTGGTGACAAAAAAGCACATTATATGAAGGTAAAATAATTTTTTAAGCTGTGTTGAAGTTGTTTGTAAAATTGGAGTGTATTCCCCTTGTAGGAGCCTTTCTTCAGCTGGTCAAGGAGTGATTGGCTGACTGAGATTTCAGGTGTTTGGCCTTACATCTGGTTTTTGCCATCTAATGGGATGGAGACCCTGATTCCAGCAATGTGTCACAGGGCTGCTTGCTGTATAAAATCGCTATTTTACAAGCAAGATGTTATCACTAAAGAACTAGTAAACCTGCTGCCAGGTCGTCTTACATTTTCATGAGATCTGTATAATTGTATAATATGGGCAGCACTGTGGCTCTGTGGTTAGCAGTGTTGCTTTGCATCGCTGGGGTCCAGGCTTCAAATCTCAGAGGATGATGTTCTTTCCATGTTTGCGTGGGTTTCCTCCCACACTCCAAAGAGATACTGATAGGGATTTTAGATTGAGTCCCAATGGGGACAGTGGTGATAATTGTCTGTAAAGTGCAGCATAATATAATAAATCTCACCATTGCCATGGATTAACAGCTTTCTGTAGACACTGTGCATTGGCAGAAAGCGGCCAATCAGTGATGTGGGTAGTGTTGTACACATATATTTGTTATACCCCATATATATTTGCAACAAGTAGCCATGTAATTAACACATCACTGGAATCAGGGTCTCGGCCCCTACATCACACTGCTTTCAGATTGGGTTGCAAAAACTTGACTCCCTGTAAAACTACTTGCTTGCTGACAATTTTAAAACCTATTTACAGACATGGTCAGTAGAGGTTCCACCTGCTTTACAACGTTACTGCCTTTCTTTATAAAATTGTCTGTTTTGTTTGTCTCAAGATGGCCATAGGAATGTCACCGAACCGTCAGCTTAGACTTCATCTCGCTTTTGTCCAGTAGACCAATTATAGACAGTAAATTTAAGACTGATTTGCTCTTATTTTCAGTATTGTAATCTTACATGGAGGCTGAGACTTTACATGGGCCACATGTGGCAAGGAAGCCACTGTACCCACTAGTCTGATTTGTTCTATATGGAGGTAATGGTGGGATGGATGTCTGAGACCCCCGTAACGTAATGTTATTCTGAGCGCCATGACAGTGTAGCACCACAACCTTACAGCCCGCTCTGGAGAGCCGTGAAACGCTGGATGCAGGGATATGACCCATTATACTTTGTGATGTTGGTTTTCAGTATAACCATCATGCTTAGTAATACTGTTTAATACTAAAATAGTTAGTGTGAGTTTTTAGTAACAAGACAGTATTAAAAATGTCAGCTTTCTACAGAAATGGTTAATAAGTGTAAATATATGTTAATCCCCGCACAGCAGGCATGTACTGAGCGCTTCTTCTGCCTGCTCGGAGCTGCTGTTTCTTCTGCCGTGCCAGCTGTGCTGCCCCAATCTCCAGAGCCTCTATATAACCCATCGGTGACCCGGGCTTGGAGTATCGCTGACATAGGCTGGAGATTCTGGTGCTGCTTTGTTTGCACACAGATGTAAGCACATGGATTGGCTTGTTTCATCGCAATCCTTTAATTATATTGAAGCACAAAGGAAACATGTCAAATCGCAACATAGCATCCTCTGCAAATGTACCCTCTTAAAAGGGGATAACTGTTTCGGAATACCCCCTGTTCTCCGGCTGCTGTTTTTTTTTTTTTCTAAATTTTTTTTTTTAATTGAACTGTTCATTACCTATTGTCAGAGCGGAGATATGTGGTTGGGGCCTGCACTCTTTGGGTTGAGTAGGGAATGAAAAGTGTCAGACGTTTCGGGTTGTTGGATAGTGAGATGATGAGGGTGTTGAAATAGGTTTGTTTGGAGAGGTGAAGGGCAGTGTTGTATGTTCGAAGCATAAACTTATAATGGATGAAATCTTCGGGTAGGTTGGATTTTCTCCAGACGTTCGGCGCACCTGGTGCACCGCTGCAGGAAACATGTTTGCAGGGTGTGCCAGGGTTGTCGCCATCTGTGCCGTGTTCTATGTATAGGAGGTGCAGTTTCATCCAGGGCACTTTGCAGTGTTTCGTTGTAATGCTTCAGTGCAGAATCAGGACATGAGAGGGTGGAGATAGGGGCCAATAATGACTGCAAGGTCTTCATAAGTTTCTGGGTGCTAATGGCCTTTGTCTCTGAGTGTGGAAAGTTGGGGTGACCTGACCAGGATGGCAGTTCTTGTATATAAAAAGAAATTTTTTTTTTTAGTGGTCTTGCAATTTATTTCCTCATTGGGACCATGGTCAATGAATAGATATTGCATACTTGCAATCACATCACCGCCATTCTCAAAGGATCCTCACAAGATTCACAAGTCTGCAGTCGCACAGTGATTGGAGACTTAGTTTAACAATGGACAGCCACTTTATTCTGCATCTTTAGGCCAAGTTTACACGAAGGTTGTTTTTTTTTTTTTTGTTGATCTGCTCCAAATGTGTTCTGATTTTGTGTAGACACTGCTTGACATCTCAATCTTGGTATGTTGTGTCCATTTTACTTGCCATACAGAATAGATCATGGAACCAGATATGACCATTTGTTCAAAGTGTCACAGGAGTTTTATTTTAACATGACAACACATAGATGTGTGTTTCTCCTTCTACTGTGAGCAGCCTACGTGACCTAAATGTGCCATCATGGCCTGCAGCATTTCTGGACTTGTCTCCCATCAAGGACTTCTGGGATTTTATTGGTTGGCAATTGCAATGGGAGCCGCCAACAGTGGATCTTGATGATGTGTGCGCGCAGCAGAATATTCCTTAGGCAATCATTAATAACTTAATAGCATGCCAAGTTGTGTAAGTGCGTGTCACCAATAGTACACAATAGTAACTAAATTTGAAATGTTTTTCAAATTTATTTTTTTACCATATATTTCATCATTTGTTATGTCTGTTGATCCTGTTATTTCCATAATTCCACAACTTTTTCTTAGTGTTGCAACTTTAATGTTGAGTGTATGTTTGACGCTCACTTTTTGCATAGTGTGTTTAGCGGCCTCATTGCCTGCTCTCTAAATGAGTTTTAGTACTTTTTTTTGCTAAACTCATACTTGTGATATTTTAGTGTGACATTGCCAGGTTCTCCAGTACAGTTAGCTTACAAATCTATGGCAGAATTTTTCACCAACTTGGGGGCCATCATACTTATTTTTTTTTTGTTTTTTTGTTTTGTTTTGAGGGGGGGTGCTGAAATATTAGAGTAGGGGGATAGGTGGGGTACACTATACTGAGTGGGGGCTGGTGGTGGCCATAATACTGTGCTAGGGGCTATGGGGAACTGTGAGGGCCACCCTATATTGAGTTGGGAACTGTGAGGGACCCCATACTGAGCGGGGAATTCTCAATAGGGAATATATGTTGTATATTTATTTTGGGGGGGGGGGGCGCATGGTGGTGGAGGGTCCCAAATAGAACTTTTGCTATGTGTCCCTGTGATTTCCGTGAATACCATTGATTTTTCTCCTTCATGCCCATAATTAAGCAATAGGCATTTAGCAGTCGAGAAGCCAAGACAGATTACCGTAAGTCGGTCCCTGCCTTTATTTCTCTTTTTCTACTCCTATCGATCACACTACATACAGAAATTACAAAGCAGAATGCTTTCGGGTAAAAGCAGGCAACCAATGGCAGGAGTTAATGCATGCTGGGAAGTGAGGTACTGGAAAATTGGTTTGACCACAGCCAAGTGAGCTTGGCTGCAACCACCGGCAGCTGACTAATATAGAACGCCAAGTTGGGCAAACCAATATTGTCACCATGTATTCTACAGAAGTGCTGGTAAAATGTACAGATGATGCCACAAAATTTCTCTTTTAAATTTTGTAGGAGTAAACAAAGATTTTGATTTATATTTATATGCTTTAACATAGGTAACATGGTGGAGCTAGGAGTATTTCTTTTACATTAGAAATCCTGGTCTAGACGATTGATGAGTTGCATTGACAGTGACATATTGGAGTTGTCAATTTGTACTGCTCTTTCCTCCTAATTTAAATCAACCTTGAAATGCACTTGGCCGCCAACATCTCCCAATCGTAAATGCAACTGGAGAAGACATTACGAGATTGAAAACACTTAGAATTGTACATGACACAAATTTGGCGTAGTATAAAAAAAAAATAGGCCGTATAGATCTATGAAAAGAAAACCCCCAACTAAAGTACATCAACTTCAACCCTGAATATGCCAATAAGACTCTCATACCGGAGATATGTTCTGTTGCATTATTATGGAAGAGTTCCGTGAAGTCTTAAGAACTAGGAACACGTCTTCTATCTTTATATGACCTTAGATACAAATTGTAGGGCAGAAGCTCAGATGATGACTTTATCATTGTGATCAAGATGATTGCTTTTGCTTGTCCTGCTGTGAACAATTGTCATACTTCTCTTTTAAAACTAACTGTTCTAAGCACCACTCTAGTGCTTTTTCTTTGTTTTTGTTTTTTTAATTTTACCCCCATGCAGTGGTATCACTAATGTAGGAGCCCTGGCTTTGGTAATAAATGTTACCAGCCATCATCTTGGGTTTTCACTGCTGCTTCGGTTGTCGTGTTATTGTATAGTGCTGCAGAATATGTTGGCGCTATATAAGTAAAGATTATTATTATCCGGCGGATTGCTCCATTGTTTGCTGGGTGAGCAGGAAGTCCTTTTTCAATGCAAGTCTATGAGAGCCACATTGAGGATCCCGTAGAATAGCATTGAGAACTTGTGACTTTGGGGTCAATCAGAAGCTGTGGTTACAAATGGTGGAATGTGGCCTGGAACACCAAAGACTGTGGCTGTTAAGGATTTTACTTAGGGCAGGGAACAGACCATTAGTAATAATAGCACTCCCACTGTGAAATAGAAAAAAAAAACGCCAACACGTTGCTTTTAAAGAATCAAGATTCATGGGAAAAAAGAGGGCACCACCCTAAATGACCTGGGATCTGCCCATCACATAAAGAAAAAAGTACAATTACATATAAGAAAAGACTATATAATGACAGGGATCAGCAAATAAATGGAAATATTTATTGACAAAAAAAAATAAACTAAACCAATTAATAAAGCATAGGTAGCTATAAGAAAATACAAAACCATGACATTGTAATGTTTGGTTAAAGCTCCCAATCTGATAGATGTCACAAAACTTGTAATATATAAACGCCGATATATATATATATATATATATATATATATATATTAAAATATATATCTAAATGGTGCAGATGGCAATATTTAGGTCATAAAGGAAACAAAGACCACAATAGGTGACATAAGCATATGCCCTGCGCAAAACCAAAAGGGGGATTCAGGAGTAGTTGGGGAATGCATAGCTGACACTCAATTGACTTACTCAACTTTTAGTTGGTAAGCCAAAAATGTGATGACAGGTTCCCTTTAACTCTTGTCTGTGGACCATGCTTCCTTAGCTAACAAGACTAGATTTACATACAGGGAAGAGGGGGGCCAAATCTCAGGAATGCAGAGGTGGTGGAACAAAAGAATAACAGTTGGATAAAGGAGAACAGAAGCATTTAGACCAAGGGTCTCAAACTCGCGGCCCTCGGGACAATAGTTTGCGGCCCTCACCCCATGGGCCCTCGGGACAAGAGTTTGCGGCCCTCACCTCGGCTGGGATCACACATGCGAGAAACATGGCCGAGTCTCGCATGTGAAATCCCAGTCACATGTAGTACCGCTCATTAAGGTTATGAATATGGACGCCACTCCACTCTCATAGACGTGGCGCCCATATTCATGAGCTTAATGAGCGGTACCACGTGACATGTGACCGCGCACTCATACAGAAAGATGTCGGCGCTGGACCATCGGAGAACCTGCAGAATCAGGCGAGTATGATGATGGCTAGACAGTCAGAGCAGCCTGCTGTCAGCAGGCAAGGCGTATGAGTCACAGCACATGCAGCAGGAGCAGCTGAGCAGGGACCGGACCGCGCCACACACTCAGGTGCGCCGGGTTCAGAATGAGCAGTGGGGTGGTGCGGTGTATTGCTCTCGGAGGTGGGACATCAGCCGGCCTTATTGTGAACTTGTGCCATTACCCCTGGCTCAGAAGCGGAGGCGGCCGCGGAAATTGCTGGTTAGCGGGACAGAAAAAATAAAAGCGGAAAATACGCATCTGCTAACACTGAAACAGTGACACCAAGTGGAATTATCTATTACACAGCCCCAAACATGTCTTTTTCAAAGTCTGCAGTGAAGAGAAAGGTTGGTGATGAGCACAGACAATTTCAGGAAAAGTGGGAAGTGCAATATTTCTTTGTTGAGCACAGAGGCATCCCGACGTGTCTTATTTGCACAGAGAAAGCTGCAGTGCACAAAGAATACAATTTGAACCGTCATTACATAACTAGACATGCTGAGGAGTCTGCAAAATAACAGGGAGATGAAAGAGCCAACCGGGCTGCTAATCTTAAAAGATATCTACAGAGGCAACAAGATTTCATTAAGAAAGCAACCAAAGAGAATGATGCAGCAGTGGAAGCTAGCTACGTGGTTAGTGAGATGATTGCTAAAGAAGGAAAGCCATTCAAAGAAGGTGAATTTGTAAAAAAGTGCATATTACAGGCTGCAAGTATTGTCTGTCCAGAAAAGAAAGGTCAGGTTAGCAACATCAGCCTTTCTGCCAACACCGCAGCAGAGCGCATTTCTGACCTGTGCGAAAGCAAAACGTTTCAGTGTATACTCAGTCGCTCTTGATGAGACCACAGACCTCACCGACACTGCCCAGCTCGCAATCTATGGCCGTGGAGTTGATGACCATTTTGAAGTCATAGAGGAGTTGCTCACAGTAATTCCAATGCATGGCCAGACCACCGCTCAGGAGGTATTTCGCCAGCTGTGTGACGCCATTGAGAATGCCGGTTTACCTTAGAGGAGGTTTGTTGGAATAACAACTGATGGAGCGCCATCAATGACAGGGAGGAAAAATGGAATGGTGGCACTTGTTAAAAAAAACCCCAAAAAACTGGAAGAGGAAGGTGTGGAGGAGGTCATTGCTCTGCACTGCATTATCCATCAGCAGGCTCTTTGCAGCAAATGCCTGAAGTTTGACAATAGAGCTCTGCAAAGGAATACGTGGATTTCGTCCGCGCTGCCCAAATGATGAAATTCCAGAAGGTTAATAAAGTTTGACAGTGGTTTATGCTACGCGTTTCAAGGTTTTTTTGCAACCTCTTCTTCAGGAAATACTTGCGGAAAATTACAAGCCTGACATGCCAAGGTGAGGAGACGTTTAAACTGCAGTGCTTTTATCCAGCCAGATCTCACACTTTGCACTGATGAGGGGCAGTACCCTGAAACTGTCTGCAAATTGAGGTTTTGAGTTTTGGCTCTTATTCTAAGTCATGTGACGAGGCTTGTTAGAATGTCAATAGACTTTTAGGATTGCTTCTTCCTATAAATGTCCCTAGAGTTCTAGTTCTCTTCCTCTCTTAAGAGAAAAGTTACATTTATGATACGTGACTGGTCCTTTTTATAGGCAAACAAATGCAGAGGAAACCTGAACTGGTCATGGGTTTTGCGTAATAGAATATTGCTGAAGGTTTGGGATGAAGTTATAATCTGACCTTATAAGTATTTGAATCTAGTTGTCAGATCCTACAAAAATCAATATCCATTTGGGGGCTTCCCACAGTGTACCCCAGGATCTGCTAAGGGGAAGCATAGATGGAATAGGTTGGATAGTGTTCTTTTATCCATCTCTTACCCTAGAGCTCAGATGCCAGTGCTGTCAGACAGCTGCGCATCTGTTCGAAGCCTGTTCAGATAGAACGCACGTTTGGCGAACTACCAATTCCAAAAATGACAAGTGGCGTCTGATTGGTTCGCAATACTATTCTCGCTAATTTGACACATGGCTCCAATGTGTCATCAGCTATATCATCAGTGCCCACATGCAGTGAATCCTTTCAGCAGCACCTGATAGCATTTATTGCATACGCAATTGGCTGTATTCTCCACTTCCCCCACATTTCGGCTCTGTTTTGCTTGTTGGATTCAGCTTTTCGCATCTGGTCGCAGCACTGTGGTCAGTGTTACATAGACAGCCCATTTTATCTGAAATGAACATGCTCATGAGAGCTTCTCTAATTATCTGCTGACTTGTATGGCGCTAATTAGAGTCTGTGGGTCATGATGACTTTGTTCGAGGTTTTATAGCCGCTGAAAGACAAGAGCATAGAAGGAAGAAAAAAAACATCAAATGAGTCGGATCTGGTTTTCTCTCCGAAATATAATCTTCAGTCGTGTTCACAGGCTGCATTAATTAGCGCATTTGATGAGATTAATGTAACTCGCGGCTTGGAAAAATATTCATTGTATTTCAGTTTGAATTACTTTTGTTTCTGTAAATGTATATTTGAGGGCAATTTATTTTTAATAAATAAGGTTTAGACTATGTATTCACTGTTCTTATTGCCAAGTGGTCTACTTGGAAAATAAAGGTCAGTGTTTAATCTCGGCAATACTTTTTTATTCGGTCGTCCATGACAGCACCACCTGAGAGAGGGGATCCACCCCTTAGGAACAGGAAACCTACAGATACAAAAGGGTGGCACCTCTCCCACGCATCAGTTGGTTTCCTGTTCCTAGAGGACAGGACTCTGTACAGATCGTCCGTCATGGAGTCGTCGTTGAGTACCCAGGCCGGCTGACCGACTCAGGTAGCGAGGGGGTCTCCTACCTCGGTCAGTGCGGGGTCCCTGGAGGCGCCACGGTGGGGCCGGGTAGGTCACCACGGCAGTGGACGGAGCAGGTGGAGCAGGGGTCCGGTGGATGCCGTCTCCAAAAACGCCAGCACCTGGTATGTATGCCCCGGTCCTGCTGCGCTTCCCCAGGCCCGGTCCTCCCGGTCAGTGCTGGCCCCTGGCGGGCTCATGGCGGCGTGCGCAGAGGGGCAGTGGGGCATTCCGGCCAGGAGGCGCTGTGCGGCTCCTTCGCACGCGCTCCCGCAGGGCTCTGATGAGCGGCGGAAGTGAAGGGGCGGAGCGATAGCGCCGATACCGGAAGTCGGGTGCCGGCCGGCCTCCGGCGCGCGCCGCAGGTGCATGCCCGTCCGGGGGTCGCGCGGCGACCCGGGTAAGGCGAGGGTTGCCGCAGCATGGGGGAGGGAGTGCGGAAAGCCAGGTGGGTGGTGCTATGGCAGGATACCTGCTGACCCGGACACCAGGAGGCCATATAAGGCAGATGGGGATGCCGCTGGGGTGCTTCTGAAGGCCCCAGCAATGGATACAACGGAAGCCCCCTTGGACCAGCAGGACGAGGCGCAGGAGCGCCCGCAAAAACAGGCCACGACAAAACCGCTTGCGAGTGGCCAGCAGAAAAAACAGAGACGAACTAGCGACCAGAGCCGCGAAAGTTCCTCCAGAAAGGACCTCCCTCCGTGATCCGGTACCGGCTTCATCTGCATGGGTAAGAGATCTCCGTGAATGTACCCTGATGCAGTGTTCCCTTATGTTTTTTTTCAGGGGAAGAAGGCTACGGGAAAACAGAAGCACAGGGAATGTGCCCTCTGTAGTTCCCCCCTACCAGATGGCCACCCTAAAAAATTATGCCAACCATGCATTCGGCAAACGGTAGCGGAAGAGACACCTGACTTCACTTCGAACCTGAGAGAGATGATCAGGGCAGAAATGAAAGTCTTACCTCAAAGAGAACCTTCTAGGAGAAGAGAGGCTAGTGGTTCAGGCTTGGAGACCTCAGTCGCCCCTGGGAAAGGCGATAATTCCTCGGACTCCTCTGCCTCCTCGTCGTCTTCCTCGGATGAAGACTCTAGCCGGTTCTGCTTCCCCTTAGACCAGATGGACAGATTAGTGAAAGCAATACGGTCCACCATGGGGGTAGCGGACAAAAAACGGGAACTCTCAGCACAGGACATAATGTTCGGGGGTCTAGACCCCAAAAAACGCAGAGCTTTTCCATTAAACGATAAGGTTCAGAACCTAATTGACAGAGAATGGAAGAGACCGGAAAAAAGGGGCTCCATGCCACCAGCCTTTAAGCGGAGATACCCCTTTGATAACCCGGTAGTAAACAGATGGGATAAAGCCCCGAAACTAGACGCAGCAGTAGCCAAAGCATCTAAAAAATCTGCCATACCATTTGACGATATGGCCTCCTTGAAAGATCCGCTAGATAAAAAAGCGGTTTCTTTTCTTAAAGGGACATGGGAGATGTCAGCAGGCGCGTTAAGACCAGCGGTAGCTGCCACCTGTACAGCCAGATCGATGATGGTCTGGCTAGATCAGCTGGATTCCGAGCTAAAAGACGGAGCTTCAAGATCATCTATTCGGAAAAGTTTGCCGATCATTCAGAATGCCGCGGCGTTTTTAGCCGATGCTTCTGCAGACTCTGCAAGAATGGCGGCTAAAGCCGCGGGTCTATCTAATGCAGCGCGAAGAGCGCTCTGGTTAAAATGTTGGCCAGGAGATATTCAAGCCCGGTCCCGTCTCTGTTCCATTCCCTGCGAGGGGGAGTACCTATTCGGCCCTGTCTTGGACGAATTGTTAGAGAAAGCTGGAGATGACAAAAAGAAATTTCCCAGTCTCCCGAACCCCTCGTACAGACGTCCTTTTACCAGAAAAGGTTTTTTCCGGAGAAGGCCGTCCAGAGATCAGGGCAGATGGGAGGAGAGAAAAAGGAAAGGTACAGGATTCATGTTTGGAGGGGGGCGCCAGGAAGGTCCAGCTCGAGATACGAAAAAGCCGCCCCAATGACTAGTTACCCCGGTAGGAGGGAGACTAGCTGCCTTCTACCCATCCTGGTCTCTGATCTCTAATAGCAGCTGGATATTGGGGATAATAGCCGTGGGACTACGACTAGAGTTTTCTAGGGTTCCCCTTGATCAATTTAAAATCACCCCACTCAGGTCGTCTGCTTCAGAACAAGCTGCCCTGGAGGCCGAGGTTCATGACCTGTGCGCCAAAAAAGTCCTGATAGAGGTTCCAGAGGGAGAATGGGGGAAGGGATTCTACTCCCCTCTGTTCCTGGTCCGCAAACCAGACAGCTCCTTTAGGACAATAATAAACCTTAAGGCCCTCAACAAGTTTTTGGTCATACGTCCTTTTAAAATGGAAACAATTAAATCTGCAATAAAATTGCTGTTCCAAAACTGCTTTATGGTGGTGTTAGATCTGAAAGACGCATACTACCATATACCCATCCATGCAGGCAATCAGCGGTTTCTCAGAGTGGCGGTTCAGTTGGATGGGTCAATTCGACATTTCCAATATGCGGCCCTCCCTTTTGTAGTGGCAGTCGCTCCCCGAGTGTTTACTAAAGTAATAGCGGAGGTCATGGCCCATCTACGTGAATCGAACATTCTGGTGATCCCCTACCTGGACGATTTTCTTATTGTAGGTAAAACGGCGAATCATTGTTTACATCAGCTACAAAAGGCAATGTCCGCCCTAGAACGGTTAGGATGGTTGCTGAATGTCAAAAAGTCTCGGTTGCAACCAATGAAAGTCCAACAATTCTTGGGCCTAACCCTGGATTCTGAAAAACAGGAATGCCGTCTGCCTCCGGAGAAGCTTGTTCGCCTCCATTATCAGATCCTGAACGCCTCCAATAACCCCACCATGTCCCTCAGGAAAGCCATGTCCCTTCTAGGCTCTCTTTCGGCCTGTATCCCGGCAGTCCAGTGGGCCCAGTTTCATGCAAGGAAACTACAGAGCGAGGTCTTATTACATCAAAAGGTCCTTGGGGGTTACTTGGAGGGTCAGCTAACCTTGTCCCGTAACACAAGGGAGTCCCTAGAGTGGTGGTTAGACAAGGATAACTTGTCTAAAGGGGTGCCCTGGGAGTATAACGTAACCCGCATAGTCACCACGGATGCTAGTCCTTACGGTTGGGGAGCTCATATGGGTGAAATATTAGTCCAGGACCAATGGCAACATGATCAGTTAGGAATGTCATCTAACCTAAAAGAATTGACAGCAGTAGAACAGGTGGCTAAAAAGCTCCTTGTGTATCTACAGGGCCATCACGTGCGGGTGTTCTCCGACAATCAGGTCGCCGTGGCATATATCAATCACCAAGGCGGGACCCGTTCCAGACCCCTGATGATTGTAGCAGAGCGGTTGTTCCATCTAGCAGAACAATACTTTCTATCTTTAACAGCGTTGCATATAAAAGGAAGAGACAACATCACGGCAGACTTTTTAAGCCGCAATCAGCTAAAGCAAGGGGAATGGTCCCTAAACTCCTCCATATTCAATCTGATTGTTCAAAAGTGGGGATATCCAGAGGTAGACCTCTTCGCCACCAGAGACAACAGGCAATTGAAAAAATTCTGCTCCCTAAATCCCAGAGAGAATCCTCTGGCGGTAGATGCCTTCCTGATAAAGTGGGACTTCAAACTAGCCTACGCCTTCCCTCCCCTATCTCTTCTACCCCTGGTGATGAGGAAAATCAGGAAAGACAGAGCGAGGGTTATAGTCATCGCTCCATTTTGGCCCAGGAGAGCATGGTTCTCATGCCTCAGGACCATGTCGGTGTCCGATCCTTGGGTTCTGCCGGACATCCCGGATCTCCTGTCCCAGGGCCCAGTCTTCCATCCTCAGGTGGCTGGCCTTCATCTGACGGTGTGGAGTTTGATCGGTCATTATTAGAAGAGAATGGCTTTTCCGCAGACCTAATTAACACCCTACTTAAGAGTAGAAAAATCATTACCACAAAAATTTATGTCAGAATTTGGAAGAAATTCCTTCAAAACTCAGGAGTAGTCGCTGGGGATTCAGCGCCTATAATGCAGATATTAGAGTTCCTACAAAAAGGTCTGGACATGGGGCTCTCTACCAGTACCCTTAAAGTACAAGTGTCAGCCTTGGGGGCTCTGTTTAGCTGTAACATCGCTGGTAATTATTGGGTAAGCAGGTTCATTAAGGCGGCAGGTAGATCCAGGCCAATAATGAAGGATAGGTTCATGCCGTGGGACTTGAACCTAGTCCTCACTGCTATGACAGAGACCCCATTCGAACCTATCTCGTCGGCTTCCCTAAAAAACCTGTCCCTCAAGGTAGCCTTCCTGGTAGCTCTAACATCAGCCCGCAGAATAAGCGATATCCAGGCTTTATCTAGGTGTCCTCCTTATTTACAGTTCAAAGAGGATAGGGTAATACTTGGACCTGACCCAGCGTACTTGCCGAAGGTAGTGTCTAGTTTCCATAGGACACAGGAAATAGTTCTTCCATCCTTCCTCCCTAATCCAACTAACGAGAAGGAAAAGAAACTACACACCCTGGATGTCAGGAGAGGCCTCATAGAATATCTGACAGTCACCGATCCCTGGAAGAAAGATAATGCCCTATTTATCTCTCATCAAGGCCCCAGGAAAGGTTGTAGAGCATCAAAAAATACACTAGCCAGATGGATTAGAGAGGCGATTTCAATAGCATACACCTCAAAGGGCAGGTCGCCACCCGGGAAGCTGAGGGCGCATTCCACCAGAGCCATGGCAACCTCATGGGCCAAAAGATCAGAAGTCTCCATTGACCAGATTTGTAAGGCGGCTACTTGGTCCTCTCCGAGTACCTTTTATAGTCATTATAGGCTAGACCTGGGTGCTTCCACAGACCTCTCTTTTGGTATAAGGGTGCTGCAGGCTGAAGTCCCTCCCTAAAGCTGATATTACTCTCTGTAAATCTCTCAGGTGGTGCTGTCATGGACGACCGAATAAAGTCTTAGTTACTCACCGGTTAACGGTATTTTTCGGAGTCCATGACAGCACCCGTATATTCCCTCCCTCATAGTTTGATTGGGGTGTGCACGTCTATTTCTTGTATATGCTCACTGGTGGTAAAAGTTTATAATTGTAAAGAATACTGTACATAAATCATGCATTAACCTTGTAAGTCCTCTTGTGCTCTGTAATCCAACTGATGCGTGGGAGAGGTGCCACCCTTTTGTATCTGTAGGTTTCCTGTTCCTAAGGGGTGGATCCCCTCTCTCAGGTGGTGCTGTCATGGACTCCGAAAAATACCGTCAACCGGTGAGTAACTAAGACTTTCAGCCTATATATGCAAATTGACTCGTTCCTATTGGGACACAACTGTCTAGCTAGTGCCCCCTAGTGGAGGTAACTACTCCTTTAAGTCAGTGAATGTCCCACCCTCGCAACATGACAAGCATTCTTGGCCACAATTGACAACTGTACTTTCCCATCATTTGTGTAGGGGCTGACTGAACGCGATGCCCTTGGCGCAGCTTTTGGGTAAGACTGGCTCTTAAAGGGAAGCTGTCATGTGCAATAGTGCTATTAACCTGCAGATATAGGGGTAATCTGCAGGTTAATAGCATCGTGAAGGTGCCTGGATTCTGTATTGAAATAGCAGCACATGGGAGAAAATGCACTTTATTTTACCAGGATTCACTGTCTATCAGTGAGGCAGGTGTGCCTGGACGGATTACAGTTACCACTTACATCACTGAGAATGGCAGCTGTAATCCAGCTTGGACTGGACCACCAGGAGAACAGGAGAATCCTCCGGTGGGCCCCTGTGCAAGAGTGAGCCATCAACCTCTTATATGAGCAGTACTTGGCACAATATACTTGAATCACTATGTACAGAGAGAGGCAGCATCTTATTCATTTAAAGCGAACCTGTCATCAGGTATGGCCGATATAAGATGTGGCCACTGCCTTTCAGGGCTTAACTACAGCATTCTATAATGCTGTAGAGAATCCCCCGATTCGACCTGAAAGATATGAAAAACGAGTTATACTCACCTACATGTCGGTCTGGTCTGATGGGTGTCGCAGGTCTGACACCTCCCATCTTCTTATGATTGCCGCCCTCCTGCATGCTTCATGGCTCCCCGGCATCGCGCTCCCGCGCAGGCGAACTTATCCCTGTTGAGTTCAGACAAAAGTACTGCAGTGCGCAGGCGCCGGGAAAGGTCAGAGAGGCGCCCAATGCCTGCGCACAGAGGACTATGCGACGCCCTCAACAGGGCAGATACGTATGCCTGCGCAGGAGCGCGATGCCGGGGAGCCTGTGAAGCAACAGGAGGGCGGTGTCGCCCAGGACCTGCGACACCCATCGGACTGGATGGCCCTGCAGGTGAGTATAATAAAACTTATTTTTCTTATCTTTCAGGTCGGATAAGGGGCTTATCTAGAGCATTATAGAATACTGTAGATAAGTCCTGAAAGGCTATGGCTGTATCTTATATCAGCCAAAACTGTTTAAGTGAACCTGTCAGCAATCTACCCAGTTCATTGTTATATAAATTTGTGATTGAGGATAATGTCTCATTTGCATGTAGCTGAAAAGGGGGGCTCTGGAGCTGGTTACTGGTGGGCCCTTGGTAGCCCACTCCATGGTCTATAAGCAGGGTCCAGCACTGACTGATAGCCGGCAATGTACTGATAACCAGCAGATTCTTTGTTAACCCCTTACTGCCATTGGACGGAATAGTACGTCCAATGGCCGTGCCCCCGCTTTGAGGGCTCCGGCAGTGAGCCCACATCAAACCTGGAATATGTCAGCTGTTTTCAATAGCTGACATGTGCCTGCAATAGGTGCAGGTGGAATCGTGATCCACCCGCACCTATTAACAAGGTAAATCCCACTGTCAAATGCTGACAGCTGGATTTAAGCAGCGCTTCAGGCTGCCGGGCCGGAAATACGCACATCGCCGACCCTCGTCGCGCCATCGGCGGTCGGCGATGCGTTGCCATCACAACCAGAGGTCTCCTCGAGACCTCTATGGTTGTTGTTGAGGCATTGCTATGAGCGCCACTCGGTGGTCGGCAATAGAGTTGAGCGACTTTGGTCGGATCAGGTTTCATGAAACAAAATTTGTTTCAGATGAAACTGGTCTGACTAGGGCAAAAAGTCGGAGTTTCGTCCGAAACCCGACCCCAATGCAAGTCAACATAAAAGTCGGCATTGAGCGGATGACATTCATCCACTCAATGCCGACTTTTATTTCCCATTGACTTGCATTGGGGTCGGGTTTCGGACGAAACTCTGACTTTTTTTTTCCTAGTCGGACCAGTTTCATCTGAAACAAATTTTGTTTCATGAAACCTGATCCGACCAAAGTCGCTCAACTCTAGTCAGCAGTCATAGCAATGCTATAATTCTGCTACATATAGGCAATCTGCTCATCGCCTATATGTAGCAGAGCCGATCTAGTAGTGGATACTTCTACCCTCACACATGGAGGCTATTGAAGCATGCCAAAAAAAAGTTTTAAAAAATATGAAAAAACTAAAAAAAAGATTAAATCACCCCTCCTTTTGCCCCATTCAAAATAAAGCAATAAAAAAACATACATGCACATATTTGGTATCACCGCGTTCAGAATTGCCTGATCTAGCAATAAAAAAAAGATTAACCTGATCGCTAAACGGAGTAGCGGGAAAAAAAGAATCGAAACTCCAGAATTGCGTTTTTTTTGGTCGCCGCGACATTGCATTAAAATGCAATAATTGGCGATCAAAAGATGGTATCTACACATAAATGGTACCATTAAAAACGTCAACTCGGCGTGCAAAAAATAAGCCCTCACCCAACCTCAGATCACAAAAAATGGAGACGCTACGGGTACCGGAACATGGCGCAAATGTTTTTTTTTTTTTTTTTTTGTTGTAAACTTTGTACTTTTTTTTTTTCACCACTTAGATAAAGAACCTAGACATGTTTGTTGTCTATGAACTCGTAATGACCTGGAGAATCATAATGGCAGGTCAGTTTTAGCATTTAGTGAACCTAACAAAAAAAGCCAAACAAAAAACAAGTGTGGGATTGCACTTTTTTTGCAATTTCATCACACTTGGAATTTTTTTCCCGTTTTCGAGTACACGACATGCTAAAACCAATGATGTCGTTCAAAAGTACATCTCGTCCCGCCAAAAATAAGCCCTCACATGGCCATGTTGATGGAAAAATAAAAAAGTTATGACTCTGGGATCAAGGGGAGCGAAAAATGAAAATGCAAAACCGAAAAAAGCATCGGTCATTAAGGGGTTAATTTTTTTTGGGTCCCTCAGAGCATTAGCCACGGATACCAGGTACTCTTAAGTCTACTTGTCTTCAGTAGAGATTTCATCTCACCATGGTTCCCATTGCGTTAGCGAGTCAACTTAATTTTTTTTTTTAAGTCGTTGGCTACAACATTTCAAAAATCAGCATTTGATAAAATCGTTATTAAAAACTGCTTTAAGAAACATTAAGTTAAGACTTTTTAGCTTTTAAGCAAAGTGTTTTTTTTTTTTGTAGGTGGTTTTCTAATGTTTTTTTTAATTCCATCTTGCCGTGAATGAATCACTAGTGTTTTGTGAGGCAAAAACGCTGACAGTCAAGAAAACTCCAGGATTTTTTGACATTTTTGGAGTGTTCCAATTTACTTCTATTGGAAAGTATGGCGCAGCTTCACAGCGAAGAATTGTCAGCCCCGCTTCTTTTAAAGGCTCTTTTGAGAACCGGAAGCTAATAAAAGAAAAAAAAAAAAAAAAAAAATGTTCAAAAGACAATGCATGAACAGCAAAGTCCTATTTCAACAAAAATACATTATAGATACAGCTCTGGCAAAAATTAAGAGACCACTTTCAAATGTTCAGTTTGTCTGATTTTTCTATTTATAGGTATATTTCTGAATAAAATGTAAATTGTTCTTTTAATCTATAAACTTCTGACAACATGTCTCTGAATTTTCAAGCAATAAATTTTGTATTTTTTTCTGACTAAAAAAAAATGTTCAAAATAAAAAAAAAAACAAATCGGAGCTTTCAGACCTCAAATAATGCAAAGAAAAAACAAGTTCATAATCATTTAGAAACAACAATACTAATGTTTTAACTCAGGAAGAGTTCAGAAATCAATATTTTGTGGAATAACCATGATTTTTTAAAAAAACAGCTTTCATTCGTCTTGGCATGCTTTCCACCAGTCTTTCACACTGCTTCTGGCGCAATAATGTAAGCAGTTCTTTGTTTGATGGCTTGTGACTATCCATCATCCTCTTGATTACATTCCAGAGGTTTTCAATGGGGTTCAGGTCTGGAGAATGGGCTGCCCAGGGGGCAGGATTTTGATGTTGTGGTCTCTTATTTTTGCCAGAGCTGTATATATTATAATTATAATGGTAATTTATTTATTTGCCTTCAACCTTTTTTGGAATGAAACCATTCCAAGAGACTTATCAGTGTAACATTTTCCTTTTACTTGGGGGTAGGAACAATGGCTTATATGGCAAATGATGTAGTATGAAGATAAATTTGATGGTAGATTGTCTCCTGTTACTGATCATGTGAAGCCTATGACAAGTCATTTTTTTTGGTGAAATATTGAATTGCTGGTGTGTCCTAATATCACATATCTGATTTGCTCTGACATTGCAGATAATTCATTGTCTACCTGACCCATTGGCCATCAGTCTGAAGATGTCTGCGACGCAATACAAGGTTGGAGGGTGACTGCTTTAGCAAGAAACCCATGACATGAGTGACAGGGCATTTAAATATAAATGGGATTCCTAAGATCACGGAAGTGTTATCGACCAACATGTCGTGCTTCTGTCTGAGTTATTATTGCGGAGAAATTGCTGGTTTTAGCCTTTTCTTGGGAAACGCTTTTTTTTTTTTTCCCTTCAGCTTTGGTGCGAGATGAACTTGTATGTCATTTTTTATAACATTTTTATGATTGAAAATATGGAATAACTTTTACATTTGGTACATGTATGGTAAATGTTTCAAAATATTGATCTGGTTTGCTGGATTATTTCAGCCTCCAAAGTTTAGATTATTTCCCAAACTTCCAAAAGTTGGCCATTACTTTTCCTTTACGGGAAACAATAGGTTTTTCCTGTTCCCTAGTAAATCTGGAAGCCGTTTTTTTATATAAATTATTGATGACTTTGGACTGGTGTCTTGTTAGCCACGTCAAATTCCCTATCTCTGTCCAGTAGTAGAACAGTGATTCTTACATAGATTTTTTTTCTCATAGTGGACCATTTCTGCACTTGGTGAGGAAGATTTTTTGTTTTGGTTAACGAGGCTCAGAGATTTTTGCCATTATAGTGTTTTCTGACCTTTTCAGATGGTGTCAATGCTTATTTGTATGGATACTGTTGGTGTTTTTGGAGTATGTTTTGTATATATATTGTCATGTAAGGTGGCTTTTATAGGAGTTCCTCCAGTGACCACCTTCTAAATTATAGATGTAGCCCTTAACGTCAGATGGCATTCCACGAGACAACTGTTATCTTTTCCATCTCTAGATACATATATATCTCAAAGTCATAGAATGTTAGAATTGGAAGGGACCTCCAGGGTCATAATGTCCAACCCCCTGCTCAATCCAGAATTCACTAAACCATATCAGACAGATGTCTGTCCAGTCTGTTTGAAGGCTTCCATTGAAGGAGAACTCACCACCTCTAGTGGCAGCCTGTTCCACTCATTGATCACTTTCACTGTCATATATGATCAGCTCAACTTGAGTGCGCATGTGTTCTGAATGGGGAGAGTGGGGTAATCCCCTGCCTGACACTTCTGTCTGCAATTCTTGTCTTTGGAAGTAATAACAGTTCTTCAGACGTCCCTTCCAACCTCAGTTTCCTCAATGAAAAAAGGTTTATTTAGAATATTTTTTAGCAGCAACAATGTGACAGTGTTTAACTGTATTGAATAAAACCCATTGAACCATAAATTCAGACGTCCAAATCAATCTCTCCCCTGAGGGCAGAGAAGGAAGAGACTTGAATTAAATGGGTGTTTTACTTATGGGGCACTTATACTGCACAATTATCATGAACCAGTGTACCGAGTCACTCTCTCTTCTCGATAATGTTGCAGTCTAAACTAGCTGCCGATCACTCGACATATGAGTAAAAGTACTTGTTCTTTTGGTGAGATCTATTTTTTTTTTTTTTTTTTTTGTGCAAAACATAATGATTCTTGGCAGCTCATTGACTGTGTCAACAAGACATGCGCTGTCGAAAGCCATGGCCTCCTACGTGCACTGAGCAATCTATTATGGATTGTTCAGTTCACATCTGACCACGGTCGGCTTGTCTAAGCAGGTTATTAAACGACCAGCAACTCAAATTATCAGTCTATGAAGGTTTAATGCTGCACATTGCCCATTGTAAATCCACCCTTACCCCTTTGCAGATGTTGGTGGCCGTAGTAGATCGTGTTGGCAACACTGTAGGATCAACCCTCCTATACCGTCTATATAGGTATGTAGGTCACAGAAAGCTGAATAAAATGATGCATAAAGTGAAATTTGTGATTTGATGATGTCTTATTCCAGAGACACATGGTTCAGTGCTTAGGGCTAGTCACTGATCTGCGTGAGAATCTGCCTCCACAAGTTATTGTAAATGACGGAGAGATACCAGAGTGATACATGTAACAAACACAACAGTAGAACCAAACTTTTTCTCCTCAACATGTTTGTAGCTGCAGCTCTCACAGCTCTGCTGTTTTACAACAATATTGTAGCACTGTCTTCTTGTGAAATGTTAGCTGAAGCTGAGAGAAATCTGCAGGTGTGTCAGTTGTAATCGCACACAGCTCTGCAGTGAGAGCAGATGGCGACCAATACACATCAAACTGGTAACACTTCCTTTTATTTAAAATCTCTGGAGGCAGATTCTCAGGGAGATCTCTGTCTGGCACATAGACCTTAAGAGCTCTTTTACATATAAATGTGAATTTCTCTGGTATAAGTCGTCAGATTACAGATATCAAGGTATCATTTTATTCAGCTTCCTAGAACCTACATGCCCATATTAATGGTTTGAGGATTGATCGCACTGACATAATCCCTTAAAGTCATAGTATTGTATTGGAATGTTCCAACCAGGATATGTAGTAGCGGTTGGATTGCAGCTCCCTCATATTAGTAACATTGCAGAAAATAATTTTCTGTTCATCAGAAAAAGGGAAAGGTTGCAGCACAAACCCATGAGCTTTACAGTTGGAGCTTTTGTTTTGATAAAAATGTCTAAAAATTATTATTTTTTTTAAATTATTGTCCTTGTTGCTTAGTGCCTACATACCATGAACTGTTCTGTTTTTTTTTTTACCTCCTCAATTCTATGTAGTTTTTTTTTTTTTTTTTTTAACTTGCAGCTCTGCATGTGTAAATCCCAATGCAGCAGGGACACGGGGAGTGTCACTAGTAGGCTGCCCTAAGTATCAACTCCCCTTTTCCCTTATTACTTCTTGATTTCTCATTTTTTGAAGGCTGTTAATCTCTGGACTGTGTTGCTTTATCTGAAAAATGCTAAAAATAATGTGCACTGTGCAGTTTTTTTAGTCCATCCTACCTCTTCTTGCAAGTTGAATTCTCCTAGATATTTGGCCTCCCTCCTCTCGATTCACAGCTCTGGTGCGCCAGACATGTGGCGGCACGGTCAGCTCTGGTGCGCCAGACATGTGGCGGCACGGTCAGCTCTGGTGCGCCAGACATGTGGCGGCACGGTCAGCTCTGGTGCGCCAGACATGTGGCGGCACGGTCAGCTCTGGTGCGCCAGACATGTGGCGGCACGGTCAGCTCTGGTGCGCCAGACATGTGGCGGCACGGTCAGCTCTGGTGCGCCAGACATGTGGCGGCACGGTCAGCTCTGGTGCGCCAGACATGTGGCGGCACGGTCAGCTCTGGTGCGCCAGACATGTGGCGGCACGGTCAGCTCTGGTGCGCCAGACACAACACACACATTTAACTCGCTTTGGGTGTAGATCACCCATTTGGATACAGGTTCGTTTACTGTTGGATAAAAGTTTGAGGTGTGGAGGTGCTGTTTGAGGTATTGAGCGGTCCTGCATGCACAGAAGAAGCAGCTGCAATGTAGAAGTTGAAACTGAGGAAATCCTGTCGACAGAGCTGTAATCTGGGGGAAGCCAGAGATCCATATGACTGACATGTCCGACCACACAAGGGAGTTCAGAAGACTGGATGGAAGGGGAATAATGGAGAGGAGTATTCTGAAAGTGGACTAGCCCTTTACATTACTGCTGTGGTTTTAAAAATTGGGATCCAGTTATTATAAATGGCTAAATGATTAGAATCTCATCTCTACAATCGTTTTTTTTTTTTTTTTTTCCCCACCTGGTCCTCTCTTCAATGATGTGGAATTCTCTTATTAAAAAAAAGTCCTAGCTGTCAGCTTTATACTCTGCGTTATCTATTTATGAAAATGACATATGCAAAAGAGGAAATTCAGTATGTGGTTTGTCCCATGAATATTTTATTGCTGACAGCAAAATATGGGAAACTTGTGCTTTTAAACGGTTCCAGGTAATTGCTTCTTCAATTATTTAAAAATCTATCAAAGCATGAAGCTAGAACCGCTGTCTTGACGTCCCGTTCCCATTTTTTAGATGAGCTAAATATTACTTTTTTTTTTTAATTGTTCACGTTGTAGTTTTAAGCTACTTTTCTGGTGACGAGTGTCAGGCCATTACATGGATTTCAAGCTGTAAAGACTGGTTCCCTTGACTATCGACGTCATCATACCTGAGACGGTATTCTCATGATGCTTATAGTGATGTCATTTGTCCCAAAAGCTTACCGCTATATAAGACGGGCAGGAAATGTGCCGAACTATTCCGTAACTCCCTGTGTGATGGATTTAGCACCTATAGCTACATCCTTACACCATATCTTGGTGAATCCAGGAGATGGCTTCACATTTTGGTACAGAGCCTTTAAAGATGCCCATGTTCCCTACATACGGTAACTTTTAGGTGGCTTGTTCATCCAACCGCTGTCTTTCCTGATGCCCCCCCTACTCTTAAACACTCTACCAGCCAATAATGCGATTTTAGTGAGAAGAATGATTGGGAGTTGAGTATCAACTCAACCATAAACACCATCTGTGGTGAGAAGGTTGGGAGGCCCCCATACACATTAGATGGTTGGCTGAAATTGTCGGGCTCAGGTGACTTTTCTCTAACATGGGTTTTATAATTTTACAGACGTGAAACCTCGGTACAAAACAAACACTGCTTAACTCTTTAGTAGTGCAGTTTATATAAGCTGCTAGCTGGGGGGAAGGGGCTTCATCACTGTCAGCTTAGACACATCGTTGAAAAAACCCCCACATTGCATCCTACGCGTTTCACGCTATGTCGCTCAATCACAGGCGGCACAATGCTGATCCAGAGGAGTGGGTGAGCCGAGCTCAGACTATTTTTTTTTTTTCCCTAGAATCCCTGGTACATCCTCAACTTGTTTGGTGTCTTTGTGATTGACATGGTGGAACAGTCATTGTAATTTGTCCTAGAGTACTGTGGAGGAGATTACCTTCTGAGATTAAAGGGTCTCTTGGCTTTTGACTGATAGGCTGATCAGAATGTGTTCCTGGGGGAGTTCACCTATCGATTAGCTATAATCTGCTTGGAAACCTGGCAGCAAGTCTATAGTTCTCTACAGTGGTACCACAGAGGAACAAAAAGCATTACGCCCCATGCCCATTGAAATCAATGTGCGGTCCATTTAATCCATGGAATTTTGTGGTCCCGCAGCAACAGAAACACTAGCGCTGCTTGTACACGTTATAGGATATTTCTAGATGATGTGTTTCCATAAACTGTACATAAACTGATCCTGGTAGCAAGTAACAAAATGGACTAAAACTCCGGAGTAAACACTTACTAGAAGCCGCGCAGGATCATTGCAAAGTAAGAATGTTCTCGTGGCAAGTATTTGCTGTTGGCAAATTCACGAAGATTTTTCTGGCCGGTCGATAAATGCTGTACTATAATAAAGTATTCACTTGTATCGCCTGCGGATCCTCAGCGGCTTCTGTTAGGATTTAGGTGCGGCATACAAATCTCTGAACGTGGCCTAAATGTGTTTTGCGTCCTAAAGTAGCGCGACGCTGATTAAGAAACGACGCGTTTTGAGCCCCCCATGCTGCAGGTTTAATTTGTTAAAGATGACAAAAAATAGACCAATTCTATCCGGAGGTGCGTCCTACGTAGCCACAATCGTGTTCCTCTCCGGCTGCAGTTCAGCTATTGTTCTTGCCTGTTTCCCAGTCCCCGTTCTAGCTCTGCTCAATACTTGAGCTTGAAGCCATTGATTGCAGGGCTTTTATTCAGTGATGTGTGAAACCTAATTCCGAACTGGGAGACGATGACAATATTACGCTCAAATATTATGATGGGTATCTCACTATACCGGGATTACTAGCTGCACTGCCTTCTTATTTTAGAATATATAGAAATGTGACAGTCTATAAGGGACGTGCTGTCTTAATTGTAATTTTCTAAGTACGGTAAAAGTTTCCTTTAAGGGGCTGTCCACTACTTGGCTATTGATTACATATTGTAAGGATAGTTCATGAATATCAGATCTGTGGGGGTCTTAACAACGGCACCCGATAATCTGTCATCAGTGCCACTGGTGGTCGGAAGTAGACAATACCCGGCTCCATAGCCTTCCTATGCTATATCATGGCCGTTCTTGAGTACTCCATGTGAGCTTCTATTGAAGTGAATAGGAGCTGAGCTGCCGTGCCAAATAGCAGCCACTACAAAGTAAATGGGTAAATATAAAGAAAAATGGGTATAGACACTGATTCCTTTCCTCTACATATTTCCACTTTTTGAGACCTACATTTCTTTCTGGCCAAGAAAATAAATCGAAACTAGATCTGTTTTTTGCAATAAAGTCTATAAGAAACTGATCATAACAAATGGTCACCCGATATGTCATCTGTTGTTGGATCCATCCTGTGCTTGCCCAGAACATTACAGGTGTTCAGAGACCCCTCTAGTAAAAATGGGTCAGTTCCAAATGGAATAATAACACATGCAAAACAGAACGAGTGTCCGCTTTGAAATGTATTCGTTAAAAACTGGAAACATTGGTTTCAATTTTGCATCTGCTTTTTTGCTGGATGGTTTTTCTTTTTTTTTTTTTTTTTTTCTTCCCACTATTGGATCTGTTAGACAGATGTCATCTGGACATGTGAAAAGAGCCTACCACTTTGTAATTGTTTTCTACTATGGGGTGTTTGTATGTTGTTTATTTTTTATTTTTTGTCCTCTATACTATGTTACCTCCAATGGAATTTAAAAGTTGCCCCGTTAGGCAATATGGACGCTATAGAGGGATGTCCTCCACTTCGGACCCATTCTCTGAGCTAGATGAAAGAACAGCTCTGGCGTTGTCACATCGCCCATTTATTGCTTTTAGGGACATTTTTATCTAAATGACCGTCTGCTGCAAAGAAGATCTGTTTTGTCACAGCTTCCTTTGGCAATGTCGCCTGCAGCACCTCTTATTTGAACCCCTTTAAAACAGGTGGGAAAAGAATTTACAATTTGATGCCGAGAAAATGGCACTATTATCGAATCCTTTATTCTTGCGTTCCATTATATAGCGCATTCTGACGCTATATACCGTATATATGGTATATACTGTATATGTATAATACAGTCTAAAAACAATTACTATTATTTTTAAGCAATCATGTCTAAGGCTAGTTTCACACTTGCTTTTTTTTGCAGCACGTTTTTCCTGCAAAAAAATGCATTGAAAAAACGCATACAAAAGCATACAACTGCTGCGTTTTTTTCAAGCATTTTTATGAGCATGCATGAAAAAAACGCAGCGTTTTTATGCGTTTGTATGCGTTTTTAGTGCGTTTTTACCGCGTTTGCGTTTTTTTCCAACATAAGGGTGGCCCCTCACACTAACCCAAACCATGACTTTACTAACCCTAACCCTGACCCTAACCCTGACCCTAACCCTTAACCAAATCATACTTAACCCTAACCCAAACCCTAAACCCTAACTAACCCTAACCCTGACCCTGACCCTAACCCTGACCCTAACCCTAACCCTGACCCTAACCCTTAACAAAACCATACTTAACCCTAACCCTGACCCTAACCCTGACCATAACCCTGACCCTAACCCTTAACCAAACCATACTTAACCCTAATCATGACCCTAACCCTGACCCTAACCCTTAACAAAACCATACTTAACCCTAACCCTAACCCTGACCCTAACCCTTAACCAAACCATACTTAACCCTAATCCTGACCCTAACCCTTAACCAAACTATACTTAACCCTAACCCTGACCCAAACCCCAACCCTAACCCTAACCCTAAACCCCCTTAACTAACCCTAACTCTAACCCAAACCCCTAAATTCCATGGTTAAAAAAAAAAAACGCATATGCAAAAAAACGCATACATGAGCATGCCAGTGCGCACATATGCGCATCCATAGGCTATAATGGCCATTTTTAGCGCAAAACGTGCGCATATGTGCGCATGCGCTTTTTTTGCAGGGCCAAAAAATGCAACATGCTGCGTCTGGAAAATCCAAACGCACACCCCAAAAAAACGCAGCGCATGAAAATCGCATACCTGCGCTTACAAGCGCGCAGGTATGCGCACCCATGTTAAATATAGGGGAAAAAACGCATGCGCACATATGCGTTTTTTTCCAGCGCTAAAAAACGCAAATGTGAAACCAGCCTAAATGTGCCTTTCCCCAGAGTGATGTTCAGCCATGATGATGACCTTGCTTAATGTTCTGTTATTTGAGAACATTTGGACTGGAGCACTTAGCATTCAGTGCAGCAGAGAAATGTGACATTTGTCGGTTTCCTTGTTTTCCAGGTACGGTGGATGATGTATTGGATTGTTTTTGCCCTTTACACTGTGACAGAAACATTAGCGGATTTAACGATATCCTGGTAAGTTCCCATAATTACTTGACTAACGTTCTTTCGACGGCTGCGTATTGCTTGGCTCACAGTATGATGTAGTATTTCGTATTCTATTTAATAAGAGGACATTGGGTGGACTTTATTATTATTACCCCAATGCTTGTGTTTTGGCATAAAATACTTGTACATTATGATTCATCTAATAGCTGTGCAAAAATGTGCTTTTTTTTCTTCTCCTCTTCACTCTACTTTCCTAACAAAGTGGGCCATGCTTAATGGAAGGGAGCAATCCGATGGTCCTCTCTGGTCTTGATTTGGCGCCTCCTCTCCTTTTGCGAATGCTATCCTCTTTCCCTGCGTCACGTGGATGACTTGTCCGATGCCGCCCAAACACTTCATTCTGCCCTCGGCAGGGCTGAGTGTATTACTGTAATGTGCTTGAACTGGGAGAGGCCAAAGTGTGC
Source organism: Dendrobates tinctorius (assembly GCF_039654945.1). Lineage (NCBI taxonomy): Eukaryota > Metazoa > Chordata > Amphibia > Anura > Dendrobatidae > Dendrobates > Dendrobates tinctorius. The sequence goes on from NW_027361823.1 coordinate 29,726,428, forward strand.
TGATAACCTGGACATAAAGCCAGACCCATGCACATTACAGCACTTTGCTTAGAGAGAGGTCCTGGATCATGACCAGAGACGCCCATCAGACCGGACCGTGCCATAAGGAGGCATTATAAAAGATATTTTTGGGGCTATACAGTGGGGGGATGGAGACTCGTATACATCTTCCTAGAATACTGTAAAAGAAGCCGTAAAGGTGGTGGTAGTATTCGGTATTGTGAAAATCTAGGGACTGTTTCCTTTAAAGGGAATCTGTCACCCCATTTTTCAAGTATCAGCTGCCAACACCGCCATCAGGGGCTTATCTACAGCATTCTGTAATGCTGTAGATAATCCCCCGATGTAACCTGAAAGATAAGAAAAATGAGTTATATTATACTCACTGGGGGGCGGTCCGGTTTTGGTCCGATGGGTGTTACGGTCCGGCGCCTCCCATCTTCTAACGGTGACGTCCTCTTTTTTGCTTCCCATCTTGGCTCGTGCGCAGGTGCACTGCTCTGCCCTGTTGAGGCTCCTGCAGAGCAGTGCGCCTGCGCAGGAGCCACGACAGGAAGCAAAGAGGAGGACGTCACCGTTAGAAGATGGGAGGCACCGGACCGCGACACCCATCGGACCAAAACCGGACCCAGACCGCCCCTGGGTGAGTATAATATAACCCTTTTTTTTTCTTATCTTTCAGGTTACATCCGGGGCTTATCTACAGCATTAAAGAATGCTGTAGATAAGCCCCTGATGGCGGTGCCAGCAGCTGATAGTCAAAAAATGGGGTGACAGATTCTTTTTAAGAATGATGTACAAAACTACGGCCCTAATAAACTCTCTCGCCTCCTCCCCAGAGCTTTCAGCTTGATATATGTAAGTAAGTTACTATAGTAACTTAAATCCATCAAACTGAAAAAGCTCACAAAGCTGTAAGAGAGGAAACAAGCCTTTTATTTTCCCGGCATAGAGGCCCCTCTGATTCTTCTTTCTTTCATTGTCCTTGGCACCGTGCCTCTCCTGACCTGGCACTGTGTAGGATCTACAGCACAACAATGTCCACTAAATTGAACATAATTACAACCCAGGGATAAAGTGCTTGGCATCTTCATTCAAGGTATTAAGGTCAGACCCCTGGATCAAACATGAATGCACATCCTATCGATATGTCGTCATCTATGGTAGAAAAGCCACTTCAGGTCTAATCTCTAATGTCTGTGGGTGACACGTGCAAATATCCAGAACCTTATGGACGTATAAATGTGCCATTCATTTTAATATTGTGTATCGGTACACTCGAATGTTACGTCTGATCTAGCAAAGTAGAGGGAACAAAAAGTACACAGTCACCCCCCCCCCCCCCTTGGTAATGAATAAGTCTTAGAAACTAAGAGAACTTTTTAGAGTGTTTAAGATTTGTTATCTGTTTCGGTAATGTCCAGGGTGGTTTATTAAAACTCCATAAACCTCTCCGTTTAACAAAACAGCTTTTTTGGACACAACGTGAATAATCCATACAGTAGTTCAGGTTCGCCAGCGTGGGTTGGTGTCCAGCTCTTTAGTCTTTAGCAGAGACAAACAGCACTGGACGTCTGCACACCTCGGCTCACGGTGAATGAGACAGCTGGTCTCCTTTTTATCTTCAGTACCATGCCCTAGGGTTGTGGATATGTGAGCATCTAGTCCCATGATCCCTCACTGCTCGTAAACCTGGCCCTGACACGCTCTATTAACTCCCTCAGCACTATACATGCTGGAGTTTGCTTTTTTTTGGGCTTACATTGTTGAAGCCATCAACCTCAGTGACGCATATCTCCGATCGAAGACCTGTCCGGCGTCCATCGTACAGGTGCTACGTGGATTTTGTAGTAGAGATGTACAAAGACAGCACAGAAATATTGATGTGCCCGTTTTATTCTAATTGCTAAGACTGATATCCATTGGAGGTGTTGTTTGGAGCCTTAATTTCACATTACATGGTACTTGATGGGGGGGAAAACGGTGCAACATGCAACTCTGTTAATCAGTGGGGTTCATCTGGCTCCAGTGGTATCTGTCTTGTGAGCAGTCTAGCGCTACGTCATGTTTTCTGTTATAAACGGGGAGGAGCACATGTAGAGCGCCACAATGTTCATGAGCCATGGATGAAAATCCTTTATTGTGGTCCCATTCAGCCTAGCGGTATTTATCAAGGTCTTATGAGGCTGCACAAATGGTTGGTGCACCTCTAATTTGTAGAATTTCAGATGAAGCCATGATGTTTGCTATATTTACATGGTCAGTGGTTTGCATCTAGGCCTACAACATATTCCCGTCAATGCGTACACATGGCTGGTGAGTTACAGGGTGTGAGTACACGGTGCTGAATAATGTTAAACTTTCCCCCACTTTATATAATGAGGGTCTCCGTGTTAATCTGTTTGCCCGGGGGAATCGTTTTCTGCAGAGCAGGATTTACGTTTTGCTACCCACTAAAACGAAAATATTTTTATATAGAAGGAAGGTCTCACCGGCTCTACACATATAGAGATGTATTGTATTCCCTTCCAGGACACGTACGAAGGTTTAGAAATTCTATCCAGCATTTGTTTCCATAAGTACAGGACACATAGCACACACCCTCCCTGGTCTTCCTGGGGCCAGCATCATACATGAAAAACAGATTTGGCAGCGGCCCCCAGTACATAATTGATTTCATGTGTTGTTCTTCCTGCCAGGGCTGTGTTTCACAATGTTGAGCATGGAGCCAGAATACACGGAGAGCTCTGAATGTTTTATTTATCCGTGGGCGTACATTTCCACTTATACAGGCATACTTCACACGGGATGTTTACCGCCGTGTCTACTCTACATGAAGTTCTCTACGCGGGTCGGAATTTTCTAATTTACAGTATGGATACGTTAAGGACAAAATTTGGATAATGAAAAACCGTGTCGGGAATTATCCAAAAATAATATTTACATATCTTTATGGAGGTTATGGATATGGCTTATGGGAGGCTTTTAGCAAAGCCCCGTTTATCTTGAACCACTTCCATTGACATAAAGGGAATAGGGTATAAAGCTGAAGAGGTGAGAGACCTTAAATCTCTGCAGTTTTCAATGCTATTTTTGTAATTATGCTGCAATGGAGTTCACTTTGTATTAATATGCATCTAAATCAAAACAGACAAGTGTCATAGACATAGTATCGCATTGGTTAACATGCCAACCTATAAATCATTACCTAAAGTGAGTGGCACAACCAGGGCTACCAGGGTCAGCGCGTCTTCCCTGACGCGCGTTTCAGATGCTCATCCTTCGTCTATGACACTTGTCTGTTTTGAATCTTGTAGTTTAATGGATATCATGGCTTTGTATGTTGATTACAGATAGGAGTATGGGGATGTGTTGGCCACATATCTTTTTTTGGCTGGTTTATTCAGCTACCTCTATAAAATTCCCATAATGTGGATTTGACTCTATACGTTTTTGCCATGGTCCTCTTAATTATTATTCGATGTGCAATGTTCAGGCTCCCCGGGTCAGAGTGTTCTTTCCCATAGCTGCGCGGTTATATCCGTGCCTGTACCATTTTTGTCTCGGTCTTTGTCTTTAACCTATCTAAAGTTGCTTGAATAAAGATTTATACTTTTTTTAATGACGGATCTGTGGTTGTTTCTTGTGGTGTTTACAACCCCCCCCCCCCCCCCCTCTCATGTTATTTTGCGATAGATCTATATTGTTGTCCTTTGCAGCTGTATCACATTTTGAGGACATACATTATGTCTGGGGTATGCCATATTATGCTGCTTTGGTTCATGAACAATTTCCATTATGGTATATTTGTGTACACTGCCTAGGACCTAGGAGACTCTCGGAATTCCCTGTGAGGGCCTCGCATTCTTAGTAATGTCCCTTGGCTCGTGCCTACAGCAAAAAGGTGGCCTCCATTATGTCTTCCGGGAGACATATCATCTGTTCACTATGATGGAGGTCGACAGAACAGCTCTGCATCAGTGGGAGTCACTGCTGCGGGACTTTGACTAATTAAAAAGCAAGAAAAGACAAGCCTAGGAGAGATCTGCGTGCTATGTGTGTTGCAAAATGTATGCAGTTTAGAAATCCCCTTGCACTGTGTACAGATAAAACTGGGGAACCTGGAGAATGCCCAGATACGGCCCCTTAGATCCCATTTGCATACCACAATAAAATGTGCATTAAAAAAAAGTACAATAATGTGTTGCACTTGTACAGACTCAGTAAATGTAATTGTTGACTTCTGTTGTAATTTGGCAGGATTTTTTTTTTTTTTTTTTTTCTGGGGGTTGGGGGATGCATAATATCTCTAGGAGCTTCAGTTACTGTTCTTTGAGGTTCATAGTAATGATGGTTGGTAAATGCCTTTTTGCTCTTAGAGAAAAATGGAAAATTTGAGCAGTTATTAATGGGGCAATAAAGATACAAGTCCATAGGGCTTACTTCATTAAAGCACTCCAGAAAAGTAGCGTACAAAAGCTTTAAAAAGTTGCAAAGACTTTGTGCAGTGGGGAGTTGCGCAACGTTTTTGCGTTTTCCATATTTTTTTTTTTGGCTACTTTTGGATGTTTTTATGCCAGTTTGGATCAATTCAGCGGAGCATGGGAGGCAAGGCCATGCCCGCTTATCAAATTCATCAAATGTGCTGGTGTTTTGTATAGTCATTAGTGCTACTCCAGCCTATAACAGGAGTAGCCTTTCTGGTACCGCACACAGGTGCATGCCACTCAGAAGAGGCACCAAATCCATTAAGTGACGTTTGCATCTTTATGAATTTGGGGATTTCTACTCCAGCAATACTGGTGTAACATGACCCTGTACTATGCCTGCCTTGATGAATTGCCCATAACACCTTCCACTGACTTGGCTTGTAAAGTTGCCTAGGTGGGTACTGTTTCTCGACACCTTAGGAACAGCACCAGTAGCGGAGGCGAGTATAAGTGTCATTTTATTGGGGGTGGGGGAAACATACTGATTGAGAAGGGATTGTCCGAGTAGTGGAGACCCTTTTTTAATTCTCCTCCAGCAGATGAATCCATCTCTCAGGTGCTACCAACTGGAGGGAGATACCATAAAAGTCAATGTCCAACCTTTTACATTGGCTTTGAAAGTTGATACAAAGTGTGCTACTCATCAGAGGGCAGAAATACCCATACCAGTCAATCCTATTACTTAAAATTTTGTATTTTTTTTACCTACTTCTTGCAGCAATATTTGGCTATAATGAGTTGATCCCAATAGTGACTGGTAATTGTCCAAGACCATTTTTGGTAGGATTATTATTATTATTTTTTCCCCAACATTAAATGTGATTGCCATTTTAGCCTTTATAATTTACTTTTTCTGAGGTTCTTTTACATCAGAACTTTTTTTTCAACATGTCTTCACATCCACATAAGACCAGAAACAGGAGATGAAGGGAAGAATCTGAAAATCTGACAAGTTAGGAGACCAGCCACGTCTCTTCAGGCAGTCTAGGAGACAAGGTCATCGAGCATGCCACATATAATTGGATGCCGCTCTCTGTCTCTCACAAACTCATCAAAACACGTCTGTTCGCGACATAGTTCAGACTTCCAGCATGTTTTTTTTTCTCCTTACTGTATTCTGACTCGCTGTCCTTATCTGACCTCACATTACTTGATACTTTCAGTACCAGACACTGAATAGCGGTTCAGATAATCACAGATTTCATCTATTTTTACTCCTTGTGTAAACCATTTGGTGGTTTCATTTTTTTTTCTGTGCATTTATAGAATATATTTTCATTTTGGCTTACACGATTGTGTATTATACAATATAGATGGCTGGATAAAATGCTAGGAACGGGCAACAGTATCTGAGATTAATCCACATTCTGCTCTCTTCGTGCTTGTAGGTTTCCTTTGTATTATGAGCTGAAGATTGGTTTTGTAATCTGGTTATTATCTCCATATACGAGAGGTGCCAGCTTGTTATATCGGAAGTTTTTGCACCCTCTTCTTTCCAAAAAAGAAAAGGTAAGGTATAACTGATAAAGAAAATGTTTTCGACTGCCGACAACCAAAGCAACTTCTTGTTGCATGGGCCTGTACTTATCCAGTAGCCAAGATGAAGTTTTTAAACCCTCATCTACTTTTTATCCATTTGTAAAGGTGGGGAAAAAGCATTAGCTACTTTTCTCATCACATTAAAATTTGCCCCCATTAAAGGGAATCTGTCACCCTTTTTTCGAATATGACCTGCCGGCACCGCCATCAGGGGCTTATCAACAGCATTCTGTAATGCTGTAGATAAGCCCCCGTTGTAACCTGAAAGAGAAGAAAAAAAGAGTTGGATAATGCTCACCCGACGTACGGTCCGATGTGTGTTGCGGTCGGACGCCTCCCATCTTCATATGATGCCGTCCTCTTCTTTCCTTCCTGTCGTGGCTCCTGCGCAGGCGTACGGCTCTGCCCTGTTGAGGGCATAGCAGAGTCCTGCAGTGCGCAGGGAGAGGTCCGGCGCCTGTGCCACTGCAGTATTCTGCTCTGCCCTCAACAGGGCAGAGCCGTACGCCTGCGCAGGAGCCACGACAGGCAGCAAAGAGGATGGCATCGTAAGAAGATGGGAGGCGCCGGACCGCAACACCCATTGGACCGGACCGCCCCCTGGTAAGTATAATCTAACTCTTTTTTTCATATCTTTCAGATTACATCGGGGGCTTATCTACGGCATTACAGAATGCTGTAGATAAGCTTCTGATGGCGGTTCCCGCAGCTCATACACGAAAAAAAGGTGACAGATTCCCTTTAACTTTCATGTGTTTCAATGCGATGAAATGCAGAAGTAACAAACTTCACCTTGACATTTAACATGATACATACCATTTGTGTTCATGGCATATGATAGTTTGCTAAATCTGTATCTTCTGCAAAAGCTTTTTTTGTAATGTATTGCGTGCTAAAATCATCTGTGCACTTTCCATTGTTTCCCCAATGTTGGATATTTAAGGGTTATTCCGAAGATAGCAAGTCAACCCTCCTAGGAGATGGAATAACTTGCTGATTGTTGTGGGCTTGATCACTGGGTTCCCAATTTCAAGAATGAGGCTCTGGAACAAGGGAATCGGGCTCCTCAGAAAACAGTCTTGAATGTAGCGGATGTGCACATGCTCCATTTATTGTCTGTGGAGATGCCAGCGACTGCCCAGTACAGTGCTGGATAGGGAATGACTTATTGGGATCAACCATGTAAAGGACTGTCTGACAGCCTCCATGGTTGAGCTCTAATAAATTGTTAGATTTAGCTATCTTGGTGTGCAAGGTGAAAGTTTCTGCAATCCTAGAGAGTATCTTGCATGGGTCCTATTCCTTTTGATAATACTTGTGCAACTGTACCACCCCATGTATAGTTGGAACTAAAGGGACACTTTAAAGCATCTCTCTTTAAGACCGCTCATATCCTTATGCCCCTACAATGGTAGATCACTGTCATTTATGGGACCTTCATTTATGAGCCAGAAAAGTTGTTCTCTAAGAGCAAGACTGGCTTTAGTGGACTCCTTCCATATGTGCATCAACAGTGGTGGCCATCCATTTCAAAAGATCGGAAGGCCGGCACTATTGCAAGTATATAACACTGAAGTATGCAATGCTGCTTAAAAGAGAACGCCAGCGTGGTGCCCAACTAAGCAGCCATATAATCTTCAAAAAGTATTAGAAAAAATAAGTGGCACATCAGATGAAGCACAATTTTATGCGAAACAGCTGTCTCCCTGCCCGTGTGTCTTCATTTTGTATTCCTATATGACCTTGGAATAAAAAAAGCACCGAACAATACGCCAGTTCTCGTAAAACAATGTTGGCCATTAATTTGTACAATTTGTCATCCAAATCTTCTATGGCCATTGGCCAGGTGACAAGTTTTGTTTGTGGGAATACCGCTTCATAAAACTCGAGAGAATATCACTAGGGTTAGGTTTATCGGCAGCACTTTTATTGTAAGAAGTGAAGCTGCATCTCTCCCGATTTTTGCTTCTAATGTCTTCTATGTTTTAGTCGTGAGTAACAGATGTTCTGTTTTTCCTGACCAGGAGATTGATGAGTACATTATTCAAGCCAAAGAAAAGGGCTATGAAACCATGGTGAACTTTGGCAAGCAAGGCTTGAATCTTGCTGCTAGTGCTGCTGTGACCGCTGCTGTGAAGGTGAGAGTCCTGCTTTGGTACTCGTTAGCGCACAGTTATAATTATTTCTCCTTGTAAAACACCGCTTAGATCATTACTTAATTTCCACTGCCTTTCAGCCTACTTGGCTGTTCTTTATTTTCTTATTGAATATGCTGAAGTCGAGCAGCAAGATGTTGAATTTTACAATTGGTTTAAGTTATCGAGCAACTTATTTTTGGTTGTTTTTAGGAGTGTAATGATATTAAATTCATGGCTGACGTGTGCCAGTCCTATAGGTGATAGTTTAGGAAATATGGACATTGGGAACATCATTTTCCAGTATTTGGAGGCTCTACAGATGCATTACATAAAGGGACCCATCTGCTGCACTCAGCGTATTTGTCAAGGAGCTAAATTGCAGGAGGGGGGGTAGCTGCTATTTGCCAATTGATACTGCAGGGAAATGAGGCGCTATTGTAGTCATTTAGAGGAGACGTTATCCGTGTAAAAGGACCGGTTTACAATGTGTGAATGACGCCAATCTTGTGCAAATAGGAGGACTTATGGGGGGTGGGGGATTACAAATTGGTGGGCTTGTCTGTGTTGTCCATAAATGCTAATAAGGCATATGTACAACCTCTTTTAAAGGGAAGGTGCCATCCAAAAAATTTTTTTTTCAGCAATTGAAAAAATGTAAAGAATTAATGTTTACATTTTCTTAAATATTATCATTTGATTTTAATTTTGCAAAATATGAAAAATAATTTTAAAAAGTTTGGCATTTCCACTTGTTAACACTAGGGGGAGCAGCTACTGAAATCTGGCACAAAAACCTATGACATCTAGGAACACAGTGAGCAGCCATTTTGATGGGGCCTGCAAAGTTACTGACTGTCTTTGCATGTAAAGTCTGGATCAGAACGGCCATCAATCAGCCTGATCCAGACTTTGCAGGCAAAGACCCCATTCCCCTCCTCAGATCCTGTCCTGGCGATGTGTGAAAGCAAGGCGACAGGCGCAGTCTGGGGTGACGCTGGGAAGCAGGATGGGGGAAATGTAGCCATACAGTAACGATAAAAATGAGACCCCTCTCTTCAGCTGCCTCACCAGCCCTCCCCTGACTGCACCTATTACCCCTGACCCGTGTGCAGGTGCTCAGCCAGAACCACCCTAGAACGGGTCCCCTTTCAGCAGATAATACTGCCATAGTGTTCTCACATAATACCGCCATATAGTTCATACCACCATGTAGATCACACATAAAACCAGCAGGGTGACAGCAGCACAGAGTATTTCAGGAGAGCAGTATCACACGGGATAGGATTAGATACACGGCTCAGCAGACAGCATCACACAAGAGAGGATTAGATACACGGCTCAGCAGTCAGTATTACACAGGATAGGATTAGATACATGGCTCAGCAGTCAGTATCACACAGGATAGGATTAGATACACGGCTCAGCAGTCAGTATCACACAGGAAAGGATCAGATACACGGCTCAGCAGGCAGTATCACACAGGAGAGGATTAGATGCACGGCTCAGCAGTCAGTATCACACAGGGGAGGATTAGATACACGGCTCAGCAGGCAGTATCACACAGGAGGATTAGATGCACGGCTCAGCAGTCAGTATCACACAGGGGAGGATTAGATACACGGCTCAGCAGACAGTATCACACAGGAGAGGATTAGATACACAGCTCAGCAGACAGTATCACACAGGAGAGGATTAGATACACGGCTCAGCAGACAGTATCACACAGGAAAGGATCAGATACACGGCTCAGCAGGCAGTATCACACAGGATAGGGTTAGATACACGGCTCAGCAGTCAGTATTACACAGGATAGGATTAGATACACAGCTCAGCAGACAGTATCACACAGGAGAGGATTAGATACATGGCTCAGCAGACAGTATCACACAGGAGAGGATTAGATACATGGCTCAGCAGACAGTATCACACAGGATAGGATTAGATACACAGCTCAGCAGACAGTATCACACAGGAGAGGATTAGATACATGGCTCAGCAGACAGTATCACACAGGAGAGGATTAGATACATGGCTCAGCAGACAGTATCACACAGGAGAGGATTAGATACATGGCTCAGCAGACAGTATCACACAGGAGAGGATTAGATACACGGCTCAGCAGTCAGGATCACACAGGAAAGGATTAGATACACGGCTCAGCAGTCAGGATCACACAGGATAAGATTAGATACACTGCTCAGCAGGCAGTATCACACAGGATAGGATTAGATACACAGCTCAGCAGGCAGTATCACACAGGAGAGGATTAGATACACGGCTCAGCAGTCAGTATCACACAGGAGAGGATTAGATACACGGCTCAGCAGTCATTATCACATGAGACATTATTACAGATATGCCCACACTGGTGAAACTTCCAGCCCCCCCATACACTAGACTATGGGCTGTATAAGTCACTGTCCTCCTCAGACAGCCATAAAAGCAAAGGTGTCAGATTACCGGCGATCACTGGGGCTGAGAGTGAGGAGACAGAGCAGAAGAACACAGTAGAGCAGGAAGCACAGGGCCGAGCCTGGAGTAAGCAGGACAGAGGAGCATAGAGGAAAGTCACCCGCACTCACCACTCTCCATCCTCCGGCTCCAGTGAGCGCTTCTCTCCTCTGCTGACCACCTTCTCCTTTTCTTCAGCCTCTCCTCACAACACAGGACCTGTTATGCCACAAGTGGTCCTGTGATAGAGGGTAAGTGGAGCTCAGCAGACAGCACTGGGCTACAGTAAAATGGCGCCCAGCCACACCTACAGCAGTGAATGGTGCAGCCCACAGGGGCGTGCCCAGTTCACTGCTAATGAGGCTGCAATGTGGGGTCGGGAGTCGACCGCAGTCTCCTATGTCCAGGGACGGCCATGTTTGCAGACTGTATGAGTCCTCCACAGATCTGCAAATCAAGATGGCAGCGCCCAGTGGCTACATGAAAACATTATTACAAACAAACCATAAATCCTGGTTAGTACAACATTTGCTGAAACAACATGTTTTGTTACTTACTATTTTTTTGCAAATTATATAAAATTGCGGCACCTTTCCTTTAAAGAGTAACTGTGATTCCATTTATTTTTGTTCATAAATGAATAATACACAAGAACATAAGAAACTTTGTAATACATCAATTTAGAGAAATCTGCTTCTTTCTTCTCCTGGACTGATGATTCATTATCTTTCGGGGTTAAAGCTGTCTTCAGTAAGTACAGATTATAATATCACTGTCAGATGACAGTTGGGGCTCAGTGTTCTATGGAACTTGCATTCTCTGCCTTTAGCTCATCCTCTTCCATAGAACTTTATAAGCTCCAACTGTCATCTCCTTTCTCAGCAATGGGATATAGGCTTCATAGATTTTTATCCGTGAATTGAGAATATTTAAGAATAAATTATCAATCCATGAAAATATACAAGCAAGTTGTGATATATTAGAAAGATTCTTATGTTCATATATACTATTGATGTATAAATAAAAAAATAAGTTAATCGTTACTCCTTAAGGTGGACTGGTCCTGATTTTACTACCTTCATTATGGTGTGAAAATGCACTGAATGTTCAGGTTGCTATTGTATGCAGTGACCAAGCTTGCTGTCGGCCATACCCCTGACAACTTACCTGAGTGCAAGTTCTTCCAGTCGGATTACTGTGCAGTACCTTTGCCTAAACATACCGTGCACATCGGATAAGTCATTCGAAGTCGCTGATCTCAACAGGACCAGCTGACCATCTCACATATATAATGGCCTCCCCCTTTCACCTCCAGCAGATGATGTGTAAGAGAAGGGTCGCCCGTTCCCTCTTGTTTTTCAAGGGAAACAATCTGCTGCCAGGGTGTTGTGTGGCTTACTTCTTTCTCCCTATAGAAAGCACATGTAGGTTTGTCCCAGCGCCTGTGTATGGGGGTTGTCGGGACTGATGGCTGTCTGACAGCACGGCTGTCTCTTACCCTTTCCACAAGTAAAAAATAGAAACATTTCACCCCATCACCTGTTAACACGGAGACAACGGTTTTAGAAAAGCGCCGTTTCGGCTAGTCACCAACTGAATTAGGAGGTTCCCATCTATTTTGCAGAGAGAGAGATCGTGTGGGAGGTCACCTAAATATGAGTGTTAGACGTTGGTTGAGCAATAATCTCAGTAGCAATCGCGGGCTCTACAACCAATTAATCATTGAGTTATACTATAAAATGAAAGCTTTTTGAGGAAACAAGCAGTAAGATCTCCATATTCAAGACTTGGGTTTATATTCTTGATGAGACCGTCAATTAATAGGACACGTGGTCAAGCCACCAAGGAGTCCGGCAGATGTCCGCCCAGTGGTGAAGTAAGGTCACCTGCACAGCTTGTGGGTGGAAAATGTTTGTCGAATCGGTAGTTGATCTGGGAATCCTTTCTTAATAAATTCCTTTTTTTCCCCTCTATTTTTCTTATTTCTGCTGCCTTGGCTAATTCTTATTCAGCAACCTATCTACTGTTCACCCTCAATCAAGTGAAGGTAAATGGTCACTATCTCCGAGCATGGCATATCCGCTCACACCAGTGCTCTATAGTGTGGTTTAACATACTAGAACTGGCTTACTAAAAGATATAATCCACTGAAAGATGACTGAGAATTGAACAGGCAATTAACAATACACAGAAAATAACTTGACCTCCGCTTCTCATTAAAGTCTAGAATACTTTTGCTTTTATTTTGCGTATTTGAAGCTGGTAATTAAAAAAAACAACCTAATTACTGCTTGTTTTATTGCTACTTGATATTTTTCAGAATATTTTGAATGTACTGGTTGCACTTGTTTTATTACCATGTATTTAGGAGATTGGAATATACTCATGATCCATCTAATGAAAGAACAAAGTGGCGGGCCCATGTCTGCCGGCGTCCATGGTCGAGTCTTGGTAATGGCAGGGAGCCTGCTCTATGCCGGCGCCCAATACGGACCATATGAGTACAGTGCAGTGCTCAAAAGCAAAGCGTCGCCCTCGTGTATTGTATTGCATTACATGCAGAACACAGACACCTTGTATTTGAAAATGACTCATTTATTTGCAGATTACAGAAATTGGACTCTAAATGTCAGCTTGCAGCCTGTTATTTTCTTCTACCTCCCTCACTGATGCTTAATTAATGAAATAGAATCACAAGGCTAAATTTAAGTAAAAAAGTGTTTGCTTTTCCAGCTAAAAGTTTATCTAGAAATCCTTGGTTTATACTGGTTGACATGGCTGCTTTATTCCAGAAAGCGCCAGAATCTACATACTTGTCCATGGGCTTTGTCTGATTCTGCACCAGTCCTAAGGCCTCTTTCTCATGTTGGTGTCTCAGGTACGTATGATGACAGTTTTCACACACACGTACCGGAGACACCTGCACACATAGACCCTTACAAGTGACTGGGTCTGTGCACATCTGTGTGTTTCCATGAGCCGTATGACAATGGGCAAAATACGCTGACATGTCCATTTTTTTGTTTTGTTTTTTTTTTCTATTAACAGAATAACGGACTGCAAAACATCCCGCACATGTGCACACTGACACACAGGTGACATCAGTGTGTTATTAGTACCACATGTACTGGCGCCTGAGAAGCAGCGGTACAGTTAGCGCTGTTTCCCGGCCCCGAGTGCTGAAGACTGCTCTCATTATTCTCCCCTGCTCTGCCTGGGATCAGTGCTAGCATAGGAGAATGTTGATGGTTATTTTCCACTGACAACAGCAAGAGCAGACAGCAGTTGATGGGGACTACTACTCCCATCAGCCTACACCTGCTGCCGCTAATAACAGTGAGAGCAGACGGTGGCTGATGGGAGTATTCATCAGCCGGCACCTGCGCTATAAATTAAAAAAATAGCGTGGGTTTCCCTGTATTTTTCATAACCAGCCAGGCTGTAGCCTGCAGCTGTCAGTTTCAGCAAGACTGGTTATCAAGAATAGAGGGGTCCCCATGATGTATTTTTTAACTATTGTGGTACAGTAAAGGGTGTTTTACTGGATGGAAGATATGTTTCTCCCAGCAGATTAATGTTTGGCCGGGTTTTTCCCTCCAGACGGGACCTGCGATGTCAGGGTCACGTGATCAGCCCATGTGATGTCTACCTCACTGGTGGGTGGGGTTAGGCCCTATGTAATGGAGGTTGATAATTGCCACAGTGTGAGTGTGTTTCTGGAAGCTACAGGAACTTGTGTGGACTCAGCCGAGACTTGTATACAGAATTCCCGTGCTGCAGGACTATAGCAGCAAGACTCGGAAGAACCCTGGAAATTGCACCTGGCGGATGCCGCAGGACCTGGCAGCCGCTTATTTACGCCCGTCTCGTGCAAGGGGTGAGTCTGGGACCAGTGGTTCTCCAAGCTGGAGTATGTGTTTGGTTTTCCTTATGTTCTGTTAAGCTGCTGGTTACTGAGTGACATTAAAACCACTGGAATAGGACTTTATGCCTGTGTGTTGCCTCGTTACTGCCGCCCGGCTATTGCCTACCAGAGCGAATCCCTACACTATTTAAATTAATAATTAAAAAAAAAAATAGCAGCTTGCAGCAACCCAGAAAAGGCACTTTGGCTCCATGCACCATTGATAAGTTCTGTGCATCCTCGGTAGGGCCTGCCACTAGTTCCAAAAATGATTATCCAAGAGTCCAGGGGATAATCATTAAAAATTATGATTGCTGAAGTTTGAGGCTTGAGAGAGGTCAGACATGGGCAAAACATTGGGGGTTTTCCTGTTTGTGTGATTTTTTTTTTTTTTTTTTTTTTTTTCCTATGAAGTAGAACTCTATCTTTTAAAGATTTTCCTCTGGTGCCTCGGGATTCTTGGATACTCTACTGGTTTTTGTATATCTGCTCTTTTCAATTTAATGAGCCTGAGCTGCAGTGCCAGACACAACCTGAGGACAGACTTGACACTATTTCTGGAAGGATGTCAGCATAGTTCTCTTATCCTGTGCTACCCTGTTTCTGTATCTGTATGTAGGAGATGATCAGTAGCGAACTAGTTGTTTTGTGCCGTGTAGTCCTCCTGCTTTGTTACCCCCCCACCACACAGTTTAACAGCTTTCTGCCTATGCACAGTGTACACAATTGTTAATCCGAGGTTTTGGTGGGATTATACAGAGCTCATCATTCAGACAACTGGTAGATCTGCAGCAGAGAAAATAGTGATTTTTATCAAAATGAAAGTAAGCAGCCTAGTAAGTGATACATTGCTGGTATCTGTGCTCCTGCCTCTACAGCATGCTGTTCTCAGAATACATAACAAAAACCTGCTGATAGATCCTTTTTACCTTTACAAATGTGTATAATCAGATTCTCTGACGCTCCTCCATGCCTTCTGGCGGTGTTTTTGATGATCTCTTCCCTATCTCTTGGTAAGTGAGTGACGGTAGCAATTTGCTACAGCAGTCATGCGCAGACCACATTGGAAGCAAGACCTGGAGTGTAGAGGCAGAAATTTGCAAAAAGAGTGCAGGCAATAGCTTTTTCTTAAATTTTTTTAATTTTTGCTTCATCACTCTGGGGCCACATGCAAACTTATGAAGGAGCCTTTTTGTCGTTAACTAACCTTTGGTGGAAAAAAAAAAATTATCACAAGCTTTTACATGAAAAAAAAAATCAGAAGGAAGTTGTCAAACTCAATTTTTCTCCCCTAAGATTATTTGCCCTTGAATCATGAGAATGTCCAAATCTTCATAAAGTATTGTCACCAGGAGAATAGCGGGCACATTGATCTTCTGTAAGTCAATGAGTTGTCTTCAGCAGATGAGCGGTGACTGGTTTAGGCCTGTTTCACACCTCCGTTTTTTGACGTCAGTCAAAATCTGCCAATTTTCGAAAAAAACAGATCTGCCAAAAAAGGGGTGGATCAGTTTTTTCCCCCATAGACTTATATTAGCGTCCCACCCGGTTTTTGGCGGATCCGTCAAAATTTAAACTAGAACAACGTGGGAAGGGAAGCAAAAGGCCAGAAAAAGCCATACACCTGGCAAATGCTATTGAGAACTCTATTAGAAGTGGAAAGGAAGAACAAAGACAAAAGAATCTAAATAATAAAAATATTGGAGAAAGAGAAACCAATCACAAACTAAAATGTTTCTATACTAATGCACAAAGCATGGGCAACAAACAAGGTCAAGGAAATTCTTATCCTCTCTTGCTGACAACTTTATCTTCCAAAAGGTAGGGGAGAAAACAAGGGGAACTGCTACCTTGGATCTAATCCTTATAAACAGGGAGGAAATGGTCGAGGAGGTAAAAGTGGCTGGGACCCTAGGAGGTAGCGACCATGCCATTTTAGAATTTTGGATAACTAGAGGAGGAAGACCTGTGAAGACTCAGACGTCAAGGTTAGATTTCAGAAAGGCAGATTTTTAAGGGATTCGGAAAGGGAATTGGAGGGATTCAATGGCTGGATATCCTTAAAGACAAAAATGTCCAGTAAGGATGGGAAATCTTGAAAAATGAAATTCTTAAAGCACAATTGTTAACAATTTCAAAAAGTGGGAAGAATAGGAAGCATTTAAGGAAACCAGGATGGATGAACACAGAACTTAAGCACACGCTAAAAAGGAAGAAATAAATGTTTATAAAATGGAAAGAGGGAGGCATATCTAAAGAATATAATGTCTGCAGAACCTGCAGGGCACAAATCAGATTAGCTAAAGCTGACAATGAATTGAGGCTTGCAAGAGATGTCAAAAGCAATAATAAAGGATTTTGGGGATATGTAAAAAGTAAAAGGAAAGTCAAAGATGCTATAGGATTTTTACAGGATGAAAATGATGAAATGGTAAGACAGGATGTTGAGAAGGCCGCACTTTTAAATTCCTATTTTGCATGTTTTCTCTCAGAAAGGAAATGTAACATCAACTGTTCTTCACTGTCCTATTAAGGGAATAGAAGAATCCAGGATATCTATAAACAGAAAGATAGTGAGGAAAAACTTAGCTAGCCTAAATGAATTCAAGACTCCAGGTCCAGTTGAATTACACCCCAGAGTACTGAAGGAGATAGCAGAAGAAATTTTTGAGCCCCTCTCCATAATCTTTGAAAAATCTTCAAAAAGCGGAAGAAGGTGGACCCAGGCAACTATAGGCCGGTGAGTCTGCCTTCTATACCAGGAAAGATCTTTGAGCAAATTATTAAACAACATGTATGTCAGTACCTGGATAAGAATGAAGTGATTAAACAGAATCAGCATGGGTTTGTAACTAATAAGTCATGTCAGACTAACTTAATTTCCTTCTATGACGGAATCACTGATTGGGTGGATCAAGGAAATGCTGTAGATATAGTATATCTTGACTTCAGCAAAGCATTTGACAAAGTCTCTCATACAATCCTTATTGAAAAAATGACTAAGTATGGAATGGACAAGGCAACTGTTAGGTGAATTCATAACTAGCTTAGTGATCGGACCCAAAGAGTGGTCGTAAATGGCTGCACATCCAGTTGGAAGAATGTCTCAAGTGGGGTACCACAGGGCTCTGTCCTGGGCCCTGTATTGTTCAACATCTTTATCAACGATTTAGATGAAGGAATTGAGGGTAAACTGATTAAATTTGCTGATGACACAAAGCTAGGAGGGATAGCTAATACTAGAGAAGAGAGAGAGGATTCAAAAAGATATAAATAAACTGGAGCAGTGGGCAGCAACTAACAGAATGGTTTTTAACAGGGAAAAATGCAAAGTACTACATCTGGGCAATAAAAATGAAAAAAGCATATACAGAATGGGAGGAATAGGGCTAAGCAACAGCACATGTGAAAAAGACTTGGGTATACTAATAGATCACAGACTGAATGAGTCAACAGTGTGATGCAGCAGCAAAAAAGGCAAATACAATTCTAGAATGTCTCAAC
The DNA here is from genome assembly GCF_039654945.1 of Dendrobates tinctorius. NCBI lineage: Eukaryota > Metazoa > Chordata > Amphibia > Anura > Dendrobatidae > Dendrobates > Dendrobates tinctorius. The sequence goes on from NW_027361823.1 coordinate 29,744,454, forward strand.
AGAAGCATACAGTCTAGATCACGTGAAGTCATTATTGCCCTCTACTCCTCTTTGGTCAGACCTCATCTGGAATACTGTGTCCAGTTTTGGGGACCACATTTTAAAGACATCAACAAACTGGAGCAAGTTCAGAAAAGAGCGACCAGAATGATGACCGGTCTGCAAACCCTGTCTTATGAGGAAATTTTGCAGGATTTGGGAATTTTTAGTTTGCAAAAGAGAAGACTGAGAGGAGACTTAATAGCTGTCTACAAATATCTAAAGGGCTGTCACATTGTAGAAGGATCAACTTTATTCTCATTTGCACAAGGAAAGACTAGAAGCAATGGGATTAAACTGAATGGGAGGAGACACAGATTAGATATTAGAAAAATCTTTTTGACAGAGTGATCAATGAGTGGAACAGGCTGCCATGAGAAGTGGTGAGTTCTCCTTCATTGGAAGTCTTCAAACAGAGGCTGGGCGGACATCTGACTGGGATGATTTAGCGAATCCTGCTTTGAGCAGGGGGTTGGACAAGAAGACCCAGGAGGTCCCTTCCAACTCTACGATTCTATGATTCTAAAATGAAATGCTTTGTGGAAGGTATGATAACCATTGCACGTTGAATTTTCTGCAATTTGCATTACTCTTAAAACCGGTGGGTTCATAGCTAAATGCACAAGCCTGAATCGGCGTCCTCAGACGAATAAATCTCTAAGTAAACATGAAAGCAAATGGGAAAACAAAACATTTGTCCCCGATGGCCCTTTTTAATGGTACCTTTTTAAATAGTCGGTATAGTTTTGTAAAAGCCACACGTCTCGACATCACTTAATTGTATTCCAGGTTATTTGCTCCCCCTCTCCTCCCACTCCTACTTCATTCTACATCTGCAGCTGTCGCCGTACATTGTGCCGCATGTTACTGGGCTCTGAATGCAAATGAATAATTTAGCCTAATTTGTTTGTGTTCTGTATCCTGTATTATCTATAATCTAGCTCATTCAGGGACATTAAGGCAAGCAAGACATTGAAGGTTGGAATCATGACAACGGGGTCTCGTCATGTATTATAGGGCCCTGAAAGAAAATCACCATACCTACCGTAATTCAGTCATTATGACCAAATTGTGTAAATGTAAAGTCATAGATGCTGAACTGTATTGCAGCTTTGCTATTAACTTGAGGCCATGTTCACTCCACGTCTGGCGTATGTCCAGCATATACCTAAGAATGTGATCCCATTCTGTATACATACCCAATAATGGACTGAACAAGTGCCCCTTGGCATAGGCAAGTAGGTGGTGTCATTATTTTTTTTTTTCTTTCTCAGGTCTGTTAAATTCGTTATCTGGGTATCTAAAATAATAACAAAAACACTACTCAACAGTTTTACTTTTATTTCCTATGGTTTATTAGATTTTTTCATTAGCTCCGCCCTCTTCGCCGGTTAGGGGGAAAAAGTGCTTTTACTCTTGGAGGGTTGTCAGAACATCATCACATCATAAAAATTTTATTTTTGGGAACTTGACACAGTCTTGAAATGGAGAAAGGGGACAGATGAAAAAGATTAAGCATATTGGTAACAATGAAAGACTGTTTTAGGCCCTTGAAAAACATTAGTAAAAAAGTGTAATCCATTCCAGCACATAATATAAGGGCATCCTGCTAAGAAAATTTTTTTTTTTTTATATTTGCCATGTCTTAAAATTAATTTATTTTATAAAATTGAGTGGTAAGTCTGTGACTATATATTGGGTGAATCATAAACATGGAAAGGAGTGACACAAATATTGTTTTCGGTGGATCTTGTCCTGGTTGGCAACCTATTGGTATAATTGAATTGAATATTTTTCACATTTCAAAAAAAAAAAAATTGCTGAACAACCCGTGAAGACTAGTCCATGTAGACCCACACAGATTCAGTGTTGTCCCTTCTGCATTATTCTCGAGTTTAAGATTTCAGTACATAAAACTGGAACTGCATCTTTTTTCCATAACGGTGTGTGTGGTGTGTTAGACAACGTGAAATTTTTTTTCATTGGCTTTTTAGAACGGATTCATCTTTAAAATTGACATTTAAAAAAATATTGGAAATAGTCACCAATCACGGCCACGCCAACAAATTTTACATAAATCAATAGTAGTGTCATATGTAAGAAACTTTACAATCAGGGCTGTGGAGTCTGAGTCATGGCTTACTGACTCCATAGCCCTGGGATGAGGGATTCAGAGTCATGGAGATTGAGGAGTCTGAGTTGGAGGTTTGGCTTACTGACACCACAGCCCTTTTTTTAATATCTTGTTGGAGAAATGTTTTTTTTTCCCCCTCCATTTCTGAGCCACTTCTGGTTACACAGCATATTGAAGTCTGTGGTCAGGGGAGAAGTGAGAAAGCAGAGTGAGGAGCACTCAGCACAGCTAGAGACCAGGCAGACACAAATCGAGCTGCTTCTCACTGCGCTATAGAGAGCTCTCTCCGTGAACGTTGTATAGGAGACAGCACAGGAGCTTGTCTCTACGCACTAGCTCAGAGTCAACTATGAAGTAATCTGAAATATGTCAGCTTTGTTTTTTTTTATTTTTTTTATATACTCCCTTTCAGAAACTTAAAGCAATGATCTGGTGTTTTTTATTTACATGGGTTGTGCACTTTTAGGTGCCGTAACTTATCAGCGTCCTTTTTTAAAGGTTTTTTTCTTTCATTGGACAATTTTGTATAGAAAACCCAATGTTGTAATACCACAGTACACAACACCCAGTTTCCGGTGGGGGGACAGTTTTGTTCCCAATCAAAATAATGCCTCTCGACTAGTTGCCCACTAAATAGCACAGTTATAAACTATTTTTTTTTGTTTCTTTTGCTATTAGCACAAACAAAATAATAAAAAAAAAATGATTGTGGGTCGGAGTACTAACAGAGCAGTGAATTCATGGTGGCGGTTTGGCAGATTTGAGCAAGCTATCAGGTTCCATTTTAAAAATTTATCTTTTAATTTGTTATTCAGCAGAATCTACTAATCTGGTAAAGCATGGTAAATCTTTAGAAAGTATTACAAATCTTAGCACTTTAAATAAGTCTGTACTGTATAATGTAGGATCAGACTGGTCCTCTGAAACAAGGGACGCTTTCCACCTGAATCAATCTAAAAGCCCCATGTATTAATTCATAATATCCTAATAGGGTACATAAAACCGGGTTTCCTAAACAGTGATTTTTTTTAACATTTTTTTTATTTCGAATAAATCTCTAGTAGTGTTTCCCTGCTGAGTTGGTTGGTGAATGAAAGTAAAGCATATTGTTACAGCGTGTCAGTGGCTTTCCCTTGACTTTGTGTTTGCATTCCTTTTTTATTGTGGTGTGATAAACCACATTGGTGGTTTTTTCTTTTGCAATGGCACGTGTGCTGCTGTATGTACATGTAAGGCCTCTTGCTGGGATCTGGCTTACACATGTAGAAGTGATCAACTTGTAAGCTAAGTTCAGCCGATTTGAGAATTGGGTTATCTATCATATTGATTACGTGTCCAGTGTATGGTGACGGGTAGAAGATCTCAGACATCCAAGAGATTGCACTGGGCAACGCCAAAGGTTTTCTCTGCAATGTGATAAAAATGACTTCAGTTGGGACCTTACTGCCTGTTCAAATAGTTTTTCCCTCATGAAGTTTAATGCTGCTATTAATTATTTAAATAGGAACCTATTTGCCCAATTATTTAATTAACTAAGATTCTGGTTTAGTGGCCACAGTGGTAGTCCTTGGCTGCCAAACCAGAGCACGGTGAACCTCCTGTACCTGCTGGCATTCCCGGTTCCTCTGATTTAGTAGTCCTCTTTTGTAGCATTACTCAATCATGATGTTGTGCCGCTACTGCTCATCATTAGAGGCACTGAGGATGTAGGCAGGTAGCTGGAGGTTCAAAGTGGAATGGACCAGCAGTGGCTGCGGAATACCGATGGATCAGGTTCCTGAAGATCTTTCTGATCAAGTCTAGTAAGACACATGTGCTATGTGCTGCCAAAGTTTGCAGAAGCGGTGCATTACAGGGGTTGTGACCTACTAATTTTTATTGGGCACAAGGTTTTGTATAAAGAAATATTCCCTAACTAGACCCCAGTCTCTCTTGTACCGCTAATTGCTCCCCTTCAGTCTCCTTCCTCTTCTAGCTGGAGCTCTCACGTGGGTAGTGCGGCCACTGATCGGCTACAGCCTTGACATTCATCAACTTGTAAGAAACTGTCTCTCTTCCTTTTTAGGAGTGTTAAAATGTCGGGTAGGTGAGAATCTATTAAAGGGAATGTCCAGTGAGAATAAGTTATTATATACTGAGGATAGGTGATAAACTTGCTGATCGGGGTGGTGTATCATTCCTGGGATCGTCTCCGTTCATCAGAACAGAATGATAATTCCCAACGGGGAAGGTGTACCAAAAAGGAGCAGCATGATGGATGTGCATGTGCAGAGCTGATCCAATCTAATGGGGATAAAAGTTTAGCATTTTACCGATTAGTGCTGATCCCAGCAGTTGACCGCCACCAATTAACAAGTTAACACCTATTCTGTAGCTAAGTTTTCAACTGAGAACCGATTTTCAAGCGACAACCTTTTTAAAGTGCTGGACCTGATTGGGTGATATCCAAGGAACCCTGAAATGAGAATCGCTGTATTATGTACAACCCAGTCTAGGTCCTTTACTAACACAGAGAAGCAGTTTTCACTTGGGCGTTCCTGTAATAGATGCAGTAGAAAAACTTTTTGTTCCTACAAATAGACATGTCATTCAGTGTTAAAATGTAGCCTATAGAAATTCTATTGATTGTACTTTGTGGCGATTTATGATGCATTGCTTGTATTACCTGTTATGACAACACCCCAAGTTCCATTTCTTTAGCAACCTTCCACGACAGCATAGGAGGAGGTCGTCTCCACACCCTAATGAAGCACGAAAGGTTAAAAGGTCCCTCCCACCTCCCTCTCACCAGTGTCTTTCCTGTCCCCCATGGGGCATGGAGAGGTCTGGTGTGCTGTCTGGCCGGCTGCTATAGCATACCTGAGGAAAAGTTTCAGAGCCGGGCAGTGGTGGTCGGTGGCGCAGCCTTCCCTCCTCCGTTCTGCTCCCGCCTTCTATTGAATCCGGGACTGTTCCTGGCCCTCACTTCCGGGGTATGTGGAGCTGTCATGGCGGCTCCCATCCTGCTGCCAGCGCGCGGAGCTCGCCGGCGCCTGCTGTGCCTGCTCCAGGACCCAGGGAGGAGGAGGGGGAATCAAACTGACGCGCTGAGGGTGGAGTTAACCCATTATTAACCCGCCGGAAGACGCCGACAGGTAAGGCAAATCCCCTACTGTCATGGACGGTTCTTCCTGCCCTGCATCTGCAGAGCCCAGCGCTGCCCCAGCCACAGTGAGTGTTATCTGGGGTGGGTCCAAGTGGTGCGATCCGGGATAGAGGTCCTCAAAAAAACTTCTCCCCCTCTCTTTTTATAGGGAGAAAAGTCTGCCCATAAAATCACCAATACCTCCAGCAAATCAGCAAAGTGTGCCATATGCAGTACGAAGCTTCCCTCTAATTGGGAGAAAAAGTTGTGTCAAGCATGCACGGATAAAGTGGTCAGGGCTGAGCACCCGTCATTAATTGACGAGATCCGCAGCTTGGTCACCCATCAGGTTCAGACCTCTTTAGCCTGAAGGGTGCCGCCAATCTTCAGGCAGATTTCCTAAGCAGAAAAAGCATCCAGCCTGGCGAATGGACCTTGAACAAAATAATCTTCCAGAAACTAGTCGACAGGTGGGGCCTCCCCGAGGTGGATTTACTAGCCTCAGGAGAGAATGCCCAAGTGGAAAACTACTCACTAAACCCCAGGGACAGGTCCCTGGGAGTGGATGCCTTTGCCCACAGGTGGAGGTTCCATCTAGCATACGCCTTCCCGCCAGTTCCAATCCTTGCTGCAACCCTGAGGAAGATTCGAGAGGATCAAACTCCAACCATCCTAGTAGCTCCGCTGTGGCCAAAGAGGAGCTGGTACTCTCTGATAACGCAACTGCGGGTGGAGGGGCCATTCATCCTACCCACGGAAGACGACCTTCTCTTGCAGGGCCCTCTACATCACCCAAACCTCCGGGGAATGAGGCTGGCGGCCTGGCTACTGAAGCCCAGATCCTGAGGGCCAGGGGTCTTTCGGAAGCGGTAATAAAGACTCTCCAGAAGTCTCGGAAACCAGTCACTATCGCTATATATAATAAAATATGGAAGAAGTTCTCTTCATGGTATCTACCAGACTGGCCTGACCCAGAAAGGCACAACATTTCCTGTATCCTGCACTTCCTGCAGAGGGGGCTGGAACTAGGTCTAAAACCTAGCACATTGAAAGTAGAGGTGTCAGCATTAAGTTCTATGTTCGACTGTGACTTGGCCAACCACAGTTGGATAAGAAGATTCATGACATTGGCCACTAGACTTCATCCAAAGAAACTAATAGCTGTCCCAACATGGGACTTGAATGTGGTACTTACGGGACTCACTCAATATCCCTTCGAGCCCTTGTCATCCTGTACTTCTCAGCTCCTCACCTGTAAGGTGGCCTTCCTTTATAGCAATAACTTCAGCAAGGCGAGTGGGAGAGCTCCAAGCTCTCTCGGTTAGGGAACCCTACCTAACTGTTAGACGACTCCATAGTGCTCTCTCTTGATCCATCCTTTCTACTGAAGGTTGTGTCTGACTTCCACAGGTCACAGAATATAATCCTTCCTTCATTCTGCCAGAACCCAGCAAACCCTAAAGAGGAGGTGTTTCACACGCTGGATGTAAAACGTATAGTTCTCCACTACTTAGAGTGTACCAAATTCTATAGAGTCGATCACAACCTATTTATCCATACCTCTGGCCCAAACAAGGGAAAAAAGGTGGCAAAGAACACCATTGCCAACTGGATTAGAAGAGCTATCTCTGAAGCTTACCTGGCGCAAAACATCACTCCCCCTGCAGGGATCAAGGCGCATTCAACGCGGTCTACCTCTACTTCATGGGCTGAGAGGGCAGGTGCATCTTCAGAGCAGATTTGTAGGGCAGCAACTTGGTCCTTCCTACATACCTTTACCAAACATTACAGATTAGACCTTGTATGTAACAGGGATTTAGTCTTTGGCCGAAAAGTTCTTCAGGCCGTTGTCGTCCCCCCCCCAGTGCAGTATAGGTTGTTATGCCTCCTATGCTGTCGTGTAAGGTTGCTAGAGAAAATAGAATTAGACTTACCGGTATTTCGGTTTCTAGAAACCTTCCACGACACAACTATTTCCCTCCCTGTATTCTTGGACAAATTCTGAGAATCTTAAGGTAAGGCTAGTTTCACATTAGCGTTTTTTTGCGCAGCGCATCGGGCGCATAAAAAACGCAAAGAAAAACGCAAAACAAACGCGCGTTTTTTTAACGTCATGCGCACGCTAATGTGTAAAAAAAACGCAGCGTTGTTTGCGTTTTACATGCGTTTTTTGCATGCGTTGGCGTTTTTTATGCGCATGCGTTTTTAAGTGTGACGTTTTTTCCATTGTCTAGAGAACATTCTAGACTTGTTTAACTCAAAAACGCATGCGCAAAAAAACGCAAGCGTGCGCAAGACCATGCGCACGCATGCGTTCCCATAGGCTCCAATGTGGTGTTTTTGCGCATTCCGTGCGCAAGCGTTCGCATGCGTTTTTTTGACGAGACAGGGCGGAACCAAAAATGCAACATGTTGCGTCTGGCGCGCCTGGCGCAAAAGACAAAAAAACGCATGCGCACGAAAACGCAAGTATGCGCAAGACCATGCGCACGTCATGTTAAGTATAGGTGCGCAGTGCGCATGCGCACGGGTGCGCACGATGCGCTGCGCACAAAAGCGCTAATGTGAAACCAGCCTAACCGGTGCTATGGTAATCGGTTAAAAGTCACTGGTGAGAGGGAGGTGGGAGGGACCTTTTAACCTCTAGTGCTTCCTGTCCCCCATTAGGGTGTGGAGATGACCTCCTCCTATGCTGTCATGGAAGGTTTCTAGAAACCGAATTACCAGTAAGTCTAATTCTATTTTTTGTTCACCACTGTTACTAGTTTCATGTGCCAAGCACACGTTGGACACTGCTTTAAAAAACCATGAATAGCTTGTTGGTTTTTTCACTCTGTATTTAATATAAATGTATTGACATAATACAGGTTTTATATTATATGTGTTGTATTTTGTGTCCTTGACCAGGGCCAAGGAGCTATTACGGAACGGCTTAGAAGTTTCAGTATGCACGACTTGACAGCAATACAAGGAGATGAGACTGTCAGTAACCGACTCTACCAGGCTTTACCTGAAGCACAAAAGAAACTTAAAAACACTGGCGGTGAAGGATCTGGTGAGTGATACCATACTGAGCAAGAATTTTAGGCAGGTGTGGGAAATTGAGTGTTTAAAGGGGAATCTATCAATAGGATCAACCCTCCTAAGCTGTCTATATGGGCATGTAGGGCGCAGAAAGTTGCATAAAATGATACCTTGATATCTGCGATCCATTGTCTTTTTCCTGAGAAATGCACATTTTTCTTATATGCAAATGAGCAGGTAAGATCTTTGGGCCGGACATACAGTGGGGCAAAAAAGTATTTAGTCAGTCAGCAATAGTGCAAGTTCCACCACTTAAAAAGATGAGAGGCGTCTGTAATTTACATCATAGGTAGACCTCAACTATGGGAGACAAACTGAGAAAAAAAAATCCAGAAAATCACATTGTCTGTTTTTTTTTCATTTTATTTGCATATTATGGTGGAAAATAAGTATTTGGTCAGAAACAAGCAATCAAGATTTCTGGCTCTCACAGACCTGTAACTTCTTCTTTAAGAGTCTCCTCTTTCTTCCACTCATTACCTGTAGTAATGGCACCTGTTTAAACTTATCAGTATAAAAAGACACCTGTGCACACCCTCAAACAGTCTGACTCCAAACTCCACTATGGTGAAGACCAAAGAGCTGTCAAAGGACACCAGAAACAAAATTGTAGCCCTGCACCAGGCTGGGAAGACTGAATCTGCAATAGCCAACCAGCTTGGAGTGAAGAAATCAACTGTGGGAGCAATAATTAGAAAATGGAAGACATACAAGACCACTGATAATCTCCCTCGATCTGGTGCTCCACGCAAAATCCCACCCCGTGGGGTCAGAATGATCACAAGAATGGTGAGCAAAAATCCCAGAACCACGCGGGGGGACCTAGTGAATGAACTGCAGAGAGCTGGGACCAATGTAACAAGGCCTACCATAAGTAACGCACTACGCCACCATGGACTCAGATCCTGCAGTGCCAGACGTGTCCCACTGCTTAAGCCTGTACATGTCCGGGCCCGTCTGAAGTTTGCTAGAGAGCATTTGGATGATCCAGAGGAGTTTTGGGAGAATGTCCTATGGTCTGATGAAACCAAACTGGAACTGTTTGGTAGAAACACAACTTGTCGTGTTTGGAGGAAAAAGAATACTGAGTTGCATCCATCAAACACCATACCTACTGTAAAGCATGGTGGTGGAAACATCATGCTTTGGGGCTGTTTCTCTGCTAAGGGGCCAGGACGATTGATCCGGGTACATGAAAGAATGAATGGGGCCATGTATCGTGAGATTTTGAGTGCAAACCTCCTTCCATCAGCAAGGGCATTGATGATGAAACGTGGCTGGGTCTTTCAACATGACAATGATCCAAAGCACACCGCCAGGGCAATGAAGGAGTGGCTTCGTAAGAAGCATTTCAAGGTCCTGGAGTGGCCTAGCCAGTCTCCAGATCTCAACCCTATAGAAAACCTTTGGCAGGAGTTGAAAGTCCGTGTTGGCAAGCGAAAAGCCAAAAACATCACTGCTCTAGAGGAGATCTGCATGGAGGAATGGGCCAACATACCAACAACAGTGTGTGGCAACCTTGTGAAGACTTACAGAAAACGTTTGACCTCTGTCATTGCCAACAAAGGATATATCACAAAGTATTGAGATGAAATTTTGTTTCTGACCAAATTACTTATTTTCCACCATAATATGCAAATAAAAGGAAAAAAAAAACAGACAATGTGATTTTCTGGATTTTTTTTCTCAGTTTGTCTCCCATAGTTGAGGTCTACCTATGATGTAAATTACAGACGCCTCTCATCTTTTTAAGTGGTGGAAGTTGCACTATTGCTGACTGACTAAATACTTTTTTGCCCCACTGTAGATCTCTCCGAGAATCTGCCTCCAGAGGTTATTTTAAATGAAAGGTGGACTTACCAGTGTGATACACATGGATCAGAAGAGCAGACTGTCAGTCATTACATGTCCCACAATGGTAACGCCCCTCCATTTGAAATAATCTCTGGAGGTGGATTTGCAGGAAGATCTGTGCTTGGCCCATAGATCTTAACAGCTAATTTATTTATTCCTACTTTTTTCTTAAGACATCGGATCACAGGTATCATGGTGTTTTGTTCAACTTTTTATGACCTGCATGCCCATACGTATAGCTTGGGAGGGTTGAGCCCACTGACAGATTCCCTGTAACAATTGATAAAAATAAACTAACATATTGCAAAGAGAATAAACAGAAGAGAAAGCTAAATCAAATCAATATTTGGTGTGAATGTCCTTTACCTTCAAAACGCCATTAAAGCATCAATTTTTCTATCTACAGTTGCATGCAGTTTTTGAAGGAACTCTGTAAGGAGGGTATTACAAACCATCATAAAGGACTAACCACAGATCTGTGGATGTAGGATTTGCCCAAATCCTTCTGTCTTCGAAATCTCAGACAGACTCTGCGGAGATCAGGGTCCTATGGGGTCCATATAATCACTTACAGGATTCCTTGTTCTTCTGTACTTTGAAGATAGATCGCATTGACATTGACTGTAAGTTTGGGGACATTGTCCTGCTGCAGAATAAATTTTGAGTCATCCTGAAGCCCTCCTGGAAGTATTATATGATGGATAAGCATCTGCCTGTATTTCTCAGCATTGAGGATATCCTTAATCTTGACGAAATCCCCAATTCCCCTTATTGAACTGCAGCCCCAAAATTGCAGGGACCCTCAACCATGCTTCACTGTTGCCTGCAGACACTTCAGCATCAAACTGCCTTCTGTTATTGCCAAATATTTCACATTTTGACTTGTTAATTCAGAACACCTGCCATTTTTCTGCATCCCAGTTCTTATGTTTGTGTGCATAGTTTAGTCGTTTGTCCTCGTTTCCATGTAGGAGGTATTGCTTTCTGGCTGCTGTTCTTCCCTACAGACAACTTCTGGCCACACTTCTCCGAAGAGTAGATGGGTTTGTGTCCCACGGGTTGCTGCCATTTCTGAGCTGATGACACTGCTGGACATCTAATTCAGAAAGGAAGTAAGCATAATGTGTCTTTCATCTGCTGCACTGTATTTCCTTAACTGACCACTGCATCTAGGGTCTTCAGTGTTGCCCATATTTTGGCGTTCAGTGTTGAAAAATACATTATCCATCATGCAATACCACCACTGAGGTTTCTGATTGGTTCAAAATGTATTCTGAAGCACAACAATGACCCAAAACATACAGCCAATATCACTAAGAACTATCTTCAGTATAAAGAAGAATGAGGAGTCCTGGAAGTGATATGGTCTCCTCAGAGCCCTGATCTCAATATCAGTTCTGTTTGGGATTAAATGAAGAGACAGAAGGATTTGTGCCAGCGACATCCACATTAGATCTGTGAATAGTTCTCCAAGATGTTTGGAATAACAATTCAAAAAGTGTGTACCTACAGTTGTGGCCAAAAGTATTGATACCCCTGCAATTCTGTCAGATAATACTCAGTTTCTTCCTGAAAATGATTGCAAACACAAATTCTTTGGTATTATCTAATTTGTCTTAAATGAAAAAACACAAAAGAGAATGAAGCAAAAAGCAAAACATTGATCATTTCACACAACTCCAAAAATGAGCCAGACAAAAGTATTGGCACCCTCAGCCTAATACTTGGTTGCACAACCTTTAGCCAAAATAACTGCGACCAACCGCTTCCGGTAACCATCAATGAGTTTCTTACAATGCTCTGCTGGAATTTTAGACCATTCTTCTTTGGCAAACTGCTCCAGATCCCTGATATTTGAAGGGTGCCTTCTCCAAACTGCCATTTTTAGATCTCTCCACAGGTGTTCTATAGTATTCAGGTCTGGACTCATTGCTGGCCACCTTAGAAGTCTCCAGTGCTTTCTCTCAAACCATTTTCTAGTGCTTTTTGAAGTGTATTTTGGGTCATTGTCCTGCTGGAAGACCCATGACCTCTGAGGGAGACCCAGCTTTCTCACACTGGGCCCTACATTATGCTGCAAAATTTGTTGTTAGTCTTCAGACTTCATAACGCCATGCACACGGTCAAGCAGTCCAGTGCCAGAGGCGCAGAAAAGCAACCCCAAAACATCAGGGAACCTCCGCCATGTTTGACTGTAGGGACCGTGTTTTTTTTCTTTGAATGCCTCTCTTTTTCTCCTGTAAACTCTGTTGATGCCTTTGCCCAAAAAGCTCTACTTTTGTCTCATCTGACCAGAGAACATTCTTCCAAAACGTTTTAGGCTTTTTCAGGTAAGTTTTGGCAAATTCCAGCCTGGCTTTTTTATGTCTCGGGGTAAGAAGTGGGGTCTTCCTGGGTCTCCTACCATACAGTCCCTTTTCATTCAGACGCCGACGGATTGTACGGGTTGACACTGTTGTACCCTCGGACTGCAGGGCAGCTTGAACTTGTTTGGATGTTAGTCGAGGTTCTTTATCCAACATCCGCACTATCTTGCGTAGAAATCTTTTGTCAATTTTTCTTTTCTGTCCACATCTAGGGAGGTTAGCCACAGTGCCATGGGCTTTAAACTTCTTGATGACACTGCGCACGGTAGACACAGGAACATTCGGGTCTTTGGAGATGGACTTGTAGCCTTGAGATTGCTCATGCTTCCACACAATTTGGTTTCTCAATTCCTCAGACAGTTCTTTGGTCTTCTTTCTATTCTCCATGCTCAGTGGTACACACAAGGACAGAGGTTGAGTCAACTTTAATCCATGTCAACTGGCTGCAAGTGTGATTTAGTTATTGCCAACACCTGTTAGGTGCCACAGGTAAGTTACAGGTGCTGTTAATTACACAAATTAGAGAAGCATCACATGATTTTTCGAACAGTACCAATACTTTTGTCCACCCTCTTTTTTATGTTTGGTGTGGAATTATATCCAATTTGGCTTTAGGACAATTCTTTTTATTTTTTTTTCATTTAAGACAGATGAAGATAATACCAAAGAATTTGTTTGCAATCATTTTCAGGAAGAAACTGAGTATTATCTGACAGAATTGCAGGGGTGTCAATACTTTTGGCCACAACTGAGGAAGAATTGATGCTTTGATGCTTTTTTTGAGAATGTAGGGTCATATTAAACTATAGCAAGGAGACTTGGCACTCAAATCATGAAAACTGCTTTTTATTTATACAAGCAATCTGCCAAATCAAACATTTCAGTCTTACTCAACCTTCAACAGTAAAACTGTTAAAAAGTACAAACAAAATTTAAAATAAGTTTTTTTTATCTAATTTTGTTTGTTCTTTCTCACAGTATTACTGATGAAAGTTGGGTAAGACCAAAATGTTTGATTTGGTGGATTGCTTGTACAAATAAAAAGCAGTTTCCATGATTTGAATGCTAAGTCTCTTTACTGTATGTTATGGGGCTGGATCCTACTTGTGCACCAAGCCGTATACACCACGAGTGCCATGTCCAATTTTGAAAGGATCCCATTGACCTGACTTATGCTATGTTTTGTTTCTTCTTCGTAGAAAGGGGATTCTTTACTGTAAAAGCAATGAGATTTTGGTGATCTCTGCCATGTTATATTGTGACAGACAATTCATTAAACAAGTTCAAGAAGGAGGTCTTGTTGCCTTTTTGAAAAATACGAAAAGAGATGGGAAGTCTGGGGATTTATTTTGATGGCCGTAACTTGGGAGTTTCTTTCACATATGGTGAAATTGCAATCAGGTTTTGGCCTGCTTCTGGAACAACACAATAGGATTAGACGTTTGACTTGATAGACTTGTACCTCTTCTTCAAGCTAAGCTACTATACTTTTAATGTCTTTGCCTTTTTCCTTTTTTTTTTAAAGGGACTGTATTATCAGAAAAACTAACTGTTCTTTTAATCAGGCTTTTGTTAAATGTATTTTTATTTTAGATCGTACTAATGTCAATTTTCCATATCTCTATCTTCATAAAAATAGAAATCTTGTCAAAATGTTCACATAATATTGTGCTTCTAGTTCTTGTTCTGTGATTCAGATGACTTATCAGTCTCCTTGCCATTACAGGCAGAATTATAGTGACCAATATCTACTGTATATACTGTACATGTTATGTCATTGTACAGAAGGAGTAGAAGGTGAGCGGTGACATCACATACTGACAATGTTAGATCTAATGTTATCTACTATATATAGTGGTGTTAACACAAGATCCAACTTTCACAGTATGTGATGTCATGGCTCACCTCCTCTTCATGTAAAGTGACTAACCGCTCTATGTATACTAGATAACATAGGATCCACCATTTACAATAGGTGGTGTCACAGCTCACCTCCCCTATTGTAAAATGGCAGATGACTCTTATCTATATTAGATAAAACAAGATCCACTATTCACAGTATGTGATGTCACAGCTTACCGCATACTCCTGAACAATGACTGATAACACCTATAACAGTAGATGACACTAGATCCACCATTCAAAATGTGATGTGCCAGCTCATATTCTCATCATGCACAAGGACAGATAACCCTTCTATATACAGTGCCTTGCGAAAGTAATCGGCCCCCTGGAACTTTTCAGTCTTTTCCCACATATCATGCTTCAAACATAAAGATACCAAATGTAAATTTTTGTTGAAGAATCAACCACAAGTGAGACACAATTGTGAAGTTGAATGAAATGTATTGGTTATTTTAAATTTTTGTGGAAATTCAAAAACTGCTGTCCCCTGCAGATAGCATTGGTGGAGGAGGGGCCTCCGGCCACTTCCTCCACCCATCAGCGTGTGAAACAGCTGACGCGATAATGTCATCTCATCGCGTCAGCTGTGTACCGCCAGAGAGTCAGCGCATCAGAGACAGCAGCAGAAGAGCGCCTGGGAATGGGACCGAGGTGAGTATGTGTGGTGTTTTTTTTTTTTTTTTCTTTTTTTTTTCCATGTGTATGAAAACGGGGGTGAACATGGGATTCTATGGGGGTGACATGCAGCACATGGGGAGGCTATGGGAAGGCTGTATACTGTCATGGAATATATGGGGAGGCTGTGTGAGGCTCATGCATTATATGGGGAGGCTGTGTGGGGCCTCATGCAGTATATGGGAGGCTGTGTGGTGCCTTATTCAGTATGTAGAGAGACTGGGGCTCATGCTGTATATAAGAAGGCTGTGTGGGGTTCATGCAGTTTATGGGGAAACTGGGGCTCATGCAGTACATGGGGATTCTGTGTGGGGCTCATGCCGCATATGTAGTAGGCTGTGTGTGGCTCATGCTGTATATAAGGGGGGGTCAAAGATATATAGGGGGTGTCAGCATAATTATGCTCAATATTAAGTGATACAACTACCGTATATACTCGTGTATAAGCTGACCCCCCCCTAAATTTGCCACAAACTGGGAAAACTTATTGACTTGCGTACAAGCCTAGGGTGGAAAATGCAGCAGCTACTGGTAAATTTCAAAAATAAAAATAGATACCATTAATAGTAAAATTGAGACATCAGTAGGTGAAATGTTTGAATATCCATATTGAATCAGGAGCCCCATATAATGCTCCTTACAGTCCATGATGGCCCATAAGATGCTCCATACAAAATACGCCACATATAGTGCTGCACAAAGGTTAATAATGCCCCATGTGATGCCCCTTAACCCCTTCCTGACATCAGACGTACTATCCCGTCCACGGTACCCGGGCCCGTATGACCGTGGACGGGATAGTACGTCTACCGCGATCAGCGGCGCCCACGTGGTGAGCGCCGCTGATCGCGGCCGGGTGTCAGCTGATTATCACAGCTGACACCCGGCACTATGTGTCAGGGGCGGTCATGGACCGCCCCCGGCACGTTAACCCCTTGCACACCGCGATCAAACATGATCGCGGTGTACCGGGAGTTAAAGGGAAGCATCGGGAGGGAGGGGGCTCCCTCCGTGCTTCCCTGAGCCCCCCACGGCAGCGCAATGTGCAGCGCTGCTGCGGGGGGCTCCTATCCTCCAGGCCCCCGAATCCAAGATGGCGACGGGGGCCTTCGGGGACCTGAGGAAGCTGGCTTCCTCAGTGCCTGCAAAGCGCAGGCAAGAGGAAGTCTTCTTCAATGCCTGTGACAGATTGCTGATCTGTCACAGTGATCTGTGATGTGACAGATCAGCGATGTCCCACCTGGGACTATGTAATAAAGTAAAAAAAAAATTAAAAAAAAATGTAAAAATAAATTAAAAAAAATCGCCAAATTAGAAAAAAAAAAATATATATTCCCTCAATAAATCCATTTTTTGGAAATAATAATAAAAAAAAAACCAATAAAAGTACACATATTAGGTATCGCCGCGTCCGTAATGACCCGCCCTATAAAACTGTCCCATTAGTTAACCCTTTTAGCGAACCCCTTAAAAAATAAAAATAAAAAACGAAGCAAAAAATGATGATTTATTATCATACCGCCAAACAAAAAGTGTAATAACGCGCGATCAAAAAGACGCATATAAATATCCATGGTACCGCTGAAAACGTCATCTTGTCCCGCAAAAAACGAGCCGCCACACAGCATCATCAGCGAAAAAATAAAAAAGTTATAGCTCACAGAATAAAGCGATGCAAAAATAATTATTTTTTATATAAAATAGTTTTCATTGCATAAAACCGACAAAAACATAAAAAAACGACCTAAATGAGGTATCGCTGTAACCGTACTGACCCGAAGAATAAAACCGCTTTATCAATTTTACCGCACGCGGAACGGTGTAAACGCACCCCCCCAAAAGAAATTCATGAAACGCTGGTTTTTGTTCATTCTGCGTCCCAAAAATAGGAATAAAAAGCGATCAAAAAATGTCACGTGCCCGAAAATGGTACCAATAAAAACGTCAACTCGTCCCGCAAAAAATAAGACCTCACATGACTCAGTGGGTCAAAATACGGAAAAATTATAGCTCTCAATATGTGGTGATGCAAAAACTATTTTACAATAAAAAGCGTCTTTTAGCGTGTGACAGCCGCCAAACATAAAAACCGCCATAAATAGTAAGTCAAACCCCCCGTTATCACCCCCTTAGTTAGGGAAAAATAATAAAACTAAAAAAAAAGTATTTATCTCCATTTTCCCGTTAGGGTAAGGCTGTGTGCACACGCTGCGGATTAGGTGCGGATTCATCCGCGCGGATTTTGCAAAATCCGCAGGTGAAACCGCAGGTCAAAAGACCTGCGGATTGCTCTGCGGTTTTGTCCTGCGGTTTTTCATCTCCTCAATAGAGGAGATGGCAAACCGCAGGAGAATCCGCAGAAAGAATTGACATGTCAATTCTTTCTGCGGATTGAAAACCGCAGATAATCCGCGCGGAAAATTCCGCACCGTCTGCACTGCGGTTTTTGATTCCCATAGGGAATCATGGTACTGTACACCGCAGCAAAAACTGCTGCTTGTCCGCAGCGGCCAAAACTGCTGCGGAACCGCAGCAGAATCCGCAGCGTGTGCACACAGCCTTAGGGTTAGGGCTAGGGTTAGGGCTCAGATTAGGGTTAGGGGTGTGTTGGGGTTAGGGTTGGAGTTATAATTGGGGGTTTCCACTGTTTGGGCACATCAGGGGCTCTCCAAATGCAACATGGCGTCTGATCTCAATTCCAGCCAATTCTGAGTTGAAAAAGTCAAATGGTGCTCCTTCCCTTCCAAGCTCTGCCATGCGCCCAAACAGTGTTTTACCCCCACATGTAGGGTATCAGCCTACTCAGGACAAACTGCAAAACAATTTTTGGGGTCCAATTTCTCCTGTTACCCTTAGGAAAATAAAAAATTGGGGGCAAAAATATCATTTTTGTGGAAAAAAAATGATTTTTTTATTTTCACGTCCGAGTGTTATAAACTTCTGTGAAACACTTGGGGGTTCAAAGTGCTCACCACACATCTAGATAAGTTCCGTGGGGGGTCTAGTGTCCAAAATGGGGTCACTTGTGGGGAGTTTCAATGGTTTAGGTACATCAGGGGCTCTCCAAACGCACATGACACCCGCAGACCATTCCATCAAAGTCTGCATTCCAAAACGTCACTGCTTCCCTTCCGAGCCCCGACGTGTGTCCATACAGTAGTTTTCTCCCACATATGGGGTGTCAGCGTACTCAGGCCAAATTGCACAACAACTTTTGGGGGTCCAATTTCTCCTGTTACCCTTGGGAAAATGAAAAAATTGGGGACTAATTGATCATGTTTCTGGAAAAAATACGATTTTTTTATTTTCATGCCCTGGCATTATAAACTTCAGTGAAGCCCTTGGGGGTTCAAAGTGCTCACCTCACATCTAGATAAGTTCCTTAGTGGGTCTAGTTTTCAAAATGGGGTCATTTTTGGGGGTTTCCACTGTTTAGGTACATTAGGGGCTCTCCAAAGGCAACATGACACCCGCAGACCATTCCATCAAAGTCTGCATTCCAAAACGTCACTACTTCCCTTCCGAGCCTCGACGTGTGCCCATACAGTAGTTTTCTCCCACATATGGGGTATCAGCATACTCAGGACATATTGGACAACAACTTTTAAGGTCCAATTTCTCCTGGTACCCTTGGGAAAATAAAAAAATGGTGACTAAAAGATCATGTTTGTGGAAAAAATACGAATTTTTTATTTTCACGCCCGGGCGTTATAAACTTCTGTGAAGCACTGGGGGGTTCAAAGTGCTCACCACACATCTAGATAAGTTCCTTAGGGGGTTTAGTTTCCAAAATGGTGTCATTTGTGGGGGGTTTCCACTGTTTTGGTACATCAGGGGTTTTCCAAACGCGACATGGTGTCCGATCTCAATTCCAGCCAAAAACGTCAAATGGCGCTGCTTCCCTTCCGAGCTCTGCCATGCGCCCAAATAGTGGTTTACCCCCACATGTGGGGTATCAGCGTACTCAGGACAAATTGCACAATAACTTTTAGGGTCCTGTTACCCTTGGGAAAATAAAAATTGGGGTGAAAAGATCATTTTTGTGGAAAAAATATGATTTTTTAATTGTACCGCTGTACGTTATAAACTTTTGTAAAGCCCTTGTGGGTTCAAAGTTCTCACCACATATCTAGATAAGTTCCTTGGGGGGTCTAGTTTCCAAAATGGGGTCACTTGTAGGGGGTTTCCACTGTTTAGGTACATCAGGGACTCTCCAAAGGTGACATGGCGTCCAATCTGAATTCCAGCCAATTTTGCATTGAAAAAGTCAAACGGCGCTCCTTCCCTTCTGAGCTCTGCCATGCCCCGAAACAGTCGTTCCCCCCCACATATCAGGTATCTGCGTACTCAGGACAAATTGCACAATAACTTTTGCAGTCCAATTTCTCCTGTTACCCTTGGTAAAATAAAAAAAATTGAACCTGAATTATTTTTTTTATGAAAAAAAGTTAGATGTTCATTTTTTTTTTAAATATTCAAAAAAATTCCTGTGACGCACCTAAAGGGTTAATAAACTTCTTGAATGTGGTTTTGAGCACCTTAAGGGGTTCAGTTTTTAGAATGGTGTCACTTTTGGGTATTTTCTATCATATAGACCCCTCAAAGTGGCTTCAAATGTGATGTGGTCCTAAAAATAAAATGGTGTTGTAAAAATGAGAAATCGCTGGTCAACTTTTAACCCTTATAACTTCCTAACAAAAAAAAATTTTGGTTCCAAAATTGTGCTGATGTAAACTAAACATGTGGGAAATGTTACTTATCAAGTTTTTTGTGTGCCGTATCTCTGTGATTTAAGAGCATAAAAATTCAAAGTTGGAAAATTGCAAAATTTTCAAAATTTTTGCCAAATTTCCATTTTTTTCACAAATAAACGCAAGTTATTTGAATGAAATTTTACCACTAACATGAAGTACAATATGTCACGAGAAAACAATGTCAGAATCACCGGGATCCATGGAAGCGTTCGAGTTATGACCTCATAAAGGTACAGTGGTCAGAATTGTAAAAATTGGCCCGGTCATGAACGTGCAAACCACCCTTGGGGGTGAAGGGGTTAAAGGTTATGGCCACATAAGATATTCCATAGATTATGCTCCATAGATTATGCCCCCATATGCTGCTCCATAGTTTATGCCCCCATATGCTTCTCCATAATTATGCCCCCATAATATTGCTGCCGCTGCAAATAAAAAAAAAAAAAAAGACATACCTCTCATCGCTGGGGGCCTGGTGCCGGTGTCCTGAGCAGGCGGTAACAGGTTCTGATGTCACCGCTGGCTCAGGACTCCGGCACTGGCGATATTTACCTATCCCTGCTCCATGGCTGCACGTCGCTCTGTCAGTGACGTTCATGCAGAGGGCGCGGCGCGCACTAACTATGTCACTACACCCTCTGACCTAAACACAGGCAGAGGACGTGGAGGAGAGGACAGAGTAGCGCGCAGCGATGGACTGTGGACAGGTGAATATAGCTTACCCCCTCCTGGCGCAGTTTCTGCAGCCCCTGCTTCTCCCCGTCTCCGTTCCTTCCTTCATCAGTCACATGGTACCACTCATTAAAGTCATAAATATGTGCATATTCATGACTTTAATGAGCGGTACCATGTGACCACTGAAGGAAGTAGCCTGAGACCGGGAGAAGCAGGGGCTGCAGAGACCGCGCCAGGAGGGGATGAATATGACCTGACACCCCCCTCCCCCGCCAAACCCCTGGTATATGACTCGTGTGTAAGCCGAAGGGGGGGGGGGGGGTTTGGGACGGACTTTCAGCCAAAAAAGGGCTGAAAATCTCAGCTTATACGCAAGTATATACGGTAATAATAATAAATTAATAATGAGTATAATTAATTTCAAGCTATTAGTTCGGCCCTCCACAACAGTCATGGTATCCACCCTTCACAATGTGATGTCACAGCTCACCTAATCCCCCATCCCTGCACAGAATCCCTTGCTCAGATCAGAGCATGAGCAGAAAATACTTCATCAGGAGCTGATCCAGCCAGGTGCTGCTTATTTACATGTGGCTGTTGAAAAAAAAATCAAACAGGAAGCTTGAATTGAATTTAGGCCTAGTGGCCAGTGTGCAAATTGCAAGATTATTTTATTTTTTAACGTTTAGATATAAAAACAAACTATCAAACATTTTTTTTAAAATACATTTAACCTAAAAACATTTCAGCCATAGGTCATTTACGAGTGACTCATTCCTTTTAAGATGCTATGTGTACAGACTTGAAAAATGGATTTCAGATAGAATTTTTTTGAGGAAAATATCAGATTTGGTATTTGTAAAGGCATTGATGATCCATTGCACTAAAAATGGCGTGTAGATGGAGCAGGCGAGACATTGCGGGGTCATTACCGCCTCGTGGGTCTGGGGGCAGTTGATTTGCTATTTATGGAAGGCCCGTCTGTGTCGCCTCCAGTTATTTATCGTGATTTGTGCTCGTACCGTCGTGGTAAACGTGTCACGGCCCACGTTGGTGGCAATACAGGTGTGACGGCACAGCGGTCACACACCTGGCTTGCTGACGGTTACTGCTGCAGGAAAACCAAGTCCTCCTTTCTAATATGTAATCAGAGTGTTAATCTCCGCACCATTTGCACCGTGTCTGGCTGATATATTGTTGTTTTTCCCCAGACTCTTGACTAAGCCTATCTAGCAAGCTTCACGGTGATGGAATACAATGAAGAAGATGTAAATTCATAAGCGAGTAGGAGAAAAAAAAAAAGATAATAAAAAAGATTTGAGAAGCCAGTCTGGGAATGGTTGAGCTCTGTGCCGACATGACTGCAATACTCAATGCGCTGCTCGTCTACCAGGAATTTTAATGGCGCAGCTCAGAGCCTCATGCCGAGCGCCACGTTTCTGCAAATTGAGAAATCTGAGGCTCCCATAAAATAAAACAGATTTTTAGATTTTTAGCGTTAGTCACTGTGGACGGTATTACCAGTAAATAGGCGAGTGTTAGTAATGGAAAAAGTCCTCGAACTAATTCTCATGTTCACCGCAGGGACTGCCGTTTCATCAAGGAAAACGAAATTCAGATGGTTATTGTAATCCAAATAATTTGGGACGTTTCATAATAATCTGTGCGTTCATAGATGTGATGTAGAACGGTTTGTTTTGAAAAGAGACAGGAAGTAGGAAATAATGGAACCCAGATGTCGCGGCTCCGTGTAAGACGGCATGGCGCTACTGCCACCTACTGGTTCTTGGCTGAATGTGTTTCTACTGTGAAAATACAAACAGAAAGGGATGGTTTCATATATGAGAGAATCAGTCAACACCATGGATCCTACAAAACTTGCCACATATCATATTGATTTGTCATATAGGCTCCATTTGGTTGATAGAGTATTCCACCTTTTGTCAGATTTATATAGAGAGCATGAACGACGTAGTACTAAACCCAATAGGCTTGTGTCCCCATGATGACACTTTTTGCCCAGCGTTATTACTGGAATGTTGTGTGGCTCCGAATCTTCATCCATTGACATTGGTCCTACTGCGCCACTCCAGATGGGAGATTTAAGGCAACCGTATTCTGTAGCAAAAAGTTTGCTGAACCCACCGAATTTGTTGTGATCGACCAACCATATACTGTTGTTCAGGTTATCATGTCTGTCCCCTCGCGATAGATGGTACCGGGGTGAAAAAGGATTCAGCTGGTGGGATTTCAACTCCTGGTTCTTTTGTGTGATACATTAATATGCCGCTGCCAGATGACTTTCTGCTGCACTTTCCTATCAGGATTTCTGTGTATGGGAGGGTCATGATGGGAATCTGTTCAATGGTCATCGGCTATCTAATGTGCATAGCCGGCTATGGTTCGGCAATATGACCCCATGACCACAGTAAACGCCTAACGCTGTTAGAACTTCTAGGAGTTAATTAAAGGGCTGTCTATTTACAGTCCTATTTTATTTGAAAGGCTCTCGAAAAAATGATAGTATGTTTTTCTGTTGCTGGTATAAGGCAGAGTAATTTGCCAAAGTGTTTAATCACTTATTAATGCCACGAAATAAGACAATTAGAGTCAATTTGATATCCATGTAATATCCTTACCATCTCCTATTGGTCAGGAAGGGAACCACAATTTCTGCTCCTGCTAATTGGTAAAAATCCAAACTATGGAACCCCCCCCCCCTCAATTCACTCAGAATTCTCATTTGAAAATCAGTTTATTTTTCTTCTAGGAAGATCACTAGCATCGGACTACACAGCAGTTACTGCTTTTTTTTAAATTGCCTATCAGAGTTACTGTATAATATTGAAATTTAAATGAGCCTTGTAATGTTGGGCAGGAAACATTCACAAAGAATGTTATAGGCATTCTGACATGGATTATCAGAATAAGGAGACCAGCTTGATTAGCTCTAGAAGATAGATTTACTAATATATGCAGTTTGTGAAATCTGGTGACAGATTCACTTCAGTGTTCTCTGTTTACAATTTAAAGGAGAAGATTTAGTCTATCGCTGGCAGAAACTTTTGCTCAGTGCCTTCGCCCGTCGCCCCCATATGTTGGTCGGTCACACACACATTGATTTGGTGGTGAGGAGCTTGCAGAGTTTAGAAAGTTGGATCAATTGTAAGCATACAGATTATATTTATACACTTTTTTTTAAAAAAGTATTCTTACTTTGTATCATTTTTTCCACACCTGCCTAAAAGATTTCTGCAGCGCTGCATATATTTATTACATGACACTTACAGGGGTTGGACAAAATAATGGAAACGCCTAACGTTTTGGCATCATAATCTTCGAACATGTTATAAACATGCAAACCGTGACATATGGTAATATTTTGTAGTTGATTATTTGTGTTATGTGATATGTGTATGTAAATTAACCGTTTGTTTTGCAGAATTGTAAGCACATTGATGAGAACCTGATACCAATGGCAGACCTCTCAGATTTTCAAAGAGGCCAAATTGTTGGTGTTCGTATGGCAGGCGCTAGTGTAACAGAAAGTGCCCGAATGCTTGGCGTGTCAAGAGGTACTGTCTCCAAAGTAATGACTGCGTTTGAAAGAGAAGGAAAAACGTCCACAACAAAGCACAGATTCGGCCGAAAGTCGAAGTTGACTGAGCGAGACCGTCGGACTCTAAAGCTAATTGTGAGAGAGGATTGCAAGACCATGGCTCCGAAAATCACTGCTGAGCTCAATGAACACCTACAGAACCCAGTTTCCAAGAAAACTGTTCATCGGGAGGTGCACAAATCTGGATTCCACAGAAGAGCTGCAATTAGAAAACCGCTGCTCTCAATGACAAATGTTTCCAAGTGTTTAGAGTGGTGTAGAAACCTCCAGAAGTGGTCCCTCAAGCAGTGGAAACGTGATATTCTCAGACGAATCATCGTTTACCCTATTTCCGACCTCTGGCCCAGTGTACGTTTGGAGACAGCCGAAAGAAGCATTCCATCCAGACTGCCCTCTCCTAACAGTAAAACATGGTGGAGGTTCTGTGATGATCTGGGGTGTTATTTCATGGAGATCCGCCAGGCCAATGATATCCTTTCATGGAAGAATTAACAGCTGAGATTATTTAGGCATTTTGGGTGACCAAGTGCATCCTATGGTTCAAGCACTGTTCCCGGAGGGGAACGCCATCCTTCAGGATGATAACGCACCAATTCATACAGCTAGAATCGTTAAAGCATGGCACGAGGAACATTCTAATGAAGTTGAGCATCTCATCTGGCCCCCACAATCCCCAGATCTCAACATTATTGAGCATTTATGGTCGATTTTAGAGATTCAAGTTAGGCGTAGATTTCCGCCGCCATCGTTGCTCAAAGATCTGGAGGGTGTTTTAACTGAAGAATGGGCTACAATTCCTTTGGAAACAATTCACACCTTGTATGAATCCATACCTCAGAGAAATGAGGCTGTAATCGCCGCAAAAGGTGGAGCTACACCATATTAAACTAACTTTTGTTGATGTTTCCAGGTGTTTCCATTATTTTGTCCAATCCCTGTATGTGGTTGCATTTTATCTATGGATATCTTGGGGTAATTAATCCTCCCAGTGATACCACAAGATGTGCCCAGTTTTTATAATATAATGATCGGAGTGTGATCCAGCAGGGCTGTGGAGTCAGTCTGTGTCCATTTTGTTGGAGTTGGTATAAAATGGACCGATTAAAACTCCTGAAATATGCAATACAGTGGGTTTAGTAGTACAATGGAAAAAATTTAAAAAAACAAAAAAAAACACATATGAAAGGTATACTCACCGAACCCTGACTAATGCCCTGACTAATGCACTAGCAGGATGCAGCAGACCTCCATTGATAAAGGTTGGGGCAGCACAGGTGCAACCCACTGATGAAGACAGCCAGTAACCAATCAACCGGCCCCTCTTTTGCTTGGTTACTGGCTGTCTTCATCAGTGGGTTGCACCTGTGCTGCCTCAACCATTATCAATGGAGGTCTGCTGCATCCTGCTAGTGCATTAGTCAGGGCATTAGTCAGGGTTCGGTGAGTATACCTTTCATATGTGTTTTTTTTTTAGTAGTACAGTTCAAGATGTGCTGTAAATGTTTTCATTAGATTTTGGGGAAGTTATGAAATGTCCTTATAAATGTCTGTTCTGTTCCTGATCTAAGGGTCGGGGTTTTTAGTTGAGATGAATCTGTGCTGCACTTTATGCACATGCTC
Organism: Dendrobates tinctorius; assembly: GCF_039654945.1. Classification (NCBI taxonomy): domain Eukaryota; kingdom Metazoa; phylum Chordata; class Amphibia; order Anura; family Dendrobatidae; genus Dendrobates; species Dendrobates tinctorius. The sequence goes on from NW_027361823.1 coordinate 29,770,303, forward strand.
TGTAGTGACCACTGCTGTGGAGTCGTAGATGAGATGAATCTGTGCTGCACTTTATGCACATGCTCAGTAGTGACCAGTGCTGTGGAGTCATAGATGAGATGAATCTGTGCTGCACTATATGCACATGCTCAGTAGTGACCAGTGCTGTGGAGTCGTAGATGAGATGAATCTGTGCTGCACTTTATGCACATGCTCAGTAGTGACCAGTGCTGTGGGGTCGTAGCTGAGATGAATCTGTGCTGCACTATATGCACATGCTCAGTAGTGACCAGTGCTGTGGGGTCGTAGCTGAGATGAATCTGTGCTGCACTATATGCACATGCTCAGTAGTGACCAGTGCTGTGGGGTCGTAGCTGAGATGAATCTGTGCTGCACTTTATGCACATGCTCAGTAGTGACCAGTGCTGGGGAGTCGTAGATGAGATGAATCTGTGCTGCACTTTATGCACATGCTCAGTAGTGACCAGTGCTGTGGGGTCGTAGCTGAGATGAATCTGTGCTGCACTATATGCACATGCTCGGTAGTGACCAGTGCTGTGGGGTCGTAGCTGAGATGAATCTGTGCTGCACTATATGCACATGCTCACTAGTGACCAGTGCTGTGGGGTCGTAGCTGAGATGAATCTGTGCTGCACTATATGCACATGCTCAGTAGTGACCAGTGCTGTGGGGTCGTAGCTGAGATGAATCTGTGCTGCACTTTATGCACATGCTCAGTAGTGACCAGTGCTGTGGGGTCGTAGATGAGATGAATCTGTGCTGCACTATATGCACATGCTCAGTAGTGACCAGTGCTGTGGAGTCGTAGATGAGATGAATCTGTGCTGCACTTTATGCACATGCTCAGTAGTGACCAGTGCTGTGGGGTCGTAGATGAGATGAATCTGTGCTGCACTTTATGCACATGATCAGTAGTGACCAGTGCTGTGGAGTCATAGATGAGATGAATCTGTGCTGCACTTTATGCACATGCTCAGTAGTGACCAGTGCTGGGGAGTCATAGATGAGATGAATCTGTGCTGCACTATATGTACATGCTCAGTAGTGACCAGTGCTGGGGAGTCATAGATGAGATGAATCTGTGCTGCACTTTATGCACATGCTCAGTAGTGACCAGTGCTGTGGGGTCGTAGCTGAGATGAATCTGTGCTGCACTTTATGCACTTGCTCAGTAGTGACCAGTGCTGTGGGGTCGTAGCTGAGATGAATCTGTGCTGCACTTTATGCACTTGCTCAGTAGTGACCAGTGCTGTGGGGTCGGAAGTCTGGAAAATTGAGGAGTTGGAGGTTTGGCTTACTGATTCCACAGCATATTGTCACTGTTCTCTAGAGAAGCCTCCAGGGAGAAGAAAGTGTTTTTATTACTTTGGCTTTGAATAATTTTTATTGTGTTTCAAGGAACAATTCTCCTACACCAAGGGTTTGATTCATCAAGACTGGCTTTGTTCGCCTCTGGTCTTGATGAGGGACGTGCTGGAGTCAGATGCTCCTGATTCATGAAGGTGTATTATAGAGCTGTAGTGCTTTTAAAAGGTATTGATCATTTAATAAAAAATAAAGAGTACCGTATTTATTATAATGGCTATAAATTGGTCGAAATGTTTCTAAGGACACCAAAGTGGTGTTTTGACCAATCAATAGGGTCATAGGCGCTGGACCCCCACCAATCGGCCGCACATAGTGGCCACAATAAAATGTCTTTTTTTAAAAAAAAAAAAAAAACCCTTTTAATATACATACTGAAATATACTACACAGACTGCAATCCTAATGTCATCCCACTTGGTAAGCGAAACGTAAAATATTGCACTTCATTATGAGGTTTGGGTGCGTACCGGTTGATCTCCAGCCAGGCAGAAAGTCCCGCTAATTAGTAAATCTACATGCTGAAAGGTAAATGGTGTCATTTTCATTCACTGATGCTTCGATTTGTGACACACATTAACCGGTCTTTCACGTTTATTATGACTATGTAATACACGTTACAGCTTTTGTTCGCAGACCATGCAGCATTTGAATGGTTAATATCCACTTTATACCGCACTGGTAGAAGTGTTTAAACCATATATTCCTTTTACTGTTCCTCAGCTTCTGTTAGTCTTGGCTTTCTGTAATGTTTTATCTTCCTATTAGAAAGTTCTACTATTCCAAGTTCAACAAGGCTCTTGCCTGTGAAATTCTGTTTATCCAAGACAGAGCAAAGAGCTGTTCGACATTGCTGCCTCTCTCTCGTTCCAACTTGTCTAGTCTCTTCTCCAAGGATATCCAAATACAGCATACCAGCGCCTCGTATAAAGTATATCTCAGGGTGTTGCTTCCTAGCGATGTATATACATATATGGAGCGAGCCTGTCTGTTTAACTTGACTGTCGTTGTCCTGTGACTAGCTCCAGATTTTACTTTCCATATTAATGTGAATTATGCTACACAGAAAATTGTCCCCAACATCAAGGCTCAGTGCTGGGGGTTTTAACTCTCTCCCTATATTAGTGCTTGGCACCCCGTGGTATTAAATGCTGTGTTATTCATACGGGACATCACAAGCCGTGCCAACAGCAACTTAAGCCCCAGCCAGGAATTTCCTTCCTTTTCCTCGTTTCCCTTCCTTGATTTCTTCCCTCCTTTATTCCTTTTTGTTTTCCTCCCTTCCCTTTCATTTCCTCCTTTCTTCATTCCCTACCTTCTTTTCCTTGATTCCTTCCCTCCTTTCTTTATTCCTTCCTTTAAGTCATTGATTCCTTCCATTTATTTGTCTTCCTTCCCTTTCTTTCCTACCGTCCCTTAATCATTCCTTTGATTCCTTCCCTCCCTCCTTTTATTCATTCCTTTTGTTCCTTAATTCCTTTTTCTTCCTTCCCTCACTCCTCATATTAGGTAGGGAATGACTGTAAAGCAGCCTTAAAAGCATTTACTTGCATACATACATCTTTGCCTTATTGGATAACCCTCTATACTTTAACAAAATAGTTTTCCCACTAGTATCTTAGTGATCAGCCATATTTCAGGACCGCACATTAGTTGACAGTCCTAAGGAAAGTTCTAAACCTGTCTGGACGGTTAGGAGGGCCCAGCCCACTACCCGCTCTATGAGGCAAAGATAATCTCAACCCTTCACTGATCACTAGGCAGGAAATGGAAGCATAGCAGAGATTAAGGGCCCCGTCACACATAGCGACTCACCAGCGATCCCGACAACGATATCAACTTGTCAGGATCGCTGGTGAGTCGCTACATGATTGCTGGTGAGCTGTCAAACAGCTTCACCAGCGATCAGCGACGCCGAGCGGGCGCAGTCTGTGTACGTTAGTTACCAGCGCGCTGATCCAGGGAGCTGGTTACTAAGGTACACATCGGGTTTCTAAGCGGCGTGCGTCACTTAGATACCCGATGTGTACCCTTGTTACCAGCTCCCTGCACCGGCACGCTGGTAACTAAGGTACACATCGGGTTTCTAAGCGGCGTGCGTCACTTAGAAACCCGATGTGTACCCTTGTTACCAGCTCCCTGCACCGACACGCTGGTAACTAAGGTACACATCGGGTTTCTAAACACTGTGCGGTGCTTAGAAACCCTGCGTTTACCCTAGTTACCAGCGCGCTGATCGCTGGTCTCCCGCCTGCCACACGCAGCGATGGCCATTCCAGGACGATCAGCGATAACCGGCAAGGGGGCCGGTCGCTGGTCACACACAGCGATCTCGCTGGTGAGATCGCTGTTGCGTCACAAACCTTGTGACTCAGCAGCGAGATCGCTATGTGTGACGGGGGCTTAACTCTTGTGTTCTCTGATTTCTATTTTCTCTTGCTTCCTTTACTTCTCGAATAGATAGTGGCTGGACTACCAGCGATCATTGTCATGGCTCAATCTAACAATATGCCTTTACTTTGTAAGACTACCCTTATATCATTCATGGCAGAAGTGTGCGGATAGTCTGTTCACTGTGGTTATAATCCATCCATATAATTCCAGTTTAGTATATTCTGCCGTTACTGAAATTATTGGGTTAACATTTTACCTTTAAATGTAGTTTTTGTCAAATGTTCTGAAGATTTAAAGCTCTGCATGTCTCCACAGAGACTTATTTTGGCACGTGGTACATAAACCATGATAATAACCCATGTCCTTTTATTAGCAGAATAACTCTGTATTCAGAAAAACAAATCTGTTGGGTTTTGTAATCACTCACTGTTCTATTTAAAGAGGACCGGTCCCCCACCTGGTGTAATTGCTGCTCATCTCCTCAATCTGCTGTTCTTGTTTAGTTCTGCGCCTCTTTATTCCTGAGCTATAGCCCCCTCATCCATCTATTGAGTTGTTTATAGCCAAGTGGGCGTGGTCCTCAACTCTTCTGAAAATCTTAAGGCTCACACCCCCTTGACTAACAAGGTGAGATTATATAGATATACAGATATAGATGATATATAGGAAAGAGATGGCCATATCTCAGGGATGGCGAGGTGCCGAAACAAAGAACACTGCATCATATCCGGAAGCGAAAGGCATTTACATCTGGTCAAAAAATGCTTATTTATAGCAAGAAACTGGTCCTTTTTTTTTTAAATCCGATACCTGGATGCTCTTGTATTACTGTGTATTTAAATGGAATATGTCACCATGAAAATGACGTTCGTCTGCAGGCACCATGGTATAGAGCAGGGTAACTGAGCAGGTTAATATTTTAGTTTTGTGAATAAAATATTCAGTATAGCCTGAGTTTTCTTCATTTAATCCTCTGTTATTTCTGGGATTTTCAGTCCAGTGGGTGGTCCTATCAGTGACTGACAGCTTTCTTTGTATAAGTGTGTATATAGAGAGCTGTCAGTCCTTGATAGGACCGCCCACTGGACTGAAGATCCCAGAGATCAACATGCTGTAAAAGGAGCAATTACAAAAAACCCTGTTGGCAGAGAATAGAAGATAAATGTTTCATTGTTGAGGCCCCACCAATGGGACCCTCGGTGATCACTAGGACATAGATTCTTAGGAGCAGTCGAGCAATTGTTCTTCTCAACGTCACTAATTGGAACTATTTCACTGGAGAGAAGTACGAATGCACGAGAGCTGCCCTCCCACTCCTCACTGTGGTCATAGTGGCGAGGAGATGCACCAATATTACAGGTGTTTGGTTGTGCTTGCACGGCCCAGCTAATGATTTGTAAGAACTTTGTCAGGCTCCGTAGACACGGCTCTACCATTTAAAGAGACGGTCAGCCCAAAATGATTGTTCAAACCAAGTACGGGCGCTCTATGCTTCACAGCAGGGCTAATCATGTACATCCACCTTCCCACCTACTTGTTTTTTTATCTATATCCTCCCCCCTCCCCTTTTTCTGTGACATATCTGGCTTTATAAAGCCAGAGAAGGGCATAGATAAATGGAAAACAAGTAGGTGGCATGGTGCCATTTAAATGTTTGCCAAGGTTGTATGGAGTGCCTGTACTTAGTTTGAACAGTCGTTCTGTGCTGACAGTCCCGTTAAATGATCTCCTCCACAGTTCATGGTCTAATACAAGCATGATGCTGAATTTGAGTAACTTAGTACATTTTTTTTTTTTTTTTTTTTGGATTGGTCTTGACTTCATCATGTTTGAATAGTAATTTGTAATCCATTACTTTTGGTTCCAGCTACATGTAGTTCAGTCTTTTATTTCGATTCACATTTCAGTCTTTTACTTTTTGATTTTTGTAGGATTCAACTCATTAAGAAAAGAGTCTGAAGATGACAAGTCTGATGAAGAAACAGAAGGGGCACACTCGGAAGACGAAGTGTATGCACACAAGGGGCTTCGGAGATCACAGAGCATGAGATCTGTAAAAGTCGTTAAAGGTCGCAAAGAGGTATGCGCTTCTTTCTTTCCCCCTATAAAGTATACATTAATAAACAGAGCGAGTTTATTTTGGCAGCAGTTCAGACTGAGCAGCACAATGCAGATCTAGAGTGTATGTGTTTTATTAAACTCTAGATGAACTGTGGATCCCTTCCTCCATTTGTTCGGAGTGGATAATGTTCCCTGCCAGATAGCAGAGGCAGTGGGGGGTCACTGTAATACAGTTAAAATACTGTTATCTTTCAGGATTCGGGTACCGTCACATTTAGCGATGCACCAGCGATCCCGACAACTGTACGACCCGGTCAGGATCGCTGGTACATCGCTAAATGGTCGCTAGTGAGCTGCCAAACAGGCAGATCTCACCAGCGACTTGGCAGCAGTTGGCGGTAGTTACTTACCTGTCAGACGCGGCGATGAAGACGTCCACGCGTCGCTCGTCGCCACAGCAGGAAGCGGCCGATGAGAAACGGCCCAGGACGTTCTCGCGCGATCAGCGATAACCAACGGGGGAGCCGGTCGGAGGTAAGTATCACACATAGCGATATCGCTAGCAATATCGCCGCTGCGTGACAAAATCGGTGTCGCTTTAGCAATATCGTTAGCGATCTCGCTTAGTGTGACGGGCCCTAACTCTATTGCTTTGTCTTTTTGGGGAACCTGCTGGCTCTTCTGCTACAATATCATTTTTTTATTTAACCTAATTTTTGATCTTTTTGTAAAAGAAAAATCCAAATTAGGCACAAATGGAAAGTGGAAAATTATACCATTAACAATAATGTGATAAATATGCAGACGTCTGTATCCTAATCATGAGTGTAGTAATTCCTACTACTGTGTTTATAGTTGCCCCCCTTCAATAATTGATATTTAATTCTTATCATTGTTACTAGCAAAACAAAAACATGGATATAAACTAATCTTTGCCATAAGTTGCATAATATATACACAGTTCACAGCATGAATATGAATGAGTACACTCCATCAGATTTATGGGGAAAATTGAAGATCATGATTAAATATGAGTACACCGAAATAACTTTATTTCGGTGTACTCATATTTAATCATGATCTTCAATTATTAAAACAATGCTAAGGTTTAAACTACAAAATGAAGAATTCAGTCTATTTATTCATTAGGCAGTAGTCCAGCTCACTATAACAGGGAGGTGTTTATGAAATGGGAAAGGGTTTTCTTTGTTAATGTCTGCAATGGAACCACATGGAAGAGAAATGTCACAAAATAATTTATTTACCAAAGATAGATAAAGGCTACAAGAAAATCAGCAAAGCTTTACTTGCCAGTCAGAATACAGTTTAACCCCTTAATGACCGGAGATTCCCGGTTTTGCGTTTTCGTTTTTTCTTTCTTCCCAGAGCCATAACTTTTTTTTACTTTTCTGTCAATATGGCCATGTGAGGGCTTATTTTTTGCAGGACTAGCTGTACTTTTGAACAACATCATTGGTTTTAGCATGTCATGTACTCGAAAACAGGAAAAAAATTTCAAGTGCGGTGAAATTGCAAAAAGGTGCAATCCCACACTTGTTTTTTGCTTGGCTTTTTTGCTAGGTTCACTAAATGCCTAAAACTGACCTGCCATTATGATTCTCCAGGTCATTACGAGTTCATAGACACCATACATGTCTAGGTTCTTATTTTTAGTTTAAGTGGTAAAAAATTTTTTTCCTAAGTTTGCTAAAAAAAAAAAAAAAAAAATTGCTCCATTTTCTGATACCATCTCCATTTTTAGTGATCTCGGGTAGGGTGATGGCCTATTTTTTGTGTGCCAAGCTGAAGTTTAATGATACTTTTGTGCAGATTTGATCGCCCATTTTAATGCAATGTCGTGGTGACCAAAAAGACGTAGTTCTGGCGTTTGGATTTTTTTTTCTTGCTACGCCGTTTAGCGATCAGGTTAAGCCTTTTTTTTTTTTTTTTTTTTTTTTTTTATTGATTGGTCGATTCTGAACGCAGCGATACCATGTGGTTTTTTTTTTGGTTTTTTTTTTTTAATTGTGAATGGGGCGAAAGGGGGGTGATTTAAACTTTTTTTTTTAGATTTTATTTTTTTTTTAGATATAATTTTTTAAAACTTATTTTTTTTATTTAAAACTGTTGGCATGCTTCAATAGCTGCCATAGCTTGATTGCCTGTATGTAGTAGAATTACTGCATTGCTATGAGCGCAGACCACAGGGTGGCGCTCATAGCAATCCGGTATCAACAACCATAGAGGTCTCAAGGAGACCTCTGGTTGTTATCACGACGCACTGATGACCCCCGATCACATGCCCACGAAGCAAGGAGGAGGAAGTCAACACTAGAAGATGGGAAGCACCGGTTCCGGACCTGCGGCACCCATCGGTCCGAACCGCCCCCGGGTGAGTATAATAAAACTTGTTTTTCTTCTCTTTCAGGTTAGATCGGGGGCTTATCGACAGCATTACAGAATGCTGTAGATAAGCTCTGAAAGGCAGTGGCCGCAGTTTATTGCAGAAAAACGAGCTGACAGGTTCCCTTTAACACCTAAAATTGGAGCATCTTCTGTTGAGAATGGTTGAACAAAAATCAACATTCAAATTCATTGCAGCTAGCTGAAGAAGTAGAAAACCAAATCGGGGGTAAGTGTTTCACATGACACAATTCGGCGTACACTGCAGTGAAATGGCATGCATACGGGTCGTCCACCGAGTAAACCTTTCCTAAACCCCATGTACAAAAATAGTCCACCTACAATTTGTCAGTCCATTCTGAAAAATATGAAGACTGGAATTCTATACGATACCACTTGTGCATGAGTGCCAGCTCTCGCCTGAAAGTTTCCTGATGCCAGCAAACTGAATGAGAACCCAGTCTCACACACACGTGGCTTAATTATGACTTGCAGATTTAAATCTGCAGCATGTCAATTATTTCACCGTTTTTGCTGCAGATTTCACACATGCTAAAGAGTAGTGAAATATCTGCACTAAAACACAGCAAAAACCTGCATTTTTTTCCTGCCAAGAGATGGAGAAATGATGCAGAAACTTCTGCACCAAATACATAACATGTGCACATACCTTTTAATATCACCTGGTCTGATGATAAAACCTGTGCCCAGTTAGCTGTCGTCTCATCTACACCACTGCCTTTTCGTATTCCTAAAGGCTAGGACACCTATTAAAAAGAGATTGTTTTAATAACTAAAAAGTTAAACTTTTCTAATCCCCTATAAAAAAAAAAATGTATTTACCATGGTGTGTGAGAAAGGTGAATTTACAGCATTGGGTGTGGGTACATTCTGCTTTTTAATCAACAATACTTAGAACATCAACAGAAACATCTTAAAGAATTACCTAAATTGTTCTCCTGCTGGGACACCTGCAAGTCATTGTGTGCAAGTGAATCACGCACTGCAAGCCCATGTTGAGTGTAATGATCTGTGAGCTATAAACCTGCTGGGATTTCATTTATAAATTGTTTCTCACTTCACCAAAATGGTTTATTTTCCACCCAAACAACTTTTATACAGCTATACTTGCAATACTCCAGTTCTTCCCTTTTCCAGATTCCTAGACTGTTTATATGCCAAAAAGCTATTAAACCATTGACAGATGACAGTGTCATAAATTCCTTAAAAGTAAAGAAAATGTGCTTGGATCTATTTTTTACATTTATCAATTAAAAAGGTATTCCCCTCTCCAAGATCCTATTCCAATATGTTGTAGATGTAATAATAATATTAGTAAATGCCTCCAATTAGAAATGTAGTAGCATTCTTCTGATTAGCTATGTCTCTTACCCCATGTGCAAGGCATTGCAGTACCTTAGGTATCCATGGTTACGACCACCATCTACAGCATTCTGTAATGCTGTAGATAAGCCTCCCATGTAACCTGAAAGAGAAGAAAAAGGAGTTAGATTATACTCACCGGGGAGGCGGTTTGGTCCAATGGGTGTTGCGGTCCGGCGCCTCCCTTCTTCCAATGGTGACTTCTTCTTTGCCGCCTGTCTTGGCTCCTGAGCAGGCGCACTGCTCTGCCCTGTTGAATACTGCAGTGCGCAGGCGCCGGACCTCTCTCTAATTGGTGACGTGCCGACGTGCTCCTATGTACTGTACATTAGTTGTTCAGAAAGACCCTCTAAAATCAGAGACTTGCTCAACTTTTCTCTTCCTTAACAAATGCGCACTTGTGTTTACTTTAGTTTGTGTACATTCCTGTATTTTTAGTGGCAAAATATTGTTTCATCATACGTTTTAGTAATTTCTTTTTTAATTTCTTGCCTTTTCTCTCCCGCAATTGGCTCCATACAATAATATTGTCTTGCAATTAGCACTATATAGTAATGCTGATCAATATATTGTAATGTCCCCATAAGGCGTCCATGTCCCCCAGCCTGGTCCGTATATGGCGGCCTTGTCCTTTTTGTGTCGCTCTCCTCTCCTACCATCTGCTCCCTTGGCCAACAGCATCCTATTCTTCTTTCACATCCAGGACAGCGCATGGCAGAGACGTCAAACGCTGTCGGAAGTCTGACGTCAGCTGCTGGCCTCTGAATTACCAGTATTGCTCTGCAGGAAACTTGTTTATTCACTGCGATACATTTCAAATGAATTTGCGTCCAAAGATATATAATTAAAAGAAAAGCGGCCTCCTGGAACAAACCTCATTATTACGGGAGAGCACGTGCCTGTGGGTCGCGTGTTTGAGACCCCTGGCTTAACTGATACAGCCGGTGCCTGATACATGCTGCTGTCATGTTTGCTTGAAATCCTTTGTTAAATGGGACTAAACTGCAGTACTCCAAATAACCACATTTATGAGCCGCTGTAGGCCATCAGGTTTAGAGGTCTTGTCCGGTCTTAAACTCTTTGATTGCAGACTTGTGAATCCTGATTTTGCGCACACTATAAGGATTCTCCGGTGTCGACACTGGGAACGGCGGTCATGTGACTGCAAGTGTGCGGTATGCTTACTCACAGCTACATTCCGACTAGATGGGCTCAGCCCCACGCTATGCAAGTGTATAGAGCAAGCCCGGAAACAGTCTAGTCAGAATATGACCTGGAGTGTGCACATTGCATACTCACAGCGCGCAGTGTTCGCAATGTTGGGATTCCCAAGTCTGTGGTTCAATAAAGTGACCGCTGACTTGTAGTTTAAGACTGGACAACCCCTTTAAAGCCCCTTGCATTGTTTGCATCTACTCCTCCTCAGGTTATAGAAAGGGTTATTTCAAATGAAAATTGGAAGAAATGGAGCACAAGTAGTTCCCAGTTTTCACTGGACACACACCGTAATACATCATGCACCAAATTGTTTCCTTCACTTGATATAATGGAATTTTCCAATATGTCATGTTTATCCAGCACATGTCTTGAGTGGTCTGAATATTTAAAAGAACCCTGGAAAATGTTTCATATATACAGTAAATCTAGTTCGCCGCACTTTCTCAATCCTTAGAATTTTCTGCATCATCAAGAAAGTCAGTTTAGTAAACTTCCTCCAGAAAACAAAGGGTGGTTCCATTTTATAAAAGGGATGAGCTTGGCGCTTGTCTTTTGTCCCAGCGCACAAACAACAATGCAGGGGGTTTTCTGCTGCAGCCATTTGTCTTAGGCCTGTTTCACACTTCAGTTTTTTGACGTCAGTCAAAATCCGCCACTTCCCCCATTGATTTGCATTAGTGGCGGATTTTGACTGATGGTCGTCCGTTGGGTCCGTTTTTTGACGGATCCGTGAGAATTTTATTGGCTCCCGAGCGGACCAGACAGACACTGCAACATTTTTTTTGTGTGTTGACGGTCCACTAATTTGAACTGTGCATGCCTGCAAGGTTTGCCCCGGGAGCAGTTTTAACCATTAAATGCCGTTCAGGGAGCTGCGAAAATTCTCCCTCTCTCGATCTCAATGTTTTGACTGCAGCGGTGACGTCACGTTGACAGCAAGCATCAAAAGCTAATCACTGAGCTCGGAGGTTGCTTCGAATTAAACAGTGCAAGCCGCTAAGCTCAGTGATGTCACTGCTACAGACAAAACGTTGAGGCATGAGCATTGGTGGGAAGCTGGCTTTGTTTGCTGTTTTAGGTATTTTGGGGCCCACTTTCCTGAAAGCGGAAACCCCTTTTAAGGGAGGAATTTGTGGGATTTTATTTTTTGTGTTAAATCACAAACTGTCTTTTGTTTTTTTGCAGGTACGATATGGATCCCTGAAGTACAAAGTGAAAAAAAGACCCCAAGTTTACTTCTGAAGGGACCTAACGGAGCGCCCTCAACTGCTGTACTGCCATTGTTTTCTATGCTCTCTGACTTACTAAGATGCTTGACATTTCAAGAGGCGCGAGGAGACTACCACAACTTAAATGAGCACTATTTATTGTGTATTTCTATACGTTCTATGGAACGTTTTATATCTCTAACTTTGTAGCCGCTTTTGGGATTCAGTACGCCGATTAGCACAGAAGTACTGGGAGCAGGTCTAGATCTTCCAGGTCGTGCGATCGAGTGAAGCAGCATTTGGAGGACTCGACCATAGCAATAGGGTTTTTATTACAATTTCAATAATAATGTCTTTCCACTAAGATGCCTTACTACGTTCTGACAATACTATGACATGGAAGCTGCCTTTAGTTGATTTTTTTTTTTAATGGTTTACAGACTACAGTTTAATCACTTAATTTACATAAACCATCGGCTATTTCTCAAGTACTGGAAACTTTTTACCTGAGCCAAAATGATTTTTTTTTTTAATCTTTTGTTAGAACTCTGGCACCGTTCCTGTGTTATTCCTCCTGGAAATCCATGAATAGATTGATGATCTGCTTTTACCATTCCCTTTGTAGTGTCCCTACATGCGCTGACATTAATTAGTGATCGGGCAGTGTCTGTGTGTGGGGACGACAAAACCTTAGTAACAAGAGGGATGGTAACAGCCTTAAGTTCCATATACCAGGAGGATTAACAAGAGCTATAACATATAGAGTTCTAAAGAGAAAAAAGCTCCTGAATATAAAATCATGCTAGAGCAGCTGGAAGGTCCTATTAAAAATTAATTTAGCCCAAATATTTTTATTTTGGTGTAAATTACTTTATATTACTGGATACCTGCACACAATGGGATGATTACTGCTAAAAAAAAAAAAATGTATTTCTGGAAACAAAGCTAATCTCGCCTTTTTTTTTTTTTTTTTTTTTAAACACCACTTGTAATTTTTCATTTCTTTTTCCTTTTCATTGCTCATCCTTTTTTTGCTTGATCTTTTTTTTTCGGTGCTCGTAGCCAACTATTGAACTTGCTTTCAAATAGAATATTGTTCTTTCGATGCCTTTACAACCACTGCTGGCGGTGGACTGTGCCGCAGGGTGGAAGGCGTGACAGAACAAATTCTTGCTTAATATATATCTATTTTTTTTTTGTATTTGTTTAATACACAGTTTGTAATTTATTTCTCTATTTGACCAATTAGTTTTTTTTTCGCTCAGTCCTGGTTTCCAAAATCATGTCTTATTTTTTTTTTTGTTCCATTGCAATTTTCCGCTTTATTTTACTGTGCTGCACATAATGTTGCATGTTTTTGTTTCTTATTGTGTTTTTCTGAGGTTGAGTGGATTTTTTTTTTAAACTATCTCTTAGTTGTTATGCAATGGGTGGCTTGCATCAATATATTTGGTTGCAGTTGTGCTTCGTTTTTGGGAATAGGATTTTATTTCGAGTGATAATTTCAGTTTATTTTATGCATATTATTCCTTTTGTGGTTGATACATTTTTTTTTATATCTTATCTATTACAATGCTGTTTTTAGAATAAACTGAAAATAGTATAAATTATAATATCCTTCATATGATGGAGGCAGTTTTGATGCTTTTTTTTTTTTTTTGATATACTTTATATTAGCTTTACAAGACCAAAGTCCCTATTTTTCCCAATATTTCACAACGGGGGAAAGTCTGGACAGCATCAGGCACGTTAGATGGTTGGCTAGTCTTGCTGAAACCAGTGCATTTGGCCAATTTTATCTAACGTATTTGGCCACCTATTATAGTTATCGTTCTTTCCTATGGACTCGGCAAGTAATTATAACCGTCAATATGGTTGGAAACCCAAATCGGCTTCAGTTTTTTCTAGGAAACCAGGAAAGCAATGCCCCACAATTGTTTTTTTTTTTTTTTCCCTTTTGGTGTCAAATAGCTAGGTGTAAAAAAATGTTTCTTTCAACAATGCTAGGGCTTCTGTGCAAATCCAGGTTTGGCCACATCTTGGTTTACATACTTTTTGAATCCAAAGTGCCTATTTGGTAGGTAAGCTTTTTTATTACTATGTTTGTATCCTGGCACCTTCTCAGATTTTTATATGTGACTTGAAGAGGTTGTCCACTACTTTTTCAATGATGATCTATCCTTGGATTAGCTAGCAATGTTTGACACCCCCACCAATCAGCAATCCGTTATCTGTGTAGGCTGCACGCGAAGAATATACTTGTGGAGCTGGCCGCCTCCTATTTATTTGAATAGAAGGTGGATGTGTAGTACCCTGTGGAGGCCATTACCGGAAGCCTGAGCAGGTTCGTAAGTGAGTACTTGTGGTCACCAACACTGATAACAGCTGATCAGTGTTGGACCCTGAATGATCAGACTTTGATAGGTAGCTCATTAATGCTAAAGCACTGTTGAGCGGCGACTATTTTTCCTCCTCTTGTGCACGCTCCTGCACTGGTCCCCGGAACACAGTGGGTGGCTCATGTGCAGAATGAGAGCATCGCTTGCCACTGGATGCTACGGTGCATGTGCCGGCGCCATTTTGTTGGAGCAATATTATTTGTTGAAGACCAGAATATTGAGCATTATTTAAAATAGGAGGCTGCTCACTGACCCCCCCCTCCTAAAGGCCCATCCCAGAGCACAAGCATCTCATTAACTCAAAACTGCTAACACAGATTAAACAAACAACCACAAGACGGATTTCACCAACCAAGATATCATTTTAATCAGTATAATGGTGCCAACCTGACAACGCCTGTAGTTAGCAAAATCCCGATGACAGGTTTGTGTTCAGTTTTATTTGGGTAAACAGAACTTGGAGTAAATTTATAACATGTCTAGAATCAATTCCTGTATGGGAGAGGTTTTTTCCCAGTGTGTAACTTTACTGGAATACTTTATTCATTTACTGTATTTAAAGCACATGGTGGAAGACTTACTGATTAGCTTGACTCAGACCTCTGTTGAACACTATGAAAAAGCATTACAATGATCTAGGCCTAAAAGGTCTGAAACTTGAGCTTCTCTGTTCTCAGGACATTTCTTATACACAAGTTATTTCTGAAAGAAGTATTTCATAGTGTACCTCTAGTAATATAAATGTCTTCTTTACATATTTCATTGTAAATTTGTTGACCATCAGGAACAAATTCATCATGTAACTTAGAATAAATATTACTCTAAGCCTTATCTCACATGTCGATTTCTGTTCCGTTATAGGAGCAAAAAAAAACAAATTATCACAGTGAATGAACCAGACAGACACCAACAGCCTTGAATGACCCTTTTTGATTGGGATCTGATGGGCAGATTCTGTAACGGAGCCTTCACTGTGTAGACATGCACCCATACAATGTAAGAATTCAAAAGCTTTGCAGGTATTAGTAGCCATTGTTCATAATTGGCCTCTGCTTTGGTCTTTAGCGTTGCCTCCTCAACAAGATTTGCTTATCCAGTCAAGCTGCCATTTATTGACCTCTATCCAAGTATGATGATTATGGGATACTTTACAGTTCATTTTTTAACTTGCCCATGCTCATTCACCTTTATCTTGGCCATTCATGTGTTTTGCAGAAAGCATGGGGGAAAAGCTGCTGTTGGACACCCTATGTAGTTAATAAACCTTAAGAGCAATGGATTGGGCTTATTGAAATTTGGCATACCCAATCCTTTGTATGGCCACCAAAACCCCACTTTTGACTAGAAAGCAAAGTAGACACCCTTAAGGACGTACTTATAATCAGTCTAAAAATACGAAGTAAAGGCATAACACTTCACCAGACATATAATAACCACAACCCAGTCTATATTTAATTCCAGGCTAAGAAGAAAGTTATGTAAATTTAATATAAAAATATAATATCGAATATATAAAAACACAAAATAACAGGGAGCACCTCATATAAGGGACACATAATAAGCCTGGGTAAAACATAAGGCTTAAAACATGAATGGGATCACACATTAATAGCCAGGGGTACGGGACAGTAAAGTGCCAGTGCTAATCCTAATTCAAAATTAATCCATCACTGCCATGAATGCTAAATAAATAAGATCCCCAGGTTGCTAAACCTCTCAAGGCAGCATATCAATGTTGCAAATAGGTAATGTTACCTGTAATAATCACTTCACTGCCAAAGGGGTCCTGATTAACCCCTTAATGACCGTCAATACGTCGTTTAACTGACCTGAGATATAAGAGAATGGCATCCCCCATACAGGTAAAATCCAGCAGCTGTCAACTGTACGCTACAGCTGACAACTTGCTTCAGCCACGATCAGTGTTGTCACCGCCCATATTTGTTTAACCCCTTAGATGCTGCTGTCAATAGAGATATTATAATATATATATATATATATATATATATATATATATATATATATATATATATATATATATATATATATATTAAACAGAGTGTGGCTTTTCTTTATCCCCATTGGCACCCTGAGATCTTGATTGTGTGTGGCCCTAATGTTTGCCATGGCAGTTCAGGAGCAAACAGCGGCCTTAGTCTGCCGGCTACACTGACTTGTTCAAAAGTCAGAGACATTTAGGTGGTAAAAATCAACTGTTTCATTCCTATCATGCCACTTTGTATTAATTCCTGAAAATCACCAGAAGGGTTAATAAACTACTTGACAGGAGTTTTCAGTATTTATACCCATAATCCTAAATAATTACGGCAATGGTCACTTCAATACGTATAGCCAAACAAAAATCATCACGAGATTTATCATGTAGATTGAAGAAGTGAAAACAGAGGTACGTTATAAAAAAGTTCAAATTTTATTGATAAACAATTTAAAATGGTAAAGATTTACACAAAAAAGGGGTCTCCAACATAAAGGGGATAAGAATAACCAGCAAAAAAAGGAAATGTTTAAATTCCCCATACGGTGCAAAATATATATTCGCTGTATCATATTATTGATTGTGCTTCTACCATAGTGGCCATAGATGCCCACCAAAAATATCCTATAGCCTAAAAAAAATCCATCAGCAATTGCAATGATATTGCTAAAATTTGCTAAGACAAAGCGCAGCCGCACTATAGAGGATATATGGCCTAATATCTGTAGTGTTGGGGGGGGGGGGCACAGGAAGAAAAAATGCACCAAGGAGATTGATATAAATCAATATACTCAAGCCTCTGTCCTATCAGAAAATTACAAAGGATTGGTGGCACAGCAGTAAAAAACCTTATATAGAGCGTTCCTTGTAAGATATAATTGTTTTTGTGCGTTTTTTTCTTTTCTTCCTGTGCGCCCCCCCCCCCCAACACTACAGATATCAGGCCATATATCCTCTATAGTGCAGCTGAACTTTGTCTTAGCAAATTTTAGCAATATCATTGCAATTGCTGGTGGATTTTTTTAGGCCACAGGATATTTATTTTCGATGGGGATCTATGGGCACTATGGATTATAGAAGCACAATCAATAATATGATACAGCGAATATGTGTATTTTGCACCGTATGGGGAATTTAAACATTTCCTTTTTTTTGCTGGTTATTCTTATCCCCTTTATGTTGGAGACCCCTTTTTTATGTAATTCTTTACCATTTTAAATTGTTTATCAATAAAATTTGAACTTTTTTATAACTTACCTCTGTTTTCACTTCTTCAATCTTCATGATATATCTCATGATGATTTTTGTTTGGATATAGCAGTTTTCAGTATGTCAGAGGGTGCTGTTTTTAAAATGGTATCACTTTCGGGGTTTTCCAATATATAGGACCCCTAAAGTCATTTCAAACCTTTTATAGGTCCCTAAAAAATTAATTTTGTAAGTTTCCATGAAAAAATGAAAACTTACTGCTACATTGTTAAACCTCATAAAATGCTAACAAAATAAAATAACATTTTACAAATGGTTCTGATGTAAAGCAGACATGTGGGAAATATTTATTAATGTTTTGCCATAGTATGACTATATGAATTAAAGGGATAATCATTCAAAGTTTCAAAATTGCTAGAATTTACCTTTTTGTCAAATTTCTGATATTTTTTCTAAATAAACACAACATATCAACCTAAAATTACCATTATCATAAAGTATAATGTGTCACAAAAAGTCTCAAAATAACTGGAATTTGTCAAAGCGTTTCACAGTTAACACATAAAGTGACACTGGTCAAATTTTTAACATTTGGCTCTGTCACTAAGGGGTTAACACAGGTAACATTGCCTATTTACAAGGTTGTTATACTGCTATGAGGTGTTTAGGAACCTGTGGCCCTTGATTATTTACCACTCACAGTGGTGGTAGATCAATATTGAATTACGATAATCACTGGCACTTTATTGTCCTGTATCCCTGGCTATTAATGTGTGATACCATTCATACCTTACATTTTGCCCAAGCTCATTATGTGTGTGTGTGTGTATATATATATATATATATATATATATACACATAGTGAAGGAAGGAAATAATTATTTGATCCCTTGCTGATTTTGTAAGTTTGCCCACTGACAAAGACATGAACAGTCTATAATTTTAAAGGTAGGTTAATTTTGATATTGAGAGAGAGAATAGCAAAAATAAAATCCAGAAAATTTTCTGGATTTTATTTTTGATATTCTGTCTCTCAATGTTAAAATTAAACTACCCTTAAAATTATAGACTGTTCATGTCTTTGTCAGTGGGAATACTTACAAAATCAGCAAGGGATCAAATAATTATTTCCTTCACTGTATGTTTGTTTAATAAAATGTTTACGTTAAAAATATATGTATATCTCTTCTCAGCCTGGGATTATATACTATATCCGATGTTATGGTTGTTACAACCTTCAAAGGGAATCTGTCACCCTTTTTTTTTTTTTTTTTTACTATGAGCTGCCGGCATCGACATCAGGGGCTTATCTACAGCATTTCCAGGGGCGGTCCGTTCTTGGTCTGATGGGTGTTGCGGTCCGGTGCCTCCCATATTTATGCGATGCCGTCCTCTTCTTCCCTTCCTGTTGTGGCGCAGGCGCACTGCTCTGCCCTGTTGAGGGCAGAGCAGAATACTGCAGCGCGCAGGCGCCAGACCCCTCCCGGCGCCTGCGCACTGCAGGACTCTGCTCTGCCCTCAACAGGGCAGAGCAGTGTGCCTGCGCCGCAGCCACGACAGGAAGGGAAGAAGAGGACAGCATCGTATGAAGATGGGGGGGCACCGGACCAGACCGCGACACCCATTGGACCGGACTGGACGCCAGGGTGAGTATAATCTAACTTTTTTCTTATCTTTCAGTTTACATCTGGGGCTTATCTACAGCATTACAGAATACTGTAGATAAGCCCCTGATGTCGATGTCGGCAGCTCATAGTCCAAAAAAAGGGTGACAGATTCCCTTTAAGAATATGCACATACTGGAGTATTAAAGCAATAACTAAATGGAGAAACTTTTGGGAGATATGTCGGTGCTTGTTATAGCATAAGCAAGGTAGTTACAATATTTCAAGTAATTTGCACTAACTTTTTATAGAGTTACTAATCCAGACTACTTCTTATATTATGGATGCACTCTCTGTTAATGCTTTTTAAACTTGTGCAGAGTTTTGGAAGAGGTGATGGCTGAGGAGGACTGGTTTTATATAAGGGATAACTAGTCACCTCCAACTTACTTTGAGGGAAACAGCAGTTGAAGCCATGCGGTTTCCATGTAGCTCAACTGTAGTTGCTTAACTTTCTGTTTCTAGAGGTTTATGTTGTGCGTTGTGCGTATAAATTGCATGCAGAAATTCTATCTTAAAGGCCTATGTCTCTTTTGGTAATGTGTCTCAATAATGACATAAAAAACCAACTGTTGTGATATTTACGATACTGGTATGAGCCTGTAATGTGTACTGGAGTTTTACTTTGACAGCTCTTTTCTTTCTGAGCACCATACAACATTAAGATGCCGTTGTCCCTTAATTACATCCCCAGTTCTCCTTTCAAGCCACCTCTTCTGACAGAATGGGGTATTATTTTTTTATTTAAAAGTACAGTTTCAAAGCAAAATGGTAAAAAAAATCAGTGCTGTAATTTGTGCTGGACTTGAGTTTTGTATTGGGCTGTAATCCTGGATGCTGCTTGTTAAGCTCAAGAAATGCAAAAATGCTGGATCTTTTTGCAAATGAGTCCAATAAAAAAAACTTGAATGCAGATGGCTGTATGTGTGTGTTTTTGTTTATCTTCTCAGTGTGCTAATTTCTCTTTAATGTTTGCTATCTATTTTAATTTGTTTGCTTTTGTGCTATTTGCATGGTAACAAGCATGTCAGAAAAATTGCATTAAAGAGTAAGTCATTTTATTCTTTACTTTATAAATCCATAGTGCAAGTGAAAAGAAGAAACATAATCTTTAATCAGAGAGATCTGCTTTTTTTTTTCCTCTGCAAAAACTGATTGTTCGTTCTGAAAAATTCTCAATTCATGGGTAGAATCGGTATTCAGTGAAGACAGATTTTTACATTACTGAGGTAGGAGATGGTAGTTTTGTTTTTATAAGATTCCATGTAGAAGGGAGTGGAGGAAGGAGCTCTGCCATTAGATGCCCCTCATTCTTTTCCTCTCCCCTCTACATAGAATCATATCAGACAAAACCTAGGATAAAGATAAATTGAACAAATACTCTGCAGTAAATGATAGTACCAGTAAATAACATGGTATACTTTGTTGAAACTACTTTGATTAAAAAGAGCTTGAAAGCCATCCCACTGCAGGATTGACTCTAACTGTTGTAGTTCACCTCTCTATGTGCTAGTAGGCCTCAAAATAGACTGGGCAAGACCAGGACCTAGAGCTCACTGTTTTGCACCTGCCTACAGAAAGTTATATAGACAAAATCCACAACCCCAAAAAGGGGCATTCATGCCCCCCATATATACAAAGTACAAGAATCTAAAGCAAAACTGAAGAAATGGACCGGCAAACATGTTGGTGTAAGTGCAGTGCGTAGATGACAAACCCTAGGAGAAAAACAAAATGAGAAAATACCCTGCAGTAAGGCTATGTGCACACGCTGCAGATTCGCCTGTGGGTTTTTCCACGCCGATCCGCAGGTAAAGTGACCTGCGGTTTTCCTGCGGATTAGCCTGCGGTTTTGCCCTGCGGTTTCACACCTCTACTATGTTAAAGGTGTGAAACCGCTGCGGAATCCACACAAACAATTGACATGCTGCGGTTTGTAAACCGCGCAGAAAAAACGCAGCGTGAGCACAGCGTTTTTGAAATTCCATTGAATAACATGGTACTATACCATGTCTGCGGAACTGCTGCGTTTCCGCAGGCCCAAAACCGCTGCCGAAACAGCAGAATTCGCAACGTGTGCACATAGCCTAAGAGGTACTTAACCCCTTAATGACAGCCAATTTTGACCTTAATGATCAAGCCAAATGTTACAATTCTGACCAGTGTCACTTTGTGGTTATAACTGGAACGCTTCAACGCATCCCACTGATTCTGAGAATATTTTTTTCATGACATATTATACTTCATGATGGTGGTCAAATTTATTCTATATGACTTGAATTTTTCTCTCACCCATGACAGCACCACAGAGAGAGGGGATCCGCCCTTCAGGCACAGGAACCTACAGATAAAAAGGGCAGTACCTCTCCTCCGCCTTCAGTTGGGTTCCTGTCCCTGACAAGTGACCCACAGGACAGCGGAACCTGTATCTTCATGGTCCGGATCCAGGGCCGACCTGACCGGGGGATGGCAGCGGGGAGGCCCCTGTCCCAGCGGGTGCGGTGCCCGAAGCCACCACCGTTGGGGCCAATGTGGGCTGCCAGGTGAGCGGAGGGGAGACGTCCGGACGCCGCTCCGGAAAGGTGGATCGGAGCTTGCAGGGACCTGGTAAACACGCGGGCAGCGCTATGGTACAGAGGTGTACCAAGATGGCCGCTGCCCCGGAAGTAGATACCAGGTCCCGGGAATTGGCGCATGCACAGGAGCGCTCTCCCCGGCAGAAGCGGTGCAGGATGACGGTGACGTCACACGCCGGGAAACTTAAAATGGGGCTGGAAAACACTCCTGGCTGGAAGCGATCCTAAGCATAATGGGGCATAGCGACCAGCACCAGGAGCAACAGCCCAGGCAGCAGCACCACCATCATCATCGGCAAAAGGCATGAGACAGGAGTGATGGCCGTTCCAGCAGTCACTCCACGCAGCGTAGCACGTCAGCCGCAAGGAGCAAATCGCCACCAGGAGATCAGCCTGTACAGGACCTGACTCCATCTCCCGAATCGATACCTGCAGCTGCGTACTTTTTGGTGAGTGATCTTCGTGAATCTTCACCATTATAATAGAATTCCTTTCCCTTACTAGGGAAAGAAGGGGAAAAAGAACAGGGAGTGCCCCACTTGTACTAGACCCCTACCTATATCATGGAAGAAAAAACTGTGAATTTTGTACAAAAGAAGTCCTCTGTCAGGAAACCCTGGATTTTGCCTCTTACTTAAGAGCCGCAATTAAAATGGAGGTTCAGAGTGCCCTTAAATCCCTTAAACACAGGGACAAAACAAAAAAGATACACGATAGTGGCTTCCCAGTCGACCCCTTGACGTCGAGGGGAAATCACTTATAATACCTCGGAATCCGGCTCCTCGGACGAGGAAACGTCACTGTTTTCCCCTAGAAGACGTAGACATACTAGTGAGGGCTGTAAGGTCTACCATGGGGGTGTTGGACCCTAGGCCCGATAAAACAGTCCAGGACATAATGTTCGGAGGACTAGGCCAAAAGCGGAGAGTGTTCCCACTAAACGAAAATGTTCAGGGCCTAATAAAAAAAGAATGGGAGAAACCGGATAGGAAAAACACCACCGTCCCTTCCCTTAAAAGGACATATCCCTTCGATGAAGATGCATCTACTCTTGGGATAAAGCCCCGAAGCTCGACATACCTGTCGAAAATGCCTTAAAGAAATTCGCTCTTCCCTTTGAGGACATGGGCACCCTCAAGGATCCCCTAGATAAAAAGGCAGAAACCTTTCTTAAAGGGGCATGGGAATCGGCAGGAGGTAATCTCAGGCCAGCTATAGCGGCGACATGTACCTCAAGAGCCCTAGTGGTATGGGTGGACCAACTTGAGAAGCAACTAAGGGAAGGGACACCAAGGGATAAGATCCTGGATTCTATCCCAGTAATAAGGGGAGTGGCTGCCTTTTTAGCGGACTCATCGGCCGACTCAGTCCGGTTATGGTCCAAAGCAGCAGCACTCTCGAATGCAGCCCGAAGAATACTATGGCTCAAAAGTTGACCAGGGGACTTGCAGACCAAAATGAAATTGTGTTTGATCCCCTGTGAAGGGAAATTCCTTTTTGAGGAGACTTTAGACGACATCCTCCAGCAGGCAGGGGATAAAAAGAAGGGGTTTCCAAACCTGGGACCTGCAGCATTTAAGAGGCCCTTTTGGAATAGGAAGTTCTTTCAGAGGAGACCACTGAGGGAACAAAAGGAACGAGACAGGAGTGATGGCCGTTTCAGGAACCTGTAGTCCTTGCTTATTTAGCACTCATAGTGGTGGAGATCAATATTGAATTACGATAAACACTGGCACTTTATTGTCCTGTATCCCTGGCTATTAATGTGATACCATTCATATTTTACATTTTGCCCATGCTCATTATGTGTCCCTTATATGAGGCATTCCCTGTGTTTGATTGAGATATATATATATATATATATATATATATATATCAATCAATTAGTGAAGGAAGGAAATATTTGATCCCATGCTGATTTTGTAAGTTTGCCCACTGACAAAGACGAGAACAGTCAATAATTTTAAGGGTAGGTTAATTTTGATATTGAGAGATAGAATAGCAAAAATAAAATCCAGAAAATCACATTGTATAAATTATATAAATGTATTTGCATTTTGCAGTAGGCAATTAGTATTTGAGCCCTCTGGCATAAAAGACTTAATACTTGGTGGCAAAACCCTTGTTGGCAAGCACAGCAGTCAGATGTTTTTGTAGTTGATGATGTCTGCGCACATGTCAGGAAGAATTTTGGTCCACTCTTCTTTGCAAATCATCTATAAAACATTAAGATGATGGGATGACAGAAGAAGAGATAGGGGGTTTCTCTTCGGTAACTCGTCTCAAGACAAAAAGCTCTCTAAGTGACAGTTTGCCCAGGATGGGGGGGGAAGGTTAACCCTTTTCCTTCCAGCCTGGAAAAAAATCTCAACCCCTGGATATTAAATCTGATCCAGGAGGGTTTAAGAATAGACTTTCTCCCACCTCAAAAGTACATAATGACTCCACTAAGATCCAGTATGCAAGAGCAGAAAGCTCTAGAAAGCGAGGTCCTAAGCCTGGTAAAAATGAGTCCTCCAGGTGGTTCCCCTTCAGTAAATGGGCAGAGGATTCTACTCCCCTCTCTTCCTGGTGACCAAACCAGACAGCACTTTTCGGACGATCATAAATTTAAGAAAATTAAACAGAGATGTCAGGAATCAAAGCTTCAAGATGGAGTCAATCAGGTCCACCACCAAAATCCTGTTCCCAAACTGCTTAATGACGGTATTAGATCTCAGCGACGTCTATTATCACGTCCCCATTCACAAAGACTCCAGAAAATATCTCAGATTAGCCGTCTCAATAAATGGCAATATGCGGTCGAAATATCTGTAGCTACGTGGGTTTTTACCAAAATAGTAGTGGAAATGATGGCCCATATAAGGGAGCAAGACATAATAATCCCCTATCTAGACTAGCGAGTAGCTTGGCTCAAAAATGCCGGGAACAGAGGGACAGGGTGATGGACACCCTACAGAGCCTGGGCTGGTTCCAAAAATCTGAAAAAATCAAGATTGGAGCCCAGCAGAGTGCAGGAATTCTTGGGTCTAACGGTGGACTAAGACATTCAAGAGGTCCGCCTCCCAGACCGCAAGAAGGAGAAAATTGCTCAAATAATAACGAGCAATCCAAAATCCCTCCATGACGTTAAGAGAAGCTATGTCACTGCTGTGTTCTCTCCGCCTGCTTACCAGCAGTCCAATGGGCTCAGTTACACACGAGAGATCTCCAATGGGACGTATTAGCGAACCATTCAGCAGTAGGGGGACACCTAGAGGGTCACAGTATCCTAAATTCAAAAACTATTCATTCCCTAGCTTGGTGGGGGAACCAACACAATCTCTCCAAAGTGATCCCCTAGATAACAAAAATAATACACATAGTTACCACGGACGCCAGTCCCATGGGATGGGGAGTGCACATGAACAGCGACGTGGCTCAGGGTGCGTGAAGAGGTCAAGAGTTAGAAGCCTCCTCGAACCAGAAAGAACTCTAGGCAGTGGGCTACGCGTTAACACACTTCCTACCCCTGCTCCAAGGTCATCATGTCCGCATATTTTCTGACAATCAAGTCACAGTGGCTTATATAAAGCATCAGGGTGGAACCAGGTCCCGAGCCCTAATGGACACATCTTCCAGAGTCCTCAAACTAGCAGAGGCAAACCTGCTATCCCTGTCAGCACTACTCATCCGAGGCATAGAGAATCAAAGAGCAGACTTTCTGAGCCGCACCCAAGGGGCAAGGGGAATGGGTCCTAAAGTGGTCCGTTTTTCGGCAGATTGTAAAAATGTGGGGGGGCCCGGACATAGATCTGTTTGCAGACTTCAGAAACAAAAAAGTGGAAACATTCTGTTCCCTAGACCCCAGGGAGAATCCTCTAGCTCTGGATGCATTTATGCTCCCATGGACACCGAGCCTAACATTTGCCTTTCCCCCCGATCATTCTTATCCCGGCAGTCCTAAGGAAAGTCAGGGAGGACGGGACAAGAATGATATTAATAGCCCCTTTCTGGCCCAAAAGAACCTGGCTCTCCTGGCTAAGAATGCTCTTGGTAACTGACCCATGGATCCTACCGGATCTCCTGGACCTGCTATCTCAGGGCCCGGTGTTACACCCTTGGGCAGCGAACCTCCATTTAACAGCATGGAATTTGAGAGGGCACTGATGAGGGACAGGGGATTCTCAGAGAACCTGATCACTACATTACAAAAAAGTAGAAAACCGGTTACGATGAGAGATTATGGGAGAACCTGGAAAAAATTCCTATCCACGTCTGGGGTAAAAGTCCAGGATGGTGTTCAGATTGATAAGATCCTAGAACAGGGTCTGGCGGTCAACACATTAAAGGTACAAGTAGCTGCTTTGGGCACCCTTTATAACCATGATGTGGCAGGTAAGCCTTGGGTGGCATGATTTATTAAGGCCGCAACCAAGTCTAGGCCAATAGCTAGTCAAAGGTTACCGTCATGGGAACTGAATCTCGTACTGTCCACACTGACAGGTACTCTGTTCGAACCTATTCACTCAGCATCCCTAAGAATCCTGTCATTAAAAATGGTGCTTCTGGTGGCACTAACATCAGCTCGCAGGGTGAGCGATATTCAAGCCCTGTCAGTGGGGCCACCTTTTACAAAAATTCTAGAGGATAGTTATTTTAAAACCTGACCCGGCCTATCTACCTAAAGTGTCATCACATTTTCATAGGTCCCAGGAGGTAGTCCTTCCTTCCTTCCTTCTGCCCAAATCCTAAGACTAAGGAAGAAGAAAAATTTCACACCTTAGATGTGAAAAAGTGACTAGTACAGTATTTAGAGGGCACCAAAAAATATAGGAAGGAAGGCTGGCAAGGTGAATAAGTGATGCGATTGCCCTGGCATATTCATCCAGTGGAAATACCATCCAGGAAGGGTTGAGAACCCATTCCACAAGAGTGATGGCGACCTCATGGGCTGAAAAATCTGAGGTATCAATAGAACAGATCTGTAAGGCGGCCACCTGGTCATCACCTTCCACCTTTTTCAGACACTATTGATTAGGTCTGGCCTGACCTTCGGGAGGAGGTCTTTCAGGCGGTGGTCCGTCCCTAAGCTACCAATCTCTGTAATTCTCTGTCATGGGTGAGAGAGAATAGCTTAGTTACCGATAACCGTGTTTCTCGGAACCCATGACAGCACCCGCTTATTCCCCTCCCCTTCACGAGTGTGGTGAGCATGTTTTACTGTTCGTAGAGTTTTTCCGTTTAGGCACGGTGCTTTTTCATAAATAAGCAATATTATAATGTTGTGTATATATTTCTGTTTAACTAACCTGGAGACCCTCTGATGCTCTGTAACCAACTGAAGTTGGAGGAGAGGTACTGCCCATTTTATCTGTAGGTTCCTGTCCCTGAAGGGCGGATCCCCTCTCTCCGTGGTGCTGTCATGGGTTCCGAGAAACATCATTATCAGTGAGTAACTAAGCTAATTTGTGGAAAAAAAAATTGTAAATTTGGCAGACACCACCAAAAAAAAAACAGGTGGAGATCTGTGATACTCCGTGCATACCAGAGCATCCAATGCAAACTCTAGTAGCGAGCACTTGCGTTCAACACTAGCCGTCATATTGTTGGTTTTTTTTAAAGTGCTTTGAAGAAAGCACTATCTTGTAATCCGAACGCTGCTAACTTTATTCTTATTATTCAGTTGATTTCCGCAATTAATGCGGCCCGAACCGCTACACACACAGACTCCGCTGAGGTGTCGTTTCGAAGCCAGCGTCCATGAGTGGTGTGCTAAGTATTTTTCGTGTCGATCTAATTTGTAGTTTTTGCGCAATTTGCGTTAGAAATTTTTTTTTCCCGTCATTGGAATGCATTGTCTCAATGCTTTTCAATGGGGAAATGTTGCCACCGACAAAACATGCCCTGAGGCGATTGAAATGGCAGTTAAGCTCGTTGATATGCGCAGGCAGGCCCAGTTACTATGCCAACGCCTTCGAACTTCACATGACGCCCCCAGGACACAGATTTTGGCAGATCATCAGCTCTTAAAGCGAAACCCAAAGCACAAATGCAAATCTAGCTTCATCACATGACGCATGCCCCTGAGAGAGAATGTGCGCCAAAGTGGATTTAGAAGCCCAGTGGGCAAAACTAGCTCTTAGAGGGCCGGTGAGCCAAAGTGATTCTTAAAGGGCCGACACACCGAAATGAGTCTTAAAGGGCGGGTGCCCCAAATCGGAGGCTGAGCCACCCCGGCCGCCAAATCGGAGGCTGAGCCACCCCGGCCGCCAAATCGGAGGCTGAGCCACCCCGACCTCCAAATCGGAGGCTGAGCCACCCCGCCCACCAAACTGGACCCTGAGGGATCCCGTCCACTACTTCAAGCCCTGAGGAGCCCCACAGGCCAACGTGGCCCCTGAGAGGCACCCACAGCTAAAACGGATCCTAAGTTGAAAGTCTTGCAGGGGCAGCAGGCAAGTATCTCTTAAAGGGGCAGCCCAGGCACCATTTCAAAGCACTATCTGTACTTCCTTCAGGAAATACACATCTAGTTTACTTTTGAAAACCCCCAATTCTAAATCCAACCCCACCTGCAAAGCATGGGGGAAAAAAAATTATTTTTTTTTATCTAAAGGCGGTGACAAAGTCGGTTTTGATTTACTGTTTTCTATTTTGATAACTGTAATCAAAAGGAACCAATAGAAAAAATTTCCTATTGTGGCCGGATACCGGCTGGCAAATCTCCTCTGACATGTATATCATGTCAGAAGAGAGAGAAATAATTGAAACAGCCGGCACCCTATTTACCCTATTTTGGGGAAGGGGGGGCTACAGCATTATTTCTGGTAGCCGTTTTAAAACTGCAATGAGGGAATAAGTACCCGTCATGGCCGCCATTTTAATGCGTGTCGCTAAGGTGTTAATTGACACTATTTTCATCAAAATATTACTGAGACAGGAGATAACCCTCTGTTTTTGAGATTCTGTGTAGAAGGTGGAGGAGGAAGGTGCTCTGTCTCTAGAAGTCCTTTTATCCTCCTCCTCCCTCTACACAGAATCTTATCAGTAGTAATGGTCATCTCCAATCTCAGTAATGTAAAAATCTGTCTTAAGACAGATTTTCCCTTGAATTGATAATATTGAGACTGAAAAATCAGATTTTTCTGAGATGTTACACAATTTCCTATTTTTTAATTTGTGGCATTTATGAAATAAAAATTAAAATGACTGTTCCTCTTTAAAGAGGAAGAGCATGGAGTGCCACTAAAGTTGTGTACAGTGAATGTGGTTGATGATTGTGATTTCAGTGTTTCTGCAATGCTGGAAGACACATTTTATATAGGAACAGAATTTTTTTACTACCTTTTGAAATCAACTTAATACTGCATAAGTTTAAAGATTATAGTATATCTGTTTTTTTTTTCCATCTTTAAACAACCTTCTAGAATTTACAGCTAGAATGTTACATTACATTTTTTTAATTTCATAAATACATCTAATTTTTAGATTATAGCCCAGAGCAGCATTTGCTATTCTGCTGTTTATTATGGGAAGCTGTCAATAAACCTGGTGGCAGACACACCACCTCGCCCACTGACTGTAATGAAGTGGAACGGTTATATCTCATGCACACGTCAGGGATTTTCTCATATCAGAAAATAGGTCCTAGTGTCATCAGTGTTTTTGATCAGATTGTGATTAGCAAACATGCGTGGCTAAGGTATTATCTGAGTATGCTCAGGTGCACTAACAGAGTGACTTCGGTGTGCTCGAAAAATGTTCAAGTTCCGACAGCTGCATGTCTCGTGGCTGTTGGACAGCTGCAACACATGCAGGAATTGCCTGACTTGAGTATCTGTCCATACGACCAGAATAAGCTGTACATTCCATAGAGGTAGCCTTTATGGATGAGTGGACAGAAAACAAGCCTTTACTTGCACACAAAAATTTATTGGCTCGTTTGAGTTTTCCAAAAGACATGGGAGATTCCCCAAATGTATGGAGGAAAGTGCTGTGGTCAGATGAGACCAAAATGTAACATTTTGACCTCCAACGTAAACTCAGTCTAGAGTCAAACCAACACAGCTCATCATCCCACGAATACCATTCCCACTGTGAAACGTGGTGGCAGCATCATTCTGTAGGGATGTTTTTCAGCAGCAGGAACAGGGGAAAATGGTCTGAGTCAAAGGGAAGATGTATGGTACGAAATATAGGACTATTCTTGAGCAAAACCGGTTTCAGTTCGTCTCAGTGATTTGAGACTGGGATGGGGGGGTTCACCTTACAAGAAAGACTATGACCCAAACCATACTGCTAAAGCAATACTTGAGCGGTTTAAGGGGAAACATGAAAATGTTTTAAGTGGCCTAGTCAAAACTCAGATCTTAATCCATTTGAGAATCTATGGTCAGACTGTTTTGCAGCATCAATAGTAAAAGAATGTTAAAAATTAATAAAAATATTGTTATTCTCACCTTCCGACGGCCCCCCATCTCCTCACCATGCTCCCGGCATCTTCCTGGTACCCAGGGCCTGGAGGAGAGTCTCCTCTCTTCCAGACCCTGGTTACCATCCACACATGCATGCGTAAAGTGAGCGTTTTAATGCAATCCTATAGGTGTGGAATCACCGCGATTCCGCAAAAAGAATGAGCATGATGCGTATTTTTCCTCTATGCGATTCTGCAGCGGAAAAAATCTGCAGCATTAGCACAGCATTGCGGAATCCTATAGGATTGCATGGGATGTGTTTTCGCGGCAATTCTGCAGCGGGAAAACGCAAAAAAAAGCAACGTTTGCACACAGCCTAAAGGACCTTTTACACATAGCGATATCGCTAAAGCATCACCGATTTTGTGACGCAACAGCGATATCGCTAGCGATCTCTCTACATGTGACCCTTACCTCCGACCTCCCCCCCCCCCCCCGCTGGATATTGCTGATCGCGCGAGATCGTCCTGGTCCATTTCTCATCGTCGGCTTCCTGCTGGCGCCGCCGACCGACGCATGGACGCGGGCGGAAGTCGTCATCATCGCTGCATGTGACAGGTAAATAACGACCGCCGAGCGTCGCTGGTGAGATCTGCCTGTTTGGCAGCTCACTAGCGACCATTTAGCGATGTACCAGCGATCCTGACCGGGTCGTATCGTTGTCGGGATCGCTGGTGCATCGCTAAATGTAACGGGACCTTAAGACAAAGAATACAGTGATGGTGACAAATATGGAAAGTGTAATTAAAGAGTAAACATGCTAGCAAACCTAAGAGATGGAAAAATGTCCATAGATTTGTCAAAACCGATGGCTAAGGCCTGTTTCACACTTCAGTTTTTTTACGTCCGTCAAAATCCGCCACTTTTAGAAAAAAATGGATCCGCCCCATTTTTTTGGCGGATCCGGTTTTTTTTTCCCCATAGACTTACATTAGGGGGGGGATTTTGACTGATGATCATCCGTTGCATCCGTTTTTTTTGACAGATACGCTAAAATTTTAGTGGTTCCCGGGCGGAGCAGACGGACAATGAAACGTTTTTTTCACATCGGCAGACCGCTTTTTCTGACTGCGCCTGCCCGGGAGAATTTGTCAGCGATGCATTTTAACCCTAAATGCCGTTCCGGAATCGGCGGAAAAATCTCTCTCTCGAACTATCAGCTAAAACGGATCCGTCAAAAAAACTGATCCTGTGTCATCCGTTTGTGGCAAAACGGAAACGGATCCGTTTTTTCACACTCTGCTGGATTTTGACTGACATAAAAAAACTGAAATGTGAAACAGGCCTAATATGTTTAACCCCTTAAAGACAGCCAATACGTCTTTTTACTGACCTGAGATATAAGAGAATAGCATCACCATACAGGTGACAATCCAGCAGCTGATGTCAGCTATAGTGTACAGCTAACTTGCTGTATCACAAACAGGCTCGGGCTGGCCCATAGGGTAACAGGGGAATCCCCCGGTGGGCCCCAGTGCAGATCTGGACACCCAACCCCACTGTATGAGAAGTACTTGGCAAAATTAAATTGATTCTGTATAGAAAAAGGCAACATCTATATATTATATAGATATATATATTATATAGAGATATAGGTAAATTTATGGACAACGGTAGTGTGATATTTGTATGCAAGCGGGCCCCCAAAGTAAGTGTCACTGGTGGGCCCTTGGCACCCCAGTCCGACACTGATCACAAATGATTAGTGTTGGCACCATCCAGATCTGTTTAACCCCTTAGTTGCTGCTGTAAAAAGTGACTACATCTAATAAATGGTTAATAGATTGTGGGGGGCTTCTGCTTTAATCTAATTAGCACACCGAGATCATGATTGTGTGGTCCTGATGTTTACCTTAGCAGTTCATGGCTAAATAGCGGCCTTACAGTCTCCAGGCTATAGCAATCAGTTCAGAAGTCAGCGACATTTAGGTGGTAAACACACTTTTTCATTCCTGCAATATCACTTTGCATTAATTCCTGAAAATCACCTGAAGGGTTAATAAACTATTTGACAGCAGTTTTCAATATGTCAGGGGGTGCTGTTTTTAAAATGGAATCACATTTGGGGTCTTCCAATATATACGACCCCCAACGTCACTTCAAACCTGGATAGGTCCCTCAAAAAAATAAATTTTGTAAATTTCCTTGAAAAAATAAAAAATTGCTTCTACATTATTAAACCTCCTAAAAGGCTAATAAAATAAATTAGTGTTTAAAAAATGGTGCTTATGTAAAGCAGAGCTGTGGGAAATGTTATGTATTAATGTTTTTGTGTGATATGACTATTTGGATTAAAGGGATAATCATTCAACTTTTGAAAATTGCAATTTTTTTACATTTTTGTCAAATTTCTGAAACTTTTTATAAATAAACGCAAAACTTATCAACCTAAATTTACCATTATCATAAATTATAATGTGCCACGAAAAAACAGTCTCAAAATCACTGGGATTTGTTGAAGCATTCCAGAGTTATCACCACATAAAGTGACATTGGTCAAAATTTAAAAAAAAATAGCTCTGTCACTAAAGGGCCTGTCACACTAAGCGATATCGCTAGCAATATCTCTGTAACGTCACTGTTTTTTGTGTCGTTATAGCGATATTGCTAGCGATATCGCTATGTCTGATACTTACCTCCGACCGGCTCCCCCGCTGGTTATCGCTGATCGCGCAAGAACGGCCTGGGCCGTTTCTCGTCGTCAGCTTCCTGCTGGGATTCCTGTGGCGCCGACGAGCGACGCGTGGACGCGGGCGGGAGGACGTCAGGATCGCCTCATCTGACAGGTAAGTAACGACCCCCAACCGCTGCTATGTCGCTGGTGATGTCTGCCTGTGTGGCAGCTCACTAGCGACCACTTAGCGATGCACCAGCGATCCTGACCACGTCATATCGCTGGTCGGGATCGCTGGTGCATCGCTAAGTGTGACAGTACCTTAAGGGGTTAAGTTCAATAAGGAAGGACTAGCTGGAGCAATAATTGCTTATCTAATGGTAAAAAAAATACTTCCAAAGTAGATTTGAAAGATACTGTGAGAAAAAAAAATGTAGCATATCCACAACATATCCATGTCTATGGCCACAACTGAACTAAACGGTAATTCTATATATGAGGCAGTGAGGGGAATCATATATGAGGGCCATAATGTGTCTCCCAGGATGCGCACAGAAGCATACTAAACCTGCAGGAGTACATTGTAATTGCAGCAACAGATGTGGTTACAATGCAAAATAAGAGTGAGGACTTGGTCAACCTATTTGACCAAGTCAGATTTAGGAAAACCTCATATGGGCTTTTATTTTTGGAGAGATCTGAAGGATGGTAGTGGGGTGGATCCCTCCCTCCACTCCAGGTCTTGAGTGGCCCATGTCCATGATTACCATTTGAA
This sequence comes from Dendrobates tinctorius, assembly GCF_039654945.1. Taxonomy (NCBI): domain Eukaryota; kingdom Metazoa; phylum Chordata; class Amphibia; order Anura; family Dendrobatidae; genus Dendrobates; species Dendrobates tinctorius. The sequence continues at coordinate 29,804,023 of NW_027361823.1, forward strand.
CTTTCCGTTAAGGTTTGGGTGTGTCAGGATTTAGTTTGCAATCATCAGAGCAGGAGGAAGTTTTGTAGGACAGGTCTGTGTGAGACTACTTTCTCTGGTTCTGGCCTGGATTCAAAGCCATTGACTCACCCATGAGTGATACGGTGGTGCAGTCATCCACAGTAACAGATTTGCTATGGACTGTCATGGACGATCTGGTTGTGAACTGGAAGATAGTTTGTTATTTTTGTAAGTTGTCAGAATATAGATGTTTAAGTTGGACTAACCTGGGTCACTGCCTCTTTACCGCACTGTCGTGAAAGCTGCTGCATTACATATGGTGAAGAATGCGGGCAACGTGATCTAAGTCGTACCCTGAATAAAATTAAAAAAAAATTAACCGGGGTAAAAACTTGTGCGCATACAGAATGTATGCGCATGTTCACACTGGCCACTAAACAGAAATAAAACAATTACAGAAACAAAAGTAAATACCCTGCTGTAAATATAGGACAGCACAGTGGCTCAGTGGTTAGCACTGTTGCTTGCAGCACTGGGGCCCTGGGTTCAAATCCCACCAAGGACAACATCTGCAAGAAGTTTGTATGTTCTCCCCGTGTTTCTGTGGGTTTCCTCCCACACTCCAAAGACATACTAATAGATTTAAATTGTGAACCCCACTGGAGACAGTTCTGATGTCTTTCGCTACATAAGTGGGTAAAATAAAATTAAATACTGTAAACAAACTGCAGCAGTGCATGAAAATAATATATGCTACTTGATGAACATAATTTTGATTTAAAAAAAAAAAATGTAAAAGCCATTCCACCACTTCAGGGTGATCATACTGTAATTGGGATGGTCTTACTCTCATATTAAAACCTTTTGTCAAGTCACATACATGTGGATAAGGGCTGAGGAGGACTGAGCCCAGCTACAGGACACACAGCCATGGGTGAACCCCATCAGTAGAATGTTCAGCTGAAAGAAAAGGCAGGCCACAGCTTTAACCCATTCATGACCCAGCCTATTTTGACCTTAATGACCTGGCCATTTTTTGCAATTCTTACCAGTGTCCCTTTATGAGGTAATAACTCTAGAACGCTTCAACGCATTCTAGCGATTTTCAAACTTTGAATTTTTATTCTTTTAAACCAGAGAATTATGTGACACAAAATAGTTAATAACATTTACCACATGTCTACTTTACATCAGCACAATTTTGGAAACAACATTTTTTTTTTGTTAGGATGTTATAAGGGTTAAAAGTTGACCAGCGATTTCTCATTTTCACAAAATTTACAACACCATTTATTTTTAGGACCACCTCACATTTTGAAGTCATTTTGAGGGGTCTATATGGCAGAAAATACCCAAAAGTGACGCCATTCTAAAAACTGCACCCCTCAAGGTGCTCAAAACTACATTCAAGAAGATTATTAACCCTTCAGGTGCTTCACAGGAACTAAAACAACATGGAAGGAAAAAATGGACATTTTAATTTTTCCAACAAAAATTTTCTTTTATCATTTTTTTTTCATTTTCACATGGGCAACAGGATAAAATGGATCCTAAAATTTGTTGTGCAATTTCTCCTGAGTACACTGATACCTCATATGTGGTCATAAACCACTGTTTGGGCGCACAGCAGGGCTCGGAAGGGAAGGAGCACCATTTGACTTTTTGAATGGAAAATATGCTGGAATATTTAGCGGTTGCTATGTTGCGTTTGGAGAGCTCCTGTGTGTCTAAACATTGGAGCTCCGCTACAAGTAACACCTTTCTGGAAACTAGACCCCGCCCCCCCAAGGAACTTATCTAGATGCATAGTGATCACTTTGAACCCCCAGGTGCTTCACAAATTGATCCGTAAAAAAAAAGTGTTTTTTTTCACAAAAATTTTCTTTTAGCCTCAGTTTTTTCATTTTCACATGGGCAAGAGGATAAAATGGATCTAAAATTTGTGGGGCAATTTGTTCTGAGTACACCGATACCTCATATTTGGTCAAACCACTGTTTGGGCGCGCGGCAGGGTCTGGAAGGGAAGGAGCGCCATTTGACTTGGCTCCAATCGTTATCGGACACCATGTCGCGTTTGGAGAGCCCCTGTGTGCCTAAACAGTGAAAACCGGCCACAAGTGACACCATTTTGGAAACCAGACCGCTTAAGGAACTTATCTAGATGTGTAGTGAGCACTTTGAACCTCCAAGTGCTTCACAAAAGTTTATAACAGAGCAATAAAAATAAAGAAATCATTTTTTTTCCTCAAAAATGATTTTTTTAGCACGCTATTTTTTATTTTCACATGGCTAACATGAGAAATTGGACCACAAAAGTTGTTGTCCAGTTTGCCCTGAGTACGCTTGTACCCCATATGTGGGGAGGAACCACTGTTTGGGCGCACGGCAGGGCTCAAAAGGGAAGGAGCACCATTTGACTTTGAAAGGAAAAATAGCTCCAATCGTTAGCGGACACCATGTCGTGTTTAGAGAGCCCCTGTGTGCCTAAACATTGGATCTCCCCCACAAATGACCCCATTTTGGAAACTAGACCCCCTAATTAACTTATCTAGATGCATAGTGAGCACTTTGAACCCCCAGGTGCTTCACAGAAGTTTATAAAGCAGAGCCGTGAAAATAAGGGTAACAGGATAAATTGGACCCCTAAAGTTGTTGTCCAGTTTGTCCTTAGTACGCTGGTACCCCATATGTGGGAGAGACCACTGTTTGGGCACACGTCGGGGCTCGGAAGGGAAGTAGTGACGCTTTGAAATGCTGACTTTGATGGAATGGTCGGCGAGCATCATGTTACATTTGCAGATCCCCTGATGTACCTAAACTGTGGAAACCCCACACAAGTGACCCCATTTTGGAAACTAGACCCCCCCCAAGGAACTTATCTAGATGTGTAGTGAGCACCTTGAACCCCCAAGTGCTTCACAGAAGTTTATAACGCAGAGCCGTGAAAATAAAAAATCATTTTTTCCTCCAAAAAATGATTTTTAGCCCGCAATTTTTTTTTTTCCATAAGGGTAACAGGATAAATTGGACCCCTAAAGTTGTTGTCAAGTTTGTCCCGAGTACGCTGGTACCCCATATGTGGGGGGGAACCACTGTTTGGGCACACGTCGGGGCTTGGAAGGGAAGTAGTGAGGTTTTGAAATGCCGACTTGATGGAATGGTCTGCGTGCGTCACGTTGCCTTTGCAGAGCCCCTGATGTGACTTAACTGTGGAAACCCTCCCTACAAGTGACCCCATTTTGGAAACTAGACCCCCCAAGGAACTTATCTAGATGTGTGGTGAGCACTTTGAACCCCTAAGTGCTTCACAGAAGTTTATAACGCAAAGCTGTGAAAATAATAATTTTTTTTCTTCAAAAAATGATTTTTTAGCTCGCAATTTTTTATTTTCACAAGGGTAAGAGGAGAAATTGGACCCCAAAAGTTGTCCAATTCCAAAAATTGCGTCTCGTAGTCCGAAAAATACGGTACTTTATAAAACCTGCAGAGGACAATGAATGTCAGCGGACTAGTCAGAGGTAGGTCCCAAGTGGGTTCTACCTACCCTGACGTGTGTACATCAGTCAAGGGGATCAGGGTGATGTTGAAGCCACAGTGCCATGGACCCACCTTCGGACTAGTTAGCTGATATGCATACTCCCCAGAAAGATTTTCAAATTGTTTTCTCTGAAATGTTGCAGCGGTAATGAAGCTATTGTCTGATTTATACTGTCATGTTTCAGCCAGTAGATGCCCTTTAACCTCAATTAAATGACTGTCTTTATATAACCATTGGTGTACCACTAATAGCAGCAGGTGCCGTGGCCATTATTGGACCTGTGAATCAGGAGGTGGAGGGGGCTGGTGCAGATGTCAGGATTATGGGGGCCATCATATTGTAAAGTGGTACTGAGGGATACATCATATTGTACAGTGCCTTGCGAAAGTATTTGGCACCCTGGAACTTTTCAACCTTTTCCCACATATCTTGCTTCAAACATAAAGATAACAAATGTAAATTTTTGGTGAAGAATCAACAAGTGGGACACAATTGTGAAGTTGAACAAAATGTATTGGTTATTTTAAATTTTTGTGAAAACTCAAAAACTGAAAAGTGGAGCGTGCAATATTATTCAGCCCCTTTACTTTCAGTGTAGCAAATTCACTTCAGAAGTTCATTGTGGATCTCTGAATGATCCAATGTTGTCCTAAATGACTAATGATGATAAATATAATCCACCTGTGTGGATTCCATCGAAGTCTGCATTTCAAAATGACACTACTTCCATTCCGAGCCCTGACGTGTGCCCAAACAATGGTCTCCCCCCCCCCCCCCCACATATGGGGTAACAGCGTACGCAAGACAAATTGGACAACTCAGGAAGCCCAATCGAAAAGCGCGTTGGAACTGCTTGGTGTGACCAGTTACACAGATATTTTCGGGTGAGACATTTTATACTTTTCAGATTGTTCAAATAGATTGTGTGTGGATACTAGTTTGGCATATGCTATATGTGTGTATATATAGATATATATATATATATATATATATATATATATATATATGTATATCTAAAGTGGCATAAATTACTCTATATGTCTGGTACCATTGGTATATGTGAAGATATTATAAGGTTGTCTCCCTGATCTGTAATTATAGTAACTGTGTTGAACCTTATGTCTTGTGTCCTTCACATTTTTAATTAAAAAAACTTTTATGAATAAAAATCTTTTTTTATAACTTATGAATATATTCCATAAAATACTATTTGCATATGGTATTAGATGCTCCTTATCCTCTTTTTTTTTTTGTTTACAAGTTTTATTGGAGTATACCTTTTATTATTTTTATCACCTAGTTTTAACTCCTTTTTCTGGGATTTTTTTAATTGTCCTCAGACACGCAGCAGCACCATTCCGAGTTCCTCTCTGGCAGAGAGTTGGTAGGCGTGTGTTTATCAGATGTGCCTGCACTCAGTATGCTGGGTATGTCTGCCAAGGCAGTGGCGCAACATCATTTAAAGGAGCAGTGAGGTACCTTCAGTTGCTAAGGCAACACACAGCTTCAATGCGCATTATAATAGGGCAATTACTTTTTGACCTTTGTAGGCTGTGCCCCTGGCTGTAGCTCAGATTGCCTTCATTATCATCTGCCTCTGCGTCCTTTGCTCATAGTCATGTGGCAGAATAGTTCTGACCCTATAGCCCCAAAGCTGAGTTATTCTTACACATATGTAAATTCCTTTATGACAAAAAAAACAAGACAAAAGTATTCTAGGAGTGATACATATATTGGCTAGAAAAAAATATATATTTGCAAGCTTTCAGAGCACATCGGCTCCTTCATCAGGCAGATTTACAAATGACTCAGTTAAAGGGAATCTGGAGCAGGGTTTTGCTACCTCATCCAAGATCATCACAATGTGGGTAAAGAGAAGCTGAATCCAACGATGTATGACTAAAGGCCCCGTCACACACAGTGATCTCGCTAGCGAGATCGCTGATTTTGTGACGCCACAGCGATCTCACCAGCGAGATCGCTGTGTGTGATGGGGATCAGCGACCGGCCCCCCTGCTGGGTATCGCTGATCATGCTCCATCGTCCTGGGCCGTTTTTGATCGCTGGTCTCCCGCTGGTCAGCTCGCATCGCTGCGTGTGGCAGCGAGAGATCAGCGACGCTGGATGCTGGTTTCCAATGCAAACAGCGGGTATCTAAGAGCCGCGTGACTTAGTTACCCGCTGTTTACCTTGGAAACCAGCGTGCACACTGGTTTCTAGGGTAAACAGTGGGTATCCAAGAGCCGCGCGGCTCTTAGATACCCGATATTCACATTGGAAACCAGCTTGCTCGCTGGTCCTGATCGCTGGAGGGGCTGTCTATGTCCCAGCGATCCCATCCATGTCGGATCGGTGGTGGGATCGCTGGGACATCGTTATGTGTAACGGGGCCTTTAGTTTACAGGGTGCAGCAGTTCTGACACTATCAGAGCTTTCAGATTTAGAATATAGCAGAGCTGAGAAAGCTAGCTCCGCCCACACCAGGCTCTCTGTGTACAAAGTTCAAAGACAGTAAGCTGTCTCTTAGTGATAAATATTTCATAGTTAGCAAACAACAGCACACTCTGACAAATGGCATATTCTTGAATTCTGTGTTTCAGCATCTGTCTCCGGTTGTCTTCAGATAACAGAAAAAACCTGCAGACAGATTCCATTTAAAGGGAACCTGATAGGTGTCCCGTGCCTCCCATAACCACCAGCAGTTCTGTCTTCATGTATAAAACCACTACCTAACAGTCCCTGTTTTACATTATACACAAACAGTTCCTTAGAAAAAGTATTTCTAAAGTCCATATATTATATGAAAATGAAGGATTTCACTAGTCGACGGGGCATTAGAGTCCCCAGACAAGTCGGCCCACTTACATATCACGCCCCGGTGGGTGTGATAACAGCTTGCAAGCACCAGCATCAACGCAAGGGTTATACTCACCTTGAGCAGGTGCAAGGTTTCTTCCTTTCTCATCATTGATCCTTTGAAGCCGGGTGCATGTGTCCCATCCACAGATAGGCGCACTACGCATATGGAAATGCAGAGACTTTATAAATACTTTTTCTGAAGATCTGTTTGTGTGCACCCCAGGAGATCGCTCTTACAGTTAAGTGGGCCACAGGGCTTAGGAGCAGATGCCTCATACAGCACACAGATGGAGCCATCCTCGCCAATCCGGTGCGAAACCTCATAAGGATCCACCCACAGCGTCAGCTCTTTGGGCAAGAGGCAGAGTAAATTGCTCATCTTTAAAAGAGCTGCAACTTTGCTTATGATGGGGTCCATTTTATGGTTGATCCGAATGCAGTGGTAGCCAGAACCCTTGGCGGGCTTGTCTGGAAACCAGTGGTGCCTATAATGCTCGATAAGCGTATCCCATAACGCTCTATTGAAGCCATGACCTGCTGCTCACTGAGGCATTTTACGCAGTAGATCAGACAGGAAGCTGACTGCCGCCGTGATCTCCGGTACCGTCTCCGAGTGAATGTCTTGTGAAGACCCGATGGACATGGCTGCTAGGGTGAGGTCACAGTGTAGGCCAGACTGGGCGCTACCTCTGTACCGGTCCGGCTGCTTCCTCCGTGCAGTCCCTACAAGGATTCTGACCCCCTTAGACTAGCATTTCTTCTGCGGTGTTGCTATCAGTGTGTCAAGAGTGGGAGGAGGGTTGCATTGACAATCCAACACAATGGGCAGTACTTTGAACACATTTTATAAGTGGTCATAAACTTGTAAATAACTCATGAAAGAACACAGTTATGTTAAAACCAAGCACACCATTGTTTTTCTTGTGAAAATTTCAGTATGTTTGATGTGTCACATGACCCTCTTCCCATCTGAAAAAAAAAGTTGGATCCAAAATGGCCAACTTCAAAATGGCTGCCATGGTCACCACCCATCTTAAAAAGTTTCCCCCCTCCCATATGCTAATATGCCACAAACAGGAAGTTGATATCACCAACCATACCCATTTTATTTAGGTGTATCCATTAAATGGCCCACCCTGTATATGTAGTGCCCTTTAAGTATTGCAAGAAGACAGGTAATCATCACATTGCATGATTAATTAAAACTTTTTTTCCTGAGTCTGTGAGATTTTTCAGGATGACAATTATGCTGGATACCTTGATAATTTGTGACCATGAGAAAACATAAATTCTCACATGGGTAGAATAAAATAGATACTGACGTTTTTGACTCTGGTGATTGAGACTCAACAGACTAAGATTCTACAGCTCAAAATCATATTCATGCCTACAAGTGTAAGATTCTAGCAGGAATGCGGGATGCAGTGACGAGCAGGAGGCAGAACAAGAGTTAATGGGTGTTTTTATAATATGAGATATTGTAGAGTAATACTCCTCACAGGGAATTTGGCAGGTTTATAACATGCAAGAAATAGGATAACAATAAGGCTGGAGTCACACTAGCGAGAAAATCGGACGAGTGCAATGCGATAAAAAAATCGCATTGCACTCGTCCCAATGTTAATCTATGAGGCAGCTCCCAGCATCCAATTTTGTTTTTGTTTTGTTTTTCTCGCCCATTTTAAACGGGCTGAGAAAATCGCAGCATGCTGCGATTGTCACCAATTCTCGGCCGAGACTCGTGTTTTAACCTGTCATTGGGCTCCAATAAAGTATATGTCCATTTTGCAAGCCGCCGACCAAATCTCGGCAGACGGATGTCAAACGGATGCTTAAATGCGACAAAATCGCATCCTCGCATGAAAATCGGATGACATACAGATCCACTGTTCATGAAACATTTGTGCGATTGTGGTCTGTCAAAAACTGACTTTTTTTTTTTACATTGTGTGTGACTCCAGCCTAACAGGGAATAACAGACAGTGTAATCACGATTCAACTTATCAGACTACAGCTACAGGATGAGCTGGGTTGAAAGATCTCTCGGTGGCGGCGGAGGTGCCGTAAGACGTCTCTGAAGCGGTCACGGATGTACGGTAGTTAAGGCAATGTCTCTGAACGGAAATGGTGAATCCCGGTCTCTCCAAATACGATCTCCCGATCTTAGTACGCGGTGGGAGTATCACATGGCCCCGGGGCAGAAGCCGTAGGAAAGTCCTCAGAACAAGCTGGGCCTGGGAGGCCAAGCAGGGCTGCTTCTCAGTCACGGTCGGGGTTACAGACTGGTAGGTGCTCTCGAGTAGGGCGTACTGTGGGGGGTTCAGTTCAGTCAAGGCACTGATGGTGTGCGCTGAGGCACGAAGGCCACAGAAGGCGTCTGCTCATTGGTCAGGTACAGCGGAGACTGAGTCAACATTCCCTCTGCATGCACACTGTCTTCCCGCCAGAAGCACGGTTTTTGCACGCTTCGCCTCTTTTATGGCTACCACGCCCCCTACAGTCAGGTGCCACGGTCTGCATTGGTCACAGAGCCCCACAGGAACCCCTTCCCCTGGCAACACTGGTGACAGCCCCGATGGTTCCATATTCCTACATTCCCCCACTCCTTTCACTCGCCAGTCCACGTACGAGAATTCTCGAGAACCACATGGGCGTTTACTATTGTTTTGAATTTTCCGTTGCCAAACAAATTGGTCCTGTTCATAATGATTGGGGGGTTTTCCATCTGTTGAGCATTCGGAGCGCCGTAGAATAGGAGGAGTAGTGGAGTCTTCAGGAGGAGTAGAATCCAGGGGTGTCAAGGCTGCCCCAGAAGAGTCAGTACCATCTGAAACATCTTCTTCATCTTCTTCTATTTTTATAGCAGGAACTGAGTCGACGGTTTCCGGTATCTCTTCCACTGGTACTGGGTCTTTATATAAACATGGCCGAAGCATATTTCGATGCACTACTCGAGAACCAGAGTTCCAGTCTCCTTCCGATTGGATCTCATACACAGGGCTTTCAGGACTGATTTGTCTATTTACGCGATATGGGCTCTTTTCCCAGCGGTTTTCCAATTTGTCTCGGGGACGTTTGTATCGCACTAGAACATGGTCCCCAACTTGAAGCCAACTTGTGGCTCGCATGTTCTAACTCGTGTAGTCTAGTCTGTACTAACCGATGCATGGTTTGAAGGAGGTGCTGATGTTCTCGAACCCATGAGGGCACCCCTACTCATGAGTAGTCTTCCTCTGGATCCAGTTCCAACTCGGTGTTTCCTTTGTATCTTGTTTTTAAGTAAAATCTTAAGAAGATAAAATCATAAGTAGAGGTATCTCTGACAGTATTTTAGAGCAAAACTCTTGCATTAGCCTGGATGTATCCATGGATATACCATTAATGGCTAGCTAGAGATAGACAGCAGTTGGTTGAACAGAGCTGCAGCCAATCTCTTATCTGAGCAGCTCATGCAATCAGTGATTGGCTGCAGTGCTGTTAACGTGATATAATCTCTGCAGACAAACAAGAGGAATGGGGAAAGGAGAGTCAGCCTACATTAAAGAGTTTATCTGAAAATCTTCATCTCCAGCCAGTGCAGGCTGCTTATTCATCAAAAAGTATGATGGGTCTATGAGAACATGCATAGACTATCATGGTCTTGATAAAATCACCCTTAGAGACTATTATCCATTGCCCTCCATGTCTAAAAAATAAGCCTGCATTAATTGTGCTACCATCTTCACCAAATTAGACCAAGCTATCCAAGAAGTAAAATCACTTTTTCTCCAATGCTCCTGTCCCAAACCATACTGATGTCATAAGGCCTCAAAGTGGATGCCTCTGATTTACCTGTGGCTTCATGAATCCACCTTACCATGTGAACTCTAACACCCTCGTAATGGGCTGTGTAATATCATGTGCAAGGCCGTATGGGTTAGCCTGAAGCCGCCCTTCTAGTCATGTGAGTCGTCTCTAGCTTACCTTTTGGCTTGTATAAAATGGTAATGGGCATTTTTTGGCATTTCAGTTGACTTTAATCACAAATTGTTCAAATTTGCCGGTTCCAAAGAATTTGTTTAATTTTGATGCAAATTAATAAATCTGCACCAAGTTGGTTTGCTAATCTCTAGTAATCGAGATATATGAGAAATATTATAACACAAAAGATAAAAGTAGTAATTTTTTTAAATATATGGAAACCCTAGAATTACATTGGAAATGGGAAGAGCTGGGATTTTATAGCATGTTAGTTTTTTTTTAATATATTCTTGGCATTTGATTGTACATGTGGATAAAAAGAATGTATTATTACATTAAAAAAGCAACACTAGAAGCTGCCATGAAGTTCTATGCCATTTCTGTGGACCCTAAACTGTCATCCATGATGCCCACATCACAGTGTATAGGGCAGAGCAGGCCCATGAGCCGCTGCCTGGCAGGTGCCACCTGAGGGTTCCGTCACCTTTGGTCACATGTACACGACCAACTGCCGTTTACTTTCAACTGTCGACTGAAGCGATCAGATGGAGGTCTACAGGCGGGAAGATATTTATAAGAATGGCGTCTGTTGGACACGGAAAAGAGAAGAAGAGAGAAGACAAGAGGAAGAGAGAAGAGGCTAGTGATAACACTGGTTTAAAAAAGATGACGAAAAAGAGGAGACAGGCCAAAGACAATGGATTGGAGGATGAAGATTCAACACCTGGATGCAGCAGAGACCCCGGAACATCCAGCCCTTACCCCAGGCTTAACATGAGCAACTTTACCATCCATAAAGTCTTGGGTAGGGATGGCTTTGGCAAAGTAAGTTTCTATATATTTTTCTATATCAAAATATCTTTCCATTTTATCTTCATCCATTATCTTCTGTAAGTAGATATTCATTAAAGTGTTATTCTGTTGTATGGCTGAAAAAAACATCCAGATGCTCCCCTGCACCCCTGGATTATTTCACACATTGGCTCATTTGATCTCTATGGTTAGGTTCATTTGATTAATCGAAGAGCTAATCTCAGGGATTACATCTGTGGGGGTTGGAGGGGGGAGATGGTTATTTCCATGTACTGGTCTATATATGCTGCTATCAGGATACAATATATACTTTGACCTTTATGCTTCAGTGAACTTTTAATCAGTTTCAAATTGATATAAAACCAATACTGACTCCCAGCCAGCTCAATGTGCCACCCGTTGTCTATTTTATTTGTTCCCATATGGTGATAATGGAATACCTGTCTAAGACCACTCCATGGATCATTCATGGAGTAGACAGTGCTTTATACCAGTGGCTTAGCATTGCTCTGCTAGAGAGTCCAGGTTACTAGCAGCTTCACAAACTAGTCAGTCCACCTGTTTCTTGTGCAGTAGATAAACCAATTATTTTCCATCTCCCTTACAAATTTTCTAAGCGTTGTCTTTCTCTGTCCTCAGGTGGTCCTGACATCAGTCCCCAGATGAAGCATTTATATGGCTGTAAAGATAATCAAGAAAAGGAGGGTCAATGAAAACATCATTATGAGAGAGTGGCGGATACTCCTGGCGGCCAGAGACTGTCCATTGTTATGTCACCTCTATGCCGCACAACATTCACGGAGTATCTGACCTGCGGCAGCCTTGATGCTTTGATTGAGATGTGCGGCTGCTTGAACATCGACAATGTAAGGTGAGAAAGGGGAAGATATACCAAAAAGTGAGAGGGGTGGAAATAAGATCTGTGTTTGGGATGTAGCTGAGAGAGGGCTGGCAGGGAATGTAGCCCAGGCAGGAAAGAGGTGCAGCGATGACATTGATACTACACTCTGTTATCTCAATCAGATTCTACACAGCAGAGATTGTATGTGGCCTCCAGTTCCTCCATGGACACAACATCGTCCACCGGTAAGCAGAACGTTCCTCCTTCTCTGTCCCCTTTACTTGCTAAAATATTGCCCCCAATCTTCCTGGGATCCTGTCTTCCTATTCCACCTGATATTGCAGTGACCCATTATCCATCTCCGGTATCATTGGGCCGATTTTTTATTATGTTTTATTTTATTGCAGTGATATAAAGACAGAAAATATCATGTTGGATGCAGATGGCCACATCCGTAAAATTAACCTTGGACTTGCCCAAGATGGCATCACCTCCTCCAATAACATCTCTGGAGTGGTGGGCACTTTCCATTACATGGCCCCTGAGGTGCTTTTTGAAAAGGGATATGGCACAGCAGTGGATTGGTGGAGCCTGGGGATTGTGGTGTCCGAGATGGCAACAGGACACTCCCCATTTTACAACGGCTCCGTCAGTAAAATAGCTTACAGGGCTATAACCAAGAGAGAGCCTGAAATTCAATCTTGGTTTGATGCTGATGTGAAAGATCTTATCAAGAAGCTGCTGTGCAAAAATCCTCAGAAGCGATTGGGTGTGTGTGGGAACATTCAAGAGCATCCATTCTTTGCCACCATTGGCTGGGAGGATCTGGAGTAAAGTAGAGCACAACCGCCATTCATACCACCCAGGCCAGTTCTGAGAGAACCATCTTATGCAGTGGCCGGAGGAAAAGAGAGCCCCTAACCCCATGGCTAGCTTCAATTACGTGTCACCAAGCTGGGCCCGGTAAGATTATCCTTCTCTGAGGACACATCCCATCAAATGTCCTTCTCACCTTGTGGCCATTATCACGGTCCTTTGTCTTCTCCCATTGTTTCTGCCACTGTCCATGTTTCTGTTATTCTTAGGTTGATGAGAATATCTGGGCTGTGAAACAATCTAAGACCATCTGGAGAGTGACCGCTGTACACACAGGACACCTATTATACCCACACATCAGATCTGATGTTACATAGAGGAATGGTTCATTATAATGCCCATTCCTCTAATATAACAGAAAATCCACGAGATAGAAGTTATTGAAATGTCTTCCTCTTATGTCTTGCAGGATGAGCCTCTGCCAACTGCTCAGTATTTTTTGCCTCCTGACTCATACCTTATGTCTCTGCTGCTGTTTATCACCTTGGCTGCCATAGAACATCATGTCTCTCCATAAGATCTTCATGCTGGACCACTGCCATCGTGTCGCTGCACCAGGCCCTTTACTCTGCATCCTCCAATCCTGGGCTGGCGCTTCACATCACTTCAGCCCGAAGATCTTCTGTGCCCCTCGGGAGCGGTCTGTGCTTAGTGTCCATCTGGTGAGTTCAGGAATAGTAGTCTAATAAAGGCCATTATCCCTGAACTCACCTCAGCACAGGTCGAGTAAGTATTTCACCTATTACCCATCACTTCCACATCACCCACGCTACATGATAGGTATAGGCCCACACTACATGATAAGTATAGGCCCCACATAGAGACACATAGCACGTAGATAGAGATTTCGGCTTTTGATCCAGGGATTTAATCTGATTGCCATATTTGGGATCAGGAAGGAATTTTTTCCCCTAATAACATAAGGACAATTGGCTCATTCCTCATGGGGGGGGGGTTTCGCCTTCCTCTGGTTCTACACGACCTTTAAATAGGTTTAGTACAATACATTAATAAGTAGATTCAAACATAAATAGTGCAAAAAAAAAGTTTAAAAAATGTTAAAGTATTTTTAGAAATCGTTTTTACACAAAATTAATTTTATTCTAAATATATAACATGAATAAAATATTTTAAAAAATAAATCTCATTTCCATTACACACAGGGAGGTATGAGCCTTTGATCTTGGGATTTAGGAAGGAATTTTTCCCCCTGATATGACAATAATTGGCACATTTCTCAAGTGGGGTTTTCGTCTTCCTCTGGATCAACACAGCCCATAAGTAGGTTTAGTAACATAAAATAAAAAAGTAGGTTCTCATGTTTATAACAAAAAAAAATATATGATATAATTTATGTAAAATAATATAATATTTTTGGCTTACAATAATTTAGCTGACACAATTTAAACATAAATTAGTCCAAAAATAGAAAATACTTTTCTATTTTACTATAATAAAAATTGATATGAAATAAAATTGATATAACAATATTAATAATTCAAATAATAATAATTTTATATAATATATATATTTTTAAATTACATTTAGGTATCACACATTAGCTATGGGCCCTTGATCCTGGGATTCATCCCGATCGCCATGTTATGGCTCAGGAAGGAATTTTTCACCTTCCTATGGATCAACACGCCCTTAAATAAATTGAATCTGATAGTTGTAGAAGTAATTCACATATTAATGGCTTATTATAAATACATTAAAAAAAATTAAAATATAAAAAAATATAGACAGGTTTTCTGATAATTTATAGCTGACACACTCATAATATACTGTGAGGTAGCGCTGTCATTCAGTTAGGGGATCACTCGCTTGGCAGTTGTAGGGATTCTACTCGCTTAGGTTTAACGGGAGACAACCAGGAGGCACGTTCCTTTAAAAGTTCATAGGGTTTATTGCTTCATAACTAGATTTGAGCGACTTTTGCTTTTTTAGGGTCGTGAAACCCGACTTTTCCAAAAGTCGGGTCGAGCAAGATCGTCCGATTATAGGGAAAAGTCGGGGTCGTCACGAAACCCAATGTAAGTCAATGGGGAATAAAAGTCGGCAGTGAGAGGAGGACAGGAAACACACCTACAGTGCCCATTTGAATGCCAAAAGCATCAATTCTTCTTACTTAAGCTTGTCAACCTTAATTAACTTCATAATACAAGTTACGCACTGAAAAATGGGGGTTATTTGGCTAAATTTGTGGGGGGGGAGGGCTGGCTGCAGGTTTTCATGTGCCCTGGGCGAAAGAGCGCCCCTTTAACACATACCACAACTCATCATGCTCCGATACGGCAGAGAAATAACGGTATAGTACAATGAAAAATACCTCACTTTTTACATCTCCTGACGAGGCCCATCTATTTCTCCATACAAAATCATTGGTCCCATATAATGTTTGAAACAGTATATGATGAGCTCCACATAATGCTACAGTATATGTTGGTCCCCATGGATGAAGCTCCACTGTCTTATGGGCCCAAATAATGCTCCAAACATAATGGGCCCCATTTCTAATGCTCTAGTGTATAATGGGCCCTGTAAATGCTGCTCCAGTGTCTGATGTCCACCTTTGGAATGTTCCAGTGTATGGTGGGCCCCATCTATCATTCTCCAGAGTATAGTGCTCCCCAAAAATTGCTGTCCCAACATAGAAAACAATCAAATAAGTCTCCTCGCTAGGGAATCCCTGTACTTGTCTGGACAGGTGCTGTAGCTTGCTTAACAGCTCGCCAGCCGTTCTCACGCCCAGTATGGATTGCACGTGATTGCACAAAGGTTAGAAAGGGTACCGTATCCCTGGATAACATGTATGGATAGCGTACACATTCAAAATATATGTCTATACAGCATGAGGCAGGCTCAGACGGTGTTAGGCCCAGTATGGATTGCACGTCATTGCACAAAGGTTAGAAGGGGTACCGTATCCCCGGATAACATGTATGGATAGCGTACACATTCAAAATATATGTCTATACAGCATGAGGCAGGTTCAGACGGTGTTAGGCCCAGTATGGATTGCACGTCATTGCACAAAGGTTAGAAAGGGTACCGTATCCCCGGATAACATGTATGGATAGCGTACACATTCAAAATAAATGTCTATACAGCATGAGGCAGGCTCAGACGGTGTTAGGCCCAGTATGGATTGCACGTCATTGCACAAAGGTTAGAAGGGGTACCGTATCCCCGGATAACATGTATGGATAGCGTACACATTCAAAATATATGTCTATACAGCATGAGGCAGGCTCAGACGGTGTTAGGCCCAGTATGGATTGCACGTCATTGCACAAAGGTTAGAAGGGGTACCGTATCCCCGGATAACATGTATGGATAGCGTACACATTCAAAATATATGTCTATACAGCATGAGGCAGGCTCAGACGGTGTTAGGCCCAGTATGGATTGCACGTCATTGCACAAAGGTTAGAAAGGGTACCGTATCCCTGGATAACATGTATGGATAGCGTACACATTCAAAATATATGTCTATACAGCATGAGGCAGGCTCAGACGGTGTTAGGCCCAGTATGGATTGCACGTCATTGCACAAAGGTTAGAAGGGGTACGGTATCCCCGGATAACATGTATGGATAGCGTACACATTCAAAATATATGTCTATACAGCATGAGGCAGGCTCAGACGGTGTTAGGCCCAGTATGGATTGCACGTCATTGCACAAAGGTTAGAAGGGGTACCGTATCCCCGGATAACATGTATGGATAGCGTACACATTCAAAATATATGTCTATACAGCATGAGGCAGGCTCAGACGGTGTTAGGCCCAGTATGGATTGCACGTCATTGCACAAAGGTTAGAAGGGGTACCGTATCCCCGGATAACATGTATGGATAGCGTACACATTCAAAATATGTCTATACAGCATGAGGCAGGCTCAGACGGTGTTAGGCCCAGTATGGATTGCACGTCATTGCACAAAGGTTAGAAAGGGTACCGTATCCCCGGATAACATGTATGGATAGCGTACACATTCAAAATATATGTCTATACAGCATGAGGCAGGCTCAGACGGTGTTAGGCCCAGTATGGATTGCACGTCATTGCACAAAGGTTAGAAGGGGTACCGTATCCCCGGATAACATGTATGGATAGCGTACACATTCAAAATATATGTCTATACAGCATGAGGCAGGCTCAGACGGTGTTAGGCCCAGTATGGATTGCACGTCATTGCACAAAGGTTAGAAAGGGTACCGTATCCCTGGATAACATGTATGGATAGCGTACACATTCAAAATATATGTCTATACAGCATGAGGCAGGCTCAGACGGTGTTAGGCCCAGTATGGATTGCACGTCATTGCACAAAGGTTAGAAGGGGTACCGTATCCCCGGATAACATGTATGGATAGCGTACACATTGAAAATATATGTCTATACAGCATGAGGCAGGCTCAGACGGTGTTAGGCCCAGTATGGATTGCACGTCATTGCACAAAGGTTAGAAGGGGTACCGTATCCCCGGATAACATGTATGGATAGCGTACACATTCAAAATATATGTCTATACAGCATGAGGCAGGCTCAGACGGTGTTAGGCCCAGTATGGATTGCACGTCATTGCACAAAGGTTAGAAAGGGTACCGTATCCCTGGATAACATGTATGGATAGCGTACACATTCAAAATATATGTCTATACAGCATGAGGCAGGCTCAGACGGTGTTAGGCCCAGTATGGATTGCACGTCATTGCACAAAGGTTAGAAGGGGTACCGTATCCCCGGATAACATGTATGGATAGCGTACACATTGAAAATATATGTCTATACAGCATGAGGCAGGCTCAGACGGTGTTAGGCCCAGTATGGATTGCACGTCATTGCACAAAGGTTAGAAGGGGTACCGTATCCCCGGATAACATGTATGGATAGCGTACACATTCAAAATATATGTCTATACAGCATGAGGCAGGCTCAAACGGTGTTAGGCCCAGTATGGATTGCACGTCATTGCACAAAGGTTAGAAGGGGTACCGTATCCCCGGATAACATGTATGGATAGCGTACACATTCAAAATATATGTCTATACAGCATGAGGCAGGCTCAGACGGTGTTAGGCCCAGTATGGATTGCACGTGATTGCACAAAGGTTAGAAAGGGTACCGTATCCCCGGATAACATGTATGGATAGCGTACACATTCAAAATATATGTCTATACAGCATGAGGCAGGCTCAGACGGTGTTAGGCCCAGTATGGATTGCACGTCATTGCACAAAGGTTAGAAGGGGTACCGTATCCCCGGATAACATGTATGGATAGCGTACACATTCAAAATATATGTCTATACAGCATGAGGCAGGCTCAGACGGTGTTAGGCCCAGTATGGATTGCACGTCATTGCACAAAGTTTAGAAGGGGTAACGTATCCCCGGATAACATGTATGGATAGCGTACACATTCAAAATATATGTCTATACATCAGGAGGCAGGCTCAGACGGTGTCAGGCACAGTATGGATTTGACGGCCCAGATTACACAGCGGAGGAGCAGGGAGAGGTAAAGATTGCAAATGCTGGGGCCCTGGCCAAGCAAGGGGGGCACACTCGTGGGTGTCGGTACTGGCACTGGGCCCCTCATAGTACAGCGGTGTGTCTGACGGCGGGTGTGCACCACCACCGTCAGAGACACTTGATTGCACTATGAGGGACCCTGTGCCAGTGCCCGCGCCCAAGAGTCGGCCTACCCACCTGCCCAGGGCAACGGCACTCGCACGGTGTCGTGCGCTAGGTGGTGACCCTGGCCATGGGGGGGGAGGCAGCACAGTTAGGGAGTTTTAGAAAGTGGCATATGTTGATGTTGGACATTCAACTGATGCAAAAGGCGAAATAGGTGAAGTACCAGGAAGAGGTGGACCAAAGCAAGCCATTTTTCTGTCACCCTATGTGTCATCAGGGGAAGGTGGGACAAAATCCTTGGAAACCCATGCGTGGTTCATTTTAATGAAGGTTAGATCATCCACATTTTGGGTTGACAGACGGGTCCTTTTTTCTGTCAGGATTGATCCAGCTGCACTGAAGACTCTTTCCGATAGCACACTTGCAGCTGGGCAAGCGAGCTCCTGTAAGGCATATTGGGCCAATTCAGGCCAGGTGTCCAGTTTAGCGGCCCAATAGTCAAAGGGGAATGACCTGTGTGGGAGAACATCGATATGGGAGGAAAAGTAGTTTGTAACCATAGTTGACAACTGCTGTCTCCTGTCACTTTCCATCGATGCAGTATTACCAGTTGTGTGAGCGGTATTTGAAAAATCAGTCCACAACATTGTCATGAAACCCCTGTCTCCAACGCCACTTCTGCTGTGTGCACCACGAACACCTCTGCCAAGCTGCCCCCGGCCCGTACGGCTCGTGTGAGAACCATCACCGCTGCTGTGTGCTGGGAATGCCTCAAGCAACCGATTTACCAGAGTTGCTTGTTTATTAGCCAATATTAGGTCAAGGTTCTCCTGTGGCATGATGTTTTGTAATTTGCCTTTATAGCGTGGATCCAGGATGCTGGCCAACCAGTAGTCGTCATCGTTCATCATTTTGGCAATGCGGGGGTCCCTTTTTAGGATCCGCAAGGCATAATCTGACATGTGGGCCAATGTTCCCGGTGTCAATGATGCACTGCGAGTGCTGGGTGGAGGAGCACTTTCTGGCAAATCCACATCCCTCCAGTCACGCACAAACCCTGTACCAGACCTTGCCACGCCAACATTTTCACTTGCCCCACGAGATGCATCCTCCTCCCCTAAGTAATCATCCCCATCATCCTCCTCCTCCTCCTCCTCCTCCTCTTCTTCCTCCACCTCGTCCAGGAGAGGTCCCTGAGCAGACAATGGCTGAATGTCATCAAGGATTCCCTCCTCCTCTTCCTCCTCATCAACATTGGCTGCAGACGCCTGCTCCTTAAGGTGCGTCAAAGTTTGCATGAGCAGACGCATAAGTGGGATGCTCATGCTTAGGATGGCGTCGTCTGCGCTTACCAGCCGTGTGCATTCCTCAAAACACTGAAGGACTTTACAAAGGTCTTTCAGCTTTGACCACTGCACGCCTGTCAACTCCATGTCTGCTCTCAAAGTGCCTGGCTGTGTATCCTCCCACAAATGCATTATGGCCTGCCTCTGCTCGCACAGCCGCTCCACCATGTGCAGGGTGGAGTTCCACCTTGTTGCAATGTCGATAATGAGGCGGTGGTTGGGAAGGTGGAGCAATCGCTGCAGCTTCTGCATACGAACGGAGTGTACAGGCGACCGGCGGATGTGCGCGCACAGTCTTCGCACCTTCTGGAGCAGGGCTGTTAACTCCGGATAATTTTTGAGGAAGCACTGCACCACCAGGTTCAAGGTGTGAGCCAAGCAAGGTATGTGGCTGAGTTTTGAAAGGGCTATGGCTGCCACAAAATTACGGCCGTTATCACTAACTACCTTGCCTGCCTCAAGATGTACACTGCCCAGCCATGACTCAGTTTGTCGCTTCAAGTACTCGGCCAGCACCTCGGCGGTGTGTCTGTCGCCCAAACACATCATCTGCAACACAGCCTGCTGACGCTTTCCACTAGCTGCTCGATAGGGGGACACATCGTGTGCAACAGTGGCAGCTGCAGATGGAGTGCTCGTACGACTGCGCTCTGTGGACGAGCTGTCGCTTCTGGAGGAGGAGGAGGAGGAGGAGGGTCGAACGCCTACAGCCAACTGTTTCCTAGACCGTGGGCTAGGCAGCACTGTCCCACCACCGCTGTCCCCTGTGGACCCTGCATCCACCACATTAACCCAGTGCGC
Source organism: Dendrobates tinctorius (assembly GCF_039654945.1). NCBI lineage: Eukaryota > Metazoa > Chordata > Amphibia > Anura > Dendrobatidae > Dendrobates > Dendrobates tinctorius. Next base: position 29,824,704 of record NW_027361823.1, read on the forward strand.
AGTGATGGACACGTAACGGCCCTGGCCATGCCGACTGGACCATGCATCAGTTGTGAGGTGCACCTTTCCGCTCACTGACTGCTTGAGTGCATGGACAATGCGGTCTTTCACATGATGGTGGAGGGCTGGGATGGCTTTGCGAGAGAAGAAGTGGCGACTGGGTAGGTCATAGCGTGGTACTGCATAGGCCATGAGTTCGCGGAAAGCTGTGCTTTCCACCAACCGAAAGGGCATCATCTCAAACGAGATTAGTTTGGCAATGTGGGCGTTCAAACCCAGTGTACGCGGATGAGAGACTGAGTACTTTCTTGACCTACTCATAGTGTCTGGGAGGGTGAGCTGGACTTGAGAGCTGCATATGGTGGAAGTAGCGGTGGACAGGGCGGACTGAGAGAGGGTTGATGATGGTGATGGAGTTGGTGTTCTTTCTGATGGCCTAGAATCAGTCTTTCGTTGATGTAACAGTGGGATTCCCTGACTGCTGTGGTCTTGCAATGACACCTCAACATTTGCTGCTGTGCTAACCGGTGTGCTTACAGTGGGGGAAACAATGTAGCGTTGCTGACTACCTTCGTTGTGATCAGTTGCACATGTGGCACTTGAGGTTTGGTGTTGTGTCCACGCTTGCAAGTGCATGCTGGTTAAATGTCTAAGCATGCAACTGGTATTCAAATTTTTCAGATTTTTCCCTCGGCTAAAGGTCTTTGCGCACTTCTTACAGATAACCTTGGCCTGATCATGAGGATTTTGTTCAAAAAACTGCCACACTGCACTCTTCCTACTTTGGCAGACATTTTGCGGCCTAGCACGCTGTGATCTTTTGACCCTCTGGACAAGCTGTCCAGCAACTCTTTTGATGTTTGGAACCTGTCTTTGGAGTGCTCCGGGCCTGCCAGATAACAGCTGTTGCGATGTCGATGTCTGCTGTGGATGCTCCTCATCTGAGCTATTGGAAGCAGCACCCTCTTCCCCCAATGGATGCCAATCTGGGTCAACAACTGGGTCATCCATCACCTCCTCTTCTATGTCATGTGCACCTTTCTCTGTGTCACCGTGTATGGTGGTATAGTGTGCGGGAAGGGGCACCTGAGTCTCATCAGGGTCAAAATCTGGCTCTGTACACTGCGAGGACAATGTAGTGCTCTGAGTGAATGTACCAGCAGAATCATCCATCAGCGGCTGTGCATCAGTGCACTCCATGTCAGATTCATCTTGGCCTGGGTAATTCACCATTTGACTTGATAATCCAGGCATGGTATGTGAAAACAGCTCCATGGAGTAATCAGTAGTATGGCCTGCGTCATCCTTCAATCTTGGTTGGGGTGAAGGACACAAGGAAAGGTGTGGTTCATGAACATGAGCCTCCAATGACGACTCAGTGCTTTTACTTTTTACAACTGAAGAAGAGTAGGCTATAGAGCTGGAGGCTGAGTCAGCAATGTAAGACAAAACTTTTTCCTGATGCTCTGCCTTTAAAAGCGGTTTGCCAACTCCTAGAAAACTAAGCGTTCGAGGCCTTATGTAGACAGACGATGACGCAGGGTCAGCACCTCCTGCATTTGGTCCTATTTTGCTCTTGCCACTACCATCAGATCCACCACCAACACCATCATTACCAGCTGCCAACCCCCGCCCAATTCCACGGCCTCTTCCACCAGCCTTCCTCATTTTTGGTAGAAATGTAGACAAAATCCAACAAACTATATAGTAATGTAAAACAAGGTACAAGGTGTCTATAGGACAGGGGAGTTTTAGAATTTCTGCACACACTTGTGGACAGTGGACACTTGTGGATTGTGTGCGGCCCACTGATATCTGAGCGCTATGTGACACGCTCGATGGCACAGCTGCCTGTGACCAAAGTGACAAGAGGATAATGGAGATTTTGAATCTCTGCGTACACTTTTGGACACTGGACACTTGTGGATTGTGTGCGGCCCACTGATATCTGAGCGCTATGTGACACGCTCGATGGCACAGCTGCCTGTGACCAAAGTGACGAGAGGATAATGGAGATTTTGAATCTCTGCGTACACTTTTGGACACTGGACACTTGTGGATTGTGTGCGGCCCACTGATATCTGAGCGCTATGTGACACGCTCGATGGCACAGCTGCCTGTGACCAAAGTGACGAGAGGATAATGGAGATTTTGAATCTCTGCGTACACTTGTGGACAGTGGACACTTGTGGATTGTGTGCGGCCCACTGATATCTGAGCGCTATGTGACACGCTCAATGGCACAGCTGCCTGTGACCAAAGTGACGAGAGGATAATGGAGATTTTGAATCTCTGCGTACACTTTTGGACACTGGACACTTGTGGATTGTGTGCGGCCCACTGATATCTGAGCGCTATGTGACACGCTCGATGGCACAGCTGCCTGTGACCAAAGTGACGAGAGGATAATGGAGATTTTGAATCTCTGCGTACACTTGTGGACAGTGGACACTTGTGGATTGTGTGCGGCCCACTGATATCTGAGCGCTATGTGACACTCTCGATGGCACAGCTGCCTGTGACCAAAGTGACGAGAGGATAATGGAGATTTTGAATCTCTGCGTACACTTGTGGACACTTGTGGATTGTGTGCGGCCCACTGATATCTGAGCGCTATGTGACACGCTCGATGGCACAGCTGCCTGTGACCAAAGTGACGAGAGGATAATGGAGATTTTGAATCTCTGCGTACACTTTTGGACACTGGACACTTGTGGATTGTGTGCGGCCCACTGATATCTGAGCGCTATGTGACACGCTCGATGGCACAGCTGCCTATGACCAAAGTGACGAGAGGATAAGGGAGATTGGATTGCTTTTAAAAAAGCAGTTTGCGGAGCAGTGGGTAAACAGCAATGCCAGCGTGTCAGGAAGCAAAAGAAGGCAGCCCAACAACCAACACCACTGATACACCACAATATAGCCTCCCCTTGCACTGCACACACAGTGACTTGTGTGTTGTGCAGGCCAAATCGCTAGCAGCAGAAGCAGTTTTTTTGTCTTCTTCCCTGCCTAACGCTCTCCCTACAGAATCAGCAGCAACCTCTCCCTATACTAAGATCGGCAGAAGTAAGATGGCGGTCGGCGTGCACGCCCTTTTATACCCCCTGTGACGCCCACCAAAGCAAGCCAATCACTTGCATGCCCTTCTGAAAGATGGTGGTGACCCGTGCCTATGTCATCACGTTGCCCACAGTGTCCGTGGATCCTGATTGGCTGAAAAAGAGCGCAAAACAAACTTTTGAAACGCGACTTTGGCGCGTAAGTCGCCGACCTCGTGGCCGACCTCATCCTAGGGTCGGGTTTCGTTTCATGAAACCCGACTTTGCCAAAAGTCGGCGACTTTTGAATTTTTTCGACCCGTTTCGCTCAACTCTATTCATAACCCATAAAGCAGCACATAACACAAGGAATAGCCTTTAGGTCAGGCGAAAGCAAGCATAAATGTCCATTATTTCAGGCTCAGTCCTGGAGCCTCAGCAAAACACAGGAGGCTAATCCGACCTCACATACAGCCCATATCCATAGGCCTCCCCGGGTCAGCAGCCTCAGCACGTGGTCTTCAGAAAGGTAGCACCTTGACAGAGTTTGTCTCTCATGATACCAAACAAGCCCTTGTTGGCACCACCACAGCTCCTGCTGTCACCGAACACCAACCCCACCGGCTGCCGTTCACACACAGCTTCTGGTATCCTCTTCGTAACCCCACCGAGTTACAGCTAGCTGCTTGTCCCCTTCGTAACCCCCACTGAGCCACCGCAGGCTGAGTTGAGAAAAGAAAAAAACACACCACACAAAACTCACGTGTCCTGTCTGTGTGCTATTCAGGACGTTCCTGTCTCCACCTGAGCCCAACACACAGCGCACACTGGGTGCAATTCAGGGAGTGACCCTCCTCCCAGGGTCTCCCCACACACCGGCCTCACCAGGTCCAGGGGCTCGGCGGGTGCTCTTCAGGACATCTGTCTCCGCCTGAGACTGCCCAACACTCGTGCCTCACCAGGTCCAAGGTCACACCATGTGCTTCTGGGATCCAACTCTTCTCCCAGGGCTGACCCTCCAGGACCTTTCCTCACTGAACCCTCCAGGGACACCATCTTCCTCTCTGACCCAGGTCAGTACCACACGAACACCTGTCCGTTACCTGTGTCAGCCACACAGGTTACCGTCTTACTCACTGACCCAGGTCAGTACCACACAAACACCAGTCCGCTACCTGTGTCGCCCACACAGGTCCTCAGGTACCTCTTCTCCGCAGAGGCACCCTAGCAATCACCAGTCTCTTTCTCCTCGGGAAGCGGCCGCACTGGGCTCACCAATCCGGACAGTGCCTTACTCACTAGGCCGCCCAATGGTTCCAGAACCAAAGCCGGACTGTGGCTTCCCCAATAGCAGGTCATCACAGGCTCTGCTCACACACGTGGCCGGTCAGCAACACATTACACGGCTTCCACAACCATCAGCCCTCCTGGCTCCGCGTTTCCCGTAGCCACCGAATTTTGCAGTCCTCTTCCGTTGCTCCCAGCAACAAGGCTACAACACTGCCCATAGCCTTCTCCACCAATTGTGAGGAAGCGCTGTCATTCAGTTAGGGGATCACTTGCTTGGCTGTGAATAAAACACATCCGGCACCGGGTTTTCATAAAACCATAACATAGTCCCTGCGGTTTATTCCTCCATCATAAACCCACCGCAGCAATATACAACAGCTTAGCATCCATTACAAAGCTTCACTCTGGTTATCCTGTACTCACACAGGTTATGCAAATGTCAATTGAGCAGGCTCTTCAGCCTCAGCATTATCTTTTTTTTTAAACCAGTTATTTTTATTTAGGTTTCAAAAGATTTTAAACAATAAACAGTGGATATCAATATACATGTAACAATTCACATATCTTGTAGTAGCCTCAGCGCTATCTTACCCCCGTCAGGGTTCCTCATGCGGCTTCACCATCCCGCACACGTTCGTCCCTCCAGGGAACTCTCAGGCATACCGCCATTGCTCACAGCCACCTCACATGCTGTGAGACAGAAGACACCTCTCCTAGCGGGACCTTCCGCTCTGGACCAACCAGGTCCCTGCATTCACCCCATGTGACCTACCCTGGCCACTATATATGGTCTGTAGCCATGCCCACCTGGTCACATGGCTATGACCTCATCACAGGTCCTTCACACACTCATATACACTCTACCATAGTGTTCTAAACACACCCCCTGGGTGGGTTTGTAGGTAACTAGGACTGCTCGTCTCCCTAGTTACCTGGAGACTTCTCCCTGACACATTGACACAGCACTTCAGCACTATCACTGCTGCTCAACACACGCATCAGTTTCCATCTCAAGGCCACCCACCTTGAGATACATAACGGTCTTTCCATATTCTGCCACTCATCCTCTCTCTTGGGACATCCACACAGCGCACCCTAGTGGACACAGTGGTCATTACACCACAATACACAGTAGCTCAGTACAAAAAAATGAAAAAGAATTAGTTTAATACATTTTTTAGAAATGAATTTAATTCCACAGATTCGGTATCAGCCCTTGATCCTGGTATTTATTGTTTTTCAAATGATTTTTATTGAAATTCCAATTTTAAAGGGGAAGAGGGGGTTACAGAAGGGAAAAGGGGAAATAAAATTTAGAGAGCTCCGCTCTACTTTTCAACTTTGGTCTTGAAAATATTGTAGCAGATACTTATATAATTCAGATTATAACATATTAGATAATAGGTATAATGAAAGGCAGGCTTATAGAAACTTAGAATTCCACACTTCCCACTTCAAGTAATATTTGTTTAATGTACCCGAGTGGAAAGCTATTTTCTCTTCCAGCCAACTATGTGTACATAAGAGATCTATAGATCTATAATATCAGCGAGTTTAGGCACATCAGGTTTTTTCCACCATGTAGCAATGCTATTTTTTACCGTCAAGAGGATATGTATAATCACAAATTTAATAGATGGGTTGAGATTCTCTAAGTCCAAGGACAAAAGTGCCACTCGCGGAGTAGTCTCAATAGGGGTCTGAGATATTGAGGCCACGTGAAGTTGAACTTGCGTCCATAAACCTCGCAGTTTTGGGCAACACCAGAATATATGATACAGGCTTCCAGGCTGAAGGCAGCCCCTCCAGCATAAGGGCGAAATGTCTGTGCTGATATGCGCCAGACGCGTGGGCGTATAATACCAACGAAGCATAACCTTTAAATAGGTCTCATGCAAGCTCATCGACACAGTGGATCTATTGGAGAGTTTGATCGCATGTGCCCACTGATCCAACTGTATGGACGAGTTGAGGTCTGCCTCCCACCTGGTCATGTGATCATTTTTTGAAAATTCAGTATCCCCATTAAAACAAAGGTAAATGCTTTTGAGAGACCATTTGTTTTTTAGAGTGGGGTTACCCACTAGTGCAGCAATGAGGTTCAAATTGGAGACTTTGTTACGAAGTAGTTTCTGAATATTCTCTTTCAACATCAAGTACGGCATAAACTCCACAAAAGGAAGATGGAATCTGTCCTTGAGCTGAGAGAAAGAGAGCAAATTACTTCCATCCCACAGGTCGCCAACCCGTGTAACTTTTGAATCATACCATACCTTTGATAATGAGAATTTAAAGAGAGTCGAAACAAATTTGAGGGGAAGAGATTTTAGTATAGCTAGTTTATCATCGTGTTTTTTTAGTTTAGCATATTTCCTCCAGGCATCGAAAATGGCATCAAAGATCGGATGACAATGTGATCTTGATGTACATTCTATTATATATTTGAGTAAAAGATCCCTTAAGGATGTATAGTCATTATGATCCATTTCTAAGTCCAACCATGAAGGACATTCCCCCTCCTTAAACCAATGGTTACTATGCCTGATAAGAGTCGCTTGATGGTAGGCCCATAGGTTTGGCAAGGCCACTCCTCCATTATTTTTACTTCTATATAAAACATTACGTGCTATCCGCGGTTTTTTATTTTGCCAAATAAATTAATTTATCAGATTTTGTAGCTTAATTATCAGTTTCAGATGAACCTTCAACAGGATCGTTCGGAAAACATATAAAATCTTGGGTAAGATAAAGGACTTAACCACCAGTACCCTTCCGAACAATGTGAGTTCCATAAGGCCGAAGTCGTCAAAATCCTTGGAGATAGTTTTAGCAAGAACATCAATATTGGACGACACAATAGTTTGGACATCGTGTGTAATATTGATGCCTAAGTATGTCAAGCTCCTCTTCTCTAACTGAAACTCAGTCCGGTCCAATATGTCCTCAATATCTTCACGTGTTAAACCAAAAGGTAGAATTTTAGATTTAGAGTTATTAATTTTAAAAAAGGAAATGTTAGAAAACTGTTCTAGTATTATTTTTAGGGCCTCCACAGATGCAATCGGGTTTGTGAGTGATAGAAATAGATCATCGGCGAAGAGGTTAATTTTATGGGTGCGGGCTTTAGTTTGAATTCCTGATATTGAAACAGATGTCCTAATGGCTTCAGCAAGAGGCTCAATGGCAATTGCGAAAAGTAGGGGGGATAAGGGACATCCTTGCCTGGTGCCGTTGGTGATAGCGAAAGGTTTAGAGAGATGATTGTTTATGTATACTCTAGCAGTAGGTTGTTAGTATAATGAAAAAATACTGGATATAAACTTATTATCAAAACCAAACTTGGACAATGTGCTTTGGAAATATAACCAGATTACTCTGTCGAACGCCTTTTCAGCGTCGAGGGATAGAAGCAAGGAGGGAGTATTAGAGGATTTTATCATGTTTAGAATATTAATTATTCTCCTAGTGCCATCAGACGCTTGTCTGCCTACTATAAATCCCACTTGATCATCTTGAATCAATTTTGGTAAGATGGTTTTGAGCCTATCCTCTAGGATCTTGGCATAGATCTTAACGTCGCTATTAAGCAAGGAAATAGGCCTAAAATTTTCCACCTTGTCGGGTTCGCCTTTCCCTTTAGGTATTACTATTACTGTAGCTTCTAACATATTTTTGGGAAAGTATCCTCTAGTCAATACCTGGCCAAAAAGAGATTGTAAATGTGGGGTCAGTAGGTTAGAAAACGTTTGATAGTATTCGTTAATGAAGCCATCTGGGCCAGGAGATTTCAATGGTTTAAGGTGACAGATAGTGTTAGTTATTTCTTCCTTACTGATAGGGCGATTAAGAGAGTCTAGTTCCAAGTGACCAATTTGCGGAAGATTCAGACCCGAGAGGAAAGAATCAATAGATAACTGGCTTGGAGCTGGATTTGAGGGATCAAGGTTTAAGTTGTGTAGTTTTTTGAAATAGGCAGAAAAGACATTCACAATGTCCTGTGGATGTGTTTTCGTGGCCCCGGATGAGGATTGAATTTGAGAGATTCTTTTACGAATACGTTCTTGTTTAAGCTTGTTCATCATATATTTAGTTGGACGATTTTTGGATGAGTAAGAAGCGAGTTTAGAGGCTCTGAGAGCCGAGTCATACTCATTCAAAATCTGAGCACTAAGCTCTTGTCTCAGTTTCAGAATTTCCATGTGTATAGCATGGGATGGAGTACCTAATTTAGACTGCTGATCCTCTTTCGCCTTAATACTTTCTTGTAGACTAGTAATTTTTTCCCTGTTCTCCTTTTTATGCCTGGAGGAAAGTTGCATAAGGCATCCCCTAATAACCGCCTTGTGAACCTGCCAAAGGGTGAATGGATCTATGTCATTGGTATAGTTTTCTTTGAAATAATTTTGTATGGAGTCCTCTAAAGATTTCCTATATTTGAGGATTTTGAGTATGGTAAGGTTTGTTTTCCATAAAAATGCATTATTATCTGAGGGTCCTATTGCAAATTTAGCAATCAGTGGAGTATGGTCAGAAAAGGATTTATTAAGAATGTCCACCTTTTTGAATTTGGGTAGGGAGAATATATTGGTCAGAAATAGGCCTATCCTAGATGAGGAGCCATGGACATCAGAGTAGCAGGTATACTCACAGGAGGATGAGTTTAGACATCTAAAGGTATCGAACAACTCATTCCTGAGCAACCATTTGCCCAAGGATGAGGCCGACATGCATGCAGAGGAGGAGGAATCAATACGTTTATCTGGCACCATATTAAAATCACCCAATATCATCAGTTCACCCTGTTTGATCTTAAGTTTTTTAATGACCTTGTCGAAAAAGGGAAACTGTTTAGTGTTTGGTGCATAAATGTTAGCAATAGTGAATGTTGTGCCATTAAGTTTGCATAGCAGAATGTGATATCTCCCCCTTGGGTCAACTACTTCACTGATGTACTGAAATGGTATTTTGTTGCTGATGATGGTCATGACTCCAGCTTTCCTCTTGTCCCCAAGTGCTTCAAAAGCATGAGTATAATGTTTGTGTTGAAATAGTGGTATAGTTTTATTTCCTTCCACGTGACATGCTGTTTGTATGGGCTATTTAGACCTCTTATATTATATGACAAAATATTAATTTCCATCTGTAACTGCCTTAGACTTAAACAAAGACCAAAGTCTAGAAGTACTTATAGAATAATAACCTAACAAGAACAAGACAAACAGGAAAATTACAAAGCAAAGTTAGAACTATGGAGTTCCCCTGGGAGAAACCGGCCTAGGTTTCTCTCCTTAGTTTGGGGTAGAAAAAATGTGGCGAAGGTCCAACGCGACCAGCCATTTCTCTCTTAGAATAAAGTAAGTTGTCGTTATTTTAGAAAATAGAGGTTAAGTATTGGAAACCTTAGGTATGAGCTAAGGTGAAAATCATCCATTATCTTTATACTCTTTTTGAATAAATGTAAGAAAATCTGTCCCTCTTTCGGGTTTTGTAGTAATATATTCTTCCCCTTGAACCACACAATTAATTTGGTAGGGAAATCCCACCTGTAAGAAATTTCTAAATCTTAGTTTAGCGGTCACTTCTTTGAACGACCTCCTAGCCTCCATGGTGTTTCTCGAGAAGTCCGAGAACACCTTAATGTTTTCATGGGGAACTGGAAAAGCACTCTTATTGCATATGAATTTCAAGATCCCTTCCTTCGTTTCGTAGAAAAGTAGACGCAAAATGACGTCTCTGGGCTTATCTAGGGGGATACCCTTGAGGCGTGAAAGTCTGTGAATCCTATCTATAGTTAACTGGATATCTGAAAGAGAAGGAATTGCTTTTTTAAAGAGAGATTTGGCATATCCCGCGAGATCATCTTGAATTATGGTCTCCGGGATCCCTCTAAGCTTTAGATTGTTTCGATGACTCCTATCTTCAATGTCTGTCATCTTTTGTTTCACATACAAACCTCCTCCCTCAGAGCCAAATTCTGTTGCATGAGAGTTTCTGTACTAGTCTCCACTTTTGTGATTCTGCCCTCGTTTATTTCAAATCTGTTAGAGAATTTGTCACTCACTTCTTGAATAAGGTTCCTCTGTGTCTCAAAACCTAAAGTAATTGAGTCCTTGAGTGCCTTGCAAAAGTTGGCTAGTACCCCCTCCGACACCTGTTTGTCAGAAGAGAGAAATGTCTCATAATTGACTAAATCAAGTGGAGGTGTACTTATGGATGGGACCCCTGTGCAACCCTTTTTGGGAAGAGGTTGTCTTGAACTACTGTTACTAGAGAGTTCATCTGAGGTGCTGTCTGAGTCAATCGCAGATGCCCCTTTCCCACGATGTCCCCCTTCCAAAGTCTTCCTTTTATTTGGTTGTGACGAGTCCATCTCATTTAGCCTATCATCAGTTTTATTAGACAGAGTAGATTGCTGAGATAATTCTTGAAAGTCAATGAATTGATTTTTCTGAGACTGCTTCCCCTGCGCCAATTTCCCATGGCATGCATTGGAAGCAGTTGAAGAAGACCTATGTTTCTTCTCAGCTCTGTCTATGGGAGACCTGGATTTAATAGGACTGACTGAATTAGTGGGTTCTCTCACAGATCTGGATTTAGTATTGCTAAAATCCCTCTGGGTTCTATTAGTGAGCCCTTTATTTTTGGAATTCCCCGACGCCATGTAAGGATTTGAAGTCAAAGCGTAAAAGGGCCACAAATCAGCGAAGTATATGTAAAGCAGTATAGCCAGAAAACGACAGTGCAGTTAATGACAATATGCAGTGCAACTCTATTGAATATGCCTAGAGAACTAATCGATGATATGTTTTACCCCGTTTCTTGCAGGGTGAGGACCGAAACACTCACCGCCAAGTTTTAATACCAGAAAACAGTTTAGTAGTATCTGGGGATTATGAGATGATGGAATGCAAACACTGTCGTTTTTATAACCAACAGACGGTCAATGCTTCCAATATTTGAAGTGTGTATAGAAATCCTGTAGTGGAGATCTATAAAGAAAGTAAGAGTATTCCAGCAATGTATCAGCAGAGAACCTCAATTTTGTGGAGGTATTATAAAGGGTGTAGTCTCCAGAACACGTGAAAAAAAAAGGAAGGTAACGTCACCTATAGAGTGGAAAAATGTAAGCCCTTTACTCAGCCCGGTGGGGCTACTAGTTAGGAGTATAATAAATTTTGATCCAAATACTTCTCACAAAAGTAGTGGCGGTGTTCTAAAAGATTGATTCAGTCTCCAAGGCTTATGAAATATAACAATTGAAAATATTATATAAATATAGGCAATATATAGTACTTTACACGAATATATGACCCACCAAAGCCCCGGCTTGTGTAATACCACTCTTTATGTGGGGTCTAAGTACTAGGTAAATATTTAAAAAAATGTTTTACCAGAGTTATTTCTTCTGCACTATATGACTCCTGAAAATGTTGCCACACTAATGTCAGTAGTCGATGTTAAAAGGTTCACCCCTAAGTAGACTGCAAAAATTTGTAGATTGAGCTCCTATAGAAGAAAGTCTCCTTCGTCTCATATAAGACTGTAGACATAATAGGGGCTTGAGTAAAAGGTGCTGCCAATGAGTAGGTGAGAAAAGAAAAATTAAAAAATAATGAAATTGTGCAGATGAGACTCCAGTTGCAAAAGTAAACACCCCCCAGAGAAAAGGATGGAAAAAATCCCACAAAGAAGGGAAAAGTTAACGTCACCTGCAGAGAGAAGAGGTCCAAGCCTTTTGCTTAGCCCAGAAGGGCTATTAATTAGGTTTTCAATAGCTTCTTTTGCTTCTTCAGCTCAGCCGCTATATGAAGAATAGATCCGGTGACTATGTCGGGCGTCTCCTGTCTCGTCGCTGTAGCACTGAAATCTTCTGTTATTCTCTGTCTCCTGTGTCTTCTCCCTGTCATCTCCTATTCTTCTTTCAATCTTCTTCCTTCCTTTTCTGTCTTCTCTCTACGGCTTGTCCTTTCGGATCTTTCTTCCTCTGGCTCCGCTGCAGCTCCGCCTTCACTCCGCCTCTTGTTTACCTCCGAGCAGAGGCGGTGATTTTCGCGCCTTTTTTCTTTGAACTGGCGCCTCACCTTCCTGCTCCGCTCAAAGCTGTGGTGACTCCTTTTTACCTCACAGCATCATCCAAGCAGCCTGACACTTCAGAATATGTCAGCCGCAGTTGCAGCGGTGAAGCGATGAGGCAATGGGGCGACGAGTTTCCTCACATCTTCTGCTTCCTGGACTGCCACCAGAGCTGAACGAAGGAGGGACTCCTTGACTCCCAGGTATCTTCCCGTCACCAGTGACCACACTGTTTCTTCACCCAAAGTCCCGGTCACTCAGGTATGACGGCGACAGTCAGTTGAAGTTTACCTCAGATTCAAATCTTCCCGGGTAAACCTGTATTATGTAACAGAGCAGGGACTCCCGGACTCTTGGCATGGTTTCCTGCCAAAGCCGCTCTTTAGCCTCCGCTTCTTCCAGACAGCTGTAGTTTGAAAAACATGAAGTCGACGATAAAGATTATGGTATCAGTCTGTTCCAGAAGGGATGGAGATATTATTAGCGATACTTTTAATCCAAATTGTTTCTTTTATATTCCTTGTCGCTTCTCTGGCTGGTCACGCATGAGCTCGGAGCGCACACGACCGCCACCTTGCTGAGCTCAAGCCACGCCCCCCCGGGATTTATTCTGACAACCATGTTTTATTTGGGGTCAGGAAGGAATTTTTTGCCCAGATATGAGGAGAATTGGCCGATTCCTCACAGGGGTTTTTGCCTTCCTCTGGATCAACACGGCCCATAAATAAGATTATTCTGATAGTTGACTAATTTACACATCTACATAACAGTAAAATATACTGTATAATAAGTTATAATCTATAAATAAGTTAAAATATATATAGTTATAATGTATAAATAAAATCTCTTTTCCCCTACATCGTTGTTCTTGTCCTTATTTCATCGGTCGTCCATGTAATGACTATGGGTTTAGCCCGAGTCTTATTCTCCAGCACTATGGACCTTGATGGTGTCGTCCAGACTCATGTAAGGTTTCTCCATATGTTTCAGAGGTAAAGACCAAATTGATCTCTTCTACACAAACCTCCTGCAAATGCTGTATTTCCCTATAGCCCCTCCAAATGAGAAATTAGGTACTACACATTGTCCTCTGTATTCACGAAAATCATGGAAGCGTTGGGTCCTCCAGAGCAGGAGATGCTGTTTATTGGTCGCCTGCATCCTGACTAATGTATGAAAATACAGAGCGGATCCCTTCTGATACCTCAAATTCCCATAAAATGGGAATGGATATGGATATTGGGTTTTCCAAAGTGGTCAAGAATATTAAAGATTCCAGTGAGACTTCAGTCACTGCTCGGTTACTGTGAGCGGAAGCTGTAACCGCACCCCGGCCCTGACTGTCAGCTCAACGGTGCATCATTACAGATGCAGCTGTCCGTCAGTGCCAGGGCGCGATTATAGCAGTCGCTTACTATGTACTGAGTGGTGACTGAAGCTGCGCCGGCCGCGCCTCTATGACTGAAAGCTGGAGGCTGTCTGGAGTAGTGTATTTCTCCCCAGTAGCCGGGCTTTCAGTAATAGCGTTTAGGGACATGACAAGTTAGATTTAAAGTATTGTGTTAAAACCACCAGTGGCAGAGCTTCACCGGGGAAAACTCACCGGCGTCTAAACGATGTCCACAATACCCTTAGGCTAAGTTCCCACAATGAGCTTTTGGTGAGTTTTGTACTCTGCATATTTTAGAAAAAATGTAAGTAAACTATTTTACTTAATTGAGACAGAAAATCTGCAATATCAAAAACTCAATAAAAGCTGATAGTGGGAACGGAGCCCTATACCTATAAAAACAGAAGGTCCCATTCATCGTTTTGCTTATTTTTGTTTTTTTTTAAGCTATTATTAAGATGTGAACTCCTTTTAGTAATCCTGCAAAATCTTCACCAAAATCTTTGCTGTACAGTAATAGGGTTCAATTCAACATTGCATTGCATTTTTTTTGTCTTTTGTTATTTTTTGATTTTTTTTGTTGTGTCAAATTCCTAAAAGTGACGCACCTTATTCATGAATTTTGCCCAAAATAAAAAATGTTTTATTTTTTTGTCTTTAATCATTTTGGAGACTTTTTAGTGTAAAATGTGACATGTTAAAATGTTACTAAGCTTGTGGAAAAAACTGCAGGACTGACGAACATAAAATCACTTAAGGGGGAGGAATAAAATATATCTGCATAAGAACTTGGCTACTTTGTAAAAAGTTGCAGTTAGAGAATTAGCTGGAAACACCATAATGATCAATGAAAAAAATGAAGGGAACACACAGCAGACATTAAAAAACAGGTGAAAACATTAATAACTAGGTTAAAAAGGCGCAAAAACACAAAGCGGTCTGGCAGTGGAACATTATCCAGTTGATGAGGCTCATCAACTGGATAATGTTCCACTGCCAGACCGCTTTGATCGATATGCATCTCTCCTGATAAACTCGCAGAAGGGGGAAACGCTTTGAGAGTGTGCGGATTATACCTGAGACATCATGTTATCATGGACTTTTGGCTATCCTGGTGCAGGAGTATATGGTCACAGATAAGGCCGGGGTCACATTGCGTTATGGCGGACTGTGTTACACCGCGGCATAACGTGGTGTAACGCAGTCTGTTAAGGCTGCCATTGACCTCCATTGTTGGGCGCATCGCGATGCATGCCGTAAAGCGGCATGCGTTCGCTATGTGCCATCACTCAGTAATGGAGCCTCGGAGGCGGGCTGCAGGCGATCACGTTATGCTATACAGTTAACGCAGCCCGTCAACGCTATGCGTTGAACGGACTGGGTTAACGCAATGTGAACCTGGCCTAAGTACTAGATAATCTTTCACAAATGGGCCTATATATGCTGATACCTGGTGATTCAAATTAATGTTATGTAATATATTAAAATACCTAAAGTGGCTGGGTCACCACTAGTATATTACATTATATTTATCTATTGATGTGTGGATCTAGCATTTTAAATGATGCCTATTGACTGTTATGATATCTTTGGTAATTTAATACCGGTTAAGCCTGCTTTGCTTGCTATTTAGTCATAATTGTAAGGCTACAATCTATCTTGAAAACTGGCAGACGTGATCAGGGTACAGTCTCTTTGCTAGTAGTGACCTGACATAATAGTTTAAATGGTACTTTTTATCTGTTGTGACAAATTGTTTATTCCAAACATATAACTTGGCTTTAGGAAGGGTCATATTTTAGGAAATTTGCTACATTATAAATAGAGGCAAGGATAATAAATTAATAATAATACATTTTATTTCTATAGTGCCAACATATTCCGCAGCACTTTACATTTCAGAGGGGACTTGTACAGACAATAGACATTACAGCATAACAATAATCACATAGATCATAACAGATACCAAGAGGAATGAGGGCCCTGCTCGCAAGCTTACAATCTATGAGGAAAAAAGGGAGACATGAAAGGTGGGTGGTAACAGTTGCCCTGATTGTATAGACCAGCCATAATGTTAAGTGTGTAACAGTAAAGACACAGTGGGCTAATGGATGCATAAAGCATGTGGGAACATGATACGGGCAACCTGGTTATGGTAAAACTTTTGGCTGTGCCACCCAGGGATAGATTAGGCTAATGTGTTGAGGTGTTGCACACCTGTTTGGATCTCTCTTTACTTTTTTATCCCTTAAGTATGGCCCATATCCATTATAAGCACTAAGCACTTTATATTGTAATCTGTAGGACTAATAAGCAGTGGACATTATCTGATCCTTCTATTTTGTCATATATGTATGTAATCTGTCAGTACTATATGTTGAATAAATCTTGTCATTTTTTATGATATTGGACTCGTACTCCATTTCTCCCTGTGTAATATGTTATGCTGGAGTGTCCATTCTTCATTCCCATTGAATCGGCACTACAAAGTGGGCGACTCTATTGGGATATACATTTGGTTCCGTATGGTGTTGTTTTATAATGTGTTGAGGTGGTAGGCCAGTCTGAATAAATGAGTTTTCAGGGCACGCTTAAAATTGTGGGATTGGGGACTAATTGTATTGACCTGGGAAGTGCATTCCAAAGAATTGGTGCAGCACGTGTATCATCTTGGAGACGGGAGTGGGAGGTTCTGATTATTGTGGATGCTAACCTCAGGTCATCAGCAGAATGGAGGGCGCGGGTAGGATGGTATACTGAAACAAGGGAGGAGATGTAGGGTGGTGCTGAGCCATGGAAGAGCTTTGTGGGTGAGGGTAATAAGTTTGTACTGGATTCTGGAGTGGATGGGTAGCCAGTGTAATGACTGGCACAAGGTAGAGGCATCGGTGTAACGATTGGCGAGGAATATGATCCTGGCAGCAGCATTCAAGACAGATTGGAGGGGGGAGAGTTTGGTAAGAGGGAGACCGATTAGAAGAGAGTTACAATAGTAGAGACGAGAATGAATAAGAGAAACAGTAAGAGTTTTTGTGGAGTCAAAAGTAAGAAAAGGTTGAATTCTAGAAATGTTTTTGAGGTGCAGATAACAAGAGCGAGCCAGTGATCGTATGAGGGGGACAAAGGAAAGCTCGGAGTCAAGTATGACCCCAAGACAGCGGACTTGTTGCTGGGGAGTAATAGTGGAACCACACACGGAAATGGCGATGTTGGGTATAGGTACATTAGTGGCGGGAGGAAACACAAGGAGTTCAGTCTTTGACAGGTTCAGTTTCAGATATAGTGAAGACATGATGTTAGACACAGCATTTAGACAATCGCTGGTGATTTCTAGAAAGGCAGGCATGATGTCAGGAGAGGGAGCATATAATTGGGTGTCATCAGCATAGAGATGGTAATGGAAACCTAATCTACTGATTGTTTGACCAATAGGGGCAGTGTACAAAGAGAAGAGGAGGGGGCCTAGGACTGATCCTTGAGGAACCCCAACAGTAAGGGGAAGATGAGAGGAGGAGGAGCCAGCAAAAGATACAGTAAAGGAGCGGTCAGAGAGATAGGAGGAGAACCAGGAGAGAACGGTGTCCTTGAGGCCAATGGAACGGAGCATAGTGAGGAGGAGCTGATGATCCACAGTGTCGAATGCTGCAGGGAGATCCAAGAGAATTAGCATGGAGTAATGACCATTTAATTTAGCTGTTAGTAGATCATTAGAGACTTTAGTGAGGGCAGTTTCAATAGAGTGTAATGAGTGGACACTGGATTGGAGAGGGTCGAGAAGAGAGTTATCAAAGAGATAGCGGATAAGACGGGGGTCGACCAGGCGTTCCAGGAGATTAGAGATGAAGGGAATATTAGAGACAGGTCTATAGTTAGCAGCACAGTTTTGGTCGAGGGATGGTTTTTTAAGTAGTGGATGTATGCTGCCATGCTTAAATGAGGAGGGAAAGATACCAGAAGAGAGAGAGAGGTTAAATATTGTAGTTAGGTGAGTGGTGACAGCAGGGGAAAGGGACTGGAGGAGATGTGAAGGAAATGGGTCACTGGTGCAAGTGGTTGGGCGAGAAGATGCAAGGAGCCTGCTTACTTCTTCTTCTGTGACTGGTTCAAAATCAGAGAGTGAGCTAGATGCAGTGGGGGAGGGAGGACAGTGTATTGTATGAGGTTATTGGGAGATAATTTCCTGTTGGATCTGGTCAATTTTTTCTTTGAAGTAACTGGCCAGATTGTCAGTTCGAAGCTCCGTGGTTGGGGCCTGTACTCTTGGGTTGAGTAGAGAATAAAAAGTGTCGAAGAGGCGTTTAGGGTTATTGGACAGTGAGGTGATGAGGGTGTTGAAATAGGCTTGTTTTGAGAGGGGAAGGGCAGTGTTGTATGTTCGAAGCATAAATTTATAATGGATGAAATCTTCAGGTAGGCTGGATTTTCTCCACAGACGTTTGGTGCATCTGGAGCACCGCTGCAGGAAACGTGTTTGCAGGGTGTGCCAGGGTTGTTGCTGTCTGTGTTGTGGTGTTCTAATGTATGTATAGGAGGTGCAAATTCATCCAGGACACTTTGAAGTGTTTTATTGTAATGCTTCAATACAGAATCAGGACATGAGAGGGAGGAGATAGGGGCCAATGAAGACTACAAGTTCTTCATAAGTTTCTGGGTGTTAATGGCCTGTATGTTTCTATAAATATGGACAGTGGGGGTGACCTGAGCAGCCTGGAAGTTCTTGATAGAGAATGAAAGAAGGTTGTGGTCAGAGAGCGGGAGAGGGGAGTTTGCAAAATCATCCACTGCACAAAGTCGAGGGAGTTTCCATCTTCATGCGTTGGAGAATTAGTAAGTTGCAAAAGGCCAAACGAGGAGGTTAGAGATAAAAGGTGAGTAGCAGATGGGGAAAGGGGAAGAGCAATGGGGATGTTGAAATTGCACATGATGAGGGTAGGGATGTCACAGGAGAGAAAATGTGGAAGCCAAGTGGCAAAATGATCCAGGAACTGATGGGAGGGGCCAGGAGGACGATATAACACCGCCACTCGCATGGAGAAGGGGGTGTAGTCTGACGGCATGGACCTCAAAAGAAGGGAAGACAAGTGAGGGTAGTTGATTGATAACCTGAAAGGTACATTTTGGTGATAGGAGTAGACCAACGCCTCCACCTACTCTATTGTCTAATCTTGGGGTATGAGAAAAGTGTAGTCCACTATATGAAAGAGCAGCAGTAGTGTCTGACTGCTGGATCCAGGTTTCAGTAAGAGCCAGAAGGTTAAGAGAATTAGAAAGGAAAAAGTCATGGATGAAGGAGAGTTTGTTACACACTGAGCAAGAATTCCAAAGGGCACAATTAAGAGAGACAGATGGCAGGCAGGGAATATTAATAAGATTAGAGGGATTTCTGAGTGTAGCAGTTGGGGGGTTTGACTTTCTATAACATGGGGGGGCCAGGGTTGATAGCAATGTCTCTTGCGACTAGGAGAAGGAGGATAGAAAGAGGGAGCAGATGGTTAAGTGATTTGTGAGAGAGTCTCTGATGTTGAATGGTGGGACTGAATGGATCTGTGCTGTGTAGCAATGTGAAAAGAGCGTGAGTGCTATACATAGGAGAGTAAAGGAGTGAGGGGCCAATATGATCGTAGTGTAGAGAGTTAATGCCAGGGCGGTGGATGTGTGTAAAAGCAGCAGCCAGGATATAAATTATACAAATACATATGGTAAATATTTGTGGTAGTCCAAATGTACAGGTAGTAGATTTATTTATTTGTCTTACCTGTCTCCTGCCCTGTCTAACTGCTATGTTATAACTGCCAACGTACTTTGATACATGTACTTCGATTACATGTACATAAATACACCCCTGCATAAATGCCTTCCCCAGGCTAGCTCTGAATTTATAGAAGGCCAGTTCTTAGATCTTCCTTCCCCCCTTACTCGTTAGCAATCAATCAAACTAAGTTAGGACAGCAGGACACAATAAATGTATTTAGCAGATAAGTGTCCAGGCCGACATGGATCACAAACCACTTTGAAAAGTTACTTGACCTCAATAGCATAAGGGGACAAGCAGGGTGAGTTGAAATAACTATATACCATTATATATGCTACAAAGATGAATGATATAGGTTGGACACATGCAGGACTCAGTGAAGTTGCTGGAAATAGTTAGATACCTGTATGAAGAGAATAGAGATGCGTGTTAGATTCAGCCATGTTATAACTGCCAGCGTACTTTGATACATGTACTTCGATTACATGTACAAAAATGCCCCCCCTGCATAAATGCCTTCCGCAGGCTAGCTCTGAATTTATAGAAGGCCAGTTCTAAGATCTTCCTTTCCCCTCCCCCTTACTCGTTAGCAATCAAACTAAGTTAGGACAGCAGGACACAATAAATGTATTTAGCAGATAAACAAGTGTCCAGGCCTACATGGATCATAAACCACTTTGAAAAGCTACTTGACCGCAATAGCATAAGGGGACAAGCAGGGTGAGTTGAACTAACCATATGCCATTATATACAGTTGTGGCAAAAAGTATTGACACCCCTGCAATTCTGTCAGATAAAACTCAGTTTCTTCCTGAAAATGATTGCAAACACATATTCTTTGGTATTATTATCTTAATTTAATTTGTCTTAAATGAAAAAACACAAAAGAGAATGAAGCAAAAAGCCAAACATTGATCATTTCACACAAAACTCCAAAAATGGGCCAGACAAAAGTATTGGCACCCTCAGCCTAATACTTGGTTGCACAACCTTTAGCCAAAATAACTGAGACCAACCGCTTCCGGTAACCATCAATGAGTTTCTTACAATGATCTGCTGGAATTTTAGACCATTATTCTTTGGTAAACTGCTCCAGGTCCCTGATATTTGAAGGGTGCCTTCTCCAAACTGCCATTTTTAGATCTCTCCACAGGTGTTCTATGGGATTCAGGTCTGGACTCATTGCTGGTCACCTTAGAAGTCTCCAGTGCTTTCTCTCAAACCATTTTCTAGTACTTTTTGAAGTGTGTTTTGGGTCATTGTCATGCTGGAAGACCCAAGACCTCTCAGGGAGACTCAGCTTTCTCACACTGGGCCCTACATTATGCTGCAAAATTTGTTGGTTGTCTTCTGACTTCATAATGCCATGCACACGGTCAAGCAGTCCAGTGCCAGAGGCAACAAAGCAACCCCAAAACATCAGGTAACCTCCGCCATGTTTGACTGTAGGGACCGTGTTATTTTCTTTGAATGCCTCTTTTTTCTCCTGTAAACTCTATGTTGATGCCTTTGCCCAAAAAGCTCTACTTTTGTCTCATCTGGCCAGAGAACATTCTTCCAAAACGTTTTAGGCTTTTTTAGGTAAGTTTTGGCAAACTCCAGTGTTATGAATGAGTCACCGGAGGAGGAAAAAACAAAAACACAAGCTAAGTCCAGAAAACCGGAGAGGTTGGTAGCTAGTGGATTGCAGACCCCTGATCCTATTCACCACAACTAACAGTAGCCGTGGGGGGTTCCTACGGTGCCCTAGACCCCTCGTCACAGCCGGAGAGCTAAATAAGCCTAAAGAAAGGGGAAATCTAAACTGCCCCATAGCAGACCCCAAAGCAATAGACAGCCCCCAACATGTATTGTCGGTGAAAAACAGATGAAAACACAGACAGAAAGACAGGCTGAGCAAATGATGGGGCCCAACTAACTAGATAGGAAAGGACAGAAAAGATGCTGGCTGCAATCACGCAAAAAACCCTGCCAAAAATAATGTCCAGCACGTCTGATAGAAAAGGCCCTGAAGTCACTAGACTTCAAAATCACTATATCAGCACTCAGGTATATTCTGAAGACAGAGCAAAGAGATCAACTGATCAGAGACAAATATGGAGTTCAGCCCGTCCCAACCAGGGCAGGCTGAACATAAACACTAAGTAAAAAGACAAAATCTCATGGAAAAATAGCAGAGCAAAAACTTAGCTTTTAGTAGACAGGAACTAAACTGGATGCCAGAGCTCAGAGCAGAAAGGATCACCAGCACCCCTGCAGGGCGTCGGCTGCCTTATATCCACTCAGAAATTCCGGATGTCCAATCACACTCCACCTGTTCAGATGACAGGTTCTTCCCATCCAGATCAATGTCACTACCTCCTTTCACCAGCAGAGGGAGTTCATCAGACATCAGAGGTGAAGGAGAATATGAACTCATAACAGTACCTCCCCCTTGACGAGGGGTCACCGAACCCTCATCCACGCCACCAGGGCGATCAGGATGGGCCCGATGAAAAGCACGAACCAATCTTTTGGCATGAATATCGGATGCAGAGACCCAAGAATTATCCTCCTGGCCATAACCCTTCCATTTAACCAAATACTGGAGTCTCCGTCTAGCCAGACGAGAGTCCAGTATCTTCTCAACCTCATATTCCACATTACCTTCAACCAATACAGGGTCAGGAGGTGCCACCACAGGAACTACTGGCACAACAAACCTCTTTAACAGAGACTTATGGATCTTGAATGTAACAGGAAGAGCCAATCGAAATGAGACTGGATTAAGAATCTCCAAAATCTTGCAAGGTCCAATAAATCTAGGTTTAAACTTTGGAGAAGCCACCTTCATAGAGATATTCTTTGATGACAACCAAACCATATCACCCACCTTAAACCGGGGACCAATGGTCCTATGCCGGTTGGAAAACCGCTGGGCCTTTTCCTGGGAGAGAGACAACTTATCCACCACTTGGTCCCAAATCTGGTGCATTCTCTCCACCACAGTGTCAACACCTGGGCAGGCAGAAGACTCCACCTGCCCTGAAGAGAATCGAGGATGAAACCCAAAGTTACAAAAAAAAGGTGACATCAAAGTGGCAGAACTAGCTCTATTATTTAAAGCAAATTCGGCCAAGGGCAAAAATGAAACCCAATCATCCTGATCAGCAGAAATAAAACATCTCAAATACGACTCCAAAGTCTGGTTTGTTCTCTCCGTCTGCCCATTGGTCTGAGGGTGAAACGCAGAGGAGAAGGACAACTGAATTCCCAGCTTGGAACAGAAAGTCCTCCAAAATCTAGAAACAAACTGAACAACTCTGTCAGATACAATGTTCTCAGGAATCCCGTGCAAGCGAACCACCTGTTGCAAAAACAAGGGCACCAACTCTGGGGAAGAAGGCAACTTAGGGAGTGGTACAAGATGGACCATCTTAGAGAATCTATCACAAATCACCCAAATAACATTCTCTGATAGGCATATCAGAGATAAAATCCATTGAAATATGGGTCCATGGCCTCCTGGGCACCGGCAAAGGCATCAACAACCCACTAGAGCGAGAACAAGGTTTAGACCGGGAGCAAGTCCCACAGGACTGCACAAAATTCCTGACATCACGAGACAAGGCGAGCCACCAAAAAGACCGACTCACCAAATCTCTAGTACCAAAAATACCTGGATGACCAGCCAATGCGGAGCAATGAACTTCAGACATTACTCTCTTCCTCCAATGGTCAGGAACATATAATTTTCCAATGGGACAACGCTCAGGTTTGTCCTCCTGAAACTCTTCCAGAGCAAGTCTCAAATTGGGCGAGATGGCAGAAAGAACTATCCCTTCACCTAAGATGGTAGCAGGCTTGGTCACAATAGGAGAATCAGCAAAGAAACTCCTAGAGAGGGCGTCTGCCTTGACATTCTTAGTGCCCGGAAGAAAAGAGACCACAAAATCAAAACGTGTGAAAAACAAGGCCCACCTAGCCTGTCTAGGATTCAAGCGTTTGGCCGACTCCAGGTAAATCAAATTCTTGTGGTCAGTAAGGACCACGACTTGATGTTTAGCTCCCTCCAACCAATGTCTCCACTCCTCAAATGCCCATTTCATGGCTAACCGTTCCCAATTCCCCACATCATAGTTACGTTCGGATGGGGAGAACTTTCGGGAAAAGAAAGCACAGGGATTCATTTTAGATGTTACAGGATCTTTTTGGGACAAAACAGCTCCTGCACCAATCTTAGAAGCGTCCACCTCTACCTGAAACAGGAGTGCGACATCAGGTTGCCGCAAGACCGGAGCAGAAGTGAACCTTCGCTTCAGCTCCTGAAAGGAAGAAACAGCCTCCGGAGACCAATTCAGCACATCAGCACCCTTCTTAGTCAAATCAGTCAATGGTTTGGCAATACCAGAAAAATTAGCTATAAATTTACGATAAAAATTAGCAAAACCCAAAAACTTCTGGAGGGCCTTCAATGAAGTGGGCTGAACCCAATCATAAATGGCCTGTTCCTTGGCCGGGTCCATTTCAATAGTTGACGGAGACAAAATAAATCCCAAAAATGAAATCCTCTGTACCCCAAAAAGGCATTTCGATGCCTTGACATACAGGGAATTCTCCCTCAAAATCCGGAACACAGTCCGAACATGTTCCACATGAGAGTCCCAATCCCTGGAAAAGATCAAAATATCATCCAGATAGATGATCAAAAATTTATCCACAAAGTCTCGGAAAATATCATTCATGAAGCACTGGAAGACAGAAGGGGCATTAGTGAGCCCAAAAGGCATCACCAGGTACTCAAAATGTCCCTCCGGAGTATTAAACGCCATCTTCCATTCATCCCCATGCTTAATGTGAATAAGATTATACGCCCCCCTGAGGTCAAGCTTGGTAAACCAGCAAGCACCTTTAACTCTGGAGAATAGATCAGAAATCAGGGGTAACGGATACTGATATTTAACAGTAATTTTGTTGAGGGAACGATAGTCAATACAAGGCCTTAATGAACCATCTTTCTTGGCCACGAAAAAAAACCCAGCGCCTAAGGGTGAAGAGGATGGTCTAATATGACCCTTCTCCAACGACTCCTTAATATAGGATAGCATAGCCTCGTGCTCGGGTACAGATAAATTGAAAAGTCAACCCTTGGGAAATTTACACCCAGGGCTCAGCTCAATTGCACAGTCACAACTCCTATGAGGAGGCAAAGACGCAGACTCATTCTCACTAAATACATCATAAAAATCAGCCAAATAGTCAGGAACATCATGCGACTGGGGAGAGGTGGAGAAAACAGGAGCGTCACTAAGGGCACACCGACAACCCCAACTCACCACAGACAAAGATTTCCAATCCAAAACTGGATTATGGATTTGCAAACAAGGAAACCCCAGAACAATGGTTTCATGCAAATTATGCAACACCAAAAATCTGCAATTTTCTTGATGGTCTGGGACGACCCGCATTACCACCTGGGTCCAAAACTGAGGTTTATTCTTTGCCAAAGGAGTAGCATCAATACCCCTCAAAGGGATAGGCGTCTGCAGAGGTGTCATAGGAAACCCACAACGTTTAGCAAAATCCAAGTCCATCAGGTTCAAAGCTGCTCCCGAATCCACAAAAGCCTTAGCGGAAAATGTGGACAGGGAGCAGATCAGAGTAATTGCCAGAAGAAACTTAGGTTGAACACCACCCACAGCAAATGTGTGTGCAAAACGTTTCTCTCGTTTAGGGCAGACAGAAATAATATGAAAGGCATCTCCACAAAAAAAACACAGCTTATTACGCCTTCTGAACTCCTGATGTTGCGCCCTAGACAAAACTCTATCACATTGCATAGGTTCAGACATTTGTTCAACAGGTGGCAACACCTCTCGTGCAGTTTTGCGTTCACGCAAACGCCGATCAACCTGAATGGCTAATGACATAGAATCGTCAAGACCAGAGGGAACAGGAAATCCCACCATAGTATCTTTTACGGTTTCTGACAAACCCTTCCGAAAGAGAGCTGCCAAGGCACCATCATTCCAGGTAGTAAGGATCGCCCACTTTCGGAATTTTTGACAGTACAACTCTGCAGAATCCTGACCCTGGCTCAATGCCAACAAGGCCTTTTCAGCCTGATCAATAGCATTAGGTTCATCATACAACAACCCCAAGGCTTGAAAGAATGCGTTCACATTAGTTAGAATACGATCATCAGGTTTTAAAGAAAACGCCCAATCCTGGGGATCGCCGCGCAGCAAAGAGATGACAATTTTAACCTGCTGCGCAGAGCTCCCCGATGAGTTAGGCTTCAAGGCAAAAAATAATTTACAATTATTCCTAAAATTCAAAAATTTAGACCGATCCCCAAAAAACATCAGGATTAGGGATCTTTGGTTCAGCAGCATGTGAATGAGCAAGATAGGCCGAAATTCCCCGCACTTCAGCAGTGAGCTGCGCCACACGATCAGACAATTGCTTAATCTCCATTGAGAAAAAATTCCCCCTACGGCCTCAGAGAAATAGAGGAAAAAATATACAGAAAAAAAAATTCTGACACTTCTTTTTTACAATTCTTTCCTGCTATTGAGTACCCTAGAATCTGCGGTATGGCTGGTGATTCTGTTATAAATGAGTCACCGGAGGAGGAAAAAACAGAAACACAAGCTAAGTCCAGAAAACCGGAGAGGTTGGTAGCTAGCGGATTGCAGACTCCTGATCCTATTCACCACAACTAACAGTAGCCGTGGGGGGTTCCTACGGTGCCCTAGACCCCTCGTCACAGCCGGAGAGCTAAATAAGCCTAAAGAAAGAAAGGGGAAATCTAAACTGCCCCATAGCAGACCCCAAAGCAATAGACAGCCCCCAACATGTATTTTCAGTGAAAAACAGATGAAAACACAGACAGAAAGACAGGCTGAGCAAATGATGGGGCCCAACTAACTAGATAGGAAAGGACAGAAAAGATGCTGGCTGCAATCACGCAAAAAACCCTGCCAAAAATAATGTCCAACACATCTGATAGAAAAGGCCCTGAAGTCACTAGACTTCAAAATCACTATATCAGCACTCAGGTATATTCTGAAGACAGAGCAAAGGGATCAACTGATCAGAGACAAAAATGGAGTTCAGCCCATCCCAACCAGGGCAGGCTGAACACAAACACTAAGTAAAAAGACAAAATCTCATGGAAAAATAGCAGAACAAAAACTTAGCTTTTAGTAGACAAGAACTAA
This sequence comes from Dendrobates tinctorius, assembly GCF_039654945.1. Classification (NCBI taxonomy): domain Eukaryota; kingdom Metazoa; phylum Chordata; class Amphibia; order Anura; family Dendrobatidae; genus Dendrobates; species Dendrobates tinctorius. The sequence continues at coordinate 29,851,452 of NW_027361823.1, forward strand.
ACTGGATGCCAGAGCTCAGAGCAGAAAGGATCACCAGCACCCCTGCAGGGCGTCGGCTGCCTTATATCCACTCAGAAATTCCAGATGTCCAATCACACTCCACCTGTTCAGATGACAGGTTCTTCCCATCCAGATCAGCTTCACTACCTCCTTTCACCAGCAGAGGGAGTTCATCAGACATCAGAGGTGAAGGAGAAAATGAACTCATAACACTCCAGCCTGGCTTTTTTATGTCTCGAGGTAAGAAGTGGGGTCTTCCTGGGTCTCCTACCATACTGTCCCTTTTCATTCAGATGCCGACGGATAGTACGGGTTGACACTGTTGTACCCTCGGACTGCAGGGCAGCTTGAACTTGTTTGGATGTTAGTCGAGGTTCTTTATCCAACATCCGCACAATCTTGCGTTGAAATCTCTTGTCAATTTTTCTTTTCCATCCACATCTAGGGAGGTTAGCCACAGTGCCAAGGGCTTTAAACTTCTTGATGACACTGCGCACGGTAGACACAGGAACATTCAGGTCTTTGGAGATGGACTTGTAGCCTTGAGATTGCTCATGCTTCCTCACAATTTGGTTTCTCAAGTCCTTAGACAGTTATTTGGTCTTCTTTCTTTTCTCCATGCTCAATGTGGTACACACAAGGACACAGGACAGAGGTTGAGTCAACTTTAATCCATGTCAACTGGCTGCAAGTGTGATTTAGTTATTGCCAACACCTGTTAGGTGCCACAGGTAAGTTACAGGTGCTGTTAATTACACAAATTAGAGAAGCATCACATGATTTTTCGAACAGTGCCAATACTTTTGTCCACCTTCTTTTTTATGTTTGGTGTGGAATTATATCCAATTTGGCTTTAGGACAATTCTTTTTGTGTTTTTTCATTTAAGACAAATTAAATGAAGATAATAATACCAAAGAATTTGTGTTTGCAATCATTTTCAGGAAGAAACTGAGTATTATCTGACAGAATTGCAGGGGTGTCAATACTTTTGGCCACAACTGTATGCTGCAAAGATGAATGATAGAGGTTGGACACATGCAGGACTCAGTGAAGTTGCTGGAAATAGTTAAATACCTGTATGAAGAGAATAGAGATGCGTGTTAGATTCAGCCATGATATAACTGCCAGTATACTTTGATACATGCACTTTGATTACATGTACATAAATGCCCCCTGCATAAATGCCTTCCCCAGGCTAGCTCTGAATTTATAGAAAGCCAGTTCTACGATTTTCCTTCCCCCCCCCCCCCCCCTTACTCGTTAGCAATCAATCAAACTAAGTTAGGACAGCGGGACACAATAAATGTATTTAGCAGATAAACAAGTGTCCAGGCCTACATGGATCATAAACCACTTTGAAAAGTTACTTGACCTCAATAGCATAAGCAGACAAACAGGGTGAGTTGAAATAACTATATACCACTATATATGCTGCAAAGATGAATGATAGAGGTTGGACACATGCAGGACGCAGTGAAGTTGCTGGAAATAGTTAAATACCTGTATGAAGAGAATAGAGATGTGTGTTAGATTCAGCCATGTTATAACTGCCAGTGTACTTTGATACATGCACTTTGATTACATGTACATAAATGCCTTCTCCAGGCTAGCTCTGAATATATAGAAGGCGAGTTCTAAGATCTTCCTTTTTTTCCCCCCCTTACTCGTTAGCAATCAATCAAACTACGTTAGGACAGCAGGACACAATAAATGTATTTAGCAGATGAACAAGTGTCCAGGCCCACATGGATCATAAACCACTTTGAAAAGTTACTTGACCTCAATAGCATAAGGGGACAAGCAGGGTGAGTTGAAATAACTATATACCATTATATATGCTGCAAAGATGAATGATAGAGGTTGGACACATGCAGGACTCAGTGAAGTTGCTGGAAATAGTTAAATACCTGTAGAGAGCGATGTGGGAAAAGCAAGTGTTTTAAATACTTTTTTCTCAACAGTGTTCACTCAGGAAAAGGATTTTCCAGGGGAAATGCAGAGTGATAATGTAAACTCCCCATTAAGTATTACCTGCCTAACCCAGGAAGAAGTGAAGATCTGCCTTAGTAAGATTAAAATTGACAAATCACCAGGCCCTGATGGCATTCACCCTCGGGTATTAAGGGAGTTAAGTAATGTGATAGACAGGCCTCTATTCCTTATATTTAAAGACTCTATTAAAACAGGGTCTGTTCCTTTTGATTGGCGGCAAGCAAATGTGGTACCAATATTCAAAAAGGTGTGTAAAAGGGAACCTGGAAACTATAGGCCGGTAAACTTAACATCTGTTGTGGGTAAAATTTTTGAAGGGTTTCTAATGGAATATCTCAATGTTAATAAATGTTTAACTCCATATCAGCATGGATTTATGAAGGATCGCTCCTGTCAAACTAACCTGATCAGCTTCTATGAGGATGTAAGCTCTCAAATGGACCAAGGAGAATCATTGGATCTCATTTATCTCGACTTCTCCAAAGCATTTGACACTGTCCCACATAAAAGATTGGTAAGTAAGATGAGAAAGCTTGGGCTAGGGGAAAATGTGTGTAGATGGGTAGGTAGCTGGCTTAGTGATAGAAAGCAAAGAGTGGTTATTAATGGTGCATACTCAGATTGGGCCAGGGTTACTAGTAGGGTACCACAGGGTTCTGTATTGGGCCCCCTACTATTTAATATATTTATTAATGATCTAGTGGATGGCTTACACAGTAAAATATAAGTATTTGCGGATGATACAAAACTATGTGAGGTAGTTAACACAAAGGAGGACAGTTTGCAACTACAGACAGATTTGAGTAAATTGGAGAATTGGGCTGAAAAATGGCAAATGAGGTTTAACACAGATAAGTGTAAGGTTATGCACATGGGAAGGAGAAACAGATGCTACAATTACTTACTAAATGGGAAACTGCTGGGGAAATCAGACATTGAAAAAGACTTAGGCATCTTAGTCAATAAGAAGCTAAATTGGAGTGCCCAGTGTCAGGCAGCTGCCACCAAAGCAAATAGGGTCATGGGATGCATTAGAAGAGGTCTGGGGACCCGAGATGAAAACATAATTCTCCCTCTGTACAAAGCACTCGTCAGACCACACTTGGAGTATTGTGTGCAATTTTGGACGCCGGTGCTCAAGAAAGACATTACTGAACTTGAAAGGGTTCAAAGGCGGGCTACTAAAATGATAAATGGAGTTGGTTCACTACAATACCCAGAAAGGTTATCAAAATTAGGTCTATTTACTCTAGAAAAGAGAAGACTTAGGGGAGACCGAATATATATGTACAAGTATATCAGAGGGCAATACAGAGATCTCTCCAATGAACTGTTTGTACCAAGGACTCTGACAAGAACAAGGGGGCATTCTCTTCATTTGGAGGAAAGACAATTTCTGCACCAGCATAGAAGAGGGTTCTTCACGGTAAGAGCAGTGAGGCTCTGGAATTCTTTTCCTGAGGAAGTGGTGATGGCCAACTCACTGAATGAATTTAAGAAAGGAATGGATGCTTTTCTTGTGAGTAACAGTATAGAAGGTTACGAATAACATAATATTATAGGTAGATGGTTGACCCAGCTTAGGGGAAGGAATTTTTTTCCCTATGGAGAAAATTGGCTTCTAGTCTGTGGGTTTTTTTTGCCTTCCCCAGGATCAACAATGCAGAACAGCTGCACTAAAAATAGGCTGAACAAGATGGACATAAGGTCTTCCTGCATCCTTCAAAACTATGTTACACCGATATCCCTTATGTGGGGGAAAACCACTGTTTGGGCGCATGGCAGGGCTCAGAAGGGAGGGAGTGATGTTTTGGATTGCAGACTTTGATGAAATGGCCTGTGACATCATGTCCATTTGGAGAGCCCCTGATGTGCCTCAACAATGGAAATCCCTCACAAGTGATCCTATTTTGGAAATTAGACCCCTCAAGGCATTTATTTAGAGGCATAGTCTTCTAGTAATGATTATAATGCTTCTGGTTTTACTTGTGTATGAATTTATAATGTGGCTGTATGTGTAAGATGTGCGGAGTGTCATGATCCAGACCGGGTTTTGAGTCCTGTCCTCCCCTCTTTCCGGTCTGGTCATGCCAGGGGTTAACTTTCTCAGCCTCAGTCCGGTCTCAGGTTTGGTAGTTATCTCCGCTGCATCCTGCAGACCATGCCAGTTATAGTTTCTGCCTACGGCATGTGTAGCTGACCCAGTTTGCCCTGATTTGTCCTGCTGCTTGTTTACTGAACCCGTGTGTGTTTATCCCCTTTCCCCTTCCTGACTCCTTTTCGTGTATTTGTAAGGAGGTTGACCGGACCACGGGTACTTGCATGCCGGGTCCGGAACTACTGTAGAATGGCTGCATCCTCCATTCCCAGGGAGAAGCCTGAGAGGAGTGGACCTTTCTCTGCTGTTTTGGGGAAGCCTGAGCGAGGAGGACCTTCCGGAGGATGGAGAAGGATGGGGAGAGTCAGAAAAAGGCCCACAGCATCTGGCACATAAAAGGAAAAAGCACTCGAAGCAGTGGAGTCTGGCGCCGGCAGAGGGGAGTGTGTGGAGCAGCGCAGAGAGCGGCGCGCAGAGCAGTGAGCAGCAAGCTCTGCTTCCCCCATCATAGTGTACTCGTGTGGCGAAGGGCCATATAGAAGGAGCCCCCGTCGTTTGCAGAGCAGAGTCGTGTCAGCAGAGCAGAGCTATGCAGAGTCAAGCTGTATACACAGTGCCGAGCTCAATGAGCGGAGCTGAGCCAGCTGTGCAGCAGCCAGAGAGAGAAGTGCCCTGCCCTAAGAGCACCAGCATCGTGCAAGCCAGTGCCTGTCATCACCCGCCGCCAACAGCGGGACCAGAGAGAAAGACGTGCAGTGTGAGTCCGGTGAATGCCAGAGAGCAAGGCACAGAACACCCAGTGTCCATGAACACTACACACTGGCCCCATAAGAGTGACCGGGGACAGGACAGACACTTGTACCCTGACAGTGCCAGTAAATGTTTGCCAAGTCACTTTGGGCTCGTACAGGATTGTGACCCATGTTACCGTCAGCCACTTTGGGCGCGCCTGACAGAGACTGTGAGAAGTGTTGTGCACGAGTCACGTCGGGCTTAGACAGTACCGTGGCCCGTACCCTTGTAGGCCACCACAGTATATGGACTAGGGGCATTGGAAGGTACCGGAGACCAACCACTGTCACCAGAAGATAGGGGCATTGTTATTTGCTGGACCCCATTTATAAGGACACCGCTTCAGCCGTTTCCGGCGCCATCAAGTTCATAGCAGGAGCTGCAGTTTGAAGACTTCCTTACATCTGTGCTAACGAACTGCTGTTTTCTGAACTGTTGTTATATCCTTTGCCTTAATGTACCGTTTCTCGCCTGTCTTTATGTACCGTTTCTCGCCTGTCTAACCCTTTATTTCACGACATCCTTTTACATTTATGCTGTTTAACTCTTTACCTCCCTGCGTGGAGTATTCCCTTGTAAATACACCTGTTAACCCTTGCTCTACCTGTGTCCCGTCACTGCATCCCGTGTTCCTGCTTGATACCCTTACATATTGACTCCCTGGGTTTGACTTGGCTTGGACCCTGACTTGTTGTTTTCTCTCTTGTCTTTGGCATATCTGCTCCTGACCGGTACTGACCCATTTGGCATGTTTGTGACTCTGTTTGCTTATTCCTTTTGTACTGCGCTACAGTCTTTTATCGACCTGGCTTCTTTGACTATTCTGCTGCCACCTGATGGTGGCCTCGCCGCTGCACTGCAGGTCTGGCCTTGCTGTGTGCAGTCCTCCCTCCACTCTATTGCCATCTAGTTGAGCTTGCACTTACCTGCATCGCAGCGGCGTGACACGAAGTACATCAGATTATAAAAGTGTGTTGTGTCAACAGGGTAAAAACAAATTTTATTAGTATGTGGACGTGTGGTACGCTTTGAAGCAATCAAAGGCCAGGTTTCTCAGGGCAAGTTTCACAATGGTAAGTTGTGTACTTTTGGATTCCCCTCTTGGAGCATACTCTGCACCGTTTGTGATCGTCTGTCCTCGCTGTTTGGGGAAACTGTCCTGGTAAACGATGACCTGGGACAATACGGGCACTATCAGATTCAGAAGTATTGGGACCTTCACCTTCCTGAGTGCCAAACATTAGGGCCTTGATGTCTACCTCCTGAAACCGAAGAGTGGTCCCCGTATTGCGTGCAGATCGGAACAGCACAAAAGCATTGTACAGTGCCATCTGTACAAGGTGCACGGCCCATTTTTTGTACCTTACTTTAGCTTTTTACATGGCACTGTATGGTTGGAGGACCTGATCTGAGAGATCTACACCCTCTATGTACTTATTATTATTATCCATGAAACCATCTGGCTTTGGGACTGTGTTGTGGTACCTCGGACAATGACAAGGGAGCTGTTGTCACGATGTATGGTGGTCAAGATAAGGAAAGGACATCCCTCTTGTCCTTATACTTGACCACCAGCATGTTGTTGCTGCATTGAGCTCTGCTGTTGCCCTTTCTCAGCATTTGCCCAATTAACAGCTTAGGGAGGCCTCTCTGATTTTTTTTTTTGTTAGGTACAGCAGGCATCTAATCTATCTGTGCAGCATCATTCACACTGACTACAATAAATTATATTGTATATCAGATCATATATTAGATTGTAATCAATATCATCAGTGTAGTACAGATATTATAGAGTAGTACTTTATCGCCATCTACTGGAAGAATAGAATTCAACACACCATTAAATATATGAATAAAGGTTGTAGGAGACTATAATAATAATCTTTATTTTTTATATAGCGCTAACATACTCCACAGTGCTTTACAGTTCGCACACATTATCATTGCTGTCCCCGATGGGGCTCACAATCTAAATTCCCTCTCAGTATGTCTTTGGAATGTGGGAGGAAACCAGAGAATCGGTAGGAAACCCACACAAACTTCTTGCAGATGTTGTCCTTGGTGGGATTTGAACGCAGGACTCCAGCGCTGCAAGGCTGCAATGTTAACCATTGAGCCACCGTGCTGCCCTTCCCATGCTGAAGGCAACGTATTGAAATGCGCGTTGGGGAAGACACCATACAGAAGAGCGAGAACCCGCTACCCCTGTAAGCACTTAAGTGTTACTATGTTTATGCCTCTCCTCTACCCAGTATCATTGCTGCTCTAATGTCCAACAGATTAGTTGACAAACTGTTCTTATCCACACTATGGATTCATGCTGATACCTCTATTGATATCTAGTCCATGAGCCGGGCCAGATATCGGTACTACCTGGAGTGACTAATTCTCTTTGGTGTTTTTAGGTAGATGCATGTCTGTAGTTTATGTTTTGATACGATAGCCCTTGCACATCAGTAGCTTAACTCCTTCAGGCCTATTTATACCCAAATGCCTAGGCCATTTTTTGTAAATCTGACCTGTCACTTCATGCGGTAATAACTTTGGGACGCTATCACCTACCCACTCCATTCTGAGATTGTTTTCTCGTGACATATTGTACTTCATGGTAGTGCTAATTGTGAGTCAATAGATTTTACCTTTCTGCATAAAAAATTACAAAATACACGAAAATTTGGGAAAAATTCGCTATTTTGGAACTTTGAAATTCTCTACTTTTTACAAAAATGCTGATACCCCCCATAACAGTTATTAGTTTACATTCTCCACATGTCTACTTCACATTGGCATCATTTTGGAAATGAAATTTTATATTTTTCGGATGTGATAAGGCTCATAGTTTTATACGTAATTTTTAAAGTTTACGACAAAATTTCCAAAACCCATTTTTCCAAGGACCAAGTCAGTTCGGACGTCACTTTATGGGTCTTGTATAACAGAACCCACCCATACATTACCCCATTTTGCAAACTACACCCCTCAAGGTGTCCAAAACGGATTTTCAAAACTTTGTTAACCCCTTAGGTGTTGCACAGGAATTCAAGCAAAATGACAGTGAAATATCAAAATTTCAATTTTTTGGCAGATATTCCATTGTAATCCAATTTTACCTGCAACCCAGCAAGGGTTAACAGCAAACCCAAACCCAAATTTGGTTACCCCAATTCCGCAGTTTATAGAAACACCCCACACTTACCCGTAACCTAAAGTATGTGCACACAGGGGAGCTCAGGATGGAAGGAGCGCTATGCGGTTTTTGAGTGACAGATTTCGCTGGAAGAAATCCAGGGGGCCATGTCTCATTGGAGACACCCTGAGGTCCCGCACAGGGGAAACACCAAAAAAGTGACCCCATTTTGGAAACTACACCCCCTAAGGAATGTTTTAGGGGGTATAGTAACCACTTTTACCCAACAAGCGCTCCATTGGAGTTTCATGCACTTGGTTGAGGAAATTAAAAAGTACGTTTTTTTACCGGAAAAAGTCACTTTAGGCCCACATTTTTCATTTTGAAAAGGGGGACCAGGAAAAAGTACACCCCACTTTTTGTTCCTCATTGTCTCCCGAACACGCCAATACCCCAAGTGTTGTCTACCACTGTAGTATTGGCGCACGGCAGGCTTCGGAAGCGAAGCTGCGGCAAAATTCACTGTAAGAAATCTATGGGGCCATGTCACATTTGGAGACACCCTGAGGTCCCGCACAGTGGAAACCCCAAAAAAGTGACCCCATTTTTGAAACTACACCCCCTAAGGAATTTTTTAGGAGGTACAGTAACCACTTTGCACCGGGAACCGGCTCCCGACACGCGGCGATCGCCCGGCATATGATCCGGGTACGATTCGCCGTACCGCTACGGCGGCCGGCGCGAAGGGGTTAATGGTATTTTTCACCTTTTGAATAGATCGTACCTATATTTCCAAAAAATAATGATTAAAGGTCGATTTAGGGGAAATGCCAAAATGTCAATACAATGCATGTAGTATTTGTAACAAAATTTAATCCAAGTTATGTAAATACACACTGAACAGGTCATGGGCTTGTCCATACTAATGTGTGTGTGTGTAGGTGTGTGTGTGTGTGTATATATATATATATATATATATATATATATATATATATATATATATATATATATATATATATATTGTGTGTATGTATAATTATATAACGTTACTCCATAATATCTTCAACATCAGACTCTGAATCTGACTGTTGTTCTACTGGCTCGTCTTGTTCTGGCATGTCTGTAACCTGCACATGTCCGTGCACTTCAGGCCATTGCTGAGGCAAGTACACTGAGGAAGTTCGCATGACCGCACACACTTGCAGGACAGTAGCTGGATAATAGCTTCTGGTGCTGGTGCCCCTCGCATCCACTTGACAACAAGCTTTCCGTCATTATCTATCATCCAACCGCAGTCTGTTGGGTTTGCAACAAATGGCTGGCTCTGCAGACTTCTCCTCCAGATCGCAGCCTGGTAGTTTGCACGCAGTGCATGCATGAAAAGGCAGTCTTGGCAAGGAGGGAGTTGACTTGACTCTACCACTCCACGTCTGGCACAGAACAGCTGATACCGGAGGCTGTTTACCTCAGTTGTTTGGGTAGTTGGCAGGTACATGTGGCAGGTGATTTCCTGTAACTTCTCAAAGAGTTCGGGAGACACTTCCCATGAACGACCAACTTCCTGAAAGGCATCCTGGTATGTCTTGTTCATCTTCCACTGCTTGAGTGTCGTCATCTTCCCACGGCCAGCGAATGCACTGACTGTGTCACAGCCTGTAAATGCATGCATACCAATCAATGAATCACACACGCTGCCTCCCAATGTTCTGCTCAGAGTGGTGATATCCAGGAATCTTGTCCGGTTCTGTGTACCGCATTTCTGGAACAGGTGGGATGGGATTTTGTGGCACATGCCCAGACACAGGACCATAACATCAGTATCCTCTGAAGTGATGATGACAGACTTGTAACCAGATTCTGCGCATGAAGAGCATGGAGAAGGAGGCATGTGTCTGCTTCTTCTTGACTTGACTTAAGGTCAGCAGCCTCTTCCCACTGTTCTTTGGTGATCTTAAAGCAGAGCTGCTCACATGTGACATACATCTCCTTCTCCTCAAGCTTCTCCCTGTGGTGTTTCGCCTTCCATTCTTCTACCAGAAACTTTGAGACTTGCCTTGTTGGAGGAATTACTTAGTAGCTTTCTCCACTGCTGGATGTTGTGCCCATGTTGAATGTTCTTGAAATGGATCCCTGTGCCTTCATATCTGTTAACTCTTTCTGTATCTTTGATGGATGTCTCCTTGTAGACGTCAAAGACAATATCAATGCGCTTGCTCTTAGCACCCTCATGGATAGCGCGACTCATTGCTGTGCCTGCTAGCTGGGCAAATGTTGCATCGTTTCCCTTCAGTTTCTGAACCAGGCTCATCCCATCAATGATGGTTGCAGAGGGCTCAGGGATCACCTCTGCAGGAGGAGCATTCCTCTCCAACTCCCTTGCTAGGGCAGCCTTGTTGGTCTTGCGGATAGACCCATCACCTTTGGCAAGTGCCCATGGCAATGGCCCCAGGGGATGAGTCAAGACATCACTCATTTGTAGCTTTCTGTTCTCAGCTACAAGTATCATCTGGCCAAATAGGTTCCTGTCAGCCTTCAAAATTACCTCCTTGCCAAGGCCTTGTCTGTGTGTCTTCATTCTGATGTTAGAGAACGTTTTAAGATTGTTCTTCGTCATCTTGTCATGAAACAGTATACTTGGCGTATCAGTACCCTAACGCTCATCCTTGAATGTGTGATATGCATCCTCTCCTATACTGTATGCCCCTAGAAGGTCTTTGGCTACATCTGGTGGTGCTGCAGTTGCTGTTGATAAACTGATAAGTTCACCATTATGCTCTTTGTTGAAGGGGTTCAACCAACCAGTCTCCAGCAGTTCAACAAAAGATCGGACATCGGCTTCATCTCTTCTAATCCTGGACACCTGTAGGTCTGAATGACTGAAGTCCGTATATTGTTGGCCTACTAGGGCCCTCAGCTGCCTCAAGTACATGCTGCGGTACTCCGATGTCAGGTAGAATCTGGCGACAGCTCCAACTTTGAGGCTGAAGCCTTTTGTGCCCCCTGGTGTCTGGGTGTCTTTGTTGATTGTTTCTTCGGTGGTCTGGTCCACAGGAATCCATCCAAAAGGATTTTTGCTACCGATCAGGACCGAAAAGCCACCTTTCATGAAGTATTCATGGACCTCTGGGTGGTCTATGGGCAGCCAAGACATCGTAGCATAGTAATAGGTTAGGTATCGGGCATAGTTGACCTTGTCATAGGCAAAACACCACGGTATCATCTGTCGGATTGCTCCTAGGTGAAGCATCCAGTTGCCTTCTCTTGAAGCTCGAACCAGGGCCAGCATGGTCTCGACCATGTCCAAGTATGACATCCAGAATGCTGAGAGTTGTTCATTTCTGAAGGTCTCAAGATAAACTTGAAAGAGCTTCAGGGTAAGTGTGCAAGATTCATTATCCAAGAACTTTTCGAAGGATCCCTGCGACACACTGATGCGAAAGTTTGTGATGTTCTTCAGTGTTTCATCCAGATGGTGAAGGTCCCTTGCATGGTTTTCTTCTAGCCATGGAAGGAAGTTTTTCCATGCAAGCCTCATAAGTGCTTCATAGACCAGCTTGTGTAGTCTCACTGCTCTGTTGTACCTCTGGCCGTCCATCACTCCAGACACTGATCCTTCAGCGATGACACCGGATTCAACACACAGATCTCTAAGGCCTGCATCCTGAAATCTCTTACCTATGATGGAGAGGAGATTACAGATTGTGTGGAAGACACCCATTCTAATTATAATGTTCTTGAACTTCTCCTGTTTCCAGATAACCTCGGCAGCTTTGGCATAGAGTGCTTGATCAAACACGCACACAATTCTGTTAAGCTTCAGGGTCTGCATGATGGCAGGTGTTTGCTCCAAGACTTCATTCACAGTGGACATGGCTGTTGCAGGAGCATTGATAGTGGGAAGGTAGCTTACAGTGTCCTGGGCCACTACAATGTCGCTGCGGATTTGGATGTTGAACCCAGTCCAACTGCTAATGGTCTGATCCTCATGGTCTGACATTCTAGCCAGAAGCCAGATATGGTTCTTGGTTTTTGAATCCTGGACCTCCTCGGTAGTGTTAACATTCGCAGTCTCAATCCTGGGTGGCCCTCCCCGCCGCCCAACATTGTATATTGGTAGCATTAATTCTGTCGGAATTATGCTTCTTTTCTTCGACTTGGTTACATCTGGCAGGACTTTTGTCACAGAGCATGCAACATTGGACATCTGGCAGGACTTTTGTCACAGAGCATGCAACATTGGACTGAACAGCGATGCCATTGACTCTATGAGATGTACCTGCTCCACTTAGTGTCTCCTCAAGTCTGTCAATGTTATCCCAGGCCAAGGTTGTGAACACACCAGGGTAGATATTTGCTGGCATTGGGATGTCATCCGTTGAACATTCCAACTTCTGGATACAAAGGGCTGTATCGATCTCCTCAGCCGTTGAATATGACACACAGTGGCCAAGACGATTCAGAGTTCGAACCAGTTCTGTATTGCCGTTCAAAGACTTAATTGCAAAGGACAGCAGTACGTGCTTGGGTGGCTTTGTCTTTCCATTGGTAACAGCAAAAACCAAGTCACTGCCGAAGGATGTGGCAAGACGTTGAGCTCTTTCAGAGGGAGTTTGGCACTCACAATCTCCTGTAAGCAGGGTTTGCAGGAATTGAGTGACTAATGCAGGAACGACATTCTGATCTGTATCGGGAGGCCATGGCTGACTCACATCTTGCTTCTTGATCTCATTCCTCAGCTGCATTGCTGCTTTGGTTACGACATCTCCAGAGTTAGCGGCTCTTGCTTCTTGCAGATCTTTTGTCATGCTGTGTGCTTGCCGGGCAAGGTCGTCCATTGATAGGCTATATGGATAGACTAGAAGCTTACCTTTCTCATCGGAGAGAACGCGGAGTGATTCACCAAACTCTGTTTCAAGTTTTCGGCAAACATGTTTCTTTGTCGATGGTTTCAGTTTGATGATACCACAGGACATCATGCATCTCTGAAGCCTAGATGTGAGGTTTATCATAGGCAGTACTTCTGGGTTTGGGAACAATTCAGTCCTTATATACAAGAAGAGTTCCTCAAGGGCTTTTCTCTCTGCCTCTCCGTAGCGTACTTCCTTGCTTTCTTCCTGATTTTCTGCTGCACCAGACCTACAGGCCACTTGGGAATCATCTTTTGTGAATAGATTGTAGCACGACTTGTGGTAGTGCCCCTCTGAAGCAACAAGGTCTCTGCTAAATAAACCAAGGATTCTCTGTGTGCCTTTCCTTATCGCTGCTCTGCAGATCGTCTCATCTGCTCGTAGCTCAACACACTGGACGATTGGCTCCCTTGTTTTTTCTCCTTTGAGATACTTGCTTGACTTCTCGCAGAACATACATACTTTGGCATACACCCTGCTATCACTGGGGGTACCCCTCGGTAGCCTCCTCCTGGGGATTTCGCTTGCTGTTTCAACATTGACAACCTTGGCTAGGATAGAATCCAGTGACTTCTTCATTGTAAAGAGACTACGACATTTACGGTGATATTGTATGTGTGGTATTTCTCGTTCTTCAAGGCCCTTAGCTGCTTCCAGGACGGATTCATGCTGTCTGATCTCTGCAGCCCTAAGCAATGTTTTCCAGGAGTCCAAATCCTGTAGGGACGCCAGATCATCACTGTCATCATTAGAGCAGTGTATAATACAGTCGATCCATGATTTCTTCCTCGCTGGTACTTCCATCATGCCATTAGATATGTCAGTAAACACCTGCAAACACAAAGAAAAACATTAAAACCCTTGGCACCGAGCGCCGTACGAGTACTGCTCTCTCGTCCTGGACCAAAGGACAAGAGCAGTACTAGTACGGCACAACCCCTTTAGCGTCCCCGCCGCTAATCGCGCGGGGATCGGGGGTAGATGGCCGCACTTACCGGCAGCAGGGCTTGTCCCCTCGCCGTGTGTGGCCATCGCGCCGACCCCCTGCAGCTAGAATCACTGTGATTCGCTGGGCTATATAGCCCAGCGAATCGCAGCATGCCTTGTAAAACATGGCGTGATTCGCTGCAGGGGTTCGTGCCTGTGGAGCGATTGGTGCATTTACCAAGTCACTCCACAGGCCAGGGGGAGGATGTCAGTGTCTGATCTCCTCCCCCTGTGCTGCGATTGGCTAGAACATCGTTCTAGCCATAGCAGCGATGTAGCAGGGCCGACACAGTGCCGCCTCTGCCTGTATGAGATCCTGTCAGCACAGGGTCTCATACAGGGACGATCTCTGCACTGTGCAGGCTGGCCGGACCTGCCTGCACTCGCTGGAACTTGTGGTACCACAAGTCCCAGCAAGTCTGGGCAGGCAGGCAAAAAGTGTAAAAGAAAGTTAAAAAAACAAAAACACTACACTACACATCCCCCCCCTCCCATCCCAGGTCCATATCCAACTCTGCAACCACCCCAGCCCCGCCCTTAATAATCCCCCCAATCTCACCCCCACCCCCCGCCCCCCAGCCCCCTTTCTACTTATCACTTTTTTGTCAACTTTTTTTTTTTGTAAAATCTGTGAAAAATTTATCATCGCCAATAAGGGTGAGCGCACACAGGCGAGTTCCCGTGCTAATTCGCATGCAAATTCGCATGGGAATACCCCTTTTGGCCGCGGCTGTGCTGCCTGAATTACGGCGCTCATCTGAGCTCCGGAATGCAGCGCGGCCAGACCGCGGCTCTCCTGGCTTGAACTTCTTGCACACGAGTGCAAGGTACTCACCTGGCGCTCGGAGTTCAGGCGGCAGAGCCGCGGTCAGGCCGTGCTGCATTCCGGAGCTCAGGTGAGCGCCGTAGTTCAGGCAGCACAGCCGCGGCCAGGTGGTGTATTCCCGTGCGAATTTGGCCGTGAAGTTCACCCGTGTGTACTCGCCCTTATACTTCACATTACTTGGTGGGGTTGCAGTTTTCAAAATGCGGTCACTTTTTCGGGGTTTCCACTGTGTGGGTATCTCAGGGTGTCTCCAAATGTGACATGGCCCCCTACATTTCTTACAGTGCATTTTGGCACAGCTTCGCTTACGAAGCCTGCCGTGCGCCAATACTGTGGTTTTAGACAACACTTGTGGTATTGCCGTGTTCGGGAGACAATGGGGAATAAAAATTGGGGTGTACTTTTTCCTGGTCCCCCTTTTCAAAATGAAAAATGTGGGCCTAAAGCGACTTTTTCCGGTAAAAAAACGTACTTTTTAATTTCCTCAACCAAGTGCATGAAACTCCAATGGAGCGCTTGTTGGGTAAAAGTGGTTACTATACCCCCTAAAACATTCCTTAGGGGGTGTAGTTTCCAAAATGGGGACACTTTTTTTGTGTTTCCCCTGTGCGGGACCTCAGGGTGTCTCCAATGCGACATGGCCCCCTGGATTTCTTCCAGTGAAATCTGTCACTCAAAAACCGCATAGCGCTCCTTCCATCCTGAGCTCCCCTGTGTGCACATACTTTAGGTTACGGGTAAGTGTGGGGTGTTTCTATAAACTGCGGAATTGGGGTAACCAAATTTGGGTTTGGGTTTGCTGTTAACCCTTGCTGGGTTGCAGGTAAAATTGGATTACAATGGAATATCTGCCAAAAAATTGAAATTTTGATATTTCACTGTCATTTTGTTTGAATTCCTGTGCATCACCTAAGGGGTTAACAAAGTTTTGAAAATCCGTTTTGGACACCTTGAGGGGTGTAGTTTGCAAAATGGGGTAATGTGTGGGTGGGTTCTGTTATACAAGACCCATAAAGTGACGTCCGAACTGACTTGGTCCTTGGAAAAATGGGTTTTGGAAATTTTGTCGTAAACTTTAAAAATTACGTATAAAACTATGAGCCTTATCACATCCGAAAAATATAAAATTTCATTTCCAAAATGATGCCAATGTGAAGTAGACATGTGGAGAATGTAAACTAATAACTGTTATGGGGGGTATCAGCATTTTTGTAAAAAGTAGAGAATTTCAAAGTTCCAAAATAGCGAATTTTTCCCAAATTTTCGTGTATTTTGTAATTTTTTATGCAGAAAGGTAAATCTATTGACTCACAATTAGCACTACCATGAAGTACAATATGTCACGAGAAAACAATCTCAGAATGGCGTGGGTAGGTGATAGCGTCCCAAAGTTATTACCGCATGAAGTGACAGGTCAGATTTACAAAAAATGGCCTAGGCATTTGGGTACAAATAGGCCTGAAGGGGTTAAGCTACTGATGTGCAAGGGCTATCATATCAAAATATAAACTACAGACATGAATCTACCTAAAAACACCAAAGAGAATTAGTCACTCCGGGTGGTACCGATATCGTCAAAATTGGCTCTTGGCTCATGGACTAATCCTTTTCACACCGGAGTTTCCCTTGGTCTGATATCTTAGCACTTTGATTTTTTAACTCCTCGTAGAAAAATATTCAGGATTGAGAGTCCTCAGTAGTTGAATATTTTTCTATCTACTGGCTAACACGGTACAAAGATATACATCTTTCCTTAACTCCTCGTATGCACTTTATATTTTCCACTAGTTATTGTTCATGAATTTTTTACTAATTGACTACTTTGTATCACATTGAGCATTGCACCTTTTGGGGTGATGTGGTGCTAATAGAAATATGGATATCTTATAGCCTACATATTGTAATATATTAATTAGTCCATATTGAAATTAACCTGCATATCCAGTTCTTGGAAACCAGGGTTCATGAGGTTAGACCCGCAATGGCTATTGAAATGCAGCCTTAGTGTTGAGTATACTAAAAGACAATGCTTGTTGAAACAGTATGTTTAATCCTGATTACTGGAAAGAATTAACCTTTGTGTGCGCTGTTGACTTACTTGAATTTTAAGAGCAGTGAATGGTGTGAGTATATTGACAAGGCATCACCTGATATTTGTGTCATATGGGGGTTAAAAGTGGACTAGGCATATAGACAATTGCACATTATTGTACATAAGGCTATAGAAATATAGCTGGGGAAGCCTAATGTAGAACCAGAAATATAGTTGGCGATCTGAAACCATTATAGTGTATTCAATCTTAAAGATCTCTTTAACTGTATTCTGAAATATATATATTTTGTGCTAGGGTTCTGATCATAGCATGTTGTTGGAAACTTTGTTCTGGTGTATGATTTACCCTTATGATATGTAAATATCAGGGCAGGAGTAAATAGTCTGAAGAGGCAAGTCTTGTTTTATGTTATTTATTCATGATAGCTGGCCACTGTCGTGATTGGAACATCAGACAACTAACTTGTGTATTTTCATGTTTACACAATATTATATTGTGTAAACCTTTTAAAGCATTTAAAAGCCGGGGAGGCAGCCAGAAGAGGCAGGAGCTTTGTGGACCTGTGTAAGAGGACACTCTTCACAGTGTAGATCCTAGGAAGCATTCTGTCTTCGCTGACCGATCCTCCAGCTGAAGTATTTCCGGACAGATTTAAATGCCCCTAGTGAAGATTCTTTTCTCTTCTTCTTTCTGATGTTAGTATATGTACTAAAATCTTTGTAGTTTGAATTTATAAGTATACGCAATATCCTACTATTTTCTATTTCCCGTAATTGCTATATCATTGTCATATATTTCATTCATTTGGTGCTTTATTAATTTATAAATTAATCATTGTATAATAAAATTGTGTCATATCCAAGTGGTGCCTTCTTTAAAGCCGTATCCGAACCTTATTGCTAAACAGTTGGCAATGCAGGTGACTACCTCTCTGTTGTTACTGCTTTAGGCCAATTTTTTCTGGGTACGCGGCCATGTTTTTAATCAATTGTTTTTTGTACATATTGATTTTCTGTTCTCATTCTTAATTACTGTATATTATTGAAACTAATAAATATTATATTACTACCATATTTTTTTGACTTTATGGTCGGTTTTCTTTTGCTTTCGTTTTCCTTTGGTATACTCCGATTGTCCATAATTCATTACATATGGTTCAGCTTTTGTGTTGCAGGGATATCACTTAAAATCACAGAATACTTTCATCACTCTCTTCACACCCTGCCTCTGTAAGCATTCTCTGGTTTTGATTTTTTTGTCTTATGATTTTTTGTAAATATGGGGTGTGGAATATGCACCTCAAATCCAACATATCTGAACTCACCCTTAAGGGAGTATTACCGTCTCGTAAATGTATGACATATCCATAGGATATGCCATTGAATGGTAGATGCATATTCCATGAATAGGACCCAAATCTATCTAAAAAATTGGGCAGATTCGCACGCTGCCTTTTGTGGTTAAAATTCCTATAAAACTGAATGGGATTTCTTGCCATCTCTTGGCTTGAGAGCATCATACACTAGATACATGCAGGTCCCACTGGTGGGATCCGCATCTAGAAAACATTTATGACATATCCTATTTATATGCCATATATGTTATGAACGAGTCACCGTAGGAGGCAGACACAAAAATAGAAGCTACGTCCAGAAAACTGGAGAAGTTGGCAACTATCAGATTGCAGACCCCTGAACATAAATAGCAGTAGCCGTGGGGGGTTCCTACGGTGCCCTAGACCCCTCGATCACAGCCGGAGAGCTAAATAGCCTAAAGACAGAAAAGGAAATCTAAACTGCCCCAGAGCAGACCCCAAAGTAAAAGGCAGCCCCCAACATATGAACATATGAAGCAAGATGAAAAAACACTCACACAGATAGAAAGATAGGCTGAGCAAATGATGGGGCCCAAGCTAACTAAACAGGACAGGAAAGGAAGGTTGCTGTCTGCAATCTGCCAAAACCCTATCAAAGACATAAGCCAACAGGCTGATATGGAAAAAGGCCCTGAAGCAGCTAGGCTTCAAAAACTAAATCAGCACTCAGGTATTTTCTGAAGACAGAGCTAAAGGAATTCAGCTCACCCCAGCAGGGAATGGCAGAAATCCAGAAAAACAAAGCAAAACAAAGTCAAAGCACAAATGCAAAAAGCAGAGCAGAAAACCTAGCTTTAGAAGAGCAGGAATTCAGACTGGTCTCCAAGGATCCCACAGAGAAATCACCCGCAGGGCAGAAGGGCGTCGGCGGCCATATATCCAGTCAGTAACTCCACTCAGCCAGTCATCATCATTAGGCTCAGGTGCTTGATAATCAGGCTCACTACCTTTCTTTACCAGAAGAGGGAGTTCATCGGGCCTCAGTGGTGAAGGGGAAAATGAACTCGCAACAGTACCTCCCCCTTGAGGTGGGGTCACCGAACCCTCAACCACACCACCAGGGCGATCAGGGTGAGCCCGATGAAAGGCATGCACCAATCTTTTGGCATGAATATCAGAGGCAGAGACCCAGGAATTATCCACCTGACCATAACCCTTCCACTTAACCAAATACTGGAGTCTCCGTCTAGCCAGACGGGAATCCAGTACTTTCTCTACCTCATATTCCATGTTACCTTCAACCAATATAGGGTCAGGAGGTGCCACCCCCGGAACAACAGGTTCAACAAACCTCTTCAACAAAGACTTATGGAACACATTATGGATTTTAAATGTGACAGGAAGAGCCAAACGAAAAGAGACCGGATTAATAATCTCCAAAATCTTGTAAGGTCCAATAAATCTAGGCTTAAACTTAGGAGAAGCCACCTTCATAGCAATATTTTTTGATGATAACCACACCATATCACCAACCTTAAACTGGGGACCAATGGTCCTATGTCGGTTGGAAAACCGCTGGGCCTTTTCCTGGGAGAGAGAGATAACTTATCCACCACTTGGTCCCAGATCTGGTGCATTCTCTCCACCACAGTGTCAACACCTGGGCAGGCAGAGGGCTCCACCTGCCCTGAAGAAAATCGAGGATGAAATCCAAAGTTACAAAAAAAAGGTGACATCAAAGTGGCAGAACTAGCTCTATTATTTAAAGCAAATTCGGCCAAGGGCAAAAATGAAACCCAATCATCCTGATCAGTGGAAATAAAACATCTCAAATATGACTCCAAGGTCTGGTTTGTTCTCTCTCTGTCTGCCCATTGGTCTGAGGGTGAAAAGCAGAGGAGAAGGACAACTGAATTCCCAGCTTGGAACAGAAAGTTCTCCAAAATCTAGACACAAACTGAACTCCTCTGTCAGATACAATGTTCTCAGGAATCCCGTGCAAGCGAACCACCTGTTGCAAAAACAGGGGTACCAACTCAGAGGAAGATGGCAACTTAGGGAGTGGTACAAGATGAACCATCTTAGAGAACCTATCACAAATCACCCAAATAACAGTCATCCTTTGAGAGACAGGCATATCAGAGATGAAATCCATTGAAATATGGGTCCATGGCCTCTTGGGGACAGGCAAAGGCATCAACAACCCACTAGAGCGAGAACATGATTTAGACCGGGAGCAAGTCCCACAGGACTGCACAAAATTCTTGACATCACGAGACAAGGAGGGCCACCAAAAAGACCGACTCCCCAGATCTCTAGTACCAAAAATACCTGGATGACCAGCCAAAGCAGAGCAATGAACTTCAGACATCACTCTCTTCTTCACTGGTCAGGAACATACAACTTTCCACTGGGACAACGCTCAGGTTTGTCCTCCTGGAACTCTTCCAGAGCACGTCTCAAATCGGGCGAGATGGCACAAAGAACTACCCCTTCGCCTAAGATGGTAGCAGGTTAGGTCACCACAGGAGAATCAGCAAAGAAGCTCCTAGAGAGGGTGTCTGCCTTGACATTCTTAGTTCCAGGAAGAAAAGAGACCACAAAATCAAAACGTGTAAAAAAACAAGGCCCACCTAGCCTGTCTAGGGTTCAAGCGCTTAGCCGACTCTAGGTAAATCAAATTCTTGTGGTCAGTGAGGACCACGACTTGATGCTTAGCTCCCTTCAACCAATGTCTCCACTCCTCAAATGCCCATTTCATGGCCAACAGTTCCCGATTCCCCACATCATAGTTACGTTCAGATGGAGAGAACTTTCGGGAAAAGAAAGCACAGGGATTCATTTTAGATGTTACAGGATCCTTTTGGGACAAAATAGCTCCTGCACCAATCTCAGAAGCATCCACCTCTACCTGGAACGGAAGTGAGACATCAGGTTGCCGCAAAATCGGGGCGGAGGTGAATCTTCGCTTCAGCTCCTGAAAGGAAGAAACAGCCTCTGGAGACCAATTTAACACATCAGCACCCTTCTTAGTCATATCAGTCAATGGCTTGGCAATACTAGAAAGTTTTGCTATAAATTTCCGATAAAAATTAGCAAAACCCAAAAACTTCTGAAGGGCCTTCAAAGAAGTGGGCTGAACCCAATCGTAAATGGCCTGTACCTTGGCCGGGTCCATTTCAATAGTTGACGGAGACAAAATAAATCCCAAAAAAGAAATCCTCTGTACTCCAAAAAGGCATTTAGATCCTTTGACATACAGGGAATTCTCCCTCAAGATCCGGAACACAGTCCGAATATGTTCCACATGAGAATCCCAATCCTTGGAGAAGATCAAAATATCATCCAGATAGATAATCAAAAATTTATCCACAAAATCTCGGAAAATATCGTTCATGAAGCACTGGAAGACAGAAGGGGCATTAGTGAGCCCAAAAGGCATCACCAGGTACTCAAAATGTCCCACCGGAGTATTAAACGCCGTCTTCAATTCATCCCCATGCTTAATGCGAATAAGATTATACGCCCCCCTGAGGTCAAGCTTGGTAAACCAGCAAGCACCTTTAACTCTAGAGAATAGATCCGAAATCAGGGGTAACGGATGCTGATATTTAACAGTAATTTTGTTGAGGGCACGATAATCAATACAAGGTCTTAATGATCCATCCTTTTTGGCTACAAAAAACCCCCCAGCACCTAAGGGTGACGAGGATGGTCTAATATGACCCTTCTCCAACACCTCCTTAATATAGGATCGCATAGCTTCATGCTCGGGTACAGATAAATTGAAGAGCCGACCCTTGGGGAATTTACACCCCGGGCTCAGTTCAATTGCACAGTCATAACTCCTATGAGGAGGCAGAGACGCAGACTCATTCTCACTAAATACATCATAAAAGTCCGCCAAATAATCAGGAACATCATGCGACTGAGGAGAGGTGGAAAACACCGGAGCCTCACTAAAGGCACACTGACAACCCCAACTCACCACAGACACAGATTTCCAATCCAAAACTGGATTATGAATTTGCAACCAGGGAAACCCCAGAACAATGGTATCATGCAGATTATGCAACACCAAAAATCAGCAATTTTCTTGATGGTCTGGGGCAACCCGCATTACCACCTGGGTCCAAAACTGAGGTTTATTTTTTGCCAAAGGAGTAGCATCAATCCCCCTCAAAGGGATAGGCGTCTGCAGAGGTGTCATCGGAAATCCACAACGTTTAGCAAAATCCAAGTCCATTAGGTTTAGAGCTGCTCCCGAATCCACAAAAGCCTTGGCGGAAAATGTGGACAGGGAGCAGATCAGAGTAATAGCCAGAAGAAACTTAGGTTGAACACCACCAACATAAAACGTGTGTGCAAAGCGTTTCTCTAGTTTAGGACAGACAGAAATAATATGCGAGGCATCTCCACAGAAAAAACACATCTTATTACGCCTTCTGAACTCCTGACGCTGCTCTCTGGACAAAACTCTATCACATTGCATAGGTTCAGACATTTGTTCAACAAGTGGCAACACTTCTCGTGCAGTTTTGCGTTCGCGCAAACGCCGATCAATCTGAATGGCTAATGACATAGAATCGTCAAGACCAGAGGGAACAGGAAATCCCACCATAGTATCTTTTACGGCTTCTGACAAACCCTTCCGAAAGAGAGCAGCCAGGGCATTATCATTCCAGGTAGTAAGTACCGCCCACTTTCGGAATTTTTGACAGTACAATTCTGCAGAATCTTGACCCTGGTTCAATGCCAGCAGGGTCTTTTCAGCCTGATCAATGGCATTAGGTTCGTCATACAACAACCCCAAGGCTTGAAAAAATGCGTTCACATTAGTCAGAATAGGATCATCAGGTTTCAAAGAAAACGCCCAATCCTGGGGATCGCCACGCAGCAAAGAGATGACAATTTTAACCTGCTGCGCGGAGCTCCCTGACGAGTTAGGCTTCAAGGCAAAAAATAATTTACAATTATTTTTGAAATTCAAAAATTTAGACCGATCCCCAAAAAATACATCAGGTGAAGGAATCTTTGGTTCAGCATCATGTGAATGAGCAAGGTAGGCGGAAATTCCCCGCACTTCCGCAGCGAGCTGCTCCACGCGATCAGACAATTGCTTTATCTTCATTGAGAGGAAAAAAATTCCCCCTACGGCCTCAGAGATATAGAGGAAAAAATATACACACTTTTTTTTTTATTTTTTACAATTTTTTCCTGCTATTGAGTACCCTAGGATCTGTGGTATGGCGGGTGATTCTGTTGTGAACGAGTCACTGTAGCAGGCAGACACAAAAATAGAGGCTACGTCCAGAAAACCGGAGAAGTTGGCAACTATCAGATTGCAGACCCCTGAACCTATCAACACAACTAGCAGTAGCCGTGGGGGGTTCCTACGGTGCCCTAGACCCCTCGATCACAGCCGGAGAGCTAAATAGCCTAAAGACAGAAAAGGAAATCTAAACTGCCCCAGAGCAGACCCCAAAGTAAAAGGCAGCCCCCAACATATAATGACGGTGAAGCAAGATGAAATAACACTCACACAGATAGAAAGACAGGCTGAGCAAACGATGAGGCCCAAGCTAACTAAACAGGACAGGAAAGGAAGGTTGCTGTCTGCAATCTGCCAAAACCCTATCAAAGACATAAGCCAACAGGCTGATATGGAAAAAGGCCCTGAAGCAGCTAGGCTTCAAAAACTAAATCAGCACTCAGGTATTTTCTGAAGACCGAGCTAAAGGAATTCAGCTCACCCCAGCAGGGAATGGCAGAAATCCAGAAAAACAAAGCAAAACAAAGTCAAAGCACAAATGCAAAAAGCAGAGCAGAAAACCTAGCTTTAGAAGAGCAGGAATTCAGATTGGTCTCCAAGGATCCCACAGAGAAATCACCCGCAGGGCAGAAGGGCGTCGGCGGCCTTATATCCAGTCAGTAACTCCACTCAGCCAGTCATCATCATTAGGCTCAGGTGCTTGATAATCAGGCTCACTACCTTTCTTTACCAGAAGAGGGAGTTCATCGGGCCTCAGTGGTGAAGGGGAAAATGAACTCACAACACATATATGTACGAGATGGGAATACACCTTTAAGCTTCTGATGCATTATGTTCAGTTGAAACTAGAAATTTACATACACTTGACATAATCTTCACAAGGTCTTGTTTATGTCCTTGGGGTCATGTGTACATGTCATACCAAAGCACGTTCATTTCTGGGACACAGAATCCGTCTCCTTCCTGAGCGGTATGATGACTGGACATTCCCATCTTGTTGGTACTTCGTATAATTGTACAGATGAATGAGGCACCTTCAGCTATCTTGAAATTGTACCCAAGGATGAGCCAGACTTGTGCAAGTCCACAATTCTCTTCCTGATATCTTGGAGGATTTCTTTAGACTTTGTCATGATGCTACACAAAGAAGTAGTGTGTTTCAGTTGTACATTAAAATACATCCACAGGTGTGTCTCTAATTAACTCAGATGTCAAAAAACCTATCAAAAGCTTCCAACCATATGACATCATCATATGGGCAGTCCAGTATTATTTAAATGCATAGTAATCTTAGTGTATGTAAACTTTTGACTTTGCAGTAATAAAAATGCCTTAAAACATTCTCTGCCATTATTGTGGCATTTGGCAAATATTAATAATTATGGTAATCCTAATTGACCTAAAAGGGGAAAGGTTTAATCTGATTTCATGTCAGATATTGAGAAAAACATGCAGATGTGTCTTTTTATATAGTGTATGTAAACTTCTAGTTTCAATTGTAGCTTGGTGGCCCTGTGACCCAAACAGGACTTAGATGCAATACCACGTATACAACTATTGTTTTCAGTATTTATTAACATTTTAATAACAAAACGTGAACATAATGGGAAGGGAAAAGGGGTGGGAAGAGAGGAAAGGGATACAAACTTAAAGAACTCCAATGAGTTCTAAGTTTCTGATCCAAATATATGGAATATTGCAATAACTCTAAGATACATGAGATATATTAGGATAATAATGATTGTTACAACAGAGTTTTCATAGTTTTGTATTTTCATATAACCCTACTACAACTATAATAAGTAAAACACTAGAAACAAAAAGAAGAATGAGGTACATGCTCACGATACATAGGTCATGGATGAATTTCGGACCAGCGTGCCCATTTTTTAGAGTGTTTGTTAAAGCAGTTGTTGATTATTGCGAATTTGTGTTCATATGCTTTATGGAGAGAAATTCTGTCTGTTATGTCTGGTAATTTGGGTAGGTCTGGTTTCTTCCAGTGATATGCAATAGTATTTTTTACCACTATGAAAATGTGGATTAAGATAGGCCTAATAGATGGATCAATGTCTTCCATGTCCATGGATAGTAATGCCATTTCAGGAGAAATTATGATATCCTTACTCGTTAGTTTTTTTTATAAGAATAGAAATTTTAGCCCATAATGGTTGAATTTTAGGGCATTTCCAGAAGATGTGCATGATGTTACCATAGTGGCCACAGTTCCTCCAACATAATCAGGAATTATTTGGGTTGGTGTGGGATAATCTGGGGGGGTATAATACCACCTAGAAAGAAGCTTGTAAAATGATTCCTGGAGAGACAGATATATTGAGGTAAAAGTGGCTGGGACCCTAGGAGGTAGCGACCATGCTATTTTAGAATTTTGGATAACTAGAGGAGGAAGACATGTGAAGACTCAGACGTCAAGGTTAGATTTCAGAAAGGCAGATTTTAAGGGATTCAGAAAGAGAATTGGAGGGATCCAATGGCTGGATATCCTTAAAGACAAAAATGTCCAGGAAGGATGGGAAATCTTGAAAAATGAAATTCTCAAAGCACAATTGTTAACAATTCCAAAAAGAGGGAAGAATAGGAAGCGTTTAAGGAAGCCAGGATGGATGAACACAGAACTTAAGCACATGCTAAAAAGGAAGAAAATTTTTTTTATAAAATGGAAAGAGGGAGGCATATCTAAAGAATATAATGCTGTCTGCAGAACCTGCAGGGAACAAATCAGATTATCTAAAGCTGACAATGAATTGAGGCTTGCAAGAGATGTCAAAAGCAATAATAAAGGATTTTGGGGATATGTCAAAAGTAAAAGAAAAGTCAAAGATGCTATAGGATTTTTACAGGATGAAAATGATGAAATGGTAAGACAGGATGTTGAGAAGGCCGAACTTTTAAATTCCTATTTTGCATCTGTTTTCTCTCAGAAAGGAAATGTAACATCAACTGTTCTTCACTGTCCTATTAAGGGAATAGAAGAATCCAGGATATCTATAAACAGAAAGATAGTGAGGAAACACTTAGCTAACCTAAATGAATTCAAGTCACCAGGTCCAGATGAATTACACCCCAGAGTACTGAAGGAGATAGCAGAAGAGATTTCTGAACCCCTCTCCATAATCTTTGAAAATTCTTGGAGAACAGGAGAAGTCCCAGAAGACTGGAGAAGAGCAAATGTTGTTCCTATCTTCAAAAAGGGGAAGAAGGTGGACCCAGGCAACTATAGGCCGGTGAGTTTGACTTCTATACCAGGAAAGATCTTTGAACAAATTATTAAACAACATGTATGTCAGTACCTGGATAAGAATGAAGTGATTAAACAGAGTCAGCATGGGTTTGTAACTAATAAGTCATGTCAGACTAACTTAATTTCCTTCTATGATGGAATCACTGATTGGGTGGATCAAGGAACTGCTGTAGATATAGTATATCTTGACTTCAGCAAAGCATTTGACAAAGTATCTCATACAATCCTTATTGAAAAAATGTCTAAGTATGGAATGGACAAGGCAACTGTTAGGTGGATTCATAACTGGCTTAGTGATCGGACCCAAAGAGTGGTCGTAAATGGCTGCACATCCAGTTGGAAGAATGTCTCAAGTGGGGTACCACAGGGCTCTGTCCTGGGCCCTGTATTGTTCAACATCTTTATCAACGATTTAGATGAAGGAATTGAGGGTAAACTGATTAAATTTGCTGATGACACAAAGCTAGGAGGGATAGCTAATACTAGAGAAGAGAGAGAGAGGATTCAAAAAGATATAAATAAACTGGAGAAGTGGGCAGCAACAAACAGAATGGTTTTTAACAGGGAAAAATGCAAAGTACTACATCTGGGCAATAAAAATGAAAAAAGCATATACAGAATGGGAGGAATAGGGCTAAGCAACAGCACATGTGAAAAAGACTTGGGCATACTAATAGATCACAGACTGAATATGAGTCAACAGTGTGATGCAGCAGCAAAAAAGGCAAATGCAATTCTAGGATGTATTAACAGAAGCATACAGTCTAGATCACGTGAAGTCATTATTTCCCTCTACTCCTCTTTGGTCAGACCTCATCTGGAATATTGTGTCCAGTTTTGGGCACCACATTTTAAAAAAGACATCAACAAACTGGAGCAAGTTCAGAAAAGAGCGACCAGAATGGTGACCGGTTTGCAAACCCTGTCTTATGAGGAAAGGTTGCAGGATTTGGGAATGTTTAGTTTGCAAAAGAGAAGACTGAGAGGAGACTTAATAGCTGTCTACAAATATCTAAAGGGCTGTCACGTTGTAGAAGGATCAACTTTATTCTCATTTGCACAAGGAAAGACTAGAAGCAATGGAATGAAACTCAATGGGAGGAGACACAGATTAGATATTAGAAAAAACTTTTTGACAGTTAGAGTGATGAATGAGTGGAACAAGCTGCCACAAGAAGTGGTGAGTTCTCCTTCAATGGAAGTCTTCAAACAGAGGCTGGACAGACATCTGACTGGGATGATTTAGCGAATCCTGCTTTGAGCAGGGGGTTGGACCAGATGGCCCAGGAGGTCCCTTCCAACTCTACGACTCTATGATTCTATTGGACATGCATGAATATGTTAATGCATTTTCCCATTTTTTGAGTTGGCAAGACATTTTTAGGTCTGATTCCCATTTGACCATGCAGGAATTTTTTTTACCAATTCGGTATCATTGTTGAACCAATTAAAATATTTTTTCAGCTCCAGAAAACTTTGTGGTTAACATTACATAAAAGATTTATTGTTGCTTCAGATAAAGTAGATTTATTAAGGAGGAATTCATGTATTTGGTTTTTTAGAATCAAATAATGTAAGAAGGCAATTAAGGGAATATTAAAATTGTTTTTAAGCTCACTGAAGGGAAAAAAGTTTTTACCATCGTAAATAACTTTTAGTTTATTTATACCATGTTCTGACCAAAGTGGCAAGATTGGAAGATTATATAAGGAGGAGATAAAGGATAATGGGAGATTTTTCAAGGACTTGAATTTATATGTTACCTTTTTGGGTTTGGCTAATTTCTTCCACGCATATAAGGAGGCAAGAAAGATAGGGTGCGTGTGGATGCTAGGACATTTATTTAGCAGATGCTTCAATAATAGGTCACGTGGGGGACTATTGTTGTTTAATGTGGTTTCCAAAGCGAGCCAGGCCTGAGAATCTTCCTGAGTCAACCATTGTGAACTTTGTTTTATAACGTTGGCATAATAATAGGCTGAGGTGTTTAGGAGGCCTAATCCACCAAATAATTTGTTCTTGCATAAAATAATTGTAAAGATTCTGTCTTTTTTATTATTCCAAATAAAATAATTGATTAAGATTTGAAGACTTCTTAGGTACGAGGTGGAAATTTTAAGAGGGAGGGTTCTGAAGACGTATAACATTTTTGGAATTACAAAAGTTTTAACTGGTAATGATTTACCCCACCATGAAAGATCTCTGTCGCCATAAATGGAGACGTCTTTAGTGATGGTGTTGATTAAGGAATCCGAGTTTGATGGAATTATGGAATTGAGGTTTTTTGTAATGGTTATGCCTAGATATGTGATATCCTTTTCTGCCCAACTTAGAGATGATATATCTTTAATTTTGTTGATTTGAGCGTCGCTTAGGGTGAAATGAAGGATTTTAGACTTATCTTCGTTGATTTTGAAATAAGATATATTTGAAAAGAGTTTAAGAGTTTTTTGAGTTTAAAGTGTCAGAGTCAAAATTAAGTAATCCGCGAATAAGCTTATTTTGAAATGACGATATGGTGTCTGGATTCCTATTATCTTTTTGGTTTTCTCTTATTTGTTGGGCCAATGGTCCCATAGCTATTATAAACAAAAGGGGGAAAAGGGGACAGCCCTGTCTGGTGTCATTGGTGATTGGAAATGAGTTAGATGGTTATTAGAATAGATTCTATGGTTAAAGTGCCATAATAGATGATAGAGTTTGTTTGTTGAAGCCAAATTTTGAAAGCAATAATTTTTAGTGATGGGCGAGCACAAAAATGCTCAGGTGCTCATTGCTCGGGTCGAGCAAATTGGAATACTCGGGTACTCAGACAGAGCAACGAGCCCAATGTAAGTCTATGGGAGACCCGAGCATTTTTACCGCGATCCCTCCCGTGGGTCCCTTTTTAGGTCTAAAAACATCTGAAAATGATGGAAACAGTGCTCAAATGACATGGGAACATCATGGGGATCACCCCTGGAAGCATTTATGACTCCCAGGTCACAGCTTTGAACAATGTTGTCAGAGTCTTACGCCATTTTTACAGGCGCACCAAAAAACATACACAAACGAAACCAAAATGGATTTTTCTGGGAAATATGTTAAGGGACATCCTTTCCAGGGTACTGACTTTTATATAAGGCAAAATAATTATGCTGTTATGTGTTTTGCTCCATTAGCATATCCACTATGGGTATTTTCCATATATTTAAGCTGACCTTATAGGTTTGGGAATATTGTGGACTAATGAAGTCTTGTACCCAATAAGTTTTCGATGTTTTGTACCTGACTATGCAGGCTATTGCTAGCATGATTTTGGTTTTCCCTCAATGTTGGGTAACATATTTATATTGGGTACCAATCATTACCTTCTTATTGGTCAGACATTATTCATTGATGGTTTCTTTTCTACTTATATACATTATCTTTACATGATTTCTAAGGCCGGGGTCACACTGGCACTCGGGACCAGAGTGTGCGGCTGCATGTATTTCTACGCAGCCGAATGCTCCGGTGCTTGTGCTGGTGGCAGTGCCAGGTATTGAGGTGCGATCTAAGATTGAATGGATTTACACCAAGGGACTGCATAAAATTGGATAGGCTAGTCCCGTCACCCCTCCATATCATCAATACATCATCAATGTAACCGAACCAACCCACCACTTGGTCCGTGGCGTGTGCCTCATCCCCATAGAAAACCTGCCTCTCCCAAAAACCCAGAAACAGGTTTGCATAGGCCGGGGCACACGCCGCGCCCAACGCAGTCCCCTGTAACTGTAAGTAAAATTTGTCTTTAAAAACAAAAAATTTTTTGGGCAAAGCAAATTCCAAGTTTTCTTTATAGTCTTTGCCTTGCCGGGTATTTAGCCTTTGGAATTTGTGATGGATATTATACAGCATCATTCAACATTTAAGTAAAGCCTATGATGTCTACGTACGATGTTACTCAGTATTCAAGCAGAGTCAAAGGAGTCTTTATTTAGACAAGAAGAGTATTTTTGTCTTTTTTCTTTCGTGATGTCTTTTTGCCCATACACATTTATATATTTTTTTATTTTTTGTTTTTATTTTTCTCTTTATACACACATTTTTTATCACCTTATTGTGAATTAAGTGTATTTTCATAATAATGCACTCTTTTTGTGATATGAATTATTACTGTGCACTGTCACTTTTAATATGCACGATTGTATTCTATATTATATGTGAGATAAATTTTATGATATGTTGCTATTTTACTTATATCACATTTTTGTGTCCTATTAGCACTTGATCACTTCAGCCCTTTCACATTTCGGGCTGTATTTATATCGTATGTATTTTATATTGTCTTATGGACTGACATTTATCTTCCCCAAGATGGCTGCCGGTCTGATCTTCCTTGTAATGACGGTTGAGGTGCGCACGCGGGGTTGGCCTTGCACTCCTCCTACTCTACTCTGTGGCTATCTACGCTAGTCTGGCATGTCTCTGACGTCAGCAGGTGGATTTCCACCTACATGTGCGCCGCTTATTGACGGCCACGGAGGTGGGAGGAAACTTTTCTGGAGTGTGACGTCATCGGCGCGTGTGCCCGTTATACCGGCACTGATTGGCACCATTATATATAATCTTAGGGATATGGTGCTTCTCTGTACACCTTTTGAGAAAGCACCTAACGCAAAACACGCGTCAGGGGGTTGCAGGGAGGTACACTGACGCACCAGCGACTATGGGTAAGTGGTACTCTTAATATTAATATTATGCATGGGCATATGGATCTGACTATTGTCATGTACTATGTTATTGTATACTTGCTCATTCCTTTGTACAGAGATATTGCTTAGGACTTGCCCTGTTACATTGTAATGCTGATGTGCACATTTATGATTTTTGGTCGCAGTGTTATCATGTGTACCCCTGTATTGACCGCAGTATTTCCCCCCTTTTTTCCTATTGTAAAGGCCGCCTTATTGGCACGTATATACATATATAAAAAAATTTTTCTACCTATGTGATTCAATAAAGTATTTATTGCTTTTTATTGGATGGTGTATTTTTGCTCCGTTTTTTCTCTGGTTATTATATTCATAGTGGGAGCATTTCCATTTTTTCCACTTATTGATAGGCACTATGCCTTAGTCTTTGGATTGAAGTCATGTCTTCAGTATTTATTTTAGGTAATTTGTGCTTATTTTGACTTATTCATTTTCAAAGATCTAACGAATGTAATCATTTTTTACCCAAATTCTCACTAAGGGGGGGGGCTAACCCAGGGGTGGTTGCTAACCTACTATGTTGTGGGGGAT
Organism: Dendrobates tinctorius; assembly: GCF_039654945.1. Classification (NCBI taxonomy): domain Eukaryota; kingdom Metazoa; phylum Chordata; class Amphibia; order Anura; family Dendrobatidae; genus Dendrobates; species Dendrobates tinctorius. The sequence continues at coordinate 29,883,355 of NW_027361823.1, forward strand.
GCAGGTGTTCCATCTTACCTGGGAAGTGGGATACCACACCTCAGGAGGAGGTGCAGTACCTCAGTGTCGACTGAACCCTCAGGGGCGCCACATATGCATGCATATTCATTACCTTAATAAGCGGTACCACATGACTGCTCAGCAAGGGCCACAGCGAGGATGACGTCTTCACAGCTGCTGGCTCCTGCTGCTGCTCCCCTCTCCCCCACCAGCTTTATGGACAATGACTCGTGTATAAGTTGAGGGGGGCGTTTTCAGCACAAAAAAGTGCTGAAAATCTCAGTTTATACACGAGAATATATGGTATATAACATATATAACAAACCACAGTGAGGATAAAGTAATCAAGGCCTCTCAGGGAAAAACAGGAAATTAAAACAAAATAGTATAATACAGTCCATTCATGTGCAGGAAATCCGCCCGCTCAGCCACTCAGCATCTGGTTCAGCTTTCCTTCGCAGGACACAACGCACGGAGATCCACTCTCCATGCATACCGAACGCCGACTGCCTCTGGAAGCCAGCTATTGAAGCCCCAGACCACATCTCGGGGTGGAGACATCCTCCCACCCACTCCATGTCCATATAAAAGCCATCCCATTATAACAGATTAGCTTAACCCCTCCAGCACTTCGTGGGCTGGAGGAAAAACTCTGGGTTTTACATCACTGACACCATCAAGCGTAGCGAAACATATCTCCCCTCCAGTACTTTACCAGTGACTTTGTCACAGCATATATACTGTGACTACAGACATCAGATGTTATACTATACAGTCATGACTGAAAGTGCTGGCACCCGTGAAATTTTTCCAGAAAATGAAGTTTCTCCTAAAAAAAATATTGCAATTACACAGGTTTTGCAACACATGCTTATTTCCTTTGGGTGTATTGGAACAACACTAAAAAGGCAAATTGGATATAATTTCAGACAAAACCCCCAAAATGGGTTGGACCAAATTGTTGGCATCTTCAACATAATATTTGCTTACACACCCTTTGGAATAAATATCTATAATCAATTGCTTCCTATAACCATCCATGAGATTCTTACACCTCTTTACTGGAATTTTGGACCAATCTTCTTTTGCAAACTGCTCGAGGTCTCTCATATTTGGAGGGTGCCTTCTCCCAACAGCAATTTCTCCACAGGTATTCAATGGGATTTAGATCTGGACTCATTGCTGGCAACTTCAGATCTCTCCAGGACGTTGCTTCAATCCATTTCTGGTTGCTTCTTGAAGTACGTTTGGGGTCATTGTCCTGCTGGAAGACCCACGACTTAGGATTCAAATCCAGCTTTCTGTCACTGAGCACTACAATGCGACCCAAAATCTTTTGGTAATCTTAAGATTTCATGATGCCCTTGCACACAGTCAAGGCACAGAGTGCCAGAGACAGCAAGACAAACCCAAAACCTCTTTGAACCTCCACCAAATGTGACTGTAGGTACCGTGTTCTTTTCCTTGTATGCCCCATTCCGTTTTCGTTAAACAGAATGTTGTGCTTGTGAAAAAAGCTCTATCTTGGTCTCATCTGTTCACAAGATGCTTTCCCAGAACAATTTTGGCTGCTCACATTTTTGCACATTGTAGTCTAGCATTTTTTTTTTTTATTTTTTTTAAAGTTTTTTTGTGTCCCCATAGCGTTTCAGTTCATTAAAATATCGGATAGTTTGCGCCGATGCTGATGAACCCTGAGACTGCACAACTGCTTGAATTTATTTGGAAATTGATTGGGGCTACTTTTCCACCTTCTGGACTATTCTGCATTAATAATAATAATAACTTTATTTCTATAGCGCCGACATATTCCGCAGCACTTTACATTTTAGAGGGGACTTATACAGACAATAGACATTAAGCATAACAATAAACAGATACTAAGAGGAATGAGGACCCTGATCACAAGCTTACAATCTATGAGAAAATAGCTGAGACACGAAAGGTGGATTGTAACAATTGCTTTCGTTGTTCGGACCAGGCATAATGTAAGAAATCGGGTGTTCATGTAATGCTGCATGAACCGGTTATCAGCCAGAATACATAAAAAGTACAGACACAAAGGGCTACTAAATACATAATGCGTATGAGAATATGATGCAAGGAACCTGGTTATGGTAAAAATTGCAACCTTTCATTCATTTTTGTCTGCCGGCCACGTCCATGGAGATTAGCGACAGTGCCATGGGTTGTAATCTTGATTATGTTGCACACCGTGAACAAAAGGAACATCAACATCTCTGGAGATGAACTTGTAACCTTGAAATTGTGGATATTGTTCAACAATTTTGGTTCTTAATACCTCAGACAGTTCTCTTCTGTTCTTCATGCTTAGTGTGGCACACACAGACATACAATGCAAAGATTGAGTCAACTTCTCCCCCTTTTTACCTGGTGTCAAGTGTGATTTTCATATTGCCCACTCCTGTTACATGCTACAGGTGAGTTTGAACGAACATAACAAGCTTGAAAAAGTTTGTTTACTCACAAGTTTGGAAAGGTGCCATCAAATTTGAACGGACCATTTTTGGGGTTTTGTGTGAAATTTTGTCCCCTTTGACATTTTTTCCTCTGTTTTTGTTTGTGCTGTTCCAATACACACTAAGGAAATAAAGAAGTGTATAACAAAACAGTGTAATAACAATCATTTCCTGCGAGAAATACCTCATCTTCTGGAACAATTTCAAGGGTGCAAGCACTTCCAATCATGACTATAAGTACAACAAATCAGATATAATACCATCACATAGTATACCACATATAGTGTACAAATTGGTTTATAACAGGGGTGGGCAATCAAATTTTCCAATGGGGGCCACATGACAGACCCTGATATGGAAGGCTGAATCAATAGACTGTAATTCTGCTCAATATTACTACTACCATATTATGATTATTATTTTATAGTATCATTTAATATAGAGTAGAAATAAGAATGCTGAGACCTTTCCTACATAGAGAATAAGGCCACACACAGCCCGCTATATAAAATATGAGTGCACACACAGCCCCTTTATACAGTATGAGCCACCGTACAACCCCCCATATACACTAAAAGCCTCCAAACAGCCACCTTATACACAGTATGCGCCCCCACAACACCCTATGTACAGTATGAGCCCTCGCATAGCCCCTCTATATGTACTATGAGTCCCCACATAGCTCCCGGTATATGCAGTATGAGCCCTCACACAGCACCTTATATACAGTACAAGCCCAAACAGTTAGTGCTGGATTACCATGAGCGCCACCCGGTGGTTGGCGCTCACAGCGACTCTGTAATTCTACTACATAGAGGCGATCTGATCATCTTTTACAATTCTGACCACTGTCCCTTTGAGGTAATGACTTTGGAACGCTTCCATGGATCCCGGTGATTCTGAGATGGGTTTTTTCGTGACATATTATACTTCATGATCGTGGTAAAATTTCCTTGCGTTTATTTGTGAGAGAAAAAACGGAAATTTGGTGAAAATCTTGCAATTTTCCAAGTTTGAATTTTCATGATCTTAAATCACAGAGATATGTCACACAAAATACATAATTAACATTTCCCACATGTTTACTTTACATCAGCACAATTTTGGAACCAAATTTTTTTATTAGGAAGTTATAAGGGTTAAAAGTTAAACAGCAGTTTATCAATTTTACAACTTTTTTTTAGGAACCATATCACATTTGAAGTTACTTTGAGGGGTCTATATGATAGAAAATACCCAAAAGAGACAACATTCTATAAACTGCACCCACTAAGGTGCTAAAAACCAAATTCAAAGTGTTTATTAACCCTTCAGGTGCTTCACAGGAAGTTTTGGAATGTGTTTTTTAAAAAAATGAACATTTAATTTTTTTTCACAAAAACTTTACTTCAGATCTAATTTTCTTTATTTTACCAAGGGTAACAGGAGAAATTGGACCCCAAAAGGTGTTACCCGATACCCAATATGTACAGGTAAACCACTGTTTGGGTGCATGGCAGAGATCGGAAGGGAAGGAGCGCCGTCTTACTTTTCAATGTAAAATTGGCTGGAATTGACATCGGACGCCATGTCGCGTTTGGAGAGCCCCTGATGTGCCTAAACAGTGGAAACCCCCCACAAATGTCACCATTTTGGAAACTAGACCCCCTAATGTGTGGTGAGCACTTTGAACCCCAAGTGCTTCACAGAAGGTTATAACGTAGAGCTGTAAAAATAAAAAAAAATCATATCTTTTCACAAAAATGATCTTTCTGCCCCCAATTTTTTATTTTCCCAATAGTAACAGGAGAAATTGCACCCAAAATATTATTGTGCAATTTTTCCTGAATATGCTGATACCCTATATGTGGGGGTAAACCACTGTTTGGGTGCATGGCAGAGCTCAGAAGGGAAGGAGCACCAGATTTTACTGTTATGGTTTGCAGATGCCATGACCCACTGGGAGAACCCATGAGGTGCCAAAACCCACCAAAAGTGAACCCATTTTACCAACTACACCTCTCAATAAATCTATCTAGGGGTGAAGTGATCATATTGACACCATGGGTGTATCACAGAGTTTTATACCATTGGGCAGGGAGGACAAAATAACTACATTTTTACCAACAAAATTTTGTTTTAGCAAAAAATTGTACATTTTCACACAAGTGGGTAAAAATATCTACATAATTTGTCCAACAATTTCTACTGAACGTGGCAATACCCCATATGTGGCTGTACAGTGCTACTTAGCCATGCGGAGAGACTTGGGAGGAACAAAGCGATATTATTATTATTATTATTATTATTTATTGTTATAGCGCCATTTATTCCATGGCGCTTTACATGTGAGGGGGGTATACATAAAAACAAGTACAATAATCTTAAACAATACAAGTCATAACTGGTACAGGAGGAGAGAGGACCCTGCCCGCGAGGGCTCACAATCTTCAAGGGATGGGTGATAATACAGTAGGCGAGGGTAGAGCTGGTCGTGCAGCGGTTTGGTCGATCGGTGGTTACTGCAGGTTATAGGCTTGTCGGAAGAGGTGGGTCTTCAGGCTCTTTTTGAAGGTTTCGATGGTAGGTGAGAGTCTGATATGTTGTGGTAGAGAGTTCCAGAGTAGGGGTGATGCGCGAGAGAAATCTTGCATGCGATTGTGGGAAGAGGAGATAAGAGGGGAGTAGAGAAGGAGATCTTGTGAGGATCGGAGGTTGCGTGCAGGAAAGTACCGGGAGACGAGGTCACAGATGTATGGAGGAGACAAGTTGTGGATGGCTTTGTATGTCATGGTTAGGGTTTTGTAATGGAGTCTCTGGGCAATTGGGAGCCAGTGAAGGGATTGACAGAGGGGAGAAGCTGGGGAATAGCGGGGGGACAGATATTTGCCTATTCAAGTGAAAGGGTCTGTGCACATGTCAGCGTGTTTCCACGGACTGTATGTCTGTGGGTAAAACATGCTTACATGTCTGTTTTTTAATGTCAATATGGGCCATAAAATGTCCCGCACACGTGCATACACATAACACACATGGATGTCATCTATGTGACATGCATCAGTACCGGGGAATAATAGTTACAGTAAGCGTTGTTCCCCCCGGCGCTGGGTGTAGAACACGGCTCTCATCATTCTCCCCTGCTCTGCCGGTGATCGGTGCGAGCAGGGGAGAATGATGAGAGTTACATTTAAGTGATAAAAGAGCCATCAGGCGGCGAAAATTCCTGGTAGACGGCTGCGCTGACTTTGATCTTGATAAAACACAGTGGACCTACACTAGCAGATGACGTGGCTCCCAAAACCATCATCGATTGTGGATACTTCACACTAGACCTTGGAAAGAAAGGTCCCAGAGTCTGGCAGAAGAGTGGAGAGACAGACAAGCCAAACAGCTTGAGGTCTAGTGTGAAGTTTCAACAATCAATGATAGTTTGGGGAGCCAAGTCATCTGCTGATATAGGTACACTATGTTTTATTGAAGCATTTCAATGAAATACTTCAAAGTGCCCTGGATGAATTTGCACCTCCTATACAAAGAACACCACAACACAGATGGCGACAACCCTGGCACACCCTGCAAACACGTTTCCTGCAGCGGTGCTCCAGGTCCGCCGAACGTCTATGGAGAAAATCCACCCTACCCGAAGATTTCATCCATTATAAGTTTATGCTTCGAACATGCAATACTGCCCTTCACCTCTCAAAACAAACCTATTTCAGCACCCTCATCACCTCACTGTAAAATAACCCTAAACGTCTCTTTGACACTTTTCATTCTCTACTCAACCCAAGAGTACAGGCCCCAACCATGGAGCTTCGAGCTGACAATCTGGCCAATTACTTCAAAGAAAAAACTGACCAGATCCAACAGGAAATTATCTCCCAATCACCTCATACCATGCACTGTCCTCCCTCCCTCACTGCATCTAGCTCAGGCTACTTTCACACTTGCGTTTTTTTGCGCTGCGTGCGCAGTGCAAACGCGCATAAAAATGCATCATGCGCTTTTTAATGCATTTTCTTGTTTCTTGCGTGCGCATGACCATGCGCACGTCAGCGCTCCCATAGACTTTAATGGGTTTTGGGTGAATTTCATGCGCATTGTGTGCACATGCATTTTTTTGAGACAGGTCGGACGCACAAAAAATGCAACAGGATGCATTTTGTGCACCCGGGCGCACACTACAAAAAAATGCATGCGCGTACAAACGCATGACTGTGCGCACCCATGTTAAGTATAGGGGAAAAAACGCATGCGCATGCGTGCGCAAAAACTCAGCGCAAAAAAACGCAAGTGTGAAACCAGCCTCACTCTCTGATTTTGAACCAGTCACAGAAGAAGTTAGCAGGCTCCTTGCATCTTCTTTCCCAACCACTTGCACCAGTGACCCATTTCCGTCACATCTACTCCAGCCCCTTTCCCCTGCTGTCACCCCTCACCTAACTAAAATATTTAACCTCTCTCTCTCTTCTGGTATCTTTCCCTCCTCATTTAAGCATGCCATCTTACATCCACTACTTAAAAAACCATCCCTCGACTAAAACTGTGCCGCTAACTATAGACCTGTCTCTAATCTTCCCTTCATCTCTAAACTCCTGGAACGCCTGGTCCACTCCCGTCTTATCCGTTATCTCTTTGATAACTCTCTTCTCGACCCTCTCCAATCTGGTTTAAGCTCTTTACACTCTACTGAAACTGCGCTCACTAAAGTCTCTAATGATCTACTAACAGCTAAATCAAATAGTCATTACTCCATGCTAATTCTCTTGGATGTCTCTGCAGCATTCAACACTGTGGATCATCAGCTCCTCCTCACTATGCTCCGTTCCATTGGCCTCAAGGACACCGTTCTCTCCTGGTTCTCCTACTATCTCTCTGACTGCTCCTTTACTGTTTCTTTTGCTGGCTGCTCCTCCTCTCATCTTCCCCTTACTGTTGGGGTTCCTCAAGGATCAGTCCTAGGCCCCTTCCTCTTCTCTTTGTACACTGCCCCTATTGGTCAAACAATCAGTAGATCTGGTTTCCAGTACCATCTCTATGCTGATGACACCCAATTATATGCTTCTTCTCCTGACATCACGCCTGAACCTGTCAAAGACTGAACTCCTTGTGTTTCCTCCCGCTACTAATGTACCTATACCCGACATTGCCATTTCCGTGTGTGGTTCCACTATTACTCCTCAGCAACATGCCCGCTGTCTTGGGGTCATGCTTAACTCCGAGCTTTCCTTTGTCCCCCACATACGATCACTGGCTCGCTCTTGTTATCTGCACCTCAAAAATATTTCTAGAATTCGACCTTTTCTTACGTTTGACTCCGCAAAAACTCTTACTGTTTCTCTTATTCATTCTCGTCTCGACTATTGTAACTCTCTTCTAATTTGTCTCCCTCTTACCAAACTCTCCCCCCTCCAATCTGTCTTGAATGCTGCTGCCAGGATTATATTCCTCGCCAATTGTTATACTGATGCCTCTAACTTGTGCCAGTCATTACACTGGCTACCCATCCACTCCAGAATCCAGTACAAAATTATCCACACCCACAAAGCTCTTCATGGCTCAGCACCACCCTACATCTCCTCCCTTTTTTCAGTATACCATCCTACCTGCGCCCTCCGTTCTGCTGATGACCTGAGGTTAGCATCCTCAATAATCAGAATCTCCCACTCCCATCTCCAAGTCTATACACGTGCTGCGCCAATTCTTTGGAATGCACTTCCCAGGTCAATACGATTCCCCACAATTTTAAACGTGCCCTGAAAGCTCATTTATTCAGACTGACCTACCGCCTCAACACATTAGCCTAATCTATCCCTATGTGGCACAGTCAAAAGTTTTTACCATAACCAGGTTCCCCGCATCATGTTCTCACATGCTTTATGCATCCATTAGCCCTCTGTGTCTGTACTGTTACACACTTAACATTATGGCTGGTCCATACAATCAGGGCAACTGTTATCACCCACCTTTCGTGTCTCCCTTTTTTTCCTCATAGATTGTAAGCTTGCGAGGAGGGCCCTCATTCCTCTTGGTATCTGTTATAATCTATGTGATTATTGTTATGCTGTAATGTCTTTTGTCTGTACAAGTCCCCTCTGAAATGTAAAGTGCTGCGGAATATGTTGGCGCTATAGAAATAACATTTATTATTATTATTATTTTATTAAGACCAAAGTCAGAGCAGAGGTCTACCAGGAAATTTTAGAGCACTTTTTGTTTCCCTCTGCCGACAAGATTTTTGGAGATGGAAATTTCATTCTCCAGCAGGACTGGGTACCTGTCCACACTGCCAAAAGTACCAGTACCTGGTTTATAAACAACAGTATCACTGTACTTTTTTGGCCAGCAAACTCGCCTGACCTTATCCCCATAAAGAATCTATGGGGTATTGTCAAGAGGAAGAGGAGAGGCACCAGATTCAACAATGCACGTGAGATGAAGGCTGCTATCAAAGCAACTCGATAACACCTCAGCAGTACAACAGGCTGATCGCCTCCATGCCACACCGCAATTATGCAGTAAGGCCAGGTTCACACTTGCGTTTGGGTGTGCCATGTAGAGCACCCAAACGCAAGTGTGAACCTAGCCTAACTGATGCAAAAGGAGCCCAAACTAAAAGTACTAAATGCATTTACTGAATATACATTTCAGTAGGCCCACATTTCGGATTTTAAAATCATTTTTTCAAGCTTGTGTTATAAAGTATTCTAATTTACTGAGATAATGACTTTGGGGTTTCAATGGCTGTAAGCCATAATCATCAACATCAACAGAAATAAACACTTGAAACAGATTGCTCTGTTTGTAATGACTATATAATATGAGTTTCACTTTTTGTATTGAAGAACTGAAATAAATTAACTTTGACGATATTCTAATTTTGTGAAACGCACCTGTATGTCTGTTCAGCCTCTGTTTGAAAGAGTACGTTTTAATTTTTTTTGTAAGTTGCCAAAATAAAAATGTGTAAGTTGGTCTAACCTGGGTCACTGCCTCTCTAACGCAATGTTGTGAAAGCTGCTGCATCAGGCCTCTTTGAGAAGTCAGTGTGTCCGGTACGTATGGTGACAGTTTTCAAATGTACTGGAGACACTTACACACATAAACTCTTTATGTGTGTGCACATTTCTTTGTGATTCCACGGATCCTGTGCCTGTGGGCAAAATACGTTGACATGTCCGTTTTATTTAACAACATCACGGGCTGCAAAAAGTTCCGCACATGGATGACACCCGTATGTCATCAATGTGTCATGCAGCGGCACCTAAGAAGCAGCGGTAGAGTTAGCGCTGTTCCCTGGCGTAGGGTGCTGAAGACAGTTCTCATCATCCTCCCCTGCCAGCAGTCAGTGCGAGCAGGGGAGAATGTTGAGAGTTATATTCAACTCATAACAGAGAGCAGACATTGACTGATGGGACTACTACTCCCATCAACGTACACTTGCTGCAGCTAACAGTGAGAGCAGGTGCCAGCTGCACTATGAATAAAAAAGTAAAAAAAAACAAAAAAAAAAACGGCATGGGTTCCCCTGTATTTTTGATAACCAGCCAGGCAAAACTGAGTTGCAGACTGCGACCCTTGGCTGTCAGCGTTTGTAAGGCCGGTTATCAAGAATAGAGGGGTGTCCACACTTTTTTTATGTAAATAATTTAAAAAGATGGTGCTAAAACAGACGGGTGGAGACTGGTATTCTCAGGCTGATAAGGGGCCATCGATATCACCCTGCTCCCAGCCTAAAAATAACAGCCTGCAGCTGCATAGAAAGGGCACATCTATCAGATGCATAAATTCTGACGCTTTTCCTGGCTCTATCCACTTTCCCTGTAGCGGTGGAAATTGGAGTAATATTTGTGGGGTTGATGTCACCTTTGCATTGTCTGGTGACATCAAGACCACAGGTTAGTAATGGAGAGGCATCTATAAAACACCTATCCATTATTAATCCTATAGATGTATGGTAAATAAAGACACAGCCAGAATAAAGTCCTTTATTTGAAATCAAAACAAAACACACTGACCTTGCCCAGCGCCTCACCCTCCTGCCACTCCTGGAGCACTTGCGCCTCCAGCACCAACCGCTTGGAAGACCTGCCCTTGGGCCGTGCGAGAACCCCACTGGCTCAGGGTCTCCTGCGTGCCAGTAGACCCTGAGCAAACACAGTTAACAAACACAGGTGAGTATTATGCCCATTCCATTTAAGCCCTCGTCTGTTGTAATAAACAAAAAAAAAACAAAAAACTATCCCTCACCTGTCTGACATTCTATCCCATGCCGTATTCCATATCTGTCATACATTCAATGGGAATTTGCAGTTAAAACTCCGCGCTGCCGCAAGTATAAATTCCAGGAGATTGTCACAGATTCACAGTGGCTTTATCCTTGCGGCAGCGTGGAGTTTTAACTGCAAATTCCCATTGAATGTATGACTTCTTCTGGTCTCTGAGGACCTGTGGATCTGCAGCAGCCGCCAACATATATGCACTTATCTCATCCTAACCAGGTGAGCAAGTTTCTTGATATATTTTCTCCTTTGTAACGTGGATAAAACCCTATTGCGCTTTTTTTCTCCCCATTGCTTTGCAATAGTATTCCATATCTGGAGATAAATAGTTTTCAACCTGAACGGTGCTAGGCTGAGAACCACTGATGAATGTGCTGATACAAGAGCAGCATGTATGAGCAGCAGTGACGTCATCGCGGTTACCGCTGGTCATGGTGGTTGCGTTCCCAGCCGGGCCCATGAACTGTTGGGACCTCAGCACTGTGTGAGTAAGCGTCACTGGATTTCACCGCAGTTCAGCTCAGTAAGTTCACCGCAAATCACCATGAGAAATCTTTGGTGAACTCACTGAGCCGAACTGTGGTAATTTTACCTGAAAAAGTGTGTTTTGTTTTGATTTCAAATAAAGGACTTTATAATTGCTGTGTCTTTATCATGCAGGCATCTTAAAGATGCCTCTCCATTACTAACCCGTGGGCTTGATGTCACCAGACAATAGAAAGGTGACAACCCCATAACTTAACCGTAATCACAATATTACAGTTCCAGCTCCACCATTCAGCCTGCACTTGTGCACCTGAGACTCAGCTCAGCAGGCGCCATTACATCAATAGATCGCGGCTGCTGTGTAAAGCTTAAGTCCCCATGCTGCACAGACCGGAGCAGGAAGCTAGAGGAGACGGCGAGGTAAAAATGCTATAATTGTCAGTACTGAGAATGTCAATACTTACATTGGAAGTTGGTCACTGCAGGCTGTAATAGTAACAGAGAAATGTAAAAAGGCCATAAAATATTTCAGCTTCTTACACTGTACTGTAGATCCCATACTCATAGGCTTCTATTACATGCTGTTTACACGTTATATTCCACTTTCGGAGTGTTATTATGCAAGTCTGTAAATCTAGTTCTATGCAATGTATGCTGAGACGATAACAGCCAATAAAACGCTAAGGCCTCTTTCACACTTCCGTTTTTGACCATCAGTCAAAATCCGCCAGGTTTTGAAAAAAACGGATCCGCCATTTTTTTTGCGAATCCGTTTTTTTTTCCCATTGAGTTGCATTACTGGCGGATCTTGACGGATGGCCATCCGTTGGATCTGTTTTTGTGAGGATCCGCCAAATTTTTTTCATCCGCCGGCATGCCTGGACGGACCTTGCAACGTTTTTTTTGTTGTTGGATCCGCATTTTCCAGTGCGCATGCCCGGAGAAAGGAAGTCAGGGAGAAAATTAACCCTGAAATCCTTTCTGGCGGAGGAATAAAAATTCTCTCTCTCTCTCTCCTCTCTCTCTTTTCCCGGCCAGCGGTTCCTTTAAAATTCTTCATTCTGCGGATCCGTCAAAAAACGGATCCTGTGGCATCCGTTCACATCAGTTAGGAACGGATCCGCTTTTCCGCCTTTTTGGCGGATTTTAACTGAGACAAAAAACTGAAGTGTGAAAGAGGCCTAAGAAGAAACTTTAGAATTTTCAAAGTTATAGAATTATTCTCAGCAACGAAGGACGTTAACTTCAGCATCATTTAAAGGAGCAGTGAGGTACCTTCAACAATTTGTTTTTCTCATTGATTAACATCGGTTGGTCTCACACTTCTGTAGCGATTCAGAGCGAAAAATCTGCTGCGGATCCGCAACAAATCCGCAACGTGTGCACACAGCTTAAGTGATAAATAATTCACAGTTCGCAAACAACAGCACACTCTTTGACAAATGGAACATTCCTAAATTCTGTTTCAGCCTCTGTCTCCGGCTGGCTTTAGATAAAGCAAAAACTTGCAGACAGATTGCCTTCAAAGGGAACCTATTAGGTCTCCCGTGCCTCCCATAACCACAAGCAATTGTGTCTACCCATATAAAAACACTGCCTAACAGTCTCTGTTTTACATTACACACATAAATAGATCCTTAGGAAAAGTATTCCTAAAGTTCATTTATGATATGTAAATTACGGATTTCACTAGTCAAGGGGACATTAGTGTCCCCAGACAAGTTGGCCCACTTACATATTATCACGCCCTGGCGGGTGTGATGACATAGCTTACAAGCAGTGACGTCAATGCAAGGGATATACTTACCTCGCGTACAGTCTCTTCTATTCTCATCATTGATCCTCAGAAGCCGGGTGCATGCGTCTCAGCTTTAGAGAGGCGCACTGCGCATGATTGGAAGTGCAGAGACTTTATAAATACTTTTTCTAAAGCTCTGTTTGTGTGTAATGCAATATGGGGACTGTTGTGTTCCTTGGTCTTCATGATGCTCTCTGTGCTTCAAACAGAACCCTGAGACTATCACAGAGCAGGTGCATTTATACGGAGACTTGATTACATACAGGTGGATTATATTTATCATCATTAGTCATTTAGGACAACATTGGATCATAGAGAGATCCACAATGAACTTCTGGAGTGAGTTTGCTGCACTGAAAGTAAAGGGGCCAAATAATATTGCCCACCCCATTTTTCAGTTTTTGAATTTCCACAAAAATTTAAAATAACCAATAAATTTTGTTCTACTCCACAATTGTGTTCCACTTGTTGATTCTTCACCAAAAATTTACATTTGGTATCTTTATATTTGAAGCAGGATATGTGGGAAAAGGTTGAAAAGTTCTAGGGGGCCAAATACTTTCGCAAGGCACTGTATAGAGGGTGGGCAGAGTGAATTAGAGAACTCCCAGAAACTCACAATCTACCGGTCACTGCAGAGGGACTATACTATGGCCCCATATCTGGAGAGGTTACATCACCCCAAAGACAGGCAGACCCCGATTCTATACAGACCGAGTTCCCACAGTCTAGAGGTGGAAACAGGATGGCACTGACAGACATACAAGCCACGGGAGAACAGACTGTGCCAGCACTGCCAGCAGGGGGCACTGGAGGACGAGGCACACTTCCTGCTTCACTGCAACAAATACTCAGCAGTGAGGGCCTCCCACTTCCAGAGACTTTCCATTCACAACCTGGACTTCCCATCCATGGATGAGGAGAGGAAACTGTATCCTGCTGGGGGAAGAGGAATCAAAAGAGGAGATCCACCGCCCAATACAGTTGTGGCCAAAAGTGTTGACACCCCTGCAATTCTGTCAGATAATACTCAGTTTCTTCCTGAAAATGACTGCAATCACAAATTCTTTGGTATTATTATCTTCATTTAATTTGTGTTAAATGAAAAAACACAAAAGAGAATGAAGCAAAACATTGATCATTTCACACAAAACTCCAAAAATGGGCCAGACAAAAGTACTGGCACCCTCAGCCTAATACTTGGTTGCACAACCTTTAGCCAAAATAACTGCGACCAACTGCTTCCGGTAACCATCAATGAGTTTCTTACAATGCTCTGCTGGAATTTTAGACCATTCTTCTTTGGCAAACTGCTCCAGGTCCCTGATATTTGAAGGGTGCCTTCTCCAAACTGCCATTCTTAGATCTCTCCACAGGTGTTCTATGGGATTCAGGTCTGGACTCATTGCTGGCCACCTTAGAAGTCTCCAGTGCTTTCTCTCAAACCATTTTCTAGTGCTTTTTGAAGTGTGTTTTGGGTCATTGTCCTGCTGGAAGACCCATGACCTCTGAGGGAGACCCAGCTTTCTCACACTGGGCCCTACATTATGCTGCAAAATTTGTTGGTAGTCTTCAGACTTCATAATGCCATGCACACGGTCAAGCAGTCGAGTGCCAGAGGCAGCAAAGCAACCCCAAAACATCAGGGAACCTCCGCCATGTTTGACTGTAGGGACCGTGTTCTTTTCTTTGAATGCCTCTTTTTTTCTCCTGTAAATTCTATGTTGATGCCTTTGCCCAAAAAGCTCTACTTTTGTCTCATCTGACCAGAGAACATTCTTCCAAAGCGTTTTAGGCTTTTTCAGGTAAGTTTTGGCAAACTCCAGACTGGTTTTTTTATGTCTCGGGGTAAGAAGAGGGGTCTTCCTGGGTCTCCTACCATACAGTCCCTTTTCATTCAGACGCCGACGGATAGTACGGGTTGACACTGTTGTACCCTCGGACTGCAGGGCAGCTTGAACTTGTTTGGATGTTAGTCGAGGTTCTTTATCCAACATCAGCACAATCTTGCGTTGAAATCTCTTGTCAATTTTTCTTTTCCATCCACATCTAGGGAGGTTAGCCACAGTGCCATGGGCTTTAAACTTCTTGATGACTCTGCGCACGGTAGACACAGGAACATTCAGGTCTTTTGAGAAGGACTTGTAGCCTTGAGATTGCTCATGCTTCCTCACAATTTGGTTTCTCAAGTCCTCAGACAGTTCTTTGGTCTTCTTTCTTTTCTCCATGCTCAATGTGGTACACACAAGGACACAGGACAGAGGTTGAGTCAACTTTAATCCATGTCAACTGGCTGCAAGTGTGATTTAGTTATTGCCAACACCTGTTAGGTGCCACAGGTAAGTTACAGGTGCTGTTAATTACACAAATTAGAGAAGCATCACATGATTTTTCGAACAGTGCCAATACTTTTGTCCACCCTCTTTTTTATGTTTGGTGTGGAATTATATCCAATTTGGCTTTAGGACAATTCTTTTTGTGTTTTTTCATTTAAGACAAATTAAATGAAGATAATAATACCAAAGAATTTGTGTTTGCAATCATTTTCAGGAAGAAACTGAGTATTATCTGACAGAATTGCAGGGGTGTCAATACTTTTGGCCACAACTGTGCTGCACCATATGTCATAAGCTGAGAGGAACTTAAAACCCCCAAATGTACTATTATTTCCCAAATTGTGCCCCCAACACCTCATTCCCATAATTCCCAATCCCCTCCCTGTCACATCTATTTTCCTTGCTTTGGCAACACTAAATATATTTTGGTCCTGCCAATAAAGCCTATTTGAGTTTGAGTAATTAATTCAGGTGTAAGGCTGGTTTCACACTTGCGTTTTATCACGCATCGTGCGCTATCGATCGCATGCGCAATTGTTCCCTATCTTTAAAATGGCGGGTGCAGTGTCCAGCGATTGCACGTGTGCCTCAGTGTTTCAGTGCGCTGCGCATTTTCCAGGTGTGCGATCAGACGCGCCGGACGCTACATGTTGCATTTTTTGTTCCGGCCATCGTCGTTAAAAAATCGCATGCGCACGTCAGCACACGCAATGTGCAAAAAATAGCATTAGAGTCTATGATGGCGCTGACGTGCGCTGTGTACTGCGAATGTCAGTGCATTGTGAGCGCGCGCGATTTCAGAGTAAACAATATCTAGACACTTGGTTAATCCACCCCCTAAACAAGCAACATTGTTTTGGAGGAGGGGAGATAAAATAAGGGCTTTGTAGTGCCAGATCATCACTCTCCAGACAGACTGCAAGAAGACAAGACAACACCCACCCAGCCAGAGACCATCCACAACTTAAGAGAAAACAGCAGCTTTAATGTGAGTATTCTAAAATCAATTTATGTGAGGCTGTCCTTTAAAATATATAATGTACTAATGTTTTTTTTTTCTTCCCAGCATGAGGAGTGTGAGGTGAGTATTTTGCTGCCTTTGTATACCTGCCTCTACAAATGGCTAATAATTTCTGTTCTTTTACAGACCTCGGAATCGGACCAGGCAAGTGAGCGGGAACAACAGGAGCAGCGTACACAAGGCACGGCGGGGAGGAGACGCCATGTAAGGATACATTCTACCTGTTTTTATTTTTCAATAATTTTTTCTATTCCTGTTTTTTTGCCCTGCTTTTCTCTCTTTTTTTTATTTCCCATCTCTATCATTTGCCACAATTTCCAAGATTCTAAATGTATTTCTTTTCTAGGTTCCACAACGGGATGAAGACCTGTATTTGGACAACGAGGAACTGATCAGCCTTGTCCAGGAGGGTGTCCCATTGTGGGACAATCATGACCAGCAGTACAAAGACATTGTGGTGACCCGGCAGCTCTGGAATGAAGTGGCCGCAGCACTGATGGAGGGCTCGGACAGCGCCTTAGCAACTAAAAGGCGTTCAGTAAGTATTTCTCTGTTGTGTGATGCTGCATTGACTCTTGTTCCTGATGATACTTGTGTGTTTAGTGCAAGATATATACTTGCAGTAAACACACAAGTGTCCTCAGGTTCAATAGTGTATTCCTTTTGTATTGTCATGCTGTATATTTCATGCTGCACTCTTGTTCCTGATGATACTTGTGTGTTTAGTGCAAGACATATACTTGCAGTAAACACACAAGTGTCCTCAGGTTCAATAGTGTATTCCTTGTGTATTGTCATGCTGTATATTTCATGCTACACTCTTCTTCCTGATGATACTTGTGTGTTTAGTGCAAGATATATACTTGCAGTAAACACACAAGTGTCCTCAGGTTCAATAGTGTATGCCTTGGACATTGTCATGCTGTATATTTCATGCTACACTCTTGTTCCTGATGATACTTGTGTGTTTAGTGCGAGATATATACTTCCAGTAAACACACAAGTGTCCTCAGGTTCAATAGTGTATGCCTTGGACATTGTCATGCTGTATATTGCATGCTACACTCTTGTTCCTGATGATACTTGTGTGTTTAGTGCAACATATATGGGTTGCCCTCCCAGGGCTGTGGGGTACTCGGTACCGGGCCCGATGAGCTGCAATGGGAGATGTCACGGCAGCTGGGACCCGGCCCATGGCCCTGGGTGCCCATTGTAAAAGGGGGGTAATGTTCAGTGTGCTTATGATGATTAGAATGAATGAGTCGTGACGCCACCTGTGGTGTTTGGCAATGAAGATGTTGAGCCGACGCTGCAGACAGATCCTCTGGGACAGATGGTGTTGTGCAGCAATGATTTTATAGCCCTCCACAGGCAGGGCTTTAGTCCCAGGGCAGAGTAGGTGAAGTGACACTTAGATGGTGTAATGTCGGGCGCAGGGGATGTAGCAGTGCTGGGCAGGTTGACGCAGGAATAAGTGGAGGACTTCGGGGCATGTAGTTCCAAAGCTTTACTCACAGTCAGTTGTGGCATAAGAGCCCGCATCTGTGACGTGTCCTCCGGGTCAGGAGCTCAGCCAACTTCCAGGCAAGATAGAGTGCTCCTTTCCAACACTCCGCCAACATATGTGCCTTTTCTGAACATCTCCCTCTTAGCGCCTTTATTGAAGTACTCACAGTACTGAGTTACACTGGAGTTCCTCCTGTCAGATGTTCCTATGAACTCTACTTGTACGGCAGACAGCTGTAGCCTGCTTCGGAGACTCCTTACTACCTAGTCCAGGCTCACTATCGTTGCTGTTGTGCTCCCAAGTCTGGTGTGGGAATAAAGCGGTTACGGCTTCTATTCCTCCGGTGTCTGCTGCAGGACCATTAGTATCCATACAAGCTCGGGGACCGGACCCCGGCCTTACGCTTAGAACTTGGGAAGGGTTCTCCTCTAACCATGATCCTTGGTTCTCTTTTTCTCCTCACGTTCCGTACTAATTCTTTCCTTCTTATGGAGAGTCAGGCTTTCTATTAATGTTCCTTTCCTGTGCCAGCGGACCCAGATCACTGAGGTCGGCTGCAGCACTTCCTTCATCCATCCCACTCAGGGGATCTCCTTTCACAGACTGACCTCGTCAGACTCCTGTGACTAACTGACTAAATCCTATCCTCTTCCTGCTCTTTTAGTGCAAACTAAACTCCACCCGCCTCCCAGCACGCTTCGTGTTCCAAGCAGGGAGCCACCAAAGGGTGCTTTGCTACACTATTATGTTGTGTGGGATGCAGGTGATGGAGTGTGGTCAGGTGTCTCCACCTTACCTGAATAGTGGGGTACCACACCTCAGGAGGAGGTGCAGTACCTCTGTGGTGACTGAACCCTCAGGGGCGCCACATATATACTTGCAGTAAACACACAAGTGTTCTCAGGTTCAATAGTGTATTCCTTGTGTATTGTCATGCGGAATATTTCATGCTACACTCTTGTTCCTGATGATACTTGTGTGTTTAGTGCAAGATATATACTTGCAGTAAACACACAAGTGTCTTCGGGTGCAATAGTGTATGCTTTGTGTATAGAATTTTTTGTGATGCTGCATTGACTGGTCAACAAGGTCACTCAGGTGTGTGTGTGTTTATACAGATTACCATCATTGCTTTGTATAATTGAAAAAAAAAAATTTTTCAACAGTGAACAAAGTCCGCACACGTTAGCGCTCGATGAAGGACCGCTTCAACACTGATGTTCGGGCTGAGGGACAGGTTCGCAGTGGCTCAGCGGCAAGGACAAAAACAAAGTACAGCTACCATCGCGCGTTCGAATTCTTACGACCAGTCCTTGCCACCAGAGCGTAAGTATATTATTTTTTTATTTTTGTTTTCATTGAACATAATAGGTGCTTTTATATTCCACAGCTGATTCTTCGCGTTAATGCATGATACTAATGTTTTACTTTTGTTTCCACAGCACCTGGAGCAGCACCCTGCAACCTGTCCCTGGAGCGGTTCTTCATCGATCGACCTCGGACCCGTCCCAGCCATCCAACAGCCAGGAAGCAAGTGGCAGGTCAGCAACACAGACAGCTGGTGACCAGGAAGCTGGTCAATCAGGTGTTCCCCTGTCCCAGCTCTCTGCCACTGGTTATGCGGGCACTACGCGCCAGCGGCAGAGGGCCTCGGACAGGCCTGTCTTGCCCGAGTTCATGCACTTGAGCGACCACTGTCTTGCTTCACCACAGTACCGACTTCTGCTGCATATCACTGCACTGCCACATGCATTCCTAGCCAAGCCGGACACCACTATACAACACCAATGCCGAGTGCTGCTGGACACTCCACCCCTGCCACCATCATGTCAAGCGCTGCTCCTGTCTGGAGCACAAGTACTGGCACCGTTACCTCATCTTGGCGCACCACAAGCGCAAAATCTGCTTGGGCCACCGCCACCTCTTCTCCTGTTCGGAGCAGAGTCACCATCATCTCCGGATCGGAGCACCGCCACTTCTCATCAGTATGAGAGCACTGGCACAAATCCTCATCATTCAAGGAGCACCTCCACCACTCATCAGAGGAGCACCGCCACCTCTTCTCCTCTTCGGAGCACCGCCACCACCCCTCTTCAGAGGAGCACCGCCACCACATCTCCTCATAGGAGCACCGCCACCACTACTCTTCATAGGAGCACCGCCAGTGCTTCGCCTCCTCATAGCACCGCCAACACTCCTCATCAGAAGAGCACCGCCACCACTTCGCCTGATAGGAGCACCGCCACCACTTCTCCCACCAGAAGCCCCGCGCACACTTCTCCTTCGTTGAGCACCGACACCACAATTTCTCCTTCAAGGAGCACCACCAGCGCCACCACCTAGCAGTCTAGGGGATACCCACATTCCGTATTTTATTCTTCCAAGACACGGTCCACCATCTCTAGTCGGTCATCCAATGTAAGGCAGTCATACGGTGTTAGTCGGTCCAGGCAGGTGACTCCTGCCCCAAAGAAGAAGAAACAAAAGACTTTGTTAGTCAGGCCCCCCTCTCCTTCCAATGTTTCTCAAACTGTCTCCGTTTCCATACCTGATCTACCTTCCCCCAGTACTTTAGTAGCCCCTTTCCTTAGAACCCCCTCCTCAATTTCCAGCCATTCCTCGTCTCTCCACACCCCAAAGTATCCCACTCTTCCCCCAAACGTCCTTCTAAAGGAAAATAATTTTTTCCCCAAAAAATAAATGTGCACTTTTTCTGCTTCGCCACCTACATACACTGCGGCGTACACACACTGCGCCGTACATTGGGCGTTTTGTCAACATATAGCTCCATTACTGACACATGTTTCGTGTGTCTGTTTTTGAGATATGTGTAGTCAAAAACTCTAATCTATATGACTTTTATTTTCCACAACAGTCTCTTCAGTCAGGTAATATAGCACAGACTGAATAGAGGTTGGTGTTGAGTGAAAGGCCTATCTATTGTTATCTTGACTTGTATCCTAAACAGTTAATTGACTATGGTGTGTTTTAACATCATTTAACTTTTTGGGATACAATCCAAGGTTTTTCTAGGTATATGTTGTAATTAACCTCACCCTCTATTCAGTGTGTGTTGAAAAACTGAGGAGATGATGTGGAACATACACGCCATATGTGCAATACCCTGGCCTTTTATCATAACTATCACACCTGGCCAGGTGAATACACATGAGTTTTAAACCGCAGCGTTGCTTTAGTCTGCATATACACTCACTGGCCACTTTATTAGGTACACCATGCTAGTAACGGGTTGGACCCCCTTTTGCCTTCAGAACTGCCTCAATTCTTCGTGGCAGAGATTCAACAAGGTGCTGGAAGCATTCCTCAGAGATTTTGGACCATATTGACATGATGGCATCACACAGTTGGCGCAGATTTTTCAGCTGCACATCCCTGATGCGAATCTCCCGTTCCACCACATCCCAAAGATGCTCTATTGGATTGAGATCTGGTGGCTGAGGAGGCCATTTGAGTACAGTGAACTCATTGTCATGTTCAAGAAACCAATCTGAGATGATTCGAGCTTTATGACATGGCGCATTATCCTGCTGAAAGTAGCCATCAGATGTTGGGTACATTGTGGTCATAAAGGGATGGACATGGTCAGCAACAATACTCAGGTAGGCTGTGGCGTTGCAACGATGCTCAATTGGTACCAAGGGGCCCAAAGAGTGCCAAGAAAAAATTCCCCACACCATGACACCACCACCACCAGCCTGAACCGTTGATACAAGACAGGATGGATCCATGCTTTCATGTTGTTTACGCCAAATTCTGACCCTACCATCCGAATGTCGCAGCAGAAATCGAGACTCATCAGACCAGGCAACGTTTTTCCAATCTTCTACTGTCCAATTTCGATGAGCTTGTGCAAATTGTAGCCTCAGTTTCCTGTTCTTAGCTGAGAGGAGTGGTACCCGGTGTGGTCTTCTGCTGCTGTAGCCCATCTGCCTCAAAGTTCGACGCACTGTGCGTTCAGAGATGCTCTTCTGCCTACCTTGGTTGTAACGGGTGGCAATTTGAGTCACTGTTGCCTTTCTATCAGCTCGAACCAGTCTGCCCATTCTCCTCTGACCTCTGGCATCAACAAGGCATTTCCGGCCACAGAACTGCCGCTCACTGGATTTTTTTTCTTTTTCGGACCATTCTCTGTAAACCCTAGAGATGGTTGTGCGTGAAAATCCCAGTAGATCAGCAGTTTCTGAAATACTCAGACCAGCCCTTCTGGCACCAACAATCATGCCACGTTCAAAGGCACTCAAATCACCTTTCTTCCCCATACTGATGCTCGGTTTGAACTGCAGGAGATTGTCTTGACCATGTCTACATGCCTAAATGCACTGAGTTGCCGCCATGTGATTGGCTGATTAGAAATTAAGTCTTAACACACAGTTGGACAGGTGTACCTAATAAAGTGGCCAGTGAGTGTATTTCTATCAGACTGTAGCGATGCTGCAGTTTACCTCTTATGCGTATTCTCCTGACAATGTGTGATAACCTTATGAAGTCAGGATGCGTTACTTTAGGCGTCCTCACTTCAGCATGACACCAGGCCTGGGTATTCTAGAAGTTGTATCAACTTTATTATGTATACAGTCTTGAGTTCAAACTGGTCACAATGATGATAATACAACTAATATCAATAGTCACAGTGTTCTGAATGATAAATACTTTGGGATGATACTGCATTCAAAATTGAAGATTTTTTTAATCCTGACAGGTGACACAAATATTAGTTGTATTATCTACAACGTCGCATCACATTGAACTCAAAGTGTAAAGATAATAAAGATCATACAAGTTGTGTGTATGTATAGTCACCTGGTCAGGAGTACTAGTAAATTCATGATGCACAAAACCCAGCATCGTGAATTCACTATTACACCTGGCCAGTTGATTATTGTATTGAAGTGTAAAAAGACAGAGTGCACTCAGTACATGTATCAACACAGGTTTTTTATTAAGATACACACGAAAGTAAACTTGGTTACACCATTTGCTTTGGCCAGGCCACCCATCCTACATCTGAGTTGAAGTAGGCCGCAAATTGGTCCCTCATTTGGCCTACTTCAATGGATGACCTGAGAGGGTGCTGATTAAATTCAGGCAAGGGGTTAGGAGTGGCATCATCGAGTTCAAAATTCGGGTGCTCTCTAACCATCACAAAATTGTGTAGAACCACACAGGCCTTCACCACCTCATCCACTGTTTCCAGTTTAAGATTAATGGCTGTGCTGAGAATGCGCCATCTGGAGACAAGTATTCGAAGGGCAAACTCTACAGTTCTTCTGGCCCTGGTCAGCCTGTAATTAAAAATTCTTTTGGTGTTGTCCAGGTCAGGGCTGGAGTAGGGCTTAAGCAGGTTTTAGCACATCTGGAATGCCTCATCACCAACCATTAGAAAGGGCTGTGGCGGACCTTCGGTGTTGGGAAGAGGCCGTGGCATGGGACAATTGAACTGGTTGCCATACAACCTCCGGCTCATGTCAGAGTTCTTAAAAGCCTGGGAGTCATTCTCACGGCCAAATGCACCAATGTCCACTGCAACAAACTTACAGTCTGCATCAGAAATGGCCATGAGAACTGTAGAGAAGTACTTTTTATAGTTATAGTACTCCGAGCCTGTTCTTTTGGGTTTTATAATCCGGATGTGTTTCCCATCCACCGCACCCAAACAGTTAGGGAAATTGCAGACTGTCCAGAATCTTTCAGCATTTTCAATCCACTTTTCCACGGTGGGCAGGGGAAGAAATTCTGGACAGAGAATGTCCCACAAAGCCCGGCAGGTGTCCGCAACTATTCCAGATAAGGTGGATATTCCAAGCCAGTACTGGAAGTGCAGTGAAGAGAGGGTCTCTCCAGTAGCCAGGAATCTGTGACACAAAGAAACTACAAAAATTAATATTTGTGCATATGGTTTTTTACCACACCATAAAAAAAAACGTTAACACAAAAAAAGAGAAGGGCATAAAAAAAAATCTTCAGCCTTTTCTTTACTAAGTGGCATAAAAATAATGCTGCAGCCTTTGGTTAAGTACATGGCAGATCAAGAATTCAGCCACCTTTGGAATAGTACATCTGAGAACAGATAAAATTATGCAGGCATTGGTTTTTAAATACTATGTACCGTAATGTGACCAGGAGCCGTTCCTCGGGAGGAATCGCACAACGGAGCTGTGTGTCCTGTCTCTGGATGACATCTTGGACATGACCAAGGAAATACATGAAGCTTTGTTGGGACATCCGTGTATAGTCCATAAATTTATACGGGTTTGCCTGTAGCTCGCTGTAGAGCAGTGTTTCTCAACTCCAGTCCTCAAGACCCACCAACAGGTCATGTTTTCAGGATTTCCTTAGTATTGTACAGGTGATGCTGTTAATGTTTGAGCAGGTGATGAAATTATCACCTGTGCAATACTAAGGAAATCCTGAAAACTTGACCTGTTGGTGGGTCTTGAGGACTGGAGTTGAGAAACACTGCTGTAGAGGGTGTGGTAAGCTACATGGCTCTCACGGAGTTCAACAATGGGATGTATCCACAAATGCCGCCTCTGCCGTCTTCGCTGTCTCTCTCTCTCCCTTTGTTCATGGCAAGCAACTGCATCCTGATGTCCAGATCCAAGCTGAAGTGAAAATTCTTCCAGTGCAGATCCATGTCATCAATATAAAAAGCAAGCAAATGTGAAGAATTAAGCTGAAAACAGGTTCTTTATAAAAAATTCCCATAACACACGCCCACTGCTGTCCTATTGGTGGAGTCTGTTGCACTAATTGGTCAAGGATTTTTCCTCCTGTGATTGTGACATCATGCACATAAAAAAAGCAAACGCATGGAAAACGCTTGCGTACGCATACAAACGCTGCGTTTTTTTGCCTTAACGCGCACGATGATGCGCAAAAAAAGCAGAGTTTACAAGCGTGTGTATGCGTTTTTGCCACACGTTTGATGTGCGCACCAAACACAGCGCAGAAAAACGCTAGTGTGAAACGAGCCTAAGGCTATGTATTGTTCCCTTAACAAAATCACTGTTAAATATCAGTACCCGTTACCTCTGATTTCTGATTTATTTTCCAGAGTTAAAAGTGCTTGCTGGCTTACCAAACTTGACCTCAGGGGGGCATATAATCTTATTCGCATCAAGCACGGGGATGAATGGAAGACGGCATTTAATACCCCAGAGGGACATTTTGAGTACCTGGTGATGCCTTTTGGGCTCACAAATGCCCCTTTCGTCTTCCAATCTTTTATGAATGATATTTTCCTGGACTTTGTGGATAAGTTTTTGATCATTTATCTGGATGATATTTTGATCTTTTCCAGTGATTGGGATTCTCATGTAGAACATGTCCGGACTGTCTTCCGGATTTTGAGGGAAAATACACTGTATGTTAAGGGATCGAAATGTCTCTTTGGTGTACAGAGGATTTTGTTTCTGAGATTCATTTTGTCCCCGTCTGCTATTGAAATGGACCCGGCCAAGGTACATGTCATTTATGATTGGGTTCAGCCCACTTCTCTGAAGGCTCTCCAGAAGTTTTTGGGTTTTGCTAATTTCTACCGTAAATTTATGAGTAATTTTTTTGGTATTGTTAGACCACTGCGGATTTGACCAAAAAGGGCGCTGATGTGGTGAATTGGTCTCCAGAGGCAGTCTCGGCATTTCAGGAGTTTAAGCGGAGATTCACTTCTGCTCCGGTTCTACGGCAACCTGATGTTTCACTCCCATTTCAGGGGGAGATAGATGCTTAGATGCTTCTGAGTTTGGTGCAGGAGCCATTTTGTCTCAAAGAGATAAGGTAACCTCTAAGATGAATCACTATGCCTTCTTTTCTCAAAAATTTTCTCCATCTGAACGTAACTATGACATGGGGAATCGGGAATTGTTGGCCATGAAGTGGGCATTTGAAGAGTGGAGACATTGGTTGGAGGGAGCTAGACATCAAGTTGTGGTCCTCACCGATCACAAGAATTTGATTTATCTTGAATCAGCCAAGCACTTGAATCCAAGACAGGTTAGGTGGGCCTTGTTTGTCACGCGTTTTAATTTTGTGGTCTCTTTTCTTCCGGGCACTAAGAATGTTAAGGCGGACGCCCTTTCTAGGAGTTTCTTTGCAGATTCTCTTGATGTGACCGAGCCTACTACCATTCTAAATGAGGGTGTAGTTCTTTCACCATCTCACCCGATTTGAGACGTGCCCTGCAGGAATTTCAGAAGGACAAACCTGAACGATGTCCTATGGGAAAATTGTATGTCCCTGACCAGTGGAGGAGAAGAGTAATGTCTGAAATTCATTGCTCCGCGTTAGCTGGTCATCCAGGTATTTTTGGTACTAGAGATTTGGTGAGTCGATCTTTTTGGTGGCCTGCCTTATCTCGTGATGTCAGGAATTTTGTGCAGTCCTGTGGGACTTGTTCTCGGTCCAAACCCTGTTCCCGTTCTAGTGGTTTGTTGATGCCCCTGCCGGTGCCCAGGAGGCCATGGACCCATATCTCAATGGATTTTATTTCTGATCTCCCTGTCTCTCAGAGAATGACTGTTATCTGGGTGATCTGTGATAGATTTTCTAAGGTGGTCCATCTTGTACCACTCCCAAAGTTGCCATCTTCTTCTGAGTTGGTGCCCTTGTTTTTACAACAGGTGGTTCGTTTGCATGGGATTCCTGAGAACATTGTGTCGGGCAGAGGAGTTCAGTTTGTTTCCAGATTTTGGAGAGCTTTTTGTTCCAAACTGGGAATTCAGTTATCTTTCTCCTCTGCATTTCATCCTCAGACCAATTGGCAGACTGAGAGAACAAATCAGACTTTGGAATCCTAATTGAGAGGTTTCATATCTGCTGATCAAGATGACTGGGTCTCATTTTTGCCGTTGGCCGAATTTGCGCTAAACAATAGGGCTAGTTCTGCCACTTTGATGTTTCCTTTTTCTGTAATTTTGGGCTTCAGCCTCGATTTTCTTTGGGGTAGGTGGAAGCTGCAGCCTGCCCAAGTGTGGATTTTGTGGTAGAGAGAATGCAGCAGATTTGGGACCAAGTAGTGGATAAGTTGTCCCACTCTCAGGAAAAGGCCCAACGGTTTTCCAACTGGCATAGGACCATTGGTCCCTGGTTTAAAGTGGGTGATATGGTTTGGTTGTCTTCAAAAAATATTCTTATGAAGGTTGCGTCTCCAAAATTCAAGCCAAGGTTCATTGAACCTTATAAAATTTTGGAAATCCTTAACCCCATTTCTTTCCGTTTGGCTCTTCCAGTTACGTTTAAGATTCATAACGTTTTTCATAAATCTTTGTTGAAGAGGTTTGTGGAGCCAGTTGTTCCCATGGCGGCTCCCCCTGACCCTGTATTGGTTAAGGGTAATTTGGAGTATGAGGTAGAGAAAACATTGGATTCTTGTTTGGATAGACGGAGACTCCAGTACTTGGTCAAGTGGAAAGGTTATGGCTAGGAGGATAATTCTTGGGTCTCTGTGTGGCGCCCCTGAGGCTTCAGTCGCCACAGAGGTACTGCACCTTCTCCTAAGGTGTAGTGCCCCACCATCCAGGTAAGGTGGAAACTCCTGACCACTCTCCACACCTGCATTCCACACACAGGATAGTTCAGTGGGGCCACCTAACAATTTCATGCTGGGGGTTAGCAGAGCACCCCTCGTGGAACCCTGCTTCGTAACACGAGATGTGCTGGGAGGTGGGTGGAGTAAGATGATACAAAAGAGTGGGAAGAGTGAAAGTTAGTGGTTAGTTGGTTAGAGGAGAGAGAAGATGGGTGTCTGAGGGACGTGCTGCAGCAGGTCCCAGTGATCTGGGCTGCTGGCACGAGAAAGAACAGAGAAAGAGACTGATAAGATTGATAACCTAACCTCCCATAAGAGAGATAGAACAGATCGGAATGAAGGAGAATAGAAGGACGGTGGGAAGCTGGTTGAAGAAAGATAGAGAACCCTTCCAGTCCAGAGAGCGCAAAGGCCGGGGCCCGGTCCCCGAGGTTGATTGGATCTTTATGTCCGGCAACAGACACCGGAGGAGTAGTGAGCCGCTAACGCTTTGCTCCCATCATAGACTTGGGACACAACAGCAACTGAATAGAGAGCCGGGACGCAGTGAGGAGTCCCCGAAGCAGGCTACAGCTGTCTGTCATACAAGTAAAGACTAGGAACACCTAGAGAGAGGCATTCCAGGGTAACTAAGTACTGGAGTGCTTCGCACCTAAAGGCGCATTGGAGGAGTCGTTCAGTGAAGGTACATATTGGCGGAGTGTGGAAGGGAGAATCCTATCCTGCCTGAAGGTTGGCTGGAGCCCTGACCTGGAGAACACGGTACGGAGGCAGGCAGTTGAGTGAACTGCAAACAGTGAGTAAAGCTTTGGAACCGCATACTCTGGTGTCCTCCAGTTATTCCCGCACCACTACACCTGGGTACCAGCCTCCATACCATTCTACGCCTCTCCTCATCCATTGCCCCTACACTGCCCTGGGACTACAGCTCCACCTGTGGGGAGCTATACCATCTCTGCTGCACCACACCATCAGTCCCAGCGGATCTGTATGCAGCGTTGGCTTACCAGCTTACTTGCCAAACACCACGGGTGGCGTCACGAACTATTCATATAAACTTTAACACCATTAACATCACCGCCATTGATATTGGGCGCCCAGGGCCACGGACCGGGTCACCGCTGCTGTGACACATTCCCGCCTTGACACCGGCCCGGTATCGAGTACCCCGCTGCCCTGAGTGTGCGAGGGTGACCCAATTTTGGCATCACGAACAGGATAACGAGACCCGATGCCATTGGGTTCTGTGTGCCTTGGATTTACAACTTTTGAAAATGTGCAGAAGACCAAATTTAATAGACTGTAAAATGGACATTAGAAATGGCCGCTGGTGCAGAGAAGAACGGCGTGAAGGGATGGGAGGTCCTAAGAAAAGACCGCGAAGAGTCTTGGGCCGTCCCTGCCTGAATTACTATGTGACCGATGCATGGCCCACCCCCGAGGGGTTCGTATACTGGCTTGGTATGGAGGCGCGGGAAGAAGACGCCACCCCCGGAAGGAGGGGCAGAGAAAGCCAGTGGCGAGCAGAAGGGCGGAGCAAGAAGAAGAACGCCAGAACGCCATCTTGGAGAGTGAGGGAAGGAGGCCTTCGGAGTGCGGGGAAGCGGATCTCCCCGGCGCCATGGCTGAGGGCTCCAACCCTGAAGCTGGCATGATTTGCCGGCAGCTACAAGACGAAATCACGGAACTGACTACCCGTCTGCAGCTAAGAAGAGAAGCGCTGGAGAGGCTGAGACGGCAGTGCGCCCCGGCGGGGCCTACATCAGCGGTACCCCCTCCATCGGTACCCGCCGCTACCGCACCAGACTGTTCCCCGGCAGTGTTAATTTTCACCTCCACGCTGTCCGTGCGGCTGAGTCCCGCTCGCCCGAAGAAGTCACCGGAGGACCCAGGAGCTGAGACCGTGCTCCCGCCTGGACCTGTTGCGGCTGCGCAGGTCCCGACAGAAGCCCCTGCGGATCCGGAGCCACCATCCTCTCCATCACCGCCTGCACCGGAGCAGAGGCCGCACCGCCAGGAGGCCCCAGGTATGTCGGATGTTCCTCCACCTGGGAAGGCCCCGGAGTGTACCGCAGTCGCAGCGGCTGGCCAGGTCATCCTGGATCTGGTCTGGGACCGGGATGCTGGTGCCGTGGGTGAGAGCAGGTCCCGGGAAGAGCGGGAGAAAGAAGAGAGTTGGGCAGGATGTCAGAACACTATTCGGCAGCTGGCAGCGGAATATCGGGAGAGGGAGCAGAGAAAGCAGGCTGTGCTGGGCCCGGATCTGGCCCGGAAGGAGAGGGCCCGTGCAGGTCATCATGGCCCCCGGGATGCAGCCGGATGGGGGCAGGTGCTGAATGTGAATAAGGAGAGGGGTTTTGGATTCATCGCGTACCCCAAGAGCATTGGTGACCTTTAACCGGAGGGATGTTGAGTCGCATCTGAGAAAGGGACATCCAGATAGAGACCTGCAGCCTGGGGAGTATGTGACCTTTACCCGGCATGAAGGACTCCGGGGGTGGTACGCCCTGAATGTACGATGTATCCCTGCAGAGTTCGTCGAGAGGTACCTGCCATCGAAACCAGTCAATGCCCCTCCATCCACCGGTACCACTCAGACTGCTCAGGTACCTGATCCTAGGAACCAGGCTGCTCTTGCAACACTTCCAGTTCGGCAGCCCAAACCCAAGATCCCTGGCTTGACACCATGGGAAGAGGAGTACCTACCGATTGCCAATGACTACTTTGAATCTGGTAGCCACTAAGAAAATTTACATTTACTAAATCTCGTTACCCAGGAGGGTTTATTGCACCAGTTGTGCTTTGTTGCTTTTGCTATCATGTTTTTCCGGTAGCACTTTTGTTGCCTGTTTCTACAAATGGAACTGTGGAGATCATAGACGCCGATTGATTCAAAAACTTTTATTGTAAATAGTTTGCACTTCTTTAGTTTAGGTACCCTTTCTTGGTTTTACATATAAAGAGACTCTTTGCGAAGATAATGTTTTTGCATGTACACTTTTCGAAGAATGATGTCTACCTCAAGGGACACTGCAAGAAATCCCGGCTGGGAGCAGTGTTCAGAACCTTACAAGAATTTTGAATGTTTTATGATAACGTCTTTGATAATGTTGTGTCTTATGAAAAGTAAATGTCTTTTATAGAATATTTGATACAGAGAATTAGAAAAGTTTTGAGATAGAATGTGAGAATTGAATAAAGACTGAAGAATTGAAAGTGACAGGTGACAGGCCAAGAGTAGATGGTCAGTGTCTTGCGTCCAGTAGAAGAGAAAAAGAAAAAAGAGAATAATTGATATAAAATGTAATAAAGAAAATGTGTTGAGTATAGCACTTTGAATTAAGAATTGCACTTAAGCAAATTTTTGATACTAAGAGAGGAAGTTAACCTGTTTGTAACGTTTAAGAAATGTGCCTTCTACATTAGGAAGATTAGATAAGTATTGTTGAATAGCATTTAAAAATTTTTGTGTGTTCCTGTATTGTACCTTTTGTTGTCTTACAGCCCGCGGACGTGTTGTGTTTAACGGGGGGGGTATGTGGCGCCCCTGAGGCTTCAGTCGCCACAGAGGTACTGCACCTTCTCCTAAGGTGTAGTGCCCCACCATCCAGGTAAGGTGGGAACTCCTGACCATGCTCCACATGCGGATTATTTCTTCTGCATTCTAGTTGGCACTGGGCAGCCCCCCTATATGGTGTTACTAAGAGGTTGTGAACCAGAAGCCCTGCATTCCCTGTGTGAACACTGCCACATGCGGATTATTTCTTCTGCACTGGTGTACCACACGGCCAATCCATGATTGTAGGCTGGCTGTTTCATTTGGTATTTATGCACCTGTGCAGCTGCCATTTTACTTGGGTTCGCTGCACCCTGTATTAGTGCAGATGTATTTAGGCCTGTCTGGTTTGTATCTGAATTTTTTGGAGGATTTTTTCCTCTTTTTAAGGTTTTCATGTTAGAGTAGGACTGGCAAGTGTAAGGAACTTTAACGCAGTTTGCCAGCTTCCGTATTAAGGCCTTAATATCAACCAATACCTTACATATATTGATATGTTTTTTTGTGTACTTTTTATATTTCTTTCAGGGTGCAGTTGGGCCCAAATGGTTCTGCAAACTTGAGGCCTCTGTTCACACGGGATGCATTCTAGTTGGCACTGGGCAGCCCCCCTATATGGTGTTACTAAGAGGTTGTGAACCAGAAGCCCTGCATTCCCTGTGTGAACACTGCCACATGCGGATTATTTCTTCTGCACTGGTGTACCACACGGCCAATCCATGATTGTAGGCTGGCTGTTTCATTTGGTATTTATGCACCTGTGCAGCTGCCATTTTACTTGGGTTCGCTGCACCCTGTATTAGTGCAGATGTATTTAGGCCTGTCTGGTTTGTATCTGAATTTTTTGGAGGATTTTTTCCTCTTTTTGAGGTTTTCAGTATTCCAGATTAGGTCTGACCAAAGAGGAGTAGAGGGCAATAATGACTTCACGTGATCTAGACTGTATGTTTCTGTTAATACATCGTAGAATTGCGTTTGCCTTTTTTGCTGCTGCATCACACTGTTGACTCATATTCAGTCTGTGATCTATTACTATACCAAAGTCTTTTTCACATGTGCTGTTACTTAGCCCTATTCCTCCCATTCTGTATATGCTTTTTGCATTTTTATTGCCCAGATTTAGTACTTTGCATTTTTCCCTGTTAAAAACCATTCTGTTAATTGCTGCCCACTGCTCCAGTTTATTTATATCTTTTTGAATCTTCTCTCTTTCTCTAGTATTAGCTATCCCTCCTAGCTTTGTGTCATCAGCAAATTTAATCAATTTATCCTCAATTCCTTCATCTAAATCATTGATAAAGATGTTGAACAATACAGGGCCCAGGACAGAGCCCTGTGCTACCCCACTTGAGACATTCTTACAACTGGTTGTGCAGCCATTTACGACCACTCTTTGGGTCCGATCACTAAGCCAGTTATGAATCCACCTAACAGTTGCCTTGTCCATTCCATACTTAGTCATTTTTTCAATAAGGATTGTGTGAGATACTTTGTCAAATGCTTTGCTGAAGTCAAGATATACTATATCTACAGCATTTCCCTGATCCACCCAATCAGTGATTCTGTCATAGAAAGAAATTAAGTTAGTCTGACAAGACTTATTAGTTACAAACCCATGCTGACTCTGTTTAATCACTTCATTCTTATCCAGGTACTGACATACATGTTTTTTAATAATTTGTTCAAAGATCTTTCCTGGTATAGAAGTCAGACTCACCGGCCTATAGTTGCCTGGGTCTACCTTCTTCCCCTTTTTGAAGATAGGAACAATGTTCTGTCCAGCCATATAATTGCTGTCTAGAAGGTCTAGTCATTTTTTATGTCTTTGATTATTACAGACATTGTATTTTTGTGTGTATTAATCCTTCATATATTTCATACTGTAAGGTAGCAGCACCACCTGCTGGCCGTTTAATGCATAGATTCTAGTTTAATTTGCATTGTATTGTGGGATTATTCCTGTTACATCATAGTCTTGTTTATGACACTGTGAGGGGAACAGCAGCCATTATTCCTCCATGTGTCTTAGGAGAAACTACACCATTCGTGCTCTAAATGCTTCTTAAACAGCCTGCTCTAAGCATAGTTGGTAAGCACTATCTAGGTGTTATAATCCTGTGTTTATAACGTTCGTTGTATTAAATAGGTAATCATCAGCTATGTATTACCTCATGGTACCTATGTATTACCTCATGGTACCTATGTATTACCTCATGGTACCTATGTATCACCTCATGGTGCCTATGT
The DNA here is from genome assembly GCF_039654945.1 of Dendrobates tinctorius. Classification (NCBI taxonomy): domain Eukaryota; kingdom Metazoa; phylum Chordata; class Amphibia; order Anura; family Dendrobatidae; genus Dendrobates; species Dendrobates tinctorius. Next base: position 29,916,594 of record NW_027361823.1, read on the forward strand.
ATTGCCTCATGTTACTGTGTATTGCAGACTAACTGTATGTTATGCTCTCTGCAGTTATATATTCTGAAATGCTCCTGTTATCGCATCCTGAGAAACGTACAAACTGTTAGGAGTGGCAGAAGGCACTAAATAAAAATATAAATAAAGTGCCTTCGCCACTCGGGGTCCACCATGCAGAGGATGTAATAACTGCTGCTAGGTGACGACAGAGCAATCTGGCGGTAGTGTGCACAGGGTTAACTGCACCCAATGTGCACTGCACAGACTCTGTTGAACTCACAGAGTCCTAGTAACAATAATAAACACAAAAACGCTGAGTCTGTTTAGGACACGGAACTACAGCGCTGCACCCGTGGTATCTGGTCACTGGAGTAGCACTAGTGTTGTGAGTTCATTTTCCCCTTCACCACTCAGGCCCGATGAACTCCCTCTGCTGGTTAAGAAAGGTAGTGAGCCTGATTATCAAACATCTGAGACTAATGATGATGACTGGCTGAGTGGAGTGACTGACTGGATATAAGGCCGGCGATGCCCTTCTGCCCTGCGGGTGATTTCTCTGTGGGATCCTTGGATACCAGTCTGTATTCCTGCTCTCCTAAAGCTAAGTTTTCTGCTCTGCTTTTTGCATTTGTGTTTTGACTTCGTTTTGCTGGATTTCTGCCATTCCCTGCTGGGGTGAGCTGAATTCCTTTAGCTTTGTCTTCAGAAAATACCTGAGTGCTGATTTAGTTTTTGAAGCCTAGCGGCTTCAGGGCCTTTTTCCATATTAGCCTGTTGGCTTGTGTCTTTCATAGGGTTTTTGCAGATTGCAGACAGCAACTGTCCTTTCCTTTCCTGTTTAGTTAGTTTGGGCCCCATTGTTTGCTCAGCCTATCTTTCTATCTGTGTGAGTGTTTTTTCATCTTGCTTCACCGTCATATGTTGGGGGCTGCCTTTTACTTTGGGGTCTGCTCTGGGGCAGTTTAGATTTCCTTTTCTGTCTTTAGGCTATTTAGTCCTCCGGCTGTGATCGAGGGGTCTAGGGCACCGTAGGAACCCCCCACGGCTACTGCTAGTTGTGTTGATAGGTTCAGGGGTCTGCAATCTGATGGTTGCCAACTTCTCCGGTTTTCTGGACGTAGCTTCTATTTTTGTGTCTGCCTCCTACGGTGACTCGTTCATAACAGAATCACCCGCCGTACCGCAGATCCTAGGGTACTCAGTAGCAGGAAAGAATTGAAAAAAAAAAAAAAAAGTGTGTATATTTTTTCCTCTATATCTCTGAGGCCGTAGGGGGAATTTTATTTTCTCTCAATGGAGATAAAGCAATTGTCTAATCGCGTGGAGCAGCTCGATGCGGAAGTGCGGGGAATTTCCGCCTACCTTGCTCATTCACATGCTGCTGAACCAAAGATTCCCACACCTGATGTATTTTTTGGGGATCGGTCTAAATTTTTGAATTTCAAAAATAATTGTAAATTATTTTTTGCCTTGAAGCCTAACTCGTCAGGGAGCTCTGCGCAGGAGGTTAAAATTGTCATCTCTTTGCTGCGTGGCGATCCCCAGGATTGGGCGTTTTCTTTGAAACCTGATGATCCTATTCTGACTAATGTGAACGCATTTTTTCAAGCCTTGGGGTTGTTGTATGACGAACCTAATGCCATTGATCAGGCTGAAAAGACCCTGCTGGCATTGAACCAGGGTCAAGATTCTGCAGAATCGTACTGTCAAAAATTCCGAAAGTGGGCGGTAGTTACTACCTGGAATGATAATGCCCTGGCTGCTCTCTTTCGGAAGGGTTTGTCAGAAGCCGTAAAAGATACTATGGTGGGATTTGCTGTTCCCTCTGGTCTTGACGATTCTATGTCATTAGCCATTCAGATTGATCGGCGTTTGCGCGAACGCAAAACTGCATAAGAAGTGTTGCCACTTGTTGAACAAATGTCTGAACCTATGCAATGTGATAGAGTTTTGTCCAGAGAGCAGCGTCAGGCGTTCAGAAGGCGTAATAAGTTGTGTTTTTTCTGTGGAGATGCCTCGCATGTTGTTTCTGTCTGTCCTAAACGAGAGAAACGCTTTGCACACACGTTTTCTGTTGGTGGTGTTCAACCTAAGTTTCTTCTTGCTGTTACTCTGATCTGCTCCCTGTCCACATTTTCCGCCAAGGCTTTTGTGGATTCAGGAGCAGCTCTAAACCTAATGGACTTGGATTTTGCTAAATATTGTGGATTTCCGATGACACCTCTGCAGACGCCTATCCCTTTGAGGGGGATTGATGCTACTCCTTTGGCAAAAAATAAACCTCAGTTTTGGACCTAGGTGGTAATGCGGGTCGCCCCAGACCATCAAGAAAATTGCAGATTTTTGGTGTTGCATAATCTGCATGATTCCATTGTTCTGGGGTTTCCCTGGTTGCAAATTCATAATCCAGTTTTGGATTGGAAATCTGTGTCTGTGGTGAGTTGGGGTTGTCGGAGTGCCTTTAGTGAGGCTCCGGTGTTTTCCACCTCTCCTCAGTCGCATGATGTTCCTGATTATTTGGCGGACTTTTATGATGTATTTAGTGAGAATGAGTCTGCGTCTCTGCCTCCTCATAGGAGTTATGACTGTGCAATTGAACTGAGCCCGGGGTGTAAATTCCCCAAGGGTCGGCTCTTCAATTTATCTGTACCCGAGCAAGAGGCTATGCGATCCTATATTAAGGAGGCATTGGAGAAGGGTCATATTAGACCATCCTCGTCACCCTTAGGTGCCGGTTTTTTTTTTGTAGCCAAAAAGGATGGATCATTAAGACCTTGTATTGATTATCGTGCCCTCAACAAAATTACTGTTAAATATCAGTATCTGTTACCCCTGATTTCGGATCTATACTCTAGCGTTAAAGGTGTTTGCTGGTTTACCAAGCTTGACCTCAGGGGGGCGTATAATCTTATTCGCATTAAGCATGGGGATGAATGGAAGACAGCGTTTAATACTCCAGAGGGACATTTTGAGTACCTGGTGATGCCTTTTGGGCTCACTAATGCCCCTTCTGTCTTCCAGTACTTCATGAACGATATTTTCCGAGATTTTGTCGATAAATTTTTGATTATCTGGATGATATTTTGATCTTCTCCAAGGATTGGGATTCTCATGTGAAACATATTCGGACTGTGTTCCGGATCTTGAGGGAGAATTCCCTGTATGTTAAAGGATCTAAATGCCTTTTTGGAGTACAGAGGATTTCTTTTTTGGGATTTGTTTTGTCTCCGTCAACTATTGAAATGGACCCGGCCAAGGTACAGGCCATTTACGATTGGGTTCAGCCCACTTCTTTGAAGGCCCTTCAGAAGTTTTTGGGTTTTGCTAATTTTTATCGGAAATTTATAGCAAAATTTTCTAGTATTGCCAAGCCATTGACTGATTTGACTAAGAAGGGCGCTGATGTGTTAAATTGGTCTCCAGAGGCCGTTTCTTCCTTTCAGGAGTTGAAGCGAAGATACACCTCCGCCCCGGTTTTGCGGCAACCTGATGTCTCACTTCCGTTCCAGGTAGAGGTGGATGCTTCTGAGATTGGTGCAGGAGCTGTTTTGTCCCAAAAGGATCCTGTAACATCTAAAATGAATCCCTGTGCTTTCTTTTCCCGAAAGTTCTCTCCACCTGAACGTAACTATGATGTGGGGAATCGGGAACTGTTGGCCATGAAATGGGCATTTGAGGAGTGGAGACATTGGTTGGAGGGAGCTAAGCATCAAGTCGTGGTCCTCACTGACCACAAGAATTTGATTTACCTAGAGTCGGCTAAGCGCTTGAACCCTAGACAGGCAAGGTGGGACTTGTTTTTTACATGTTTTGATTTTGTGGTTTCTTTTCTTCCTGGAACTAAGAATGTCAAGGCAGACGCACTCTCTAGGAGCTTCTTTGCTGATTCTCCTGTGGTGACCAAGCCTGCTACCATCTTAGGCGAAGGGGTAGTTCTTTCTGCCATCTCGCCCGATTTGAGACGTGCTCTGGAAGAGTTCCAGGAGGACAAACCTGAGCGTTGTCCCAGTGGAAAGTTGTATGTTCCTGACCAGTGGAAGAAGAGAGTGATTTCTGAAGTTCATTGCTCTGCTTTGGCTGGTCATCCAGGTATTTTTGGTACTAGAGATCTGGTGAGTCGGTCTTTTTGGTGGCCCTCCTTGTCTCGTGATGTTAGGAATTTTGTGCAGTCCTGTGGGACTTGCTCCCGGTCTAAATCCTGTTCTCGCTCTAGTGGCTTGTTGATGCCTTTACCTGTCCCCAAGAGGCCATGGACCCATATTTCAATGGATTTTATCTCTGATATGCCTGTCTCTCAGAGAATGACTGTTATTTGGGTGATTTGTGATAGATTCTCTAAGATGGTCCATCTTGTACCACTCCCTAAGTTGCCATCTTCCTCTGAGTTGGTGCCATTGTTTTTGCAACAGGTGGTTCACTTGCACGGGATTCCTGAGAACATTGTATCTGACAGAGGAGTTCAGTTTGTGTCTAGATTTTGGAGAACTTTCTGTTCCAAGCTGGGAATTCAGTTGTCCTTCTCTGCTTTTCACCCTCAGACCAATGGGCAGACAGAGAAAACAAACCAGACCTTGGAGTCATATTTGAGATGTTTTATTTCCGCTGATCAGGATGATTGGGTTTCATTTTTGCCCTTGGCCGAATTTGCTTTAAACAATAGAGCTAGTTCTGCCACTTTGATGTCACCTTTTTTTTGTAACTTTGGGTTTCATCCTCGATTTTCTTCAGGGCAGGTGGAGCCCTCTGCCTGCCCAGGTGTTGACACTGTGGTGGAGAGAATGCACCAGATCTGGGACCAAGTGGTGGATAAGTTATCTCTCTCCCAGGAAAAGGCCCAGCGGTTTTCCAACCGACATAGGACCATTGGTCCCCAGTTTAAGGTTGGTGATATGGTGTGGTTATCATCAAAAAATATTGCTATGAAGGTGGCTTCTCCTAAGTTTAAGCCTAGATTTATTGGACCTTACAAGATTTTGGAGATTATTAATCCGGTCTCTTTTCGTTTGGCTCTTCCTGTCACATTTAAAATCCATAATGTGTTCCATAAGTCTTTGTTGAAGAGGTTTGTTGAACCTGTTGTTCCGGGGGTGGCACCTCCAGACCCTGTATTGGTTGAAGGTAACATGGAATATGAGGTAGAGAAAGTACTGGATTCCCGTCTGGCTAGACGGAGACTCCAGTATTTGGTTAAGTGGAAGGGTTATGGTCAGGAGGATAATTCCTGGGTTTCTGCCTCTGATATTCATGCCAAAAGATTGGTGCGTGCCTTTCATCGGGCTCACCCTGATCGCCCTGGTGGCGTGGTTGAGGGTTCGGTGACCCCTCCTCAAGGGGGAGGTACTGTTGTGAGTTCATTTTCCCCTTCACCACTGAGGCCCGATGAGCTCCCTCTTCTGGTGAAGAAAGGTAGTGAGCCTGATTATCAAGCATCTGGGCCTAATGATGATGACTGGCTGAGTGGAGTTACTGACTGGATATAAGGCTGCCGACGCCCTTCTGCCCTGCGGGTGATTTCTCTGTGGGATCCTTGGAGACCAGTCTGAATTCCTGCTCTTCTAAAGCTAAGTTTTCTGCTTTGCCTTTTGCATTTGTGCTTTGACTTTGTTTTTCTGGATTTCTGCCATTCCCTGCTGGGGTGAGCTGAATTCCTTTAGCTCTGTCTTCAGAAAATACCTGAGTGCTGATTTAGTTTTTGAAGCCTAGCTGCTTCAGGGCCTTTTTCCATATCAGCCTGTTGGCGTATGTCTTTGATAGGGTTTTGGCAGATTGCAGACAGCAACCGTCCTTTCCTGTCCTTTATAGTTAGCTTGGCCCCATTGTTTGCTCAGCCTATCTTTCTATCTGTGTGAGTGTTTTTTCATCTTGCTTCACCGTCATTATATGTTGGGGGCTGCCTTATACTTTGGGGTCTGCTCTGGGGCAGTTTAGATTTCCTTTTCTGTCTTTAGGTTATTTACTTCTCCGGCTGTGATCGATCGGTCTAGGGCACCGTAGGAACCCCCCACGGCTACTGCTAGTTGTGTTGATAGGTTCAGGGGTCTGCAATCTGATAGTTGCCAACTTCTCTGGTTTTCTGGACGTAGCTTCTATTTTTGTGTCTGCCTCCTACGGTGACTCGTTCATAACACCGGTGATTCTGACATTGTTTTCTCGTGACATATTGTACTTCATGTTAGTGGTAAAATTTCATTCAAATAACTTGAGTTTATTTGTGAAAAAAAACAGAAATTTGGCGAAAATTTTGAAAATTTCGCAATTTTCCAACTTTTAATTTTTATGCCCTTAAATCACAGAGATGTGGCACACAAAAAACTTGATAAGTAACATTTCCCACATGTTTACTTTACATCAGCACAATTTTGGAACCAAAATTTTTTTTTGTTAGGAAGTTATAAGGGTTAAAAATTGACCAGAGATTTCTCATTTTTGCAACACCATTTTATTTTTACGGACCACATCACATTTGAAGCCACTTTGAGGGGTCTATATGATAGAAAATACCCAAAAGTGACACCATTCTAAAAACGGCACCCCTTAAGGTGCTCAAAACCACATTCAAGATGTTTATTAACCCTTTAGGTGCGTCACAGGACTTTTTTGAATATTTAAAAAAAAATGAACATTTAACTTTTTTTCACTAAAAAAATACTTCAGGTTCAATTTTTTTTATTTTACCAAGGGTAACAGGAGAAATTGGACTGCAAAAGTTATTGTGCAATTTGTCCTGAGTACGCTGATACCTGATATGTGAGGGGGAACCACTGTTTCGGCGCTATGGCTGACCTCCGCAGGGAAGGAGCGCCGTTTGACTTTTTCAATGCAAAATTGACTGGAATTCAGATCGGACCCCATGTCGCGTTTGGAGAGCCCCTGATGTATCTAAACAGTGGAAACCCCCCCAAGTGACCCCATTTTGGAAACTAGACTTCCCAAGGAACTTATCTAGATATGTGGTGAGAACTTTGAACCCATAAGGGCTTCACAGAAGTTTATAACGTACAGCGGTACAATTAAAAAATCATATTTTTTCCACAAAAATGATCTTTTCACCCCCAATTTTTATTTTTCCAAGGGTAACAGGACACTAAAAGTTATTGTGCATTTTATCCTGAGTATGCTGATACCCCATATGTGGGTGTAAATGACTATTTGGGTGCATGGCAGAGCTCGGAAGGGAAGCAGCGCCATTTGACGTTTTTGGCTGGAATTGAGATCGGACACCATGTCGCGATTGGAAAACCCCTGATGTACCAAAACAGTGGAAACCCCCACAAATGACACCATTTTGGAAACTAGACCCCCCAAGGAACTTATCTAGATGTGTGGTGAGAACTTTGAACCCCCAAGGGCTTCACAGAAGTTTATAACACACAGCCGTACAATTAAAATTATCATATTTTTTCCACAAAAATGATCTTTTCACCCTCAATTCTTATTTTTCCAAGGGTAACAGGATGCTAAAAGATATTGTGCAATTTGTCCTGAGTGCGCTGATACCCCACATGTGGGGATAAACCACTATTTGGACGCATGGCAGAGCTCGGAAGGGAAGCAGCGCCATTTGACGTTTTTGGCTGGAATTGAGATCGGACACCATGTCGCGTTTGGAAAGCCCCTGATGTACCAAAACAGTAGAAACCCACCACAAATTACACCATTTTGAAAACTAGACCCCCCCAAGGAACTTATCTAGATGTGTGGTGAGCACTTTGAACCTCCCAGTGCTTCACAGAAGTTTATAACGCCCGGGCATGAAAATATAAAAATCGTATTTTTTCCACAAACTTGATCTTTTAGTCACCAATTTTTTCATTTTCCCATGGGTACAAGGAGAAATTGGACCCCAAAAGTTGTTATCCAATTTGTCCTGAGTACGCTGATACCTCATATGTGGGAGAAAACTACTGTATGGGCACACGTCGGGGCTCGGAAGGGAAGTAGTGACGTTTTGGAATGCAGACTTTGATGGAATGGTCTGCGGGTGTCATGTTGCTTTTGGAGAGCCCCTGATGTACCTAAACTATTGAAACTCCCCACAAGTGACCCCATTTTGGAAACTAGACCCCCCACGGAACTTATCTAGATGTGTGGTGAGCACTTTGAACCCCCAAGTGCTTCACAAAAGTTTATAACGCCTGGGCGTGAAAATAAAAAAATCATTTTTTTTCCACAAAAATGATATTTTTGCCCCCCATTTTTTATTTTCCTAAGGGTAACAGGAGAAATTGGACCCCAAAAGTTGTTTTGCAATTTGTCCTGAGTATGCTGATACCCTATATGTGGGGGTAAAACACTGTTTGGGCGCATGGCAGAGCTTGGAAGGGAAGGAGCACCATTTGACTTTTTCAACGCAGAATTGGCTGGAATTGACATCAGACGCCATGTTGCATTTGGAGAGCACCTGATGTGCCCAAACAGTGGAAACCCCCAAGTATAACTCCAACCCTAACACCAACACACCCCTAACCCTAATCTGAGCCCTAACCCTAGCCCTAACCCTATCCCTAACCCTAGCCCTAACCCTAACCCTAATGGGAAAATGGAAATAAATACATTTTCTTTTAGTTTTATTATTTTTCCCTAACTAAGGGGGTGATAATGGGGGGTTTGATTTACTATTTATGGCGTTTTTTTTGTTTGGCAGCTGTCGCACGCTAAAAGACGCTTTTTATTGTAAAAATAGTTTTTGCATCACCACATATTGAGAGCTATAATTTTTCCATATTTTGACCCACCGAGTCATGTGAGGTCTTATTCTTTGCTCGACGAGTTGACGTTTTTATTGATACCATTTTCGGGCACGTGACATTTTTTGATCGCTTTTTATTCCGATTTTTGGGACACAGATTGAACAAAAACCAGCGTTTCATGAATTTCTTTTGGGGGGGTGCGTTTACACCGTTACGCGTGTGGTAAGCGGTTTTATTCTTCGGGTCGGTACGGTTACAGCGATACCTCATTTAGGTCGTTTTATTATGTTTTGTCGGTTTTTTGCAATGAAAACAATTTTATATAAAAAATAATTATTTTGCATCTCTTTATTCTGCGAGCTATAACTTTTATATTTTTTTGCGGATGATGCTGTTTGGCAGCTCGTTTTTTGCGGGACAAGATGACGTTTTCAGAGGTACCATGGATATTTATATGCGTCTTTTTGATCGCGCGTTATTGCACTTTTTGTTCGGTGGTATGATATTAAATCGTTATTTTTTGCTTCGTTTTTTATTTTTATTTTTTAAGGGGTTCGCTAAAGGGGTTAACTAATGTGACAGTTTTATAGGGCGGGTCGCTACGGACACGGGGATACCAAATATGTGTACTTTTATTGCTTTTTTTTATTTTCAAAAAATGAATTTATTTGGGAATATTTTTTTTTTTTTTTTTACTAATTTATTTAGCGATTTTTAAAAAATTATTTTTACACTTTTTTAATTTTTTTTTACTTTATTACATAGTCCCAGGTGGGACATCACTGTCCTGTGACAGATCGCTGATCTGTCACATCACAGATCACTGTGACAGATCAGCAATCTGTCACAGGCAGTTCTGCAAACTTCCTCATGTGTTGTGAGTTCATTTTCCCTTTCACCGTCGATGTCTGATGAACTCCCTCTTCTGGTGAAGGAAGGTAGAGATGCTGATTACCAAACACCTGAACCGGTAGATGATGACTGTGTAACAGGATCTGCTGACTGGATATAAGGCAGCCGACGCCCTTCTGAGTCGCTGGTGATTTCTCTGCTGGATTCTTGGAGTCCAGTCTGATTCCTGCTTCCCAAAGATAAGTTTTTGCTCTGCTTTTGAACTTATTAGTTTTGTTTTGTTTACCTTGTTTTTGGAGTTCAGCCATCCCCGGTCGGGGGTGTGCTGAGTTCCATTTTTGTCTCTGATCAGTTTGTCTCTTTGCTCTGTCTTCAGAATTTACCTGAGTGCTGATATCGTCATTTTGAAGTCCTAGCAACTTCAGGGCCTGTTTTTCCTATTAGATGGTTGGGACATTTTTTGGTAGGGTTTTTTGCGGATTGCAGACAGCAGCTTTTCTATCCTGTCCTTTTTAGTTAGCTTGGGCCCCATCATTTGCTCAACCTATCTTTCTATCTGTGTTAGTGTTTTCATCTTGCTTCACCGTCATTATATGTTGGGGGCTGCCTATTGCTTTGGGGTCTGCTCTGGGGCAGTTTAGTTTTCCCCTTTCTTTCTTTAGGCCTATTTAGTTCTCCGGCTGTGATCGAGGGATCTAGGGCATCGTAGGAACCCCCCACGGCTACTGTTAGTTGTTGTGGATAGGATCAGGGGTCTGCAATCCGATAGCTACCAACCTCTCCGGTTTTCTGGACTTAGCTTGTATTTTTGTTTTTTCCTCCTTCGGTGACTCATTCATAACAGAATCACCAGCCATACCGCAGATCCTAGGGTTCTCAATAGCAGGAAAGAATTGTAAAAAAAAAGAGAGTTTGTCAGAATACTTTTTTTTTTTGTGTGTATATTTTTTCCTCTATGTCTCTGAGGCCGCAGGGGGAATTTTTTTTCTTTCTCAATGGAGATGAAGCAATTGTCTGATCGTGTGGAGCAGCTCACTGCTGAAGTGCGGGGGAATTTCCACCTATCTCGCACATTCACATGCTGCTGAACCAAGGATCCCTACTCCTGATGTGTTTTTTGGGGATCGGTCTAAATTTTTGAATTTTAAGAGTAATTGTAAATTATTTTTTGCCTTGAAGCCTAACTCGTCAGGGAGCTCCGCGCAGCAGGTTAAAATTGTCATCTCTCTGCTGCGCGGCGATCCCCAGGATTGGACGTTTTCTTTGACACCTGAAGATCCTATTCTGACTAATGTGGATGCATTTTTTCAAGCCTTGGGATTATTGTATGATGAACCTAATGCTATTGATCAAGCTGAGAAAGCCCTATTGGCATTGAACCAGGGACAGGATTCTGCAGAGTTATACTGTCAAAAATTCCAAAAGTGGGCGGTCCTTACTACCTGGAATGATGGTGCCTTGGCAGCTCTCTTTCGGAAGGGTTTGTCAGAAACCATAAAAGATACTATGATGGGATTTCCTGTTCCCTCTGGTCTTGACGATTCTATGTCATTAGCCATTCAAATTGATGGCGTTTATGTGAACGCAAAACTACACGAGAGGAGTTGTCACCTTTTGGACAAATGTCTGAACCTATGCAATGTGATAGAGTTTTGTCTAGGGCGCAACGTCAGGAGTTTAGAAGGCGCAATAAGCTGTGTTTTTTCTGTGGAGACGTCTCTCATTTTATTTCTGTCTGCCCAAAACAAAAGAAATGTTTTGCACACTCATTTGCTGTGGGCAGTATACAACCTAAGTTTCTTTTGGCAATTACTCTGGTCTGCTCCTTATCCACATTTTCCACGAAGGCTTTTGTGGATTCAGGAGCAGCGTTGAATCTGATGGATTTGGACTTTGCTAAACGTTATGGTTTTTCCATGACACCTCTGCGGACGCCTATTCCTTTGAGGGGTATTGATGCTACTTCTTTGGCGGTGAATAAACCTCAGTTTTGGACTCAGATGACGATGCGGGTTGCCCCAGACCACCAAGAAAATTGTAAATTTTTGGTGCTGCATAATCTGCATGATACTATTGTTCTGGGTTTTCCTTGGTTGCAAATTCATAATCCAGTTTTGGATTGGATATCTGGGTCTGTGGTGATTTGGGGTTGTCAGTGTGTTCTTAGGGATGCTCCTGTTTTCTCCACCTCTCCTCAGTCTCATGATATTCCTGATTATCTAGCCGATTTTTCTGATGTATTTAGTGAGAGCAAGTCTGCGTCTTTGCCTCCTCATAGGAGTTATGACTGTGCAATTGAGTTGATGCCTGGGTGTAAATTTCCCAAGGGTTGGCTTTTCAACTTATCAGTACCTGAACATGTTGCTATGTGATCCTATATTAAGGAGTCATTTTAGAAGGGACATATTAGACCATCCTCGTCACCTTTAGGTGCTGGGTTTTTTTGTGGCCAATTAAGATGGTTCATTAAGACCGTGTATTGATTATCGTTCCCTTAACAAGATGACGCTTAAATATCAGTACCCGTTACCTCTGATGTCTGATTTATTCTCCAGAGTTAAGAGTGCCTGCTGGTTTACTAAGCTTGACCTCAGGGGGGCGTATAATCTTATTCGCATCAAGCACGGGGATGAATGGAAGACTGCGTTTAATACTCCGGAGGGACATTTTGAGTACCTGGTGATGCCTTTTGGGCTCACTAATGCCCCTTCTGTCTTCCAGTCCTTTATGAATGATATTTTCCGTGACTTTGTGGATAAGTTTTTGATCATCTATCTGGATGATGTTTTGATCTTTTCTAGTGATTGGGATTCTCATGTGGAACACGTCCGGACTGTGTTCCGGATTTTGAGGGAGAATTCCCTGTTTGTTAAGGGCTCGAAATGCCTCTTTGGTGTACAGAGGATTTCATTTTTGGGATTTATCTTATCTCCATCGACTATTGAAATGGACCCGGCCAAGGTACAGGCCATTTATGATTGGGTTCAGCCTACTTCTTTGAAGGCCCTCCAGAAGTTTTTGGGTTTTGCTAATTTCTATCGTAAATTTATAGGTAATTTTTCTGGTATTGTCAAACCACTGACTGATCTGACCAAGAAGGGCGCTGATGTGTTGAATTGGTCTCCTGAGGCTATCTAAGCATTTCAGGAGCTTAAGCAGAGATTTACTGTAATTTTGGGTTTCATTCTCGATTCTCTTCAGGGCAAGTGGAATCTTCATCCTGCCCAGGTGTGGACACTGTGATTAAGAGAATGCAGCAGATATGGGATCAAGCGGTGGATAAGTTGTCACTCTCTCAGGAAAAGGCCCAGTGATTTTCCAACCGGCATAGGACCATTGGTCCCCGGTTTAAAGTGGGTGATATGGTTTGGTTGTCGTCTAAGAATATTCCTATGAAGGTTGCATCTCTTAAATTTGAGCCAAGATTTATTGGTCCTCATAAGATTTTGGAAATTCTTAATCCTGTTTCGTTTCGATTGGCTCTTCCAGTTACGTTCAAGATCCATAACATATTTCACAAATCTCTGTTGAAGAGGTTTGTTGAGCCAGTGGTTCCTATGGCAGCACCTCCTGACCCTGTGTTGGTCGAAGGCAATGTGGAATATGAGGTAGAGAAAATATTGGATTCTCGTTTGATTAGACGGAGACTCCAGTATTTGGTCAAATGGAAGGGTTATGGTCAGGAGGATAATTCTTAGGTCTCTGCCTCTGATATTCATGCCAATAGATTGGTTCGTGCTTTTCACCGGGCCCATCCTGATTGGCCTGGTGGCGTGGATGAGTGTTCGGTGACCCCTCCTCAAGGGGGGGGTACTGTTGTGAGTTCATTCTCTGGTTCACCAGTTGTGAGTTCCCCTTCTGGACTCCCTCTGGTGGTGATGGGAGGTGGTGCGGCTCGTTTGATAGGTGGAGATCTGCCACCTGAGAATGAGGATGACGATTGAATCTCAGGATTCTCAGATTGGATTTAAGACAGCCGACGCCCTATTCAGTTGCTGGTGATTCCTTCTGGCTTGTCAGCTCTTGGTTTTCAGCTCTGTTCCAGTCATCTAAAGCTAAGTTTTCTGCTAATGTTCACACTTGATTTTGTTGGTCTATTCAGTTTTTTGTGTGGTCTGCCAGCCCTGGCTGGGGGCTGAGCTGAATTTCCACTCTTATTTATCAGTATTTTGCCAATTGGCTTTTTGTCCCTTACTAGTTCGGTCTCTTTTTGCTCTGTCTCAGAATATTTCAGAGTGCTGATATAGTGGGAGAAGTCTAGTGACTTCAGGGTTAATTTTGCTATCAGAAGTGTTTGACATTATTTTTGTAGGGTTTTTTGCAGGTTGCAGACAGTGACTTCCCTTTTCTTTCCTGTCTGGTTAGTTTGGGCCCCATCATTTGCTCAGCCTATTTTCCTGCCTGTGTTTGTGCCTTCATCTTGTTTCACCATCAATACATGTGTGGGGGCTATCTATTCCTTTGGGGTCTGCTCTGGGGCAGTTAGTTTTCCCTTTTCTTGCTTTAGGCTTATGTAGTCCTCCAGCCGTGACGAGGTGTCTAGGTTCATCGTAGGCACGCTCCACGGCTACTGCTAGTTGTGTGGTAAGATCAGGGATCTGCAATCTGCATAGTTACCAACCACTCTGGTTTTCTGTGGCTTAGCTTGTTTTTCTTTTTTCTCCTCGGTGACCCATTCATAACAATTACCCTTGGAGGGGGGAAGGTTGGTGATGAAATCCATGGACAAATGAGTCCATGGTCTCTCAGGAATTGGCAGTGGTACCAATTCCCCGGCCGGCCGGTTATGAGGGGTTTTCGCACGGGCACAAACATCACAAGCAGACACATATTCCCCAACATCAGAGGCTAAAGAATACCACCAGAATATTCTGGCGATGGCCTTCCGGGTAGCCGAGATCCCTGGATGTCCATCCAGAACTGAGTCGTGGAACTCCCGGAGGACCTTGAGACGAAATTGAGCTGGTACAAACAGTTTATCCACCGGCTTAGCCGGAGGTGCAAGAGACTGGTCTTCCCGAATCTCCCATTCCAACATATTAGAAATACCTGCCACCACCACCCCGGGCTGAAGAATGGAGGATGGAGGTTCGGGGGGAGACACCGGATCTAGACTGCGTGACAAGGCATCAGCTCTGACATTTTTGGATCCTGGCCGAAAAGTGATAGAGAAGTGGAATCGGGAAAAAAAAGTGACCATCTAGCCTGTCTAGGAGTCAACCTTTTAGCTGACTCAATATAATTATGGTTATAGGATGGACGGCCCCCTCCAAAAAATGCCTCCATTCTTCAAAGGCCAACTTCACAGCCAGAAGTTCTCGATTCCCAACATCATAGTTTCTCTCCACAGGGGAGAATTTCTTCGAGAAAAAGGTGCAAGGTATCAAATTAGTCAAAGTGGCGGGTCCCTGGGACAATACCGCCCCCACCCCACCACTCTGGCATCCACCTCAACAATAAATGGTTCAGGTGGGTCCGGCTGAATAAGAACCGGAGCAGACATGAAACATTTTTTTAAACACTGAAACGCCGCTATCGCTGCTGCTGACCAATTTTTGATATCGGCCCCTTTTTGAGTCATGTCTGTGAGGGGTTTAACCACCTGTGAGAACCCCCTTATAAATTTGCAATAATAATTGGCGAGTCCTAGGAAACGCTGCAGAGCCTTCAAATCACAAGGTTGAACCCAATCGACAATGGCCTGCACCTTATTAGGATCCATGCGATACCCCTCAGCAGACACAATGAATCCCAGAAAAGACAGTTCCTGAACAAAAAATAAACATTTCTCTAGTTTAGCAAAGAGACAGTTCTCCCGAAGCCTTTGAAGAACTGCCCTAATATGACCAATGTGAGCCTGTTTATCAGGTGAGTAGATCAGTATGACATCCAAATACACAACCATAAAACGTCCAATATAATCAGAGAACACGTGATTGATGAAATTTTGGAAGACCGCTGGAGCATTGGTCAGACCGAAAGGCATGACCAAATTTTCAAACAACCCTTCAGTAGTGAGAAAAGCAGTTTTCCACTCATCTCCTTCCCAGACTCGGATAAGGTTATACGCTCCCCGTAGATCTAATTTCGAAAACCACTTAGCTCCGGACAACTGGTTGTACAAATCAGGAATAAGTGGGAGGGGATACGTATAGTTATCTTATTTAACTCTCAAAAATCGAGGCATGGGCGCAAACCACCATCTTTTTTCTTTACAAAAAATAACCCCGCCGCCACGGGAGAGACAGAAGGATGAATGTGTCCCTTACGGAGACTCTCGGAAATGTATTACTTCATAGCAGCCCGCTCGGGACCCGAAAGGTTATACAAGCGGGCCTTGGGCAATTTAGCACTGGAACCAGGTCAATGGCACAATCAAATGGGCGGTGTGGTGGTAAAACTTCAGCCTCTTTTTCAGAGAAAACGTCCGTATAGTCTTTTAGGTATTCCGGAATACCTTCCAGACCAACGGACGACACAGACACAGTAGCAAGACATTTTTCAGGGACCCCATTTAACAAAGTCCTGAGATTCCCAATTAATCACAGGATTATGTAATTGTAACCAGGGGAACCCCAACACCAGTCCCGCAGGCAGGTTGTCCATAACAAAACATGAAATACGTTCCTGGTGCAAGGAACTCACTTTAAGGAGAAACTCCTCTGTAAGAAATATGATGTCATTCTTAGCCAGTGGTGTTTTGTCAATGGCAACAACATGGATAGGAGTCTCCAGCCTAACTGTCCCTAACTTACACCTGGACACTAAGTCAGAGTCAATAAAGTTCAATGACGATCCGACATCCATGAAGGCGGAAGTGGATGTGGAGACACTCCCACAACAAAGTTCCACTTGCAACAACATTTTTGAAAATGCAGAAAAAGGTACCTGAGAGCCTGGGTGACCTCCACAACAATCACCCGGGCTCAGTGGCTTGTTGGTCAGTGGACAGGAGGGGCAATCCTTTTTCCAATGTCCAGAATCGCCACAGAGAAAACATCATTTTCCCACGCGCCGTTGTCTCCTTTCCTTCTCCTTGAGGTCGATGGTTCCCATCTCCATGGTTTCCAAAGTAGGACTGGCTCCCCTTCCTTGGGAGAATAACGGTGTCTCAATCTGCATCACTTCCCTCGCCCGTAGCCTGCTATCCATTCGGATGGCCTGTGTCATAACCTCCTTCAGGGAATCAGGCGGAGGGTGGAGAGCCAAGGCATCTTTCAGATGTTCAGACAGGCCTCTACGGAACAAACCCCGGAGGGTGGCATCATTCCAGAAGACCTCAGCAGCCCAGCGTCTGAACTCTGAGCAAAACCACTCGGCTGAGTGCTTCCCCTGGCACACACTCATCACCATGTCCTCAGCCATACGCATCTGATCAGGCTCATCATAAATATGCCCCAGGGCCTCAAAAAATGCATCCACAGTCATACGCTCAGGGGCCGTGGTCAGAAGGGAGAAAGCCCATGCCTAGGGGGCTTCCCTTAACAGAGACATAATGACCCCCACTCTCTGACTTTCATCCCCAGAAGAGTGTGGTCTCAATGAAAAAAAAAGCTTACAGCCCTCCTTGAAAACCCTGAATTCCTTTTTATCTCCAGAAAAGGTATCCGGTAACTTAACCGGAGACTCAGGGGAAACTAATGTAACATCCCAAGCCCCCGATGATAAAACCCCCTGCACAGTGTCAGTGATCAGCTGCTGAGACTGAGCCAGGACTCATTGTTCCCCAAGGAGTTTCTGAGACATCTGAGTCAGGTCCTTTACCTGCTCAGAAAGAGCGTGCATAGGATCCATCACACACACAGGAGGGGAGCGGAGAAAAAAAATGGTAATGGTCAGTTATAATGTCAGGACTCTAATATCAGGACCCTGTCAGCATCGGCAAACTGCCACGCAGAGCAGGGTGACTTACCCACACTATGGGAGAGCGCGGGGTCCAATACTGTAGTGAAAGTTCTGAGCACGGGACCTGCGACACTAAAGGTAGTATAGAGTACCAGGACCTACGATCATGTGACCACAGGGGGCGTGGCTTAGCATCCTGCTGCAGTAGATGACTGTAGGATTCTATTGCAGGAACCCTGGAGTGAAGATTAGGGGAACTCAGGTCAGACAAGCGGGGGGGTCATACACAGGGAGGGCAGAGTGATACCAGAGGAGCAAGCAGAGAATAGTCAGAACGTAAGCAATGAGTCATACACAGAGATAGCAATGCGGTAAAAGGGGGGCAGTCAGAGAGTAGTCAGGTTAAAGGCAAAAGAGTCATACACGGGAATAGCAGAGCAGTACCAAAGGAACAGGCAGAACTCGCAACAGGGACAGAACCGGGTCAAAACCAAACAAGCATAAAGTATCACAGTCACAAGGCACACGTACGCACAAGGTCAACTAACTCAGCCGAGGGCAGGAGTATAACTGACACCGGACCTAGGTCGAGTGAGCATTAAATAGCCGCCCTCTGCCAGAGAGAGGCAGAAACAATTAACCCCTGTCTGACCAGGACGGGCCAAAGACAAACCCCATCCTGGATCATGACAAAACTATTCTGGTCCAGCAACCAGTCCATTCCTCCATGCCAGACACATCAGGGCAGTGTTTACTTCCGATGTCGGATGAGGCGCCTGGGATGGAGAGGATTGCTTTCACAGAACTGAACACTGTCTTGCTCCGGCTGCCTTGGAGGATCAAATTGGATGCTGAACCAGAGTAGTTTCAATCTTTCTATTCATCACTAGTATCCACTTATAATAACTGTTCATTGATTTCTGAGACACTTGCAAGTGGGTAAGGATGGCAGCTATCTGCACAGTGACCTGCACAAAGGCTGCAGATATACCGTAGATTCATAAGTTTTCAGTAAAGACTACGATTTGTACAATATACAGTAGTTTAATACCAATGCAGCATCTGATAAAAACGTTGAAAGTTAAGCCAATAAATCAGACCTTCCATTACATCAGCTTAACCACACAAAGCTGTGAACAATACCCCACAGTAAAAAAAAATGTTATGAAAATATCACAGGCAAAAGGTAAGGCTGATCAGAATATAGGATTTCACGGAAACAAAAAGAATTAGCATTGACATTTTTTTTTTTATTTTTTTTTTTTTACTTTAGGCTTCTTGTAAGGCAAATATCTACTTTACTGATTAAAAAACTATTTTTGCAGACATGGCATAGCATTGCAAGATGATTCTCCGTGTACCAGTTTCTACATAGTGTGTAATGTGTAAAGGTTCAAAATTAAAGTCAACTTCTATAACTTTCCAAGCCTTGTAAGTAATCATTTTGATCAATGTAGAATGATTTATTTGTACACCCAATATTCCCAGAGCATATGCCCTGCAGCCCCTGTAGATATGCTCCTGTATAGCCTACACTAGTAATTCTAGTAATATTTTTTATTATGTTAAGCTGCCTTTACACTGGACGATAATCATGAACGAGCATTCTTAAAAATGCTCAATTCATTTCCGTTATCTTGCAGTGTAAACAGGCTGACTAATGATTATCAGATGAGTAAGCAAAAAGCTGGTTTCTCTGGTGAAATGATCCTTGGCGCAGTGCAGTGCCGAGAATCAGTCTATGTGCACTGAATAATCTGTTAACGCAAATTGTTTACTTTGTTCTGCCGATGCCGATCGGTAAATGTTTATCCCCGCTATGCAGTCGTATCATGCCATCAGTTAGTCTGGTAAAAAAAAGACCCTAACTACTGAGATCTAGGAATAAGCATGACCATATCCAGTCAATCAGAAGTGTCGGGTCTGTTTCCCTCAGTTTGAATTTAAATGGAGATGCTGGTTCCATAACTCCTGAAGATTTATATGCAAAAGTCACCTCTGTTTCATGTAGTGGTGATTGATTAGGGGAAGAATGGCCTAAAGAACCGTCTCTCTGCCTCCCATACCTTAACCATTCCCACAAGGCTTCAACATTAGGTTTCAACGTTCTCTTGGTGCTTCCCGATCATTATTGAAAAGGAGTTCACTAGAGTAGAAGCTGAGGAAGCTCAGTAAGGATAGAATTGAATAAAAGTCACGTTTCCCTGTTATTAGTATCAGTCATAAATATAGTGTACTATGTCATCGAACGCTCATATCGTGGACCGCAGGGTGTTCATCCTATACTCGGGTGCCAAATAGCAGTATTAGTCTCCTGAAGGATGTTTCCACCAATAAGTGGTTGAGCGAAATGCGTTGAGACTAGTCATATCTAATACAGCAATGATATTAGAGAAACACAATGTTACAATGATCTTCTCACTTATGAGTTAGATGAAAAGGAAATCAATTATCATGGGATACTAGTATCTAGAAATTTGGAATATAAGCTTGGTAACCACTGTGTCTATTCTCTATGATAGAGTTTGCTGATATGGGGGATAATTGCAAGAGATATTAGTGACAATGCAACATACGGTTATATAAATTACCAAATGTCATATATAGCAATAACTGCTGCTACTAATCATATACAGTATCTGTTCTCTATACATTGTCATATCATTATCCAATAAGCAGTAATTTATTGGCAAAGGGGAGGCGTTATAACATTACACCCCTGGGTGCTAATTTTGGTGGATGGACAAACTTGCACATAGCATGGTGGAATTCATGTACAGTACATATTATAAATTTAGAATACATTTATATTTTATGTAGTCATATAGTGCACCCATGGTCAGTGATATACAGGCATTGCCGGATGTGTTGGCAACCTTGAAACAATTCCAGAAATTAGGTATTTCTTCCCGAAAATTACATGTTTTGCTATCCACATGTTTATTTTCTTTGTGTGTTTTGGACCAACACAAAAAAAGCTGAGAAAAAAGTGAAATTGAACATAATTTCACTCAAAACCCCAAAACGGGCCGGATGAAATTATTGGCACCGTCAACTTAATATTTGGGTGCACACAGGATAAATAACTGCAATCAATCGCTTCCTATAACCATGAACAAACTTCTTACACCTCTGAACTGGAATTTTGGAGCACTCTTCTCTTTGAAGCTGCTCCAGGTCTCTCATATTTGAAGATTGCCTTCTCACAACAGCAATTTTACGATCTCTCCACAGGTGTCGAATGGGATTTAGATCCAAACTTCAGAACTCTCCAGTGCTTTGTTTCGAATTTGTATGTTTTTAATCAAACTAACGTGAAAAATCATGTTGTCAGATAATTTTTGCCATAGAATTAGTGCTGTAAAAAACACCCCCAAAAATAAACATTGTGGAATTACAGTTTTTTCAC
Organism: Dendrobates tinctorius; assembly: GCF_039654945.1. Classification (NCBI taxonomy): domain Eukaryota; kingdom Metazoa; phylum Chordata; class Amphibia; order Anura; family Dendrobatidae; genus Dendrobates; species Dendrobates tinctorius. Next base: position 29,937,390 of record NW_027361823.1, read on the forward strand.
CACTTCACTCCCACTTATCATTTTTTTCCCCATTTTTTTTTCCATATATCATATGGTAAAGTGGTGACTTGCAGAACAACAACTCATTCCACAAAAAAACAATCCCTCTAATAATGGATATGTCTATGGAAGAATAATATAGTTATGCATCTTTGAAAAATAGTAGGAAATAAGATGAAAGTGCAAAAAATTTTGCCAAAAATTGTCTGCGTCCTTAATGTGTTAGTCTAGAGTTATGGATATATTGATGAGAGGGAGTGCCGTACTTATTAAGCTGAGTTGAAGCTGAGCCAGTTTAGAATTGCATATAAGACGTCAGGCTGGTAGAGTATTATCGGCTGACCTTGTTACCTGGCAGTATGAGGGCAGGATGTGTGACTTTTCTCCTTGGTCTGGCACTGATACATTTCTCTTTGGCAGGTAAGACATGAGAGCTCTCTGAATAATTTGCTTTACAAGAGAGAGGGGGTAGATTGATATGTAGGTTTGTAAGAAAACGGTCAGTATATAACCCATGTATTATCATTTAAAGGGAATCTGTCACCCCTTTTTTGAGATATCATATAATGATATCCTTCAATTGTGTGTCACATAAGAATTCTCTTAGTACTTTTGCTTCCCCCTGACCCCGCACCTTTCATGCATAAATACCTTTTTTATATCGGTTCAGATGTATGTAAACTGCCACGGTCCGGTCCAATGGGCGGGGCTTATTTAACTGCTCCCCCCTCCCTGTCTTGCTCTACACAAGAAGAAATGCGAGAGCAAGACAGGGAGGGAGCAGGTGAATAAGCCCCGCCCAGCGGACCGGACAGCAGCAGTTTACATACATCTGAACCGATATAAAAAAGGTATATATGCATGAAAGGTGCGGGGTCAGGTTGAAGCAAAAGTACTAAGAGAATCCTTATGTGACACACAATTGAATGATATCATTATATGATATCTCAAAAAAGGGGTGACAGATTCCCTTTAAACTTTTGCTCTTTCTGGGATTTTGGTCCAGTGTGCAGTCCTATCAGTGACTAACAGCTGTCTCTATATGCATTCTTATCCAATGAAAACTGTCAATCTCTGATAGGCCTGCCCACTGGACTGAAAATGCCAGGAAGAATAGATGAGTAAATGAATAAAACACAGGTTAACGTATACTGAATCTTTCTCACAAAACTATACATTTACTCCACTTCCCATACTGTATAGCATGATGCCTGGAGATTGGACTGCATTTTCATGGTGACAGGTTCCCTTTAAGTGTGATTTGAGTAACAACATTGGAAATATATATCAGATTTATTATATTTAGACTCATATCATATTTTATTTGCCGGTTTTAATTGCAGCAGTTCAGAAACGTGTCATATTATGTGAATGCAAGTTGTAATACCCTTTTTTAATGGAAATGGATCAAATGATTACTAATTTTCAAGAAATGTGGATGTACTAATTCTCCCCTACAAATAATGTACAGCATATATGTGGTATTTCTGTACAGTGCTACAATGCCATGAATTGATGTACAGCTCTAAGCACTGATCATACAGAAATGCAAGTAGCTAATAGCGGTTCAGATTACATGATGCAGTCTCAGGACAATTTCACATGAGCTTGAAGGGAATCTATCAGCAGAATTTCACCCCTTAATCTGTTTATATGTACACGTAGCTCTTTCAAAGACAAGTCCAGCAATACAATTATTTACATGGCCAGTCGGTTCCTTCATTACTGAGAAATCAACGTTTGAACTGACATTCAAATGACTAGATCTGAAGCCCCTGTCACTCCAGCTCTATTATCTGCCCACTGCTGCCTCCTCCTGCTTTGACTGACAGACTCTATACTTCAGTCAAAGGAGCCATAAGTCCAGAAGGGTGGAGAATAGAGCTGGAGTGACAGAGACTTCAGAACTACCATAGTCATTTGCATCTCAATTCAAATGCTGATTTCTCAGTAACGGAGGAAAAGACTGTCCGCGTAAAAGTTTTTGCTGGACTTGCCTTTGAAAGCACTACATTCACATATACCCAGTTGGTGTGCGATATCCTGCTCGAAGATTCCCTTTAATACGGACCGATTTCTGCGTCTATGTCCTAACCACAAATACTATAGCAAAAGCTCCTGCCTAATATTTAAATGTTTTTTTTTCGTGAAATCTTACTGTAATTGCAACAAAATACAGAATTTTCTATTCCAGACACCTCAACAGATAAACAGCCAACGGAACTGGCATATGAAGCAGTGTATAAGGCTGGATATATATTTGATGGCGATGAAGTCTTTACTTATTTAGCTGATCCAGTAATAAAATACAGTGCAGAAATTATGGAAAATTGCATAACAAGAGAGTGCCGCTACTTTACGTATTGTACCAAATTGGGCCTAAGCAATATATGTATCGATATAAGGTTGAGTAAGTATCACATCTTTCTGCTGATATACCGTACTTAATATTTCTCCATATTATACATAAAATGTCAATTTTAAATACTGTTGAGAAAGGCAGGGTCATTAGTGGGTCTCTTGGGCCCTTTTGGGATATTTGTTACATTTGAATCAATTACTGTCTATTTCACCCTACTCAATTGTCATCTAGTAATCTATACTTGCCAACTTTTGAGAAGAGACATCAGGCAGATACCGGAAAGCAACATTTGAGTCCGTCAGCAGTTTTTTGCTGCCCAGTGTGACAATAGAATAATGTAGAGGCAGATGCCTTCTTGGACCTATTATACATCTTGAAGTTTGTTTTGTTGGTCGACCACTCCTGGGTAAAGTAATACTGGCCTTGAATTTCCACTATCTGTATATTGCCCATTTGACTGTGGATTGGTGGAGTCCAAACTCTTTAAAGATGGTTATCATATCCTTTTCCAGTCTCACACTAATCAAAAACTCCTCTGAGGAAGTCAGAAGTCTCCTTTGTTTCTGCCATGAGACACTTTCACAAATGTGTTGTCAAAATCAGACTTTGATAGACGCCTGTTCTTAGAATAAAACAGGTCACTCACTCACACCTAATTGTCACCGCATTGATTGAAAACACCAGACTCTAAAGGCCCTTTTACATTTAGCGATGCACCAGCAATCCGACCAGCGATCCCACCCGGTCAGGATCGCTGGTGCATCACTAAATGATCGCTAGTGAGCTGTCACACAGGCAGATCTCACAGCGATGCAGCAGCAATACAGCGGACGATACTCACCTTTCACACACAGCGATCCTGACGTCCTCCCGCCCGCGTCCACACGTCGCTCGTCTCACACAGCAGGAAGCCCAGCAGGAAGCAGACGACGAGAAATGGAGCCGCCCGATCTCGCGCGATCAGCGATTGACAGCGGGGGAGCCGGTCGGAGGTAAGTATCACACATAGCAATATCGCTATAACGTCACAAAACCGGTGACGTTTTAGCGATATTGCTAGCGATATCGCTTAGTGTAAAACCCCCTTAAGTTTACCTTCGCATTTTCTGCTATTTTTAAAGGTTCACATACTTTTGCCACTCACAAGTGTGTGATATTGGAGATCACTTTACAAAGTCTAATATCTGTTTTATTTGGTTCCCTTTATATACTTTTAGGACTTGTGTAAAAAATCTTATGTAGCTGTACATCAAGTGTGTGAAGAAATAATTCAGAAAGGTTCACAAACTTTAAACCACCTCTCTATTGTGCTTAGGGGCTGTTTTTCCTTCTGTTGAACAATGCCTAAAGTTCCCAAAATGAATTGAATTGTCCCTTTAAAAAAGTTTAGATGTGTTCCTAATAAAAAGAAAATATATAGAATTTACATGTGTATTTGTGTTATCAAGTGGAACTGTTACTAGATTTCACAATACAAACTACATACATTATTTAGATTTCTGAAACCTAATAAAGCTGGTGTTCTTACTTTAGAATATGTCAGAATGGCTGCGTAATCACTTTTTTTAAGATGTCTTGTCTACTATTAAAATGAGCTGGAGTAAAAAAATGCCCAATCTGTTTAATTTAGGGATTAAACATCCATTTTGACATGGATTATCAAAATAAGTACATCAGTCTCATCAGGTTCAAGAGATCTATTTAACTAATTTGTACAGTTGTAGCTGTGTGTGAAGGGGGCTGGCAGACTAGCCCATTTCAATAACTGAGCCGGCCCCCTTCTCTGTCTGTGCATTGACTGTGTCGAAGGTGGAGTTGCTGGAACCCTGACCTGACATAACGGAAGATCTGAAGCATTTTTGAGGATGAATTACAAACTTTGCACTTGTATTTGGAGTCTAATGGTCAAGGGTGGCATTATACATTCGGAAGTCAATGGAAATGTAGCTTTAACATATAACTTAGGGGCAGCACAGTGGCTCAGCGCTGGAGTTCTGGGTTCAAATCCCAGCAAGGACAACATCTGCAAGGAGTTTGCATGTTCTCCCCGTGTTTGCGTAGGTTTCCTCCAACATTCCAAAGACATACTGATAGGGAATTTAGATTGTGAGCCCCATCAGGGACAATGATGATAATGTGTGCAAACTGTAAAGCGCTGCGGAATATGTTGGCGCTGTATAAATAAAAAGATTATTATTATATAATTTGTACTCCATTTGGTATGTGACTCAGGGCACTAGTCAGGCTGAATTTCAATAATCATGGATGCGTTTTATTAAAGGTGTCATACAGGTGATAAAATCGTTTGAAGAAGAAAGTAGTCTCTCTTATTGCCCACCAGTGTTTCAGTATGTCTGCCACTAGCTACAGAAGTGTGTAATCATCAAGCAGTTTTTACTGACGCGTTATTGTAAAACATTTCTTATTCTAGCCAACTCAACGCATTTTGATGAAGACTTACAAGATCTTGAAACTTTAAAATCCCGCCCAGCATTTTTAGACAGACACCAATATAACAAGAATTTATTATTTGCTGAAAGACTGCATTTACTGTTAAAGTACAGTAAGATGCTCATGCAGTACTGCATCACCGAAGATTGTCAATACTACACATACTGCACCAAAGTGGGCTACAACATTGTTTGCTTGCGTATAGCGCTCGGTAAGTGTCATCTTTTATAACCGATGGTAAAATATTTTCCTCTTCCATAAGCATTGTGTAATAAATCCAGATACAAAAGTTGTGGCTTGTCCTCACCTACCAAATAGAAAATCGTCTAGATTATATATAATCCGGGACTGAAAACCCCTTATGTAAAAATGTATGAAAAAAGGATATAGAATGAAATAACCAAATATCTTTCTTCTGTTCTCCCAAGTCAATAAAAAGCAGGTGGTACTTGACCAAAGAGACAGAATAGAAAACCGCTAGAATGCTGTAGTGGCGTCTTATCTTAATGATGCTACATTCACATATTCTGTATTAGTTGTGGATTTTATACACAGATTTTTCAGTGGAACATTTTGCTGCCTAATACAGTAACAGCAAAATAGATGAGAATGAAAACATTGCAGTTTTTTTACACCTGTAAATTCTCATACAATATAGATTTTTAAATCCATATAATGTGAATTCTTTACGTGAAATTCATCAGTCATTATATAAGCTTATGTCTATAACCACATTTTTGGCAAAACTCTCATGTAAGAATTGCAAATTTTCCTGCAAATTTGTGGCTAAAATTCCCTACTTACCTACAAAATTTGCCATGTGGGTATTGATTATGAATTGTATGAATGTTGATTTTTAAGTTAAAAAATGTATCATGATTAATCCCTTTACTCCCAAGGGTGGTTTGCACGTTCATGACCGGGCCAATTTTTACAATTCTGACCACTGTCCCTTTATGAGGTAATAACTCTGGAACGCTTCCATGGATCTTGGTGATTCTGACATTGTTTTCTTGTGACATATTGTACTTTATGTTAGTGGTAAAATTTCATTCATATAACTTGCGTTTATTTATGAAAAAAACGGAAATTTGATGAAAATTTAGAAAATTTCATAATTTTTCAACTTTGAATTTTTATGCTCTTAAATCACAGAGATATCACACTCAAAAAACTTAATAAGTATCATTTCCCACATGTTTACTTTACATCAGCACAAATTGGGAACCAACATTTTTTTTTTTGTTAGGAAGTTATAAGGGTTAAAATTTGACCAGCGATTTCTCATTTTTACAACACCATTTTATTTTTAGGGACCACATCACATTTGAAGTCATTTTGAGGGGTCTATATGTTAGAAAATACCCAAAAGTGATATAATTCTAAATACTGCACCCCTCGTGGTGCTCGAAACCAGATTCAAGAAGTTTATTAACCCTTCAGGTACTTCACAGGAATTTTTTGAATGTTTAAAAAAATGAACATTTAACTTTTTTTCACAAAAAAAATTACTTCAGGTTCAATTTTTTTATTTTACCAAGGGTAACAGGAGAAATTGGACTGGAAAAGTTATTGTGCAATTTGTCCTGAGTACGCCGATACCTGTTATGTGGGGGGGAATCACTGTTTGGGCACATGGCAGAGCTCGGAAGGGAAGGAGCGCCGTTTGACTTTTTCACTGCAAAATTGTCTGGAATTCAGATCGGATGCCATGTCAAGTTTGGAGAGCTCCTGATGTGCCTAAACAGTGGAAACCCCCCAAATGTGACCCCATTTTGGAAACTAGACCCCCAAGGAACTTATCTAGATATGTGGTGAGCACTTTGAACCCCCAAGGGCTTCACAAAAGTTTATAACGTACAGCCGTACAATTAAAAAATTATATTTTTTCCACAAAAATGATCTTTCACCCCCAATTTATATTTTCCCAAGAGTAACAGGCCCCCAAAAGTTATTGTACAATTTGTCCTGAGTACGCTGATACCCCATATGAGGGGGTAAACCACTATTTAGGCACATAGCAGAGCTCGGAAGGGAAGCAGCGCCATATTTGACTTTTTTGGCTGGAATTGAGATAGGACGCCATGTCGCGTTTGGAAAGCCCCTGATGTGCCAAAACAGTGGAAACCCTCCAATTCTAACTCCAACCCTAACCCTAGCCCTAATGGGAAAATGGAAATAAATACATTTTTTTATTTTATTATTTTTCCCTAACTAAGGGGGTGATAACGGGGGGTTTGATTTACTATTTATGGCGGTTTTTATGTTTGGCAGCTGTCACTCGCTAAAGGACGCTTTTTATTGTAAAAATAGTTTATGCATCACCACATTTTGAGAGATATAATCTTTCCTTATTTTGACCCACCGAGTCATGTGAGGTCTTATTTTTTGCGGGACGAGTTGACGTTTTTATTGGTACTATTTTCGGGCATGTGACATTTTTTGAACGCTTTTTATTCTGATTTTTGGGACGCAGGATGAACAAAAACCAGCGATTCATGAATTTCTTTTGGGGGTGCGTTTACACCGTTCCGCGTGCAGTAAAATTGATAAAGCGGTTTTATTCTTCGGGTCAGTATGGTTACAGCGATACCTCATTTATGTCTTTTTTTATGTTTTGGCGCTTTTAAGCAATGAAAACTATTTTATATAAAAATAATTATTTTTGCATTGCTTTATTCTGTGACCTATAACTTTTTTATTTTTCCACTGATGATGCTGTGTTGGGGCTCGTTTTTTGCGTGACAAGATGACGTTTTCAGCGATACCATTGTTATTTATATCTGTCTTTTTGATCGCGCGTTATTGCACTTTTTGTTCGGCGGTATGATAATAAATCATTATTTTTTGCTTCGTTTTTTATTTTTTAAGGGGTTCAATAAAGGGGTAACTAGTGGGAGTTTTATAGGGCGGGTCGTTATGGACGCGGCGATACCAAATATGTGTACTTTTATTGTTTTTTTTATTTTCAAAAAATGAATTTATTAGGGAATATTTATTTTTTTAATTTATTTAGCGATTTTTATAAATTGTTTTTACATTTTTTTTTAACTTTATTACATTGTCCCAGGGGGGACATGACTGTCATGTGAAAGATCGCTGATCTGTCACATCAAAGATCAGCGATCTGTCTCAAGCAGTGCTGGAGGCTTCCTCATGCCGGCTCTTTGCAGGCATGAGGAAGCCGGCTCCCTGCAGGCCCCCGAAGGTCCCGCCGCTATTTTGGATCCGGGTACCTGCAGGGAAGGAGGCCCCCGCAGCAGCGGTGCACATCGCGCTGCTGCGGGGGTCTCAGGGACGCATGTTTGATCACAGTGTGCCGAGGGTTAATGTGTCCGTGACCGCCCCTGACACATAGTGCCGGGTGTCAGCTGTGATAGTCAGCTGACACCCGGCCGCGATCTGCTGCGCTCCCCCCGTGAGTGCAGCTGATCGCGCTAGACATACTATTACATCCTTGGGGCTTAGGTCCCAGGTCACATGGACGAAAGAGTATGTCTAATATAGGAAAGGGGTTAATCTCTAAATAATGTATTTTTGGGGGTAAAACATGGATCTAGAATTCCAATTAAGTGGTAGATGTTTTCTGCTGTGGAATGTGCTGGAAATCCACAGCAAAATGAACATTTGCTTTGTTTGTATTTTGCCACACATTTTCTACCAGATTTATAGTGCATTCTACAACAATTCTGTAGCATAATCAGCAGGCTGTAGATCTGAATGTGTGGGTAAGGATTTGATAAATTGTCCTGTAAATTATAATAGATTTCTGTTACAAATCTTCTTTATCTAAAAGTGGCCTAACTAAATACAGTGGGTACAGAAAGTATTCAGACCCCTTTAAATTTTTCACTCTTTGTTTCATTGCAACCATTTGGTAAATTCAAAAAAGTTCATGTTTTTTTTCTAATTAATGTACACTCTGCACCCCATCTTGACTGAAAATACCCCAGAAATATAGAAATTTTTGCAAGTTTATTAAAATAGAAAAACTGAAGTATTACATGGTGATAAGTGTTCAGACCCTTTGCTCAGACACTCATATTTAAGTCACATGCTGTCTATTTCCTTGTGATCCTCCTTGAGATGGTTCTACTCCTTCATTGGAGCCCAGCTGTATTTAATTAAACTGATAGAACTTGATTTGTAAAGGCACACACCTGTCTATATAAAAGCTCATAGTGCATTTCAGACCAAATGAGAATCATGAGCTCAAAGGAACTGGCCAAGGAGCTCAGAGACAGAATTGTGGCAAGGCACACATTTGCCCAAGTACTCAAGGTTCCTAAGAGCACAGTGGCCTCCATAATCCTTAAATGAAAAAAGTTTGGGACCACCAGAAGTCTTCCTAGACCTGGCCGTCCAGCCAAACTGAGCAATCGTGGGAGAAAAGCCTTGGTGAGAGATGTAAAGAAGAACACCAAGATCACTGTGGCTGAGCTCTACAGATGCAGTAGGGAGTTGGGAGAAAGTTACACAAAGTCAACTGTCACTGCAGCCCTCCACCAGTCAGACCTTTATGGCAGAGTGGCCCGACGGAAGCCCTCCTCAGTGCCAGACATATGAAAGCCTGCGTAGAGTTTGTTACAAAACACATAAAGCACTCCCAGACTATGAGAAATAAGATTCTCTGGTCTGATGAGACGAAGATAGAACTTTTTGGTCATAATTCTAAGCAGTATGTGTGGAGAAAACCAGGCACTGCTTATCACCTGTCCAATACAATCCCAACAGTCAAACATGGTGGTGGCAGCATCATGCTATGTTGGTGTTTTTCAGCTGCAGGGACAGGACGACTGGTTGCAATTGAAGGAAACATAACTGCGGCCATATGCAGAGATATCCTGGATGAAAACCTCTTCCAGAGTGCTCTGGACCTTAGACTTGGCTGAAGGTTCACCTTCCAACAAGACAATGATCCTAAGCTAAAATAACAAAGGAGTGGCTTCAGAACAACTCTGTGACCATTCTTTACTGGCCCTGCCAGAGCCCTGACCTAAACCCAATTGAGCATCTCTGGAGAGACCTGAAAATGGCTGTCCAACAAAGTTCACCATCCAACCTGATGGAAGTGGAGAGGATCTGCAAGGAAGAATAGCAGAGGATCCCCAAATCCAGGTGTGAGAAACTTGTTGCATCATTCCCAAGAAGACTCATGTCTGTACTAGATCAAAAGGGTGATTCTACTCAGTACTGAGCAAAGGGTCTGAATACTTATGATCATGTGAAATTTCAGTTTTTCTTTTTTAATAAATTTGCAAAAATTTCTACATTTCTGTTTTTTTCAGTCAACATGGGGTGCAGAGTGCACATTAATGTGAAAAAAAATGAAATTTTTTGAATTTACCAAATGGCTGCAATGAAACAAAGAGTGAAACATTTAAAAGGGTCTGAATACTTTCTGTACCCTCTGTATACTAGGTAGGCCAGTACCTAATCAAAAAACAAACTTGGTTGCTATAAGGCCATCATTTGGATTGGTGAAATTCATTTAAAACTTTTATTAGTCCAATGAATTAAATGATTATGTCTGCACTGTGCTATGTGGTGCTACACGCATGTTATTTTTTTGCTGTACTGTATTTATTTGGCACTGGTAGATTGGTATTTTTTACTATTATTTGGCACTGCTAGGAAGCTGTTTTGTCCTTAATTGTCGACCTTCTGAGGAAGTGTTTAGTGCTGCACTGTAGTCTATTTAGTGCTGCACTTTGGTCTCTGGTGTGACTGGGGAGTTTTTTTTTGCATTGTTTTATATGGCACTGCTGGGGAGGTATTTTTTGGTGAGTAGTATCAATTTTTCAGTGCTGCTTGGGAGGTACAGTATTTAGAGCTTCTCAGTAGTGCAGCTAGGAGGTAGATTGTTCTGCTCTTAGCAGTGATTCATTAAGACTGGCATTTCATATGCCATTCTTAATGACTGGCGTGTAGGAGTAGGGTGTGCAACTTCATGAAGATGCACACGCCAATCAAATGGAATCTGTCATCAGATTTTTGCTTTGTAATCTAAGAACAGCGATGTGTCACTTATCAGGCTGTGTGCTGTTGTTTACTAACAATAAAGGCTTTATTACTAGGCCATTATCATTGCTGGGACCAGTTGCCTTGTGCCAAGTAGTCTGACTTCACCTCCTTTCATAAGCAGCTCACTGTCAATATACAATGTACACAGAAAATTGTGGTGTTTGTGGGCACAGCTTTCTGAGCTCTGCTACATCAAACAACACTGATTGTGTCACATCTGCTGCACCCAGTAAACTAAGTGACACCAAGGGATTCAGGGTCTCTTTTCCAGGGCTGTGGAGTCAGAGTCGAGTCAGAGTCAGAGTCCATTTTGGTGGAGTCGGAGTCAGAGTCAGTGTCATGGAAATTGAGGATTTGGAGGTTTGGCTTACCGACTTCACAACCCTGGCTGCCTGCTGACAGATTCCCTTTAGTGAATTTGACGCAACTTGTCAGTGGTGTGCACCCATATGGGTTTTGCCAAAAATGTTAGTTATATCAATTTATGGTGTAAAAATAATGCCACCACTTTCCATGAATATGAGGGGCAAGCACAGCCATGTCCAATCTGACCCTAAACCTCCCCACCGCTTCCTCCATTTTGAATGCCAAAAGTCGCTCCATTTTTGCACAACGGTACGTTGCGCAAAAAATTTGTGACATTTCAAAATGTTTTATGCCACATTTAAATCATAAGCAGTTTGATATATTGGGCCCTTTCTTTTTTACACTGCGGTGAGTTCTTGTGCTCTAGTTTTTGGCAATGCTTAGAAGGTTTTTTTTGCTACTCTGATTTTTTTGGGGGGGCCTGCTTGGACGCTTTTAGTGTTACAAAGTGGTATTTATTTGTCAGTGATGGTGAGACATTTAGTGCTTCTGTATTAGTTGCTTTAGGTAAGGTACATTGTGCTGTATTATGGTATTTTGGGAGCCATTTTGAGCTGTCTATGGCATTTATTTTGCAATTTTGGGGATTTATTCAGTGTTGTACTATGATATTTGTTTGGTGCAGCTGGGATGGTATTCTGTGCTGCATTGTGTTACTTTTTTTTACTACTATAATGTATTCAGTGAAATGCATGGTGGTATTTGTAAGGATCTTCAGGGCCAATATAGGGTGTAGTGTATATATTGTTGCTAAGTAGTGCTTCATATTTCCACAGAGATTAGTAATCTGACAATCATTGACTATTTCAATAAACCTTTAACGGTCAAAATGAAACATTTCATTCCAGGCACTTATAAAGAATCCCTTGCTGAAGTGCTGAACATAACAAACAATCCTCTGGTTTATAAACATGGGTATATATTTGATGAAGATGAAATATTTGCTAAAAAGAGTGAATCCTTGGTAAACTACATCACTCAGGAAATGAGAAAGTGCACCACAGAGCACTGCCGTACCTACCTGTTTTGCAGAAAAATTGACAATGACATACTCTGCATGGAGTTATCTTTTTGTAAGTATTAACCTTTCCTACCACCATCGTACAGGCACCATATTTATGGACAGGTTTCATTTTTATATATTGTGAGGGGTTGACTCGCTGCGTTGCTGCACAAAGGTAGACACAGGAACAGTACTAGTAGAAATTCATCTGCTGGTTAATTTTAAACAGCATAACCCTTCACAGGGTTCAGGAAAAACAAACATAGCCTTTCTGAGAAAAAGGTAAAACAAAAACAAAGTCTCTCAGAGTCCTTGTCCTACAGGCTTCACTACAGGAAACGCACACAGCGTCCTTAGCACTTATGGGAGGCACGTGGGAGTTCCACCTCTCTCCCAACACACACTACAGTGATTTCTGTATAATTTGGTGGGATATTAATTTGGTCCTAGGGTGCCTTATCAGTGATACGTACAAAGTCAAAAGTGGCCAATTTTTGCTCATTTTTTAGTTCGGCTGCGCCCCTGAGTATTTTGTTTTTTGCTTTTCTTAAAATCCACTGTACAGTTCCAGAGTTGTGAACCTTTTCATTAAATGATAATTTTTATGCTCTCTACCAATGGCGCCTGGCTCACAGGATCCTCTGGGGCATAGCTTTAAAGGGAATCTGTCACCCCTTTTTTGAGATATCATATAATGATATCATTCAATTGTGTGTCACATAAGGATTCTCTTAGTACTTTTGCTTCCCCCTGACCCCGCACCTTTCATGCATAAATACCTTTTTTATATCGGTTCAGATGTATGTAAACAGCCACGGTCCGGTCCGCTGGGCGGGGCTTGTTCAACTGCTCCCCCCTCCCTGTCTTGCTCTACACAAGAAGTAATGCATAGAGCAAGACAGGGAGGGCGGAGCAGGTGAATAAGCCCCGCCCAGCGGACCGGACCGTGGCAGTTTACATACCGTGGCCGATATAAAAAAGGCATTTATGCACGAAAGGTGCGGGGTCAGGGAGAAGCAAAAGTACTAAGAGAATCCTCATGTGACACACAATTGAATGATATCATTATATGATATCTCAAAAAAGGGGTGACAGATTCCCTTTAAGCTACTCTGCATTATCACCTTGTGAGCCATGTCCCCTTTGTAAAAAATCATTAAAAAAACAAAAAAAAGACCTGTATCTAATACTATTTCTACACAAATCTTTTATAACTTTTTTTTTCTTTTGTAGCAAAGGGAGACAAAGAAATTATGACGCATCCAATATCTTTTCCTGGAGTTTATATCCCAAATAATGATCCAGAGATAGATGGTGAATACTTTATCAAAAAAGTGGTAGAGGAAAACAAAAAAATGTTGGATGGTGATGAATTCATGACACAATCAAAAGAAGATGAAGAGGAGGAACCAAAGATCTATCATAGAATACAATAGCAGATGCTCCGTGTGATTAAAATACATAGGCTGTATCCTAGTTGGCTGCTTTATAATAGGACCATGTATAGCTATCTAACGAATGATGATCTGTGGGGGTCCTGTTCCACCAGTCGTTCATAAGCAGTTGTGTCTCAAAATACATTAGCAAGTATTAGATCTAGATTTACAAAACCATAGTCCACGATGTGCTAAGTGAATGCAGCATAGGTGAAGAAAGTAGTATTAGTAACAGTAGTCTTTATATATTAGGACATGTATTGGGTATTATCAACAAAAAGCCATGTGATTTTCCAACAATATATTTGATGCATGATTTGACCTACTGTAGCTGTAGGATAGCAAAGCTTGACTAGTAAAAGCTGAATAAATAGCAAAACAAATAAAAACTTCTCACTGACTGATGATGTGTGCTCATTTTACGTGAACAGTATCTTCTATGTAGAAGATAGAAGTAATTGTATTTCTTGTGGACGATCGTTACACTGGTGCAATCATTCACATTTTAGATCATATTCACTCTTAGAATTGTTCAAACTGGCATTAGACAATCAGTGATAACAGTCGTTGAACTAATAATCTTTCTAAGAATGTTCTTCCGAGAAAAGATAATTTACGGTTGAAACATATTTTGGTTGACTACTGGATGAAAAATTCAAACATTGCCGACTTTGATTCAGACATTGACTGCGTTCCATTGGTTGGCTAAAAAAGTCTCATGTTGTTTAATTACACTTGATTAATATGTCTTCTGGTAGAAATCATCCATTTTCATTACTTTGGAATAATTTGTATGGCTTCCTTAAAGCACAACGTCTTTTTCAGATGGGTCTAATCAGGAATCCACCTGAAAAAAATGCTTAACAATGGTAAAAAGAATGAACATATGCACTGCAATGATAAAATGACTTACTGTGCCTATACTCCATGAATGAGAGCCTTTTTAACAGCTTCAAGATTCAAAAGTTGTGAAGCAGCTAAAGGACGTGTATTATGATTGGGTCACCGAGGAGGAGAGCAAGCCCAAGCTAAGCCACAGAAAACCAGAGAGGTTGGTAACTAAGCGGATTGCAGACCCCTGATCCTATCCACACAACTAGCAGTAGCCGTTGAGCGTACCTACGATGATTCTAGACGCCTCAGCACAGCCAGAGAGCTAACTAAACCTAAAGCAAGAAAGGGGAAATCTAAACTGCCCCAGAGCAGACCCCAAAGGAATAGATAGTCCCCAAACTTATATTGTCGGTGAGACAAGATGAAAACACAAACGCAGGCAGGAAAATAGACTGAGCAAATGATGGGGCCCACACTGACTAGACAGGACAGGAAAGGAAAGACGCTGTCTGCAATCACACAATAAACCCTGCAAAAAGTCCAACACGTCTGATGCAAAAAACACTGAAGTCGCACGACTTCGCCCACTGTATCAGCACTCTGGTGTATTCTGAAAGCAGAGCAAAAAGAGGACAATCTAATAAGGGACAAAACAAACAGGCACAAGCAGTAACATATGGACGGTGATTCAGCACAGCCCCAGCCGCAACTGGCTGACCCACACAAAACTGAGATAGACAAAACCAGATCAAATGCAAACAGAATAGCAAATGAACACTTAGCTGAACATGCAGGGACTGAGCTGGAAACATCAGACCTCAGGAGGCAAGAAGAAAATCGCCAGCAGGGATAGAGGGAGTCGGCTGTCTTAAATCCCAATCTGAAACCCCAGATCTCCAATCGTCATCCTCATTATCAGGTGGCAAGCCTCTGTTAATCAGATCAGCTCCATTACCTCCAGTAACCACCAGAGGGAGCCCAGAAAGAGAACTCGCAACCCCTCTGTCAATCTGCCCAGCTCTACTACCTTCAGTAATAACCAGAGGGAGTCCAGAAAGCGAATTCACAACAGAAGTGACTAGGGAAGAGCGAGTAGTGAAGTATTCGGACTTGCTGTACTCGTTATGAGTACCTCCTAAAACTCAGGTACTCGGAATGAGTAGCGAGTCCAATGTAAGTCTATGGGAAATGCGATTAATGGGCTGTATGTGTGCTGGGCTGGGCGGGGACTGTGCAAAAATTGTGCGGGACTGTGCTGGCCTGTGGAAAGACTGTGCCAGGCTGTGCAGGACATTGCTGCCTTGTGCGAAGACTGTGTCGGGCTGTGCGGGACTGTGCTGGCCTTTGCGAAGACTGTGCCGGGCTGTGCGGGACTGTGCTGGCCTTTGTGAAGACTGTGCCGGGCTGTGTGGGACTGTGCTGGCCTGTGCAAAGACTGTGCTGGCCTGTGCGTGACTGTGCTGGCCCGTGCGAAGACTGTGTCGGGCTGTGCGGGACTGTGCTGGGCTTTGCAGGTACTGTGCAGGACTGTGCTGGGCTGTGCAGGACTGTGCTGGGCTGTGCAGGTACTGTGCGGGACTGTGCTAGGCTTTGCAGGTACTGTGCGGGGACTATGCAGGGCTGTGTGGGACTGTGCTGGACTATGCGGGACTGTGCTGTGCAGGTACTGTGCAGGGACTGTGCTGGCCTGTGCGGGACTGTACTGGGCTGATGTTAAAAAGAAGTCCAAGGCTGCCTCAAATCCATTAGGAGGCAGGGGAAGACCCGGATTTCCGCCGTGATTCTAGAATGTTCCACCGAAAGAGACCCCTCACCAGCTTTAATTGTGGCGAGATTGGTCATATGGCACGGGAGTGTTTACGACGGGGTAGAATCCAGCCACGTCGTCCGTTAAACTAGAGGGCTCCGAGCCTGAGGGATGCCGCCCTGAGCCAGAACAGGTCTGGAGGAGTGGTGGAAGTCCTACAAATCTAGTCTCAATGTGCCCTCTAGTCAGGGCTGTGTTTGATGGTTGAGCTGTGCGTTGCCTGGTGGACACCGGCTCACAGGTGACTACAATTTCCCTCAGGCAAGGCGGTCTGAGTGGGGCCCAGTGCTAAAGTTTATGGCTGCCAACCAACTGCCCATCCCAGTCGCAGGGGTGGTGTCGATGCAAATCTCAATTTGTGGAAAGGATCTGGGATAGAAATGTGTGGTGCTAACTCCAGTGCCCACTTGATGGCCAGGCACTCTCTCTTCACAATACTGTACCTGGTTTCAGCTGGGATAAGCTTCCGGCTTAGGAAACTAACGGGATGCTCTTCCCCGTTAACCCATTACTTGCCAAATTAGCAATTTTCATTTTTTTTTTTTAAATGACAGATTTTTAATGATTTGGGTCCTAATGAATCAGAAACATAATTTGCCAAATTTTTACAAGTACGGATTTTTCAGAAAAGGGCGCCCCAATTTTGGGACATTGGCAGAAAGTGATAGCAAAAACTCAGAAAAGATAGATCTCATTCAACTTTATTTTTTTGCATTTTTTGCTTACAAACTATTATGCAAACAATATGTTTATGCACTTTTTTCAAAATATTATATTACAAAATTCTCCAAATAACCCAGTTAGGGGAATGGAATACAGCAAAACACTTAGCATGAAGGGGAACATCACACCGTTTGCAAATTCTGGTTGTTTTTTCTTACATAAAGCACACCTAATTTGTGTAGCAATTGGCTCTATCAAATGATTACCAGGATCAAATCTGACATCATCACTAACTCGGTCACCTAATAGTTTACTCCGTTGAGGTCCACATCGCTTTGGGGTTGATTGTGTTCTTTTGCTTAGATAGGCCAATGCAATCCTCCTCCTTACACTTAGCAGTGGCACACTTTCTTCTGGATTTTGATATGCCCTCCAGGTGTTGACAACGGCAATGTCTATCGTTTGAGTGAAAAGGGGCCACCACCACTTTTTGGAAAGGATTCTGACACGGTACAGGGAGATTTGTTTGTCCAATAAATCAACTCCCCCCATGTGGGAATTATATTCCTGAACCATCAGCGGCAGTGAGATTTGGACATGTTTTTTCTGTTTTTGAGAGTACCTACGAGCTGTTGACAAAGGCTCTATTGTGCTGAAGTTCATACCAAACGTGACAACCTTATTATCCTTCCATTTCACCACAAGAATGTTATTTGCTTTATCAAACCGGTAATCACAAAATCCTATTTCCTTTTGTTTTTCAATCTCCTTGTGTTATGAATGGCAGAACACGCTAAATAAAAATATAAATAAAGCGTGTTCGCCGCTCGGGGTCCACCGTGCGGTAGATGTAGAAACCGCTGCTAGAAGGTAGCAGAGCACTATGGCGGTAAAGTGCACAAGGTTTGATATCACCCAGGTGCAACAAGCCAACTCTGTTATAGACCCAGAGCTGCTATAACAAGTAATAAATATAGTAACGCTGAGCCTGTTTGCAGCACAGGAACTCAGCGGCACACACGCGGTAGGTGGTCACCGGAGTAGTTAAATGTAACGGCACTACATCCGAAAAGACCTACCGTAGTTATCAGTGTGCAGAGCGTCGCAACCGCGGACGCACAAATAGGCTGCAACTGCAGTGCAGCGAGGAAAGTGCCGCAGAGCGACACCGCTAAAAACGCAGGCGCGATGTCAGGCGCTAGCAGGTTTTGCTGTGGAGCTATGGCGCGCTGGCGCAAACACTGGCTCTATCTCATTCCCTCACACATTCGTAATATCATAGGAATGGGGGTTTAAAATGAGTCATTCACCAGATCATGCATCCATCAACAAACACACAGCAGCAAGTATGACTATACTAGTGCATGGCGGAACAGCCATGCACACTTTTTATAGCGAACGGGACCTTCCGGAAGTCTCCAGAACCCTGAGCTGGACCAATGGAATCAGGAGCAAGACCTGAGCACCTGACTCCTGAACTCCAATGGGAGATCGTCCCACGAGCATGCTCAGAGGATGGGATGAAGGACTTGGCCTCCGGAGAGAGTTGCTGCAAAGCAATCTCCTCTGCAATCTTTTCTGCAGTGGACAGAGAGCAGGAGACTGCAGAATGTGAGGGTCTAGATTGCTGCATAGTCAGGGCAAAAATCTGACTCCTAACACCTTGCTTCGTATAAGAGGACACTGTTTTGTGTGATTTTCTCTCATAGTGCCAGTAGCTTGGATGTTTTTGTTTTTCAGCATCACCAGAGCATCAATACTTGTAAAGAAATTGTCAAAAAATAACTTGTAACTGAATGACTGGGGATTAGGAATTACATTTGTAAGTTGTGAAATGACTCTCAAGCCTAACAGTCCTTCCTCTTTGTCAGTCTTACCACAGTCTGGCACAAATTTGTAGAGGTAGCCGTTGGACCTGCACAGACACCAAATTTTGTAGCCGAATTTTATTGGCTTACCTCACATGTACATTTTTGTAGGGTGTTTGCCATAGTAGCGGACCATCATTTCATCTAAGGAAAGTAATAATATGCCTAAGAAAACTTGTAATTCTTCCTCGCTGATGGAAAAGGAGGGTTATTTTTTTGGTTTGCATATAGCATGCTTTGTGTCAAAATAATATCCATAACATCATGGGAAAAAACTCTTCAAATACTTCAACTTCATTTTTGTTTTCTAAAAGGTCACAAATGTTGCTTATTTCGGACGTATCCTGGTCCGCACTGCTTTCATATGTTGGTTGACATTTTTACCATCTTGGAGTTGCTGCACATTGTACTATTTCTGTTGCATCTTTTTTTTCTTGCTCACAACTGGTTTTGAAGTTTGATTCTTTGGTTGTTTTTTGCTATTGCTACTTGAAGTTCCTGCTGAGGTGGATGGTAAATTCTCAGTTGATGCTACCTCAGGAGCCTCTTCAATTTCTGTTGAAGTGTGCAATACCTGCAAAGTTCCTGCTACATCATTCAATTCATGAACAAGAAGCTCATTTTCCTGAAAATCTTCCTCATCAGTTGCCTCATCAGGGTCAGGGGGCACAATCAATACTTCAACATCAGAAACTTCCTCTTCTTGGTCATCTAATTCCTCAAGATAACATAGTATTTCATCAACAGTAAGTCCTTTTTTATATCGATATGCCATGTTCTTACTGCTGATAAAACAAAAACAAAAATTAGTATAGTAACATTTAGAAAACTATAGATAAAAATATATATATTATTATTTTAAATATATATATATATAAATATATTTCACATTTCACTATCCATTCATAAAACAAGCTAAATAAACAATTGTGATGAATAAAAACATAAAATACCAACCTTATATACTGTGATGTGATCGTTAACAATGTCTGACAAGCCAGCAAGTTACAGGTTCTGTTCTCCTGAGTGTCTCCAGTACAGCTGAGATATCAGGTTTCACAAAGCATATATAGTCAGAAAGGTAAGGGGGGTGGAGGGGTGAGGGATTTCCAAACTATCTGGTAAGAAGGAAGAAATGAAACTAAAAGACCTCTGCCTGCCATATCAGTTGTAAATAATTTAGGGTTATGTATAAAAACTAGTGAATCAAACAAAAATTTCCATGTAAAAAACCCATCGAAAATAGATAGTGCATTCTGCCAATGTCCCAAAAATGGGATGGCAATTTCACTTGAATATAACTCTGGCCTTGGTAAATCTACATCAATGTCATTGCATTATATACCTTCCTTCAAGTATAAACAATAGTTCTAATAACTTTGTGATCACAGAACTGTGGTTTTAAATAATAATTTCAGCTTATGATCCTAATTTTGAAAAAACCTTGAAAAAAGTGATTTGAAAGCTCTCTGGGTGGAAGAATATTCAATTAAAAATGACAATGACATGATTTCCTGTTTTTTAAACATTCGTTTTACAAACACAACACATAAAATTGGACCTAATTATAAAATCTTAGTTGCTAGAAGCAAAAGATTAGGCGTCCCAAAAAAAGGACATTGGTAGATAATGTCAGTTTTCTCCTGAGACACACAGTACCCCTTTTAACTTTGTAAAGGCCTCCTCTAACTGATCATTCCAGTGGACCATCACAGATTTTCTCCATTTTAAGCAGTCTGTTAAAGGTGCGGACAGGGTTGCAAAGTTGAGAATGAACCGCCTGTAATATCCTACCAAACCTAAAAAGGCTTTTACCTGTTTTGTTGTGAGGGTACAGGGCCAGTTCTGAATTGCCTCCACTTTGTTTACTTGAGGTTTGAGGACTCCTCTCCCAATGACGTAACCCAAGTACCGAGCTTCCTCCAACCCTATGGAACACTTCTTTGGGTTGGCAGTTAGCCCTGCTTGTCGCAGAGAGTCTATCACCGCCTGTACTTTTGCTAAGTGACTTTCCCAGTCGGTGCTGTACACAATAATATCGTCCAGATAGGCTGAGGCATAGCGGCGATGGGGACGGAGAACAATATCTATTAATCGCTGGAACGTTGCTGGTGTGCCATGCAACCCAAAGGGTAACACCTTATACTGGAACAGCCCCTTGGGTGTTACAAAAGCCATTTTTTCCTTCGCCACCTCTGTTAGGGGTACCTGTCAATAACCTTTTGTGAGGTCCAGAGTTGTAAAATACCGTGCCTGCCCAAATCGCTCTATTAACTTGTCAACCCGAGGCATAGGGTAGGCGTCAAACTTTGAAATGTCATTAAGTTTTCTAAAATCATTACAGAATCTTAGAGACCCATCAGGCTTGGGTATTAGGACTATTGGGCTGGCCCATTCACTTTGGGAGTTTTCTATGACCCGACTTTGTGACTGTTGTGCTGCCTTCATATGTTCCCGGACTAAAGGTAGGACTGTCTCCATTCTTTCTTGCATTTTTGCAACATGTTCTATCACAATTTTGTGGGGGGGGGGGGTAGGTTGGCTCTCCCAGGCCTCTTTGGCTATATCGAGTGGATGTCTGCCGTACAATAGTTCAAAGGGCGAGAACCCCGTAGATGCCTGAGGCACCTCCCACACTGCAAACAACAAATATGGCACTAAGAGATCCCAGTCCTTCCCATCTTTGGAAACTGCCTTTTTTAACATGTTCTTCAGCGTCTTATTGAACCTTTCTACCAGACCATCTGTTTGGGGATGATAGACCGATGTGCGCAACTGTTTAACATTTAGCAAACGGCAGAGTTCCTTCATAATTTTTGACATAAAGGGGGTTCCCTGGTCTGTTAACATTTCTTGAGGAATTCCCACCTGTAAAAACATACCCATGAGTTCCTTTCCTATAAGCTTAGCCGATGTGTAGAGCAGAGGAATGGCCTCAGGATATCGGGTAGCATAATCTAGAACTACCAAGATGTGTTGGTGTCCCCTTGCCGACTTATTGAGAGGCCCGACCAGATCCATTGCCACTCTCTCGAAGGGTAACTCTATGATTGGTAAAGGCATCAAGGGACTCCGAAAGTGAGGCTGGGGACTGGTTACCTGGCACACTGGACAGGAATTACAGTACCGTTTAACTTCTTCATGGACCCCTAGCCAGTAGAACCACTGCAGAATTCGGTTTAGGGTTTTCTTTTGGCCCAAATACCTCCCAAGTGCATGCGCTAAGTCTATTACCAGCCTACAATATGCCTGAGGTACCAATAACTGTTCTACCATTTCCCCACGTATTTTCTCCACTCGGTACAGCAAATCTTGGCTCAGCTGAAAGCGTGGCAACTACTGTAGAGTTGAGTGAAATGGGTCGGTCATATTCAAAAGTCGGCGACTTTTGCTGCAGTCGGGTTTCATGAAACGAAACCCGACCATAGCGTGAGGTCGGCCCCGAGGTCGGTGACCAGAGCGCCAAAGTCGTGTTTTAAAAGATGCTTCCAGTGCCCTTTTTCAGCCAATAATGGAGGACGCACACTGTGGGCAACCCGATGACATAGGCATCGGTCACCACCATCTTTGAGAAGGGCATGCAAGTGATTGGCTGGCTTTGTGTGGCGTCACAGGGGCTATAAAAGGGTGTGCACACCGACCGCCATCTTACTCTTGCCGATCTTAGCATTAGGGAGAGGTTGCAGCTGCTGATTAAGAATAAGGGAGAGTGTTAGGCAGGGAAGAAGAACCAAAAAACTGCCTGCTGTTAGCGATTTCCACTTACAACACAACACTTTGTGTGCAGTTGTGGGAGGAACGGCCCCTGTCAAGTGTCCGGGCCGGGAACCAAGGGAGCCATCATCTGGGTTCCGTGGGAAACTGTCCCCGGGGGACAGAGTTCGAGAACGGACCGTTGTGACAGACAGATGGGCTGGGGGGAGGGACCAATATAAAGGAGGCGGGGAATCCCTGGGACGATGAGTCAGCAGACCGGGACAGAGGCAGCAGGAGACTATGGGAGCGACTGCAAGATAGAGCGACCTACCAGTGCTGGGGAAGACGCCAACTGAGGGCTCCAGAGGGACGATGCCAGGGCGATCATCCAAGATTTGCTGCCCCGATCCAGCCCGCGGCTGCGGCCTACCCGCGGTCGCCCACGGCCGCTGCCATCTCGCTCCAGCCAGCGGCTGCGGCCTGCTCCCTGCCACCCGCAGCCACCCTGCTCTCACCAGTGGCCGCGGCAAGTACAGTGCCGCCGGCGGCCACCACTGTCCCGCTCCGGTCCGCAGCAGGGGCCGAGCCCCTGCTGGCCTCGGACTCCCCGTCGCAGCCATTAGCTGCGCAGGTGGTCTGTGATTCGCCACCCTACATCTCTGCCGCTTGCCCCAGTACAGGGACTGCAGCCCATCCGTCCAAGGACTCCGCCGGGGCCTGTGGGGCTCCAGTGTCATCAGCGCACCGGAGCACGTGAAGACTTTGCCAACGCCTCAGCAACTGGGCCCAGTGACTACTACGCCGAAAGACCACCATCCCGAACGGCGAGGGACGTCTGGACGGCTAAGTTGACCATATATTTACGGACCCGTAGTCGGCCATACCGCGGCCCTATAGTGACCAGCTATTGCCGGAAGTAGTCGTGTTCTACCCGTTTGTGTTTGCTTGTTTTAGAGCCCCTGAGAGGGCAACCCGTGTTACCCCTTTTGGTGATCAAGCCGTGACTGAGGAAAGTTCCCTCTAGTCTTATAAACATTATTATAGAAAGCACCAAATTGTCTCTCGACTCGTCACTGCATCCTGCGTACCTGCAATTACCACATTTGACGTAGTAAGCAGGATGCAGTCTCCGAGCACGGACAACGAGGGCCCCGGCCCTGCATTTCTTTGGGGGCCATGCTAAGCAATCTACCCAGGCTCTCCGGCAGCAATACTATGCTGTGGAATAGGACGGAGCGAATGCGTGGGTTATTCAGGATGCATCCGCTTACCCCTGACCTAGAGGCCAAAGTGGCCCTGATGGCGTTGGACGGGAAAGACCGGGATACCATAATGTTGAGGCCCCGGGGGCAGCGAAACACCTTTGTCAGGGTGTTACAGGTCTTAGAAGAGGCCTATGGGGACCCGACCGATGTGGGGGAACTGAGAACCCAGATGTTTAGACGCATGCAGAAAGAGGGGGAAACAGTGACCCAGTATATGTATGTTTTGCAGGAACTGTTTTTAGCCATTGAAAGGAAGGATGGAGTCGGCGTGGGGACCATGGACGTAACATTACGTGACCTGTTAGTGACCGGGTTACGAGACACCCTGACAAGACAGGCTTTGCGAGAGCGGGTGCGAGTGGACCCACATCTGACCTTTTCGGAGATAGGGAAGGAGGCATGGGTTTGGGAGCAGGAGCAAGAGGTGAGGGTCCTCGTGGGGATGGCTCGGAGTATCGAAGCATCCGTAAGCGCCCTGAGCGAACCCCACTGGGTACAAGAGGTGAAGCAAGAGATACAGAGTATTAAGGGTGAACTGGCCGAAGCCAAGAAAGCGGCCACAAGGAGTGAGCCAGGGCCGGGTAAAGAAGGCATGAACCATCGCGGCCCCCACCCAAGTCGGTCCCCATGACCATTTGTCTGTTACGATTGTGGAGAATTGGGACGCTCCGCCCGAGAGTGCCCTCGTTCCAGGGGGAACCTGCCTGTTGTGAGTTCTCTGGTCTACCAGTTGTGAGTTCTCCTTCCAGGCTCCCTCTGGTGGTAACAGGAGGTAGTGAGGCTGATATAATCAGTGGAGATCTGCCACCCGATAAGGAGGATGACGATTGGACCTCAGGAATCTCATACTGGATTTAAGACAGCTGACGCCCTATTCTGGTGCTGGTGATTCCTTCTGGCTTGTCAAGTCTTGGTCCTCAGCTCTGTTCCAGTCAGCTCAAGCTAAGTTTTTCTGCTAATGTTCACACTTGATTTTGTTGGTCTATTCAGTTTTTTGTGTGGTCAGCCAGGCCCGGCTGGGGCTGTGCTGAATTTCCACTCTTACTTATCTGTATTTGCCAATTTGCTTTTTGTCCCTTATTAGATTGGCCTCTTTTGCTCTGTCTCAGAATATTTCAGAGTGCTGATATAGTGGGAGAAGTCTAGTGACTTCAGGGTTAATTTTGTTATCAGAAGTGTTTGACATTATTTTTGTAGGGGTTTTGGCAGATTGCAGACAGTGTCTTTCCATTCCTATCCTTTCTTGTTAGTTTGGGCCCCATTGTTTGCTCAGCCTATTTTCCTGCCTATGTTTGTATTTTCATCTTGTTTCACCGTCAATACATGTGGGGGCTGTCTATTCCTTTGGGGTCTGCTCTGG
The DNA here is from genome assembly GCF_039654945.1 of Dendrobates tinctorius. Classification (NCBI taxonomy): domain Eukaryota; kingdom Metazoa; phylum Chordata; class Amphibia; order Anura; family Dendrobatidae; genus Dendrobates; species Dendrobates tinctorius. Next base: position 29,962,525 of record NW_027361823.1, read on the forward strand.
GGCAGTTAGTTTTCCCCTTTTCTTGCTTTAGGCTTATTTAGTCCTCCGGCCGTGACGAGGCGTCTAGGTTCATCGTAGGCACGCTCCACGGCTGCTGCTAGTTGTGTGGTTAGGACCAGGGACCTGCAATCTGCATAGTTACCAACCTCTCTGCTTTTTCTGGGGCTTAGCTTGTTTAGGGTTTTTCCTCCACGGTGACCCATTCATAACAGAATCACCAGCCATACCGCAGATTCTAGGGTACTCAAAAGTAGGGATGAGTTGTTAAAAAAGAAGAATAAAAAAAAGTGTCAGAATTTTTTTTATTTTTTTATGTATTTTTTCCTCTTTTTTTTCTGGGGCCGTAGGAGGATTTTTTTTCCCCTAATGGAGATTAAGCAATTGTCTAATCGTGTGGAGCAACTTGCTGCTGAAGTGCAGGGAATTTCCACCTACCTCATTCAGTCACATGCTGCTGAACCTAAGATCCCTACTCCTGATGTGTTTTCTGGGGATCAGTCTAAATTTCTGAATTTTAAGAATAATTGTAAATTATTTCTTGCCTTGAAGCCTAACTCATCGGGGAGCTCTGTGCAGCAGGTTAAAATTGTCATCTCCTTGCTGCGCGGCGATCCCCAGGATTGGGCTTTTTCTCTGACACCTAAAAATCCTATCCTTACTAATGTGGATGCATTTTTTCAAGCCTTGGGGTTGTTGTATGATGAACCTAATGCTGTTGATCAAGCTGAGAGAACCCTGTTGGCATTAAACCAGGGTCAGGATTCTGCAGAGTTATACTGTCAAAAATTCCGAAAGTGGGCGGTCCTTACTACATGGAATGATAGTGCATTGGCAGCTCTCTTTCGGAAGGGTTTATCAGTGACCGTAAAAGATGTTATGGTGGGATTTCCTGTTCCCTCTGGATGATTCTATGTCATTGGCCATTCAAGTTGATCGGCGTTTACGTGAACGTAAAACTACACAGGAGGCTCTGCCACCTTTTGAACAAACGTCTGAACCTATGCAATGTGATAAGGTTTTGTCTAGGGCGCAACGTCAGGAGTTTAGAAGGTGTAATAAGCTGTGTTTTTTCTGTGGAGATGCCTCTCATACTATTTCTGTCTGCCCTAAACGAGAGAAACGTTTGCACACACATTTGCTGTGGGCAGTGTACAAACTAAGTTCCTTTTGGCAATTATTCTGATCTGTTCCTTATCCACGCTCTCCACTAAGGCTTTTGTGGATTCAGGAGCAGCGTTGAATCTGATGGATTTGGACTTTGCTAAACGTTGTGGTTTTTCTATGATGCCTCTGCGGACGCCTATTCCTTTGAGGGGTATTGATGCTACTCCTTTGGCGGAGAATAAACCTCAGTTTTGGACCCAGGTGATAATGCGAGTTGCCCCAGATCATCAAGAAAATTGTACATTTTTGGTGCTGCATAATTTGCATGATACTATTGTTCTGGGTTTTCCCTGGTTGCAAACTCATAATCCAGTTTTGGATTGGAAATCTGGGACTGTGGTGAGTTAGGGTTGTCAGTGTGTTTGTAGGGATGCTCCTGTTTTCTCCACCTCTCCTCAGTCTCATGATATTCCTGATTATCTGGCCGATTTTTCTGATGTATTTAGTGAAAGTAAGTCTGCGTCTTTACCTCCTCATAGGAGTTATGACTGTGCAATTGAGTTGATGCCTGGGTGTAAATTTCCCAAGGGTCGGCTTTTCAACTTATCAGTACCCGAACATGATGCTATGCGATCCTATATTAAGGAGTCGTTGGAGAAGGGTCATATTAGACCATCCTCGTCTCCTTTAGGTGCTGTTTTTTTCTTTTGTGGCCAAGAAAGATGGTTCATTAAGACCGTGTATTGATTATCATTCCCTTAACAAGATGACGGCTAAATATCAGTACCCGTTACCTCTGATGTTTGATTTATTCTCCAGAGTTAAGAGTGCCTGCTGGTTTTCTAAGCTTGACCTCAGGGGGGCGTATAATCTTATTCACATCAAGCACGGGGATGAATGGAAGACGGCGTTTAATACTCCGGAGGGACATTGAGTACCTGGTGATGCCTTTTGGGCTCACTAATGCCCCTTCTGTCTTCCAGACCGTTATGAATGATATTTTCCGTGACTTTGAGGATAAGTTTTTGATTATCTATCTGGATGATATTTTGATCTTTTCTAGTGATTGGGATTCTCATGTTGAACACGTCCGGACTGTGTTCTGGATTTTGAGGAAGAATTCCCTGTTTTTAAGGGATCGAAATGCCTCTTTGGTGTACAGAGGATTTCATTTTTGGGATTTATCTAGTCTCCGTCGACTATTGAAATGGACCCGGCCAAGGTACAGGCCATTTATGATTGGGTTCAGCCTACTTCTTTGAAGGCCCTCCAGAAGTTTTTGGGTTTTGCTAATTTCTATCGTAAATGTATAGGTAATTTTTCTGGTATTGTCAAACCACTGACTGATCTGACCAAGAAGGGCGTTGATGTGCTGAATTGGTTTCTTGAGGCTATCTCAGCATTTCAGGAGCTTAAGCGGAGATTTACTTCAGCTCCAGTTTTACGGCAACCTGATGTCTCACTTCCATTTCAGGTGGAGGTAGATGCTTCTGAGATTGGTGCAGGAGCTGTTTTGTCCCAAAAAGACCCTGCGACTTCTAAGATGAATCCCTGTGCCTTCTTTTCTCGAACGTTCTCCCCATCTGAACGCAACTATGACGTGGGGAATCGGGAATTGTTGGCCATGAAATGGACATTTGAGGAGTGGAGACATTGCTTGGAGGGAGCTAGACATCAAGTTGTGGTCCTCACCGATCACAAGAATTTGATTTATCTGGAGTCGGCCAAACGCTTGAATCCTAGACAGGCTAGATGGGCCTTGTTTTTCACGCGTTTTAATTTTGTGATCTCTTTTCTTCCGGGCACTAAGAATGTTAAGGCAGACGCCCTTTCTTGGAGTTTCTTTGCCGATTCTCTTAATGTGACCGAGCCTACTATCATCCTAGGTGAGGGGGTAGTTCTTTCTGCCATTTCGCCCGATTTGATATGCGCCCTGGAAAAATTTCAGGAGGATAAACCTGAGCGTTGCCCTATGGGGAAATTGTATGTTCCTGACCTGTGGAGAAAGAGAGTGATGTCTGAAATTCATTGCTCCGCATTGGCTGGTCATCCAGGTATTTTTGGCACCAGAGATTTGGTGAGTCGGTCCTTTTGGTGGCCCGCCTTATCTCATGATGTCAGGAATTTTGTACAGTCCTGTGGGACGTGTTCTCGGTCTAAACCCTGTTCTCGTTCTAGTGGGTTGCTGATGCCCCTGCCGGTGCCCAAGAGGCCATGGACCCATATCTCAATGGATTTTATTTCTGATCTTCCTGTCTCTCAGAGAATGACTGTTATCTGGGTGATTTGTGATTGATTTTCGAAGATGGTCCATCTTGTACCACTCCCAAAGTTGCCATCTTCCGCTGAGTTGGTACACTTGTTTTTACAACAGGTGGATCGGTTACATGGGATTCCTGAGAACATTGTGTCCGACAGAGGAGTCCAGTTTGTTTCCAGATTCTGGAAAGCCTTTTGTTTCAATCTGGGAATTCAGTTATCCTTCTCCTCCGCGTTTCATCCCCAGACCAATGTGCAGACTGAGAGAACAAACCAGACCTTGGAGTCTTATTTAAGATGTTTTATATCTGCTGATCAGGATGATTGGTTCTCATTTTTGCCCTTGGCCAAATTCACGCTGAACAATAGAGCTAGTTCTGCCACTTTGATGTCACCCTTTTTCTGTAATTTTGGGTTTCATCCTCGATTCTCTTCAGGGCAAGTGGAATCTTCGTCCTGCCCAGGTGTGGACACTGTGGTTGAGAGAATGCAGCAGATATGGGACCAAGTGGTGGATAAGTTGTCACTCTCTCAGGAAAATGCCCAGCGATTTTCCAACCGGCATAGGACCATTGGTCCCCGGTTTAAAGTGGGTGATATGGTTTGGTTGTCGTCTAAGGCTACTTTCACACATCAGTTTTTTGCCGTCAGGCAGGATCCGGCTATTTTTAGAAAAAACGGATCCGGCATAAATTTTGGAGAACTGTAGAAACGGATCCGTTTTTTTGCTGGATCCGTCTCTGTTCCTGGGGGCTGGCCAATTGGATCTGAGCATGCGCAGACTTAAAAAAACCGGATCCGGTGGCTGGATCCGTCTTTTTCTGGATCCGGCGCATTCCGGCGCCCATAGACTTTCATTGTAGCAAAAAGCTGGAAGCGCCGGATCCAGCGCTTCCGGCTTTTTCGCCGGAGACAAAAAACGTTACAGTAGCCGTTTTTTACAGACGCCGGAATGAGACAAGTTGCCGGATCCGGCAAAAAACGGATGAAACGCAATGCCATCCGGCACGATCCGGCGCTAATGCAAGTCAATGGGGAAAAACTGGATCCGGCATTGCATTTTGCCGGATCCGGTTTTACAAAAAAAAGCCGGATCGCGCCTGAAGGCAAAAAACTGATGTGTGAAAGAGGCCTAAGAATATTCCTATGAAAGTTGCATCTCCAAAATTTAGGCCAAGATTTGTTGGACCTTATAAGATTTTGGAGATTCTCAATCCTGTTTCTTTTCGATTGGCTCTTCCAGTTACGTTCAAGATCCATAACGTATTTCACAAATCTCTGTTGAAGAGGTTTGTTGAGCCAGTGGTTCCTATGGCAGCACCTCCTGACCCTGTGTTGGTTGAAGGCAATGTGGAATATGAGGTAGAGCAAATATTGGATTCTTGTTTGGTTAGACGGAGACTCCAGTATTTGGTCAAATGGAAGGGTTATGGCCAGGAGGATAATTCTTGGGTCTCTGCCTCTGATATTCATGCCAATAGATTGGTTCATGCTTTCCACCAGGCCCATCCTGATCGGCCTGGTGGCGTGGATGAGGGTTCGGTGACCCCTCCTCAAGGGGGGGTACTGTTGTGAGTTCATTTTCTGGTCTACCAGTTGTGAGTTCTCCTTCCAGGCTCCCTCTGGTGGTAACAGGAGGTAGTGAGGCTGATTTAATCAGTGGAGATCTTCCACCTGATAAGGAGGATGACGATTGGACCTCAGGAATCTCAGACTTGATTTAAGACAGCCGACACCCTATTCTGGTGCTGGTGATTCCTTCTGGCTTGTCAAGTCTTGGTCCTCAGCTCTTGTTCCAGTCAGCTCAAGCTAAGTTTTTCTGCTAATGTTCACACTTGATTTTGTTGGTCTATTCAGTTTTTTGTGTGGACAGCCAGCCCCGGCTGGGGCTGTGCTGAATTTCCACTCTTACTTATCTGTATTTGCCAATTTGCTTTTTGTCCCTTATTAGATTGGCCTCTTTTGCTCTGCCTCAGAATATTTCAGAGTGCTGATATAGTGGGAGAAGTCTAGTGACTTCAGGGTTAATTTTGTTATCAGAAGTGTTTGACATTATTTTTGTAGGGTTTTTGGCAGATTGCAGACAGTGTCTTTCCTATCCTTTCTAGTTAGTTTGGGCCCCATTGTTTGCTCAGCCTATTTTCCTGCCTATGTTTGTATTTTCATCTTGTTTCACCGTCAATACATATGTGGGAGCTGTCTATTCCTTTGGGGTCTGCTCTGGGGCAGTTAGTTTTCCCCTTTTCTTGCTTTAGGCTTATTTAGTCCTCCAGCCGTGACGAGGCGTCTAGGTTCATCGTAGGCACGCTCCACGGCTGCTGCTAGTTGTGTGGTTAGGATCAGGGATCTGCAATCTGCATAGTTACCAACCTCTCTTGTTTTTCTGGGGCTTAGCTTGTTTAGGGTTTTTCCTCCACGGTGACCCATTCATAACACCTGCCCCGCTGGCCAAGAGGAGCAGAGGACCCTGAGTCGTGGGGACGCAACCCGGAGCTGGAGCTCATCACACGGGGTGGAGGAGGTCACGAAGACCTGGTCGCACGGTGCCCAGTGGTATGGGCAGAGATCGAAGGCCGTGCCGTGCGATGCCTAGTAGATACGGGATCGCAAGTTACGACCATGCCAGAGACTTATTTTCGGCAGCATTTTCCCGAAGCAGTGAGACCTCAGTGGGGGACAGTGATAAAGTTGGTAGCAGCCAACCAACTACCAGCTCCTGTCGTCGGAGTAGCCTGGATGCAGATTTCAATAAGCGGCAAATCACTCGGTCGCCGGGGAGTGGTCCTGACCCAGGGAGACACAAACAGCAAGCATCCGGTTATTCTGGGTATGAACATACTATGAGAGTTCGGCAACCTCCTCCTTAATGAACCCACACAAGAGACTCTGAGCCTCTGGGGTTCTCGCACGGCTCAAGGGCAGGTCTTCCAGTGGTTGGTGCGGGAGGCACGAGTGCTCCAGGAGTGCCAGGAGGGTGAGGCGCTGGGCAAGGTTATCGCACCGGCGGCCCCACCGCTCGTGCTTCCTCCAGGGCAGACGGTGGTAGCTCTGCCGATCTGCGCCCCGTTGCCACTGGAGGGTGTGGAGGTGCAGGTGGAACCATGTTACTAGGAGCGCCTGCACCCTGGCATACTGGTAGCCTGCTCCCTGTCCACGGTGCGGAAGGGGATGGTCCTGGTGCATTGAGTCAACCTGAAAGACCAAGATATCGCCATGAAGCCCCGGGCCGAAATTGCCAAACTAGTGACGCCTTTGGAGGACATGCTGCCAGACCCAGCGGTCCAGTTGAAGGTGCAGCCCGAAGATCCTTGGGCAGTAACGATAAGAACCCAACAGACTGCCGTATCCTCGACCCAGGAGAAAGGTCGAGCCATCCAGGAGAGAATGCGGGCCGAACTTTCTGGCCTAGCATCAGCCCAACTTCTCCAGGTAGAGACACTTCTTGGACAATTTTACAGTGTCTTCGCCAGCCACGAGGACGACTTCGGATGTACCACAGCCATCAGACATGGGATCCCCATGGCAGGAGCGGCCCCCATCCGGGAGCGATATTGACAAATACTACCGCAGCTATACCAGGAAGTGAAGACTCTATTAGCCCAAATGCTCTGGAAGGGGGTCATACAAGAAAGCCAGAGCCCTTGGGCGGCCCCTATTGTCCTGGTTCAGAAAAAATATGGCACTTTGCGTTTTTGCGTGGACTATCGGAAGTTGAACGCCTGCATCATCAAGGATTCGTATCCATTGCCCCGCATAGAAGAGTCTCTGTCCGCCCTGGGGAACGCGACATACTTCTCAACCCTAGACCTGTCCAGTGGGTACTGGAAGGTGCCGATGTCGGAGGAAGACAGAGCCAAGACGTCATTCATTCTTCCCATGGGACTGTTCGAGTTCAATCGGATGCCTTTTGGGCTGGCCAACGCCCCAGGAACTTTTCAGCGGTTGATGGAGCGGTGTTTAGGAGACCTCAACTTTGAAGCCACTTGATATACCTGGATGATATTATCATCTATTCCGCCACGTTCGAGGACCATCTGAAGCGGTTGGGGCAGGTGCTCAGCCAGCTGCAGAAGTACGGGTTAAAGGTAAAGCCCCAGAAATGCACCTGTTCCACACCCAGATCGAATACCTGGGGCACACCGTCTCAGCAGAGGGCTTCCGACCAGCCCTGGAAAAGGTCGCTGCCATCCGGGGGTGGCCTACCCCCGAAACGGTAAAGGACGTGCGGGCCTTCTTGGGGTTGGCCAGCTACTACCGTCGATTCGTGAAGAATTTTGCATGCTGAGCTCGAGCCCTGCAAGACCTGCTGAAGGGGGCTCCCGCCGGGGCGATGGATGATCCAGTGGCAGCAACCACAAGAGGATGCATTTCAAGATCTCAAAGCTGCTCTCTTGGATGCCCCGGTATTGGCGTATGCGGATTTCTCGCAACCGTTCATCCTGCATACCGATGGAAGCCTCCAGGGACTGTCATGGTCCAGGTTGGATCTGACAGAGTAAATGCACAAAGTAACCTTTTTTTCCCTTGGCTGTGTGCCAAAGGTGGTTTTTCCCCGGTGGCCATTAGCGTCATTGCACTTTGGTTACCTTAGTTTGTGCACGTAATCATGTCACAGGTGTAATAGCTCTATAAGAGAGTATCAGGTGTGTTAATCACTGTTGGTGATAAAGTATTCATTTGCAAGCAAGCCTGGGTGAAGGATGGAGCTAAAGGAGAGTCACGGGCAGCTCAGTGAGATCCCTGGAGTGTCAGCTATGGTGTCTGCAAGGAGTGCTGGCATGGTGTGGTGGAGTCGCAGCTATGGTGTCAGCAAGGAGTTCATGCATGGATTGGAGGAGTGGCAGCTATGGTATAGAGCTGCACTCAAAATGCTGGACATTGTTGCTGAGAGCTGGACTTTTTGGCAGAAAAGCTGGACTCATTTGCCGGACTTTGATTCTGGACAGCTGCACGCACGTGTGGACTCTGTTTGCTCCAAGGCTGCACTATGATGCTGAGAAGGTCCGTTTCTGGACAGTGCACCCAGATGTCAGACACGGTGGAGAAAAAGATGCACGCAGGTGGTGGGCTCTGTTGCTGGGAGCGTAAGCAACAGAACAAAGTTAAGTGGTGTTCCCCTGTTTTGTCACTTTTCCTTATGTGTGTTTAGTGCAGTGGTGGGATTAGTTTCCGCACCGACCAATTCCCTAGTGAGGGTTTAGGTGCAGGGCGAGTCAGGGGTTTGAGGTTCCTGATCGGCGCCCGGTGTGGAACCGGCCTAGGGAACGTTAGGAGTGTAGAGACACTGACTCAGGGGAGTGCAGGAGGTCTCCACTTCCCCGTTTCCCTATCGCAGGGCCACCATTGTTAATGTTACCCAGGTTTTCCCTTTCCCTTTGTCTTATTGTATTAGTTACCGGCCTGCGGGCCACGTCACATAGGACAATCACACGTGCCGCGTCCTGTTGTATCAGTTACCGGCCTGCTGGCCGTGTCACTCAGGACGGGGCACGTGACAGGGACTAGGAGCTGTGTTTGCACAGGTGCAGGACGGCCGGGAGAAAGTGATCGCCTACGGTAGCCGGTCAGTGCACGACTCTGAACGTAACCCGGACAATTACAGCTCCTTTAAGCTCGAGCTCCTCGCGGTAGTGTGGGCAATGACGGAGCGATTCGCAGAGTAGCTGGCGGGCTCCGAAGTAGTAGTGCCGACTGATAACAACCCGTTAGCCCATTTGGAGGCCCTAGAGCAGTGGTGGGTGGCTTGGATGGCCAAATTCAAGAATAAGATCATCTACAAACGGGGTGCTGAAAACGTACATGCCGACGCGCTCTCCAGAATCCGACACACCACCCCAGGAAGAAGTCGAGATGACGAATTAGAAGCAGACGAGATGCCGTTCGCCCTCACCACCGCCGCACCTACAGTCAACGCGCAGGAAGTGGCTCATCCAGGGCTCCTTAGAGGGATGCTGGAACAGCCCCATGACAAATGGATTCAGCAGCAACAGGAAGATACAGAAGTTGGACTCCTGCGCCGATGGGTGGCCACTGGAAAATTGCCCACGGGCTCACAGAGACAGGCTTTGACCCAAGATATGTTACTAATGTTGCTCCAATGGGAAAAACTAATAATCAAAAAGGGACTTTTATATCCAAAAGCCATGTCACGAACCACGTCAGCTACGATATGGCAGGTGATCGTGCCGGGAGCCCATCTCAACCAACTGGCCCGGGAAGCCCATGAGAAGGGGGCTCATTTTGGGGCTCAAAAGACTTTACAATGGTTGCAGCAGATAGCATACCACCCACGCTTGCACGCTGCTGTAGAAGATGGAAAAGTCATGGAAGAGCTACACCATCTTTAAGGTATCGATAAATCGCGGACTACACCGTACCACCCGCAGGGAAACGGAGCCTGCAAACGATTCAATCGCATTCTAATCCAAATGCTTTGCACCCTGGAGAGCAACCGCAAGGCCCACTGGCCTGAATATATCCCCGAACTGGTGTGGTTATATAACAATAGGGTGCATCGAGTGACTGGTTACACCCCCTACTCATTGCTGTTCGGCTGGTAAGGCAAAGGAATTACAGAAGTGGAATTGAACCTGGAGGAGCCTCAACCTTGGACCGGGGTATCCTCGTGGGTCGGCAACCACCGGCACCAGGCTGCAGACCCTCCACCGTATCGTCCATACGAAGCTCCAGGATCTAGAACACCAAGGGGGAGCACTGCCCCCGCCCATTGACTTTCAGACTGGGGATCGGGTACTCGTACTTGATCAACGTCCCCAAAACAAGTTAGAACCACGGTGGGAGGTGAACCCGTACCGAATGTTGCACCGAATAAGCCCCGACGGGCCTGTGTATGAAATACAATCTGAAGGAAGCAACGCGCCCCTCACTTGGGTTGTGCACTGTAACATGTTATGGCCTTGTACGTCTACTGATCCCCCACGGCTTGAACCGACCCTCCAGGTCCCCGACCCCCCACCCATGGTCTGGGACCTGGATGACGAAGAGGACTTCCACATCACAGCTTCGGGTCACCCCAGTAGTGGCACGACAATACACCTGGGAATTCAACCAGAACAAACTATGCGACAACCCTCCACCACCCCAGAAGACTCCACTACACCCGAGCTTCGACGCTCCGAGCAGTCAATAGCTAGCAAACCCCCTGAACGTTATGAACAGGACCAGTTTGTATGGCGACAAGGACTGTCGTCCCAAAAAACTAACCCGAGTCTATGAAAACCCTCGCCCAAGGACTGGCGAGCATACAGGGCAGGGGAGTGTGGGAGGAACAGCCCCCGTCGAGTGTCCGGGCCAGAACCAAGGGAGCTGTGATCTGGGTTCCGGGGGAATCTGTCCCCGGGGAACAGAGTTCAAGGACAGACCATTGTGACAGACAGATGGGCTGGGGTAGGGACCAATATAAAGGAGGCGGGAAGCCATCTCGCTCCAGCCCATGGCTGCGGCCTACCCGCGGTCGCCCGCGGCAGCTGCCATCTCGCTCCAGCCCGCGGCTGTGGCCTGTTCCCTGCCCCCCGCAGCCGCCCTGCTCTCACCAGTGGCCGCGGCAAGTACAGTGCCGCCGCCGGCCTCCACTGTCCCGCTCCGGTCCGCAGCAGGGGCCGAGCCCCTGCTGGCCACGGACTCCCCATCGCAGCTGTTAGCTGTGCAGGTGGCCTGTGATTCGCCACCATACATCGCTACCGCTTGCCCCAGTCCGGGGACTGCGGCCCATCCGTCAAAGGACTCCGCCGGGGCCTGTGGGGCTCCAGTGTCATCAGCGCGCCGGAGCGCCCGAAGACTTCGCCAACGCCTCAGCAACTGGGCCCAGCGACTACTACGCCGAAAGACCACCATCCTGAACGGCGAGGGACGTCTGGATGGCTAAGCTGACTATATATATACGGACCCGTAGTTGGCCATACCGCGGCCCTACAGTGACCGGCTATTGCCGGAAGTAGTCGTGTTCTACCCGTTTGTGTTTGCATGTTTTAGAGCCCCTGCGAGGGCAACCCGTGTTACCCCTTTTGGTGATCAAGCCGTGACTGAGGAAAGTTCCCTCTAGTCTTATAAACATTATTATAGAAAGCACCAAATTGTCTCGCGACTCGTCACTGCATCCTGCGTATCTGCAATTACCACACAGTGACAGGGGAGGCTCTATTTTTGTGCATCAGCTCTGTTGGTTATTAGGCTGCCTTATAAGGCTCCCTGATAGCTGCATTGCTGTTTGCACACTGCTGTGCAAACTGCTTTCTTAAAAGCAAAAATACTTTTCTTCCTCTTTTCAGCACAGTTACCAAGCGTTCATTTTTCCACCCTTTTGTGTGTGCAGCAGTCCTGCTTATTAGGCTACCTGCGTCCATACTTGGACTGACAGAATCATTATCAGCGTCCTCAAATTTCTAGTGAGATCCAAATTCTCACCAATCCTAAAGACACCCTCCACCTTGTCATACACCATCCAATTTCAGCATGTTACATTGAGGTGTAATCTCTACTGGGCCTGAGACAATAGTTCAGCGTCCTCAAATCTCTAGTGAGATTCAAATTCTCACCAATACTACATACACCCTACACCTTGTCATACACCATTCAATTTCAGCCTGTTACATTGAGGTGTAATCTCTACTGGGCCTGAGACAATAGTTCAGCGTCCTCAAATCTCTAGTGAGATTCAAATTCTCACCAATACTACATACACCCTCCACCTTGTCATACACCATCCAATTTCAGCCTGTTACATTGAGGTGTAATCTCTACTGGGCCTGAGACAATAGTTCTGCGTCCTCAAATCTATAGTGAGATTCAAATTCTCACCAATAGTAGATACACCTTCTACCTTGTTTTACAGCATCATATAGCTGGTGTTATTTTGGGTACATTTTCACAAAAATGAGGAAGTATGATGGAAGTCGCCATGGAAGTGGGCGGGGGTTGCCAGCTGGTCCCGATGGTGATGGTGGTGGTGTTGCATCTGTTGGTAGTGGCAAAAGCACAATAGCACATAAGGCAGGAGGTGTTGAGCCTGCGTCATCATCTGGCTCCACAAGGCCTCGAAGGCTCTCTTTTCTGGGAGTAGGTAAACCACTTTTAAAGCCGGAGCTTCAGGAACAAGTTTTGGCTTACATTGCTGAGACAGCCTCCAGGTCTCTCGCCTCCTCTTCTGAAGTTTCAAAAATAAAAGCACTGAGTCGTCAGTGGAGGCTCCTGGTCAGGAACAACACCTTTCCTTGTGTCCTTCACCCCTACCAAAAGTGAAGGATGTGGCACGCCACACTACCGATTATTCCATGGAGCTCTTTTCACATACCATGCCTGGGTTAGCAAGTCAAATCGTCAATTCCCCAGGCCAAGATGAATCGGACATGGAGCGCACTGATGCACAGCCACTGCTAGATTTTTCTGCTGGTACATTCACTCAGAGCACTACATTGTCCTTGCAGTGTACTGAGGCAGAATCAGACCCTGATGAAACTCCGGGGCCCCTTCCCGCATACTATACCACCTTACACGGTGACACAGAGGAAGGTGCACATGAAATTGAAGAGGAGGTGATGGATGACCCAGTTGTTGACCCAGATTGGCATCCATTGGAGGAAGAGGGTGCCGCTGCCAATAGCTCAGAAGAGGAGAAGGATCCGCAGCAGGCAACGACATCGCAACAGCTGTTATCTGGCATGACCGTAGCAGTCCAAAAAACGTGTAACAAAAACCAAAAGAGTTGCAGGACAGCTTGACCAGACGGTCAAATTAACACAGCGTGCAAGGTCTCAAAATGTCTTCCATAGTAGGAAGAGTGCAGTGTGGCACTTTTTTGAACAAAATCCTAATGATCAGGCAAAAGTTACCTGCAAGAATTGCGCAAAGACCTTTAGCCGAGGGAAAAATCTGAGAAATTTGAATACCAGTTGCATGCTTAGACATTTAACCACCGTGCACTTGCAAGCGTGGACGGACTACCAAACCTCACGTACCACATGTGCACCTGCTCCGAATGAATGTAGTCAGCAACGCTCAATCGCTTCCCCCACTGTAAGCCCACCGGTTAGCACACCACCAGCAGCAAATGTCAAGGTGTCATCGCAAGGGCAAAGCAGTCATGGAATCACAATGTTATTGCTACGGAAGACTGAATCTAGGCCATCAGCAACACCACCAACACCATCACCATCACCAACCCTCTCTCAGTCCGCCATGTCCACCGCTAGTTCCACCATATGCAGCTGTCAAGTCCAGCTCACCTTACCAGAGACTCTGAGTATTACAAGAAAGTACTCATCCTCTCATCCGCATACACTGGCTTTGAATGCCCACATTGCCAAACTAATCTCGTTAGAGATGATGCCCAGTTGGTTGAAAGCAAAGCTTTCCTCGAGCTCATTGCCTACGCAATACCACACTATGACTTACCCAGTCGGCACTTCTTTTCGCGAAAAGCCATCCCAGCCCTCCACGTGCATGTGAAAGACCGCATTGTCCATGCACTCAAGCAATCAGTGAGTGGAAAGGTGCACCTCACAAAAGATGCATGGTCCAGTAGGCATGGCCAGGGCCGTTACGTGTCCATCACTGCGCACTGGGTTAATGTGGTGGATGCAGAGTCCACAGGGGACAGCGGCAGTGGGACAGTGCTGCCTAGCCCACGGTATAGGAAACAGTTGGCCGTAGGCGTTCAACCCTCCTCCTCCTCCTCCAGAAGCGAAAGCTCGTCCACAGAGCGCAGTCGCTCGAGCACTCCATCCGCAGCTGCCAGTGTTGCACACGAGTTGTCCCACTATTGAACAGCTAGTGGTAAGCGTCAGCAGGCTGTGTTGAAGATGATGTGTTTGGGCGACAACAGACACACAGCGACAAACTGAGTCATGGCTGGGCAGTCTACATCTTGAGGCAGGCAAGGTAGTTAGTGATAACGGACGGAATTTTGTGGCAGTCATAGCCCTTTCAAAACTCAGACACATAGCTTGCCTGGCTCACATCTTGAACCTGTTGGTGCAGTGCTTCCTCAATAATTATCTGGAGTTAACAGCCCTGCTCCATAAGGTGCGAAGACTGTGCTCGCACATCCGCCGGTCGCCCGTACACTCCAGTCGTATGCAGAAGCTGCAGCGATTGCTCCACCTTCCCAAGCACCGCCTAATTATCGACGTTGCAACAAGGTGGAACTCCACCCTGCACATGGTTCAGAGGCTGTGCGAACAGAGGCAGGCTGTAATTCATTTGTGGGAGGATAAATGGGCAGGCAGTTTGCAGGCAGACATGGAGTTGTCTGGTGTGCAGTGGTTGAAGCTGAAAGACCTTTGTAAAGTTCTTCAGTGTTTTGAGGAATGCACATGGCTGGTAAGCGCAGACGACACCATCATAAGCATGAGCATCCCACTTGCTCATGCAAACTTTGATGCACATTAAGGAGCAGGCGTCTGCAGCCTAGGAGGAAGAAGAGGAGGGAAGCCTTTATGACAGTCAGCCATTGTCTGCTCAGGGAAGTCTCGTGGACGAGGTGGAGGAAGAAGAGGAAGAAGAGGAGGAGGATGATGATGGGGATGATTATTTTGGGGAGGAGGATGTTTCTCAGGGGGCAAGAAAAAATGTTGGCGTGGCAAGGTCAGGTACAGGGTTTGTGCGTGACTGGAGGGATGTTGACTTGCCAGAAAGTGCTCCTCCACCCAGCACTCGCAGTGCATCATTGATACCTGGAACATTGGCCGACATGTCTGATTATGCCTTGCAGATCCTAAAAAGGGACCCCCGCATTGCCAAAATGATGAACGATGACGACTACTGGTTGGCCAGCATCCTGGATCCACGCTATAAAGGCAAATTCCAAAACATCATGCCACAGGAGCACCTAGCGCTAATATTGGCTAACAAACAAGCAACTCTGGTAAACCGTTTGTTTGATGCATTCCCAGCACACAACGGCGGTGATGTTTTTCCAACAAGCCGTAGGGGGCAACATGGAAGAGGTGTTCGTGGTGCACACAGCCGAAGTGGCGTTGGACACAGGGGTTTCATGACCATGTTGTGGACTGATTTTTCAAGTACCGCTCACACGACTGGTAATACTGCATCGATCGAAAGTGACAGGAGACAGCAGTTGTCAAGTATGGTAACAAACTACTTCTCCTATATTGATGTTCTCCCTCACCGGTTATTCCCCTTTGACTATTGGGCCAGTAAACTTGACACCTGGCCTGAATTGGCACAATATGCCTTACCCTGCACAATATGGCTTGCCCTGCTGCTAGGGTGTAATCTGAACGAGTCTTCAGTGCTGCTGGATCAATCCTGACAGAAAAAATAACCCGTCTGTCGACCCAAAATGTTGATGATCTAACCTTTATTAAAATGAACCATGCATGGGTCTGGAAGGATTTTGTCCCACCCTCCCCTGCTGACACGTAGGTTGCCAGAAAAATGGCTTGCTTTTGTCCTCCTCTTCCGTGGACTTCTCCAATTACTCCATTTGCAGCTGATGAATGTCCAACATCAACATATGCCATTTTTTCCACCTCCCTAACTGGGCTGCCTCCCCCCACTGGGCCGGGGTCACCACCTGGCGCACGCACCCATGCGAGTGCCGTTGCCCTGGACAGGTGGGTGGGAACACTCTTTGGCAACGGCACTGGCACAAGGTCCCTCATAGTAGAACCAAGTGTCTATGACGCTGGACAGACACAGCGGCGTACTATGAGGGGCCCTGTGCCAGTACCGCCACCCACGAGTGGGCCCCCCCGTTTGCTCAGGGCACCAGCACTTGCAATACTTACCTCTCCCTGCTCCACCACTGTGTATTCTGGCCTGTTAAATACTTCACTGGGACTGCCAATACAAATTTGGTGAAATGATAGATGATGGGTAAGACATAGCTATGCCCTGTCCTGCTGGGCTCTATCTTCAGATGATCAATGGCTTCCATTTGTTATGGACGTCGACTCACTAGTGCTGGTTTATCATCAGCGTTCACGGTTTTCCGACTCACAGACGTGTGACATTCCTGCCCCACATTTTTAAATGTGTCCTCTCATGCCAATCCAATAGAATCGCCTACGGCCTGTGCCTTTTGCACGCCAAAGTTACCTGACTGATCATGATAGGCAGTGAGGACAATATCTACATCTGTCCCTGTAATCACAATTTGATGGAGATGAGTAACGGTGATGGGTTCCACGGTACTGCGATACAGCAAACCTTTCTTCACAAGAACTGCTTTCGCTGTCTCCACAGACAAAGTAATTGAGGGTTAGCATCACCTCTGAGAATTTTCCCGGGAGTTTTTACCGTGATTAGTAATTCTAAAATTTCTGCAATCAGTCGACTTTCCGTCTGTACTTGTATCAATCTTGTTTCCTCTTGCGGAGAGTCTGGACTGTCTTACTGAGACTGAAATATATATGAAGATTGAAAAATACCCCAACAGTGTATACTGGTGTATGCTTTGAATACATAACCCTTTTTCTACTTTTTAGATTCTTGTCTAATCCATACTGAGGCTGAGAGTGTCTTTGTCGGATTCCGGAAATATACACGCAGATTTTTAAAGTTTAAACTATGCTATATATACTTGCTATCCAGTGATACTGTACCCTATCTCAACTTTCTACAATCACGTCGAATCCATAATGGGCCTGAGACCGTCTGAGTCTGCCTCCTGATATATAGACATAGGTTTTTAATGTTTAAACTATGCTATATATACCTGTTATCCGGTGATACTGTTCCCTTTCTCAACTTTTTACAATCACGTCAAATCCATACTGGGCCTGAGACCCTCTAAGTCTGCCTCTTGATATATAGACATAGGTTTTTCATGTGTAAACTATGCTACATATATACCTGTTATCGGGTGATACTGTACCCTTTCTCAACTTTCTACAATCTTGTCGAATCCATACTGGGCCTGAGAACGTCTGAGTTTGCCTCCTGATTAGAGATGAGCGGTGTTCGAGTCGACCTGTTCGCCAAGTTAAAATTCCAGCTGTTTTGGGCGGTGTTCGAGCCGTTCGTCGAACTCGAACACTTTGCTTAAAATTCGGCTGTTCGAGGTTCCGTTCGAGAACAGTTCGTTCACCAAAAGCGTAACTTCATTTTCACATTAATAATGGTTTTCAATGTTAATAGACTGTTTCATGGCATAGTAGCGGTGTGTGGTAGCAAGCGGTGTAGTACACCTGTCAAGGAGCTACACCGTGTGTTTCCAATTATTTTTTACCCAGAAAATCCTTTTGGGCCTTGTAGCACTGTCTGCTACTCAGCGACACCAAGCTATGCCGCCTGTTTACGCAAGAACTGCGTGCTACTCAGCATAGGAGCCCAGCTGTTAAGCAAGCTACAGCACCTGTGGTTTGGACACTTAATTTTTTCATTTTTTCTGGAATGCCGGTTAGGCCTAATTCCGGAATTCCGGTTGACCTGCACTTACTGGGAAATCCTCGTTCGCGGGGAAGAATTGTAATCCCAGATCCCCATCACTAACGGGGTTCAGCGGGTTATCTGCACCAGTAAGCGACACACGCTGGACCTTTCAGTGTAGCGCACATGCAGCCCCAGACATGTAAGGGCAAGACAGACCTGTTATTGATCGATCTCGCGTGCCAGAGCCTCACGTGTCCCTCTAGTAAGCTTGACGTGTACCGCGGGGGCATGCCGGAGTCTCGTTCGTTAACGGAATTAAGCTGACAAATTGCTAGCACAACTAAAAACGGACATCCACCACCACCCACAGAATCAACAAAGCTTGCAATCTGTCAATCTTTTCTGTAGCTGGCATGGTTGAGGTTTTCCGGGTGGAGTCGAATTAAGCCGCAGGCTCCACTCCTGGTGGTGCCCTTCTGGACATTCCTTTAAGGTTCAGCTTTGCAACCATACTGCCCCCGGAAACCAAACACTTTGCCTTCATGGACGCTGTTCGGAGGTTTGTGGGAATAACGCTGCCTGATCAGCAGTTGGCATAATTTATGGTGGGAAGTCCTATGGTATATGATCGTCTTCGATTTCAGATTTTCACTGTTTTTTGGTATTTTCCATTTTTATTCCAGCCTTTCTTGACTTCATAAGGGCATGACATGCCTATATCTGTGTCTCCTCCTCCTTTTTTTTACTCCTCCACCTCTTTTCTATATGTAGTTGCCTTTTTCCATATGTTATTTTTGTATTCTGAGCATTTTGTCTGCTTTGGTACACCTTTTAAGGTGTTTTGTAATTGTTTTCTATGTGCTTGTGTTTGCCTGCCATTGTTTTCAGTGGTGTTCGACAAACATTCGAAGAACTTGCCTTGTGTTCGACGAACCAAAACAAACTGGAACACTAGCGGGGTGGCTCAACACTACTCCTGAATATATAGACGTACATTTTTAATGTTTAAACTATGCTATATATCTGGTATCTGGTGATACTGTACCCTTTCTGCCAGGAACTTCCTCCTCCACCCACCACTCTAAGTGTATCATTGACACCTGGAACATTGTCGCACATGTGTGATTATTTCTTGCGGATCTTCTTGTTATATTGTGGTGTGATCCATCCTGAGCGTGTGACAGTCTGTGGGTTACTCCTGCAATTTAGATGTACATTTAAAAATTACCCCAACACTAGTGTATACAGCTCTACACTTGTGATACATTACCCTTTTCTTGCTTATTATATTCTGGTCTAATCCAAACTGACCAAGTGAGAGTTATTTTCTGACTGTGGAAATAAATACTGAGATTGACAACAACGGCCCCTACACTGTGTATGGAGCGCCCTCACTCCCCAGGGCCGTGGGGTACTCGGTACTGGGCCGGTTGATCTTCTCAACGGGGGGTTGTCACGGCAGCAGTGACCCGGTCCGTGGCCCTGGGGCTCCATTACAAAAGGCATTGTTTCAGTGTGCTTATGGTGGTGAAAGTTTATAAGTGATTCGTGACGCCACCTGTGGCGTTCGGCAATGAAGATGTAAGCCGACGCTGCAGACAGATCCTCAGGGACAGATGGTGTGGTGCAGCAATGATGTTATAGCCCTCCACAGGCAGGGCTGTAGTCCCAGGGCAGAGTAGGTGAAGTGTCACTTAGATGGTGTAGTGTCGGGTGCAAGGGATGCAGCCGTGCTGGACGGGTTGGCGCAGGAATAAGTGGAGGACACCAGGGCATGTAGTTCCAAAGCTTTACTCACAGTCTGTTGCAGGTACAGGTGCCCACATCCGTGCCGTGTCCTCCGGGTCAGGAGCTCAGCCAACCTCCAGGCAAGATGAAGTACTCCTTTCCAACACTCCGCCAACATATGTGCCTTTTCTGAACGTCTCCCTCTTAGTGCCTTTGAGTGAAGTTCTCACAGTATTAAGATACACTGGAGTGCCTCCTGTCAGATGTTCCTAAGAATCCTACTTGTATGGCAGACAGCTGTAGCCTACTTAAGGCCTCTTTCACACATCAGGTTTTCGGCGTCAGGCGCGATCCGGCGCTTTTGACAGAAACCGGATCCGGCGAAATGCAATACCGGATCCGGTTTCCCCCCCATTGACTTGCATTTGCGCCGGATCGCGCCGGATGGCCATGTGTTTCATCCGGTTTTCGCCGGATCCGGCAATGTGTCACGATCCGGCGTCTGGAAAAAACGGCTACTGTAACGTTTTTTGTCTCTGGCGAAAAAGCCGGACACGCCGGATCCGGCGCGTCCGGCTTTTTCACACAATGAAAGCCTATGAGCGCCGCAATGCGCCGGATCCTGTTTTTTGGTCTGAGCATGCTCAGTAGCTCTGCCCACAAGACATATATAAAAGCAAGACAGTGGGACCCACACCCAACATGCCACCCAAGAAAGCAACCAAGCGAAGCAGGAGAAGGCAGGAGACCACTGCAGCACCATCAGCACCACCACCACCCCAAATGGAGCAGCAAATAGAACATGCTGAGGAGGGGAGGCCAGCAGCAGATGAGAGACGGTAATTATCAAATCACCCATTCCTCCAAACTAGGCCTATTGAATATCAAGATATTCATTGGCCCTTTGTTTCTCTTTATTCAACAGCCGCCCAATAGATGCAGCAGCAGCAGCAGCAGCAATGGCAGCAGCTGGAACACCACCCACAGGCATGGAGTGTGGCCACCAGGAAGACAGCACATCATCTTCTGGGAGCCCTCCCTCGCATCGTCAGCGTTTGACGGTAAGTTTTTATTTCCAAAATCCATCTTCTCTGTAATATATGTCTATTCATTGCCTTTTATTTCAAAACAGGAATCACAAGATGAAGAGGAGCTCCCAGAAGAAGAAGGAAGGGGTGGACAGACACCTGGAGTGGGCTCACAATTGGTAAGTTTTTTGCATCAAACGCAGAAACACAACATCACACTACACACAACACATAGAAAACAATGTTCTGCAGACCACACACAGCAAACAAATGCCTACATCCAAAGACATAACATTTTTTGTTTTCTTCTCTAGTCTTCCCAATCTGGTGCTCGGCCAAGAGGTCCTCGCAGTGCCTCCCAGGGTCGTCGGCGACAGCAACGCGGCGGTCACCAGCGTGTAAGTATAAATATTTTTGCTTTGTTTTTTTGCACTTTTTATTTCATTTCTTATGTGGAGGCTAATTATGTTATTTTTGTCTTTTTCTTTAACAGCCTTCACAGCGTGCTCCCGACTCTGACGGTGAGGATGGAGGACTCGATGTGGACCACCTCATCGATCTCGTCAGAGAAAGGGAGCCGCTCTGGAATATGGCTGACCGCCGCCACGCTGACCTTATCGTTACCCGACGACTCTGGGAGGAAATCTGTTCGCTCCTTGTGGGCCGCTGGGAGGACCTCGATGTTCGGGCCCAGATTACAGAGCGTAAGTATATACAGTACCGGTTGCTTGATGTAAACCAGTGTTTCCCGAACTCCAGTCATCGTGGTCCCCACGGATCATGTGTTCAGGATTTCTATTTACTATGGAAATCCTGAAAACATGACCCCTGGGGACCATGATGACTGGAGTTTGGGAAACACTGATGTTGTATACTAACCACTCCTTTCTCGTTTCAGGGAACAGAATTGTGAATCGGTGTCGGTCTGTGAGGGATCGTTTCAAGAAGGAGTTCAATAAAGAGATGCGGGCCCCGAGTGGATCTGGAGGACGCAGGAGCAAGTACAAGTACGCAGAAGCCCTGTCGTTCCTCCGGGAAACAATGGTCACCAGAAGGTAAATATTACACACCACATGTGAAAAAAAATGTTAGATGTAAATTTTTTTTTCAGCCAGGGCCATACCATGTCAGTATTTTAATTGTTTTTTTTTCTCTTTATTCCACAGCACGGTGAGCAGCACTCGGGAGCCTGCACGATTGGACCCTTCTGAGGCGATCCCTGAGGAGACCGGCACCGAGGGACACTTCGACCGCCCCGGTACATCTGCACCTTCCCAGCCTTCCCACACATTCGACCCATCTGTCCCATCCACCAGCACAGGAGCATCGTGGCCGCCTACATTACATGAAGCTGCTGGTGAGGAGATCGCTTTCCCTTTACCCCGCCCTTCTGCCCCTGCCACCTCTAGTACACCTGCGGGTACTGGGCGGCAGCGGCAGAAGGGTCAGGAAAAGACTTATGCGCCAGAGTTCTTGCATCTGAATGCATCTTTCCAGAACTGTCTAAAAGTCTTGTCAGAGCAAATCTCCGCAGGCTATCAGCAGATCAACTCCAGCATTCTGGAGGTGAAGACACTTCTGCAAACCATGCATTCAGAAGCAAGATCTTCGCCAAACCACACCTTTTTCAGGTCTGTTGTGGAGCGCATGGAAACGCTCTCTCCTGCCCAGCAGATGCATGTAATGCATTCATGCCACGCTGCTCTCCAGCAAGTTACCTCCCAACCTCCTCCTCCCACCACAGTAGTTCCTCCACCTGCACCCCCTCCAGCCACTTTCCATCCTCCCCCTCCTATTACATCTACACCCCCTCCAGCCACTTTCCATCCTCCCCCTCCTATTACATCTACACCCCCTCCAGCCACTTTCCATCCTCCCCCTCCTATTACATACCATCCACCTCCAGCCACTTTCCATCCTCCCCCTCCTATTACATACCATCCACCTCCCCAGCACCATCCACCTCCCCAGCACCATCCACCTCCCCAGCACCATCCACCTCCCCAGCACCAGCAACCTCCCCAGCACCAGCAACCTCCCCAGTACCAGCAACCTCCACAGTACCTGCAAACTCCCCAGTACCAGCAACCTCCCCAGTACCAGACATCTCCCCACTTCCAGCAACCTGCCCCGTACCAGACATCTCCCCACTTCCAGCAACCTGCCCCGTACCAGACATCTCCCCACTTCCAGCAACCTGCCCCGTACCAAACTCCTTCCCCATACAACTTGCCATCAACATCATCTGCTCCTACAGTCCCTGCCCAACCCTCCACTCCACCACCCACCACCTCTTCTGCTTCCCACATGTCCACCCATTCTGTAGTTTTTTCCACACCTTCACCTCTAACTGTTCCTTCCCCACCACGATCCCAGGCCTCTCTCCACACTCCCAGTGTCGAAGTGTCCCGCAGCCCCTACAGCAGTATTTCCACCACACACTACACAGATTTATAATGTGTGTATTTAAATAAAAATGACCAGTTTTATGGTTTCAGTTTTATAGTTTCAAAGTTTTATTAAACAAGTTTATTAAAATTTTAAAAAAGTTTACTAAAAAAAACATTTTTCAATAAAAGTTAAATTATTTTACACTGGTTGTCTGTCATTTCTTTCTGCGGCGAAAAAGGTTAAATACAGGGTATTTAAAAGGTGAAATGGTATTCAAAACTAGGTATATAACTGTAGGTAAATTTTAGCTTTTTGCCACAGTTGTGTTCCTGGTTGTGTTTGAAGCAAAGTATTTCAAATAAAAAGTTGTGTTTATTGTTGGTGATTTCCTAACAATGTACACAACTTTTGTTAAAAGGTGAAATACTTTGCATAAAACACAACCAGGTACACACCTGTGGCCTAAAGCTAAAAATAGAGACCATGACAAGATAGCCAACTTTGGTTGGCAAAGGTATATACTGTTGGTACAGAAGGTACACAAGTTTGGTTGGGTACAAATCTTTCACACTCTGTCATCCTGCCAGTGTACTCTGCCTTGAGGTGACATAAAGTATAGTGCAAAATTGTCCCTCATTACTGAAACAGTCACAGAACTTCTAGTGGTAATGTCATGGTAATCTTCCAAGGTGGTTTCTTCAGAGGTGTCCTCAATGGAAATGGGTTCCTTGCAGATAACAAAATTGTGGAGTACCACGCACGCTTTGATCACCTCGTCCACAGTTTCTGTCTTGAGGTTGATCGCAGTCAATAGGACCCGCCATTTGGCTGTCAGAATACCAAAGGTACATTCAACCATTCTTCTTGCTCTTGTGAGGCGGTAATTAAAAATGCGTTTTGGTCTTGTCAATCCTCTGCTAGAGTACGGTTTCAAAAGGTGTTCTGACAGCTGGAAGGCTTCATCCCCTACACAGACAAATGGCATAGGTGGACCAGATGTTTGCGGCAGCGGTCTAGGTGGTGGGAACTGGAAGGTGTTTCCATACAGTTTACGCCCCATGGCAGACAGTTTGAAAACTTGAGAGTCATTGGAGCGGCCATAGGCCCCAATATCAACCGCAATAAATTTGTATTCCGCGTCAGCGATGGCCATGAGGACAATTGAAAAATATTTCTTGTAATTGAAATATTCCGATCCCGATCCAGCTGGCTTTACAATGCGGATATGTTTCCCGTCCACAGCGCCCAAGCAGTTTGGAAACTGACATATCTGTTGAAACTTGTCAGCAATTTCAATCCACCTCTCTGTTGTGGGCTCTGGTAAAAACTCTTCAGCTAAGGAGTCCCACAGTGCACGGCATGTGTACTTCACAATTCCAGATATGGTGGAAATCCCGAGTCTGTACTGGAAATGCAGTGACGAAAGGGATTCTCCAGTTGCAAGAAATCTGTGGGGAATTAAAAAACAATAAATTAGTTTTAAATCACAGCATTACATACCAAAACTGACCTATAACACTTGGAGATACAAACTACCACCAACAAGATTGCAGTGAAAGTGTGCTCTGATGCGATCATATCCAATAAATGTGGCTTACCTTAAAGTCACCATCAGACGCTCTGCGGGTGAAACAGAGAAGCGGCAATAGGTGTCCGCTTTTCTTATGAGGTGTGCAATGCGCTCCACCAAGTAATCAAAATTCTCCATTTTCATCCTAACATATCCAAAAAATTTATCCGGGTTTCGTCGAAGGTCCATGCATAGTGTAGAATAGACCCCACGCGTCATTCTCTTGGCTGTGATGGGGTGGATCCACAAACGTCGTCTACGATGCCTGATGCGCTGCTGTCTCGCTCTCTCCTTCTCCAGAACAATCACCCTCAAACGATTTGCCTCCGCTGTAAAATCCGCCAAATTCTTCAAAATATTTCCAATGACAACATCCATCTTCGCCAGTAACTTGCTCTTCTCTCCAACCTGCACTTTCTCCTCTACAACCTGTCAAAGAAGGGCTGTAGGAACATGCTATATATAGTTTTCCAGTAGCCAATCCCGTTCGGAAGGCCACAAGGGTCAATTTTAAAAACCGGATCCGGCGTAATCCGTCGAAAAACGGATAGAAAAACGGATGAACCGGATGAGACGGATCCGGTTTTGTCTGTCAAGAAAAAGACGGATCCGGCAGAAAACCGGATCCGTCACATCCGGTTTTACGAAACATTTGCCGGATCCGGCGTTCCGGCACGACACCGGATCGCGCCTGACGCCGAAAACCTGATGTGTGAAAGTAGCCTTAGGGGACTCCTTCTACCTAGTCCCGGCTCACTATCGTTGCTGTTGTGCCCCCAAGTCTTGTGTGGGAATAAAGTGGTGACAACTTCTATTCCTCTGGTGTCTGCTGCAGGACCATTAGTATCCATAGAACCTCGGGGACCAGACCCCGGCCTTGCGCTTAGAACTTGGGAAGGGTTCTTCTCTAACCCTGGTCCTTGTTCTCTTATTCTCCTCACGTTCTGTACTAATCCTTTCCTTCTTATGATAGCAAAGGCCAGACATGGCGAAACAGGCAAGGCAGAGAACAGAGGAAAGACTACAAATCTAAGAATAGCTAAGGCAAGACATAGCAAAACAGGCTAAGGCAGAGAACAGAGGAAGGACTACAAGTCTAAGAATAACAAGGACAACACAGCACGAGAAACAACACAAGACAAGGCACGGGACAAGAGGCAGAGTACAAGCACAGAGCGTGTGCAGAGAAGCACTACAGGGCAGAGTGCAGGGGCACAGAATATAGGGAGCGACCGAGCAGACCAAGCAGCCATGCAGGGAAGCAACACAATCCTCAGGCCCCGACCATAGGAAGGGGCGGTCTGATATAGGGCATTAGCACCTGCACTTCCGGGTGAGGACCAGGAGAGGACTTCCGGTTCAGATTCTCCAGGATCATAGAGAGTGTCACATGGTCGAGTCCTCCAAGACCATAGAGAGGATTGCTGGATCAGACTGTGCTGGAACATAGGAAAGGTCACATGATCAGGGTCTCCAGGATCACAGAGAGGATAGCTGGATCAGACAGTGCTGGAACATAGGAAAGGTCACATGATCAGGGTCTCCAGGAACACAGAGAGGATTGCTGCAGGCAGAGCAGAGACGGCTGGTCACACAGCAACAGCGTGTAGCCATAAGGTAAAACACATGTGCAGTGGCAGGCAGCCATGAGATGAGGCGCTCGTGCACACTGCTCCAGGCATCTTGCAGTACAGCAGTCACGAGGAGCGTGTGCACACTGCTTCCAGGGATCTTGCAGCATAAGACATAACGGGCATGATAGTTCAGTGCACGTGCACACTGCTCCAGGAGTCATGCGGCATACCAGACATGGCAGGCATGATAGTTCGGTGCGCATGCACACTGCTCCAGGAGTCATGCGGCGTACCAGACATGGCGGGCATGATAGTTTGGTGCGCGTGCACACTGCTCCAGGGTTCATGCGGCATAACAGACATGGAGGGCATGACAGTCACTATGCGGTCCAGCATGGCTGTGGGGAACAACACCTCAGGCTGCAACCACTTTCGTAACAGGTGCATCAGGTCGTAATACTGGGACCGAGCCGGCTTGGAGGGGGTAAACTCCCACTGGTGTGCCACTATCTCACCCTTGACGACCGTGTAGTCTGCCCTTTGCTCCGTGGGTAGGTCCTGATATGCTTTCAAAGGTCCTGGGGCCAGAAACGGAACCATGATTTCTGCCCCCTGGTCACGGGGTAGCTTCTCTCTCTCAGCGACTCCTTCGAACATCTCCAGGTACGCCTCCACATCGTCCGACTTCTCCATTTTGGGAACCGCTGTACGAACCGCTTTCCCGACATCATGGATTCCCCGGTTAGTTCCTTTTGTCTGCTCTGTCGTGATATGCTGTATCAACAGCTGATTGGTTTCCTGCTGCTGCATAGCCTGCTGTCACATGGCCTCCTGCTGCTGCTGCATAGCCTGCTGCTGCTGCATAGCCTGCTGCTGCTGTCGCATTGTCTCTATGAGCGTTTTTACCATGGCCTCCATTTCTGGAAAGTTCCCCGCCGGGGTCTGTGCCACTCGTTTCACCCAGGACATAAGCTGGGTTACAAATCAAAAATAAGAAAAACAGCCTGGCCTCACTGCGTTTGTCCCCATTCAGTCCACCAATTGTAGGGATTCGCTCTGGTAGGTAATGGCAGGGCTGCAATAACGAGGAAACACACAGGCTTAAAGTCCAATTTCAGTGGTTTAATGTCACGTTGCAAACAGCAAGTTAACAGAAAGTAAGGAACAACATAAATATACTCCAAAACCTACAAAAGACAAAATGAAAAAAACCCTGCTATAATTAAGTAAAAAGCAAAAGTGCATTTAAATCATACAGAGTTCTTAGTAATACTGTATTTGATCAAACATAGCATAAAAGCCGTCCCACCATCGACAAGGTGACTCTGTGGTGGGGGCGGTCCTACACTGTCTAGTATTAATAACCTTATCATGTGTCAAAGTTGACGTTTGTGTGACTAAAGGCAACTTTGACACATGATAAGGTTATTAATACTAGACATTATACAGTATGGAGCAATATATGGGCCTCATACCATATGGAGCAATATATCGGCTCATTATACTGCATGGAGCATTATTTTGATTGAAGCAATATATGGTGCTCATTATTCTGTATGGAGCACTATGTGGTGCCCATAATACTGTATGGAGCAATATATGTGTTAGGCGCCATGTTCCTGGCGCTGCACAGCAGGAATCCCGAGGGTTGTCTTCAGCGGTCTCCCATTCCTCTCCAGCCACAGTGGAGCCTGCTCAGCAGACTCGCTGATCCCGGCGCTCTTCCCACACCAGCATTGTGGGCTTGGTTGCTGCTGCTGCCATCTCTGGTCCAGTTGCAATGCATGCTGGTCAGCAGCGAATGATTCCAGGGACTAAGTCCTCCTTTCGGTCCACTGAGCATGCCCGTAAGACGATCTCCCATTGGAGATCGGAGGTCACATGTTCAGGTCCTTCTCCAGCTCGGATTGGACCATCAGGAAGGCCCCGGAAGGATGCTGCTATAAAAGGATTGCATGGCCGCCCTGCCATGCGCTATGATAGACTTTGATGCTACAGGCCTCACATACCGCTGGTACTACAGTGTCTGCTAGAGCGGCGCCGTGCGCAGCTACGTGCGCTTACCAGTACTGTTCTTATGCTGGTTAGTGGTGTCCACCATGGTAGACATTGTACCCACTCTGAGTGGTAGTTTACGTAGTCATGATCTGTGACGTTTAACAGCTCACGCTTATACACCGGCTAGTGCGGACTCCATGAAGTAACTGAGTCTGTCCTTGCATGCACCGGGTCAGTGGTTACCCACCGGTGTCCGGCTACCTCTTGTTATATATCATTCATCATTGTCTAGCTGCAGTTTATCAGCTCTTGAGCGGTCAGCCTCAGCGGCGGATGTCACTGCAGTCGCTGTTCAGGCAGCTGCAGAAGCTGTCTCCCGCGCCTCCACGTCCATTCATGTCCCGACTAGTGTTGAGCATTCCGATACTGCAAATATCGAGTATCGGCCGATATTCGCTGTATCGGAATTCCGATACCGAGTACCGATATTTTTATAATATATCCGATACCGGAATCGGAAGTTCCCATAATGCAATGAGCCAGTGTTGTGGCTGTGAATGGCTGCTGAAATGATGTCATCATGATGCGCGGTCTGTGCGCATCATGATGCGCGGTCTGTGCGGGCCAGCCGGGGGTCTGTGCGGGCCTGCCGGGGGTCTGTGTGGGCTGCCGGGGGTCTGTGCGGGCCTGCCGGGGGTCTGTGTGGGCTGCCGTGGGTCTGTGCGGGCCTGCCGGGAGTCTGTATGGGCCTGCCGGGGGTCTGTGCGGGCTGCCGGGGGTCTGTGTGGGCCTGCCGAGGGTCTGTGTGGGCCTGCTGTGGGTCTGCACGGGCCTGCTGGGGGTCTGTGCGGGCTGCTGGGGGTTTGTGCGGGCCTGCCGGGGGTTGTGTGTGTGTGCAGGCATCGTCCGATGGGACTACAAGTCCCATCGGGCTATGCCTGCTACAATGACAGTGATTGACACATTAGCCAATGATGGGATAGTAGTAGTCCCATCATCCGGCTAATGTATTGAATGTAAAAAAAAACAAAAAAAAACACCATGCATGCTACATACATACTACATATATACAGCATTCATACAACATACATACATACATACTACATACATACTACAAATATACTACATTCATACAACATACATACATACTACATATATACTACATTCATACAACATACATACCACATACTACATATATACTACATTCATACAACATACATACATACATACTACATATATACAACATACATACATACATACTACATACAACATACATACTACATATATACTATATTCATACAACATACAGTGGGGCAAAAAAGTGTTTAGTCAGTCAGCAATAGTGCAAGTTCCACCACTTAAAAAGATGAGAGGCGTCTGTAATTTACATCATAGGTAGACCTCAACTATGGGAGACAAACTGAGAAAAAAAAATCCAGAAAATCACATTGTCTGTTTTTTTTTCATTTTATTTGCATATTATGGTGGAAAATAAGTATTTGGTCAGAAAAAAAATTTCATCTCAATACTTTGTGATATATCCTTTGTTGGCAATGACAGAGGTCAAACATTTTCTGTAAGTCTTCACAAGGTTGCCACACACTGTTGTTGGTATGTTGGCCCATTCCTCCATGCAGATCTCCTCTAGAGCAGTGATGTTTTTGGCTTTTCGCTTGGCAACACGGACTTTCAACTCCCTCCAAAGGTTTTCTATAGGGTTGAGATCTGGAGACTGGCTAGGCCACTCCAGGACCATGAAATGCTTCTTACGAAGCCACTCCTTCGTTGCCCTGGCGGTGTGCTTTGGATCATTGTCATGTTGAAAGACCCAGCCACGTTTCATCTTCAATGCCCTTGCTGATGGAATGAGGTTTTCACTCAAAATCTCACGATACATGGCCCCATTCATTCTTTCATGTACCCGGATCAGTCGTCCTGGCCCCTTTGCAGAGAAACAGCCCCAAAACATGATGTTTCCACCACCATGCTTTACAGTAGGTATGGTGTTTGATGGATGCAACTCAGTATTCTTTTTCCTCCAAACACGACAAGTTGTGTTTCTACCAAACAGTTCCAGTTTGGTTTCATCAGACCATAGGACATTCTCCCAAAACTCCTCTGGATCATCCAAATGCTCTCTAGCAAACTTCAGACGGGCCCAGACATGTACAGGCTTAAGCAGTGGGACACGTCTGGCACTGCAGGATCTGAGTCCATGGTGGCGTAGTGTGTTACTTATGGTAGGCCTTGTTACATTGGTCCCAGCTCTCTGCAGTTCATTCACTAGGTCCCCCCGCGTGGTTCTGGGATTTTTGCTCACCGTTCTTGTGATCATTCTGACCCCACGGGGTGGGATTTTGCGTGGAGCACCAGATCGAGGGAGATTATCAGTGGTCTTGTATGTCTTCCATTTTCTAATTATTGCTCCCACAGTTGATTTCTTCACTCCAAGCTGGTTGGCTATTGCAGATTCAGTCTTCCTAGCCTGGTGCAGGGCTACAATTTTGTTTCTGGTGTCCTTTGACAGCTCTTTGGTCTTCACCATAGTGGAGTTTGGAGTCAGACTGTTTGAGGGTGTGCACAGGTGTCTTTTTATACTGATAACAAGTTTAAACAGGTGCCATTACTACAGGTAATGAGTGGAGGAAAGAGGAGACTCTTAAAGAAGAAGTTACAGGTCTGTGAGAGCCAGAAATCTTGATTGCTTGTTTCTGACCAAATACTTATTTTCCACCATAATATGCAAATAAAATGAAAAAAAAACAGACAATGTGATTTTCTGAATTTTTTTTTCTCAGTTTGTCTCCCATAGTTGAGGTCTATCTATGATGTAAATTACAGACGCCTCTCATCTTTTTAAGTGGTGGAACTTGCACTATTGCTGACTGACTAAATACTTTTTTGCCCCACTGTACATACATACTACATACAATACATTCATACAATACATACATATAATAATAATAATCTTTATTTATATAGCGCCAACATATTCCGCAGCGCTTTATAGTTTAACAGTTTCAAAACACAAGTCATAAGTAACAACATTAACAATACAATAATTAGAGCAAAATAAGACGAAATAAGACGAAATAAGACGACCCTGCTTGTGAAAGCTTACAATCTACAATGAGATGAAGGAGATACAAAGTACAGGTGTGTATTTACAATTGTGTATTTACAATGAAGGTCCAGCCATCTTGAGGGAGTCAAGGATGGATGGAGATAGTGAATGGGCTACACACACACACTTACACATAGAATGACTTTGATTAGTGAACGTGATAGGCCGCTCTGAACAAGTGTGTTTTGAGGGAGCGCCTAAAACTATGCAAATTGTGGATAGTCCTGATTTCTTGGGGGTAGAGCATTCCAGAGGATAGGAGCAGCACGGGAGAAGTCTTGGAGTCGGGAGTGGGAGGTACGGATTAGTGCAGAGGTTAGTCGAAAGTCGTTTGCAGAGCGCAGCGATTGGCTAGGCCGATAGACAGAAATGAGGGAAGAGATGTAAGGGGGTGCCGCACTGTGGAGAACTTTGTGGGTGAGAACAAGTACTTTGAATTGGATCCTATAATGAATGGGCAGCCAATGTAAGGACTGGCGAAGAGCGGACCGATTAGCCAGATGGACGATCCTGGCCGCTGCATTAAGTATGGACTGGAGAGGGGATAGTCGAGTGACGGGGAGGCCAATTAATAGAGCGTTGCAGTAATCCAGGCGGGAATGGATCAATGCAACAGTGAGGGTTTTTGTTGTTTCCATAGTGAGAAAAGGGCGGATTCTAGAGATGTTCTTTAGGTGTAAGCGGCAAGAGCGGGCAAGAGATTGTATATGGGATGTGAAGGAGAGATTGGTGTCAAACATAACACCCAGACAGCGCGCCTGCTGCCGGGGAGTTATTGTGGTACCACCCACGGAGAGGGAAATGTCAGATTTAGGGAGGTTAGTAGACGGCGGGAGCAGAAGAAATTCAGTTTTAGAGAGGTTGAGTTTCAGATAGAGAGTGGACATGATATTGGAGATTGTGGACAGACAGTCACTGGCGTTCTGTAGTACAGCGGGGGTAAGGTCGGGGGAAGACGTATATAGTTGTGTGTCATCAGCATAAAGATGGTCCTGAAAGCCAAATCTGCTGATGGTCTGTCCAATTGGGGCCGTGTAGAGAAAAAGAAGGGGGCCAAGGACTGAGCCCTGAGGTACCCTGACAGCAAGAGGAAGAGGAGATGACGTGGAGCCAGAGAACAAAACACTGAAGGAGCGGTCAGAGAGATAGGAAGAGAACCAGGAGAGTGCAGTGTCCTTAATGCCTAGTGACTGGAGCCTAGAGAGTAGGAGATGGTGGTCAACAGTATCGAAAGCTGCAGATAGGTCAGGAAGAATGAGCAGAGAGTGGTCACCGTTACATTTTGCTGTCAGAAGGTCATTGGTCACTTTGATGAGTGCAGTTTCAGTCGAAAGTAGGGGGCGGAAGCCAGACTGTGAAGGGTCTAGAAGGGAGTGAGTGGAGAGGTAACGGGTAAGGCGGGAGTAAACTAGTCGTTCCAAAAGTTTAGAGATGAAGGGGAGATTGGAGACTGGTCTGTAGTTGTTTGTGCAGGATGGGTCGAGAGCGGGTTTCTTTAGTAATGGAGTAACAATGGCGTGTTTGAAGGAGGATGGGAAAATGCCCGAGGAGAGGGAGAGATTAAAGATTGTAGTTAGGTGGGTTGTGACGACTGTAGAGAGAGACTGGAGGAGATGTGAGGGCATGGGGTTGGTAGTGCATGTAGTCAGATGAGAAGAAGAGAGGAGTCTGGAGACTTCTTCTTCTGTGATGGG
Organism: Dendrobates tinctorius; assembly: GCF_039654945.1. Taxonomy (NCBI): domain Eukaryota; kingdom Metazoa; phylum Chordata; class Amphibia; order Anura; family Dendrobatidae; genus Dendrobates; species Dendrobates tinctorius. Next base: position 29,995,347 of record NW_027361823.1, read on the forward strand.
ATCAAATGTGGAAAGTGAGCCAGGGGAGATGCAGGAAGGGATGGGAGTCACAGCACTTGGTGATTGGGAGCAGATATCTTGACGGATATTATCTATTTTTTCTGTAAAGTGGGAGGCCAGGTCATCAGCACAAATGTCTGTGATAGGGGCTTGTGCTTTTGGCCTGAGTTGGGAGTGAAAAGTGTCAAAAAGTTTCTTGGGGTTGTTGGCTAGTGAGGAGATCAGGGTGGTGAAGTAGGTCTGTTTGGCGAGGTGAAGGGCAGCGTTATAGGTTCTTAATATAAATTTGAAGTGGATGAAGTCTTCTGGTGTGCAGGTTTTTCTCCATAGGCGTTCAGCACTCCTAGAGCATCTCTTGAGAAGTTGAGTTTGCGATGTGAGCTAGGGCTGTTTTACTCTGTGTTTGGAGGTTCTGAGGGTGAGGGGAGCTACTTGGTCAAGGGTGCTTCTAAGAGTGTCATTGTAGTGATGAACAGCCAGTTTAGGACAGGAAAAAAAGGAGATAGGGGACAGTGATGAGTGTAGGGAATCTGAAAGTGTCTGAGGGTTAATGGCTTGTAGATTTCTGACTGTGTGGTAGGTAGGAGTGAGCTGGGGTGGGCAAGGATTTGTGAGCGTGAAGGAGAGAATGTTGTGGTCAGAGAGTGGAAGCGGTGAGTTATTTAGGTGGGAGATTGAACAGAGCCGGCCGAAGACCAGATCAAGGGTGTTACCGTCCTTGTGTGTCTCAGAGGTTGAAAGCTGTGAGAGGCCTAGGGAGGTGGTTAGTGATAGAAGCTGGGATGCAGATGTGGAAGTAGGGCTGTTTATGGGGATGTTGAAGTCTCCCAGGATGAGGGTTGGAAGTTCTGAGGACATGAAGTGCGGCAGCCAGGCTGAAAAGTGGTCAAGGAAGTTAGTGGGTGAGCCTGGGGGCCGGTATATGACCGCTACCCTGAGGGAGAGGGGACGGAAGAGCCTGATGGTGTGGACCTCAAAAGAAGGGAATAAGTGTGATGGAACTGGGGGGATGACCTGGAAAGTGCATTGTGGGGACAGGAGTATGCCGACTCCACCACCATGTCTGTTTGTGGGTCTCGGGGAGTGAGAGCATTGTAAACCACCGTATGAAATGGCAGCAGGAGAGACAGTGTCAGAATCCTTAATCCAGATTTCAGTGAGGGCCAACAGATTAAGAGAGTTGTTCAGAAAGTAGTTGTGTAGGAAAGGAAGCTTGTTACAAGCAGACCGTGGATTCCAGAGGGCACAATTAAAAGATGGAGATGAGGGAGTGCAAGTAATGTTAATAAGATTATTATGGTTTCGATATGAGGTAGGGTAGGGGTTGAGGTTGGGGGATGGTGGACCAGGGTTGGGGGAGATGTCCCTTGAAATCAGTAGGAGTAGGAAGATAAAGAGCAAATAGTTGTTGGAATTGTAAGTAGTTTTTTTCTGCGATGTGTTTGGGCAAGATGGGCTGAGGTTTCTCAGGAAGGTGAGGAGTGCCTGGGAGCTGTACATGGGAGAGGTAAGTATAGAGGGGCTGATGTGTATGAGTCGTGATGGAGGGGGGATAGGGTGGTGAATGTGGATGGCAAGGGAACACAGGAGGATAAAAATCAAGCACATGGTTAAAGGGGAGAGCAAAGTGTGGGTTACCTGACTCCTGCCCTGACTAACTGCCATGTATAACTGCCGTTTTGCTGGATGCTTAGCTTCTGTGATGCTTTGCTTATGGGATGCTTGCGTGCTGCACCCCACACTGCGTGCTTCCCCTTAGGAACTACTACATATATAGGCCACACTACAGGGTCAGGAGAGAGGGATTGCGGGAGCTGGTTGGGTATAATTTGGCAGCTGGGGCCAGCAGATCAGGGGATGGTTAGATGATCAAAGGCACTAGACCAAGATGTGTCAATATGCTATAGCACCTTCCACCTGATAAGATCTAGAAAGGCCCCAGTCATGGATCTAAAGCAGTAAGTATTACATACAGTGCAACAAATGAATTATACCAAAGCTTTAGCAAGCACATTAAAATATGCAGCAAAATGGTAAAGCAGCAGAAGTATGGAGTTGTACCATTTGGATATATTGCAGCAGAGAATAGAGGCAGCAGAGGTGGGAAGTTGTATCATTCAGGCTGCTTGCTAGCAGTGAATGGAGTAAATACATGCAGGGTGGTTCAGTTGATTACCTGTGTGAAGAGAGAAGATGAATGTGAATATAGACATACAGTACATATAACATAGAGTACATACTCACCATCACTTGTCACTATGATCCCCGAAGCCAGTGTCATCTCACTGTAAAAAATATTAAAATAACAAACAAGCAATATACTCCCTGATCCGCAGAAATCCACGCGTGTCCCACGATGATGTATGTATGTTGTATGAATGTAGTATATATGTAGTATGTAAGTAATATGTATGTTGTATGAATGTAGTATATATGAAGTATGTATGTAGTATGTAGTATGTATGTATGTTGTATGAATGTAGTATATATGTAGTATGTATGTAGTATGTATGTATGTTGTATGAATGTAGTATATATGAAGTATATATGTAGTATGTATGTTGTATGAATGTAGTATATATGAAGTATGTATGTAGTATGTATGTATGTTGTATAAATGTAGTATATATGTAGTATGCATGTAGTATGTAGCATGTATGTAGTATGTATGTTTTTTTCTTTTTCATTCAACACATTAGCCGGATGATGGGACTACTACTGTCCCATCATTGGCTAATGTGTCAATCACTGTCATTGTAGCAGGCATGGCCCGATGGGACTTGTAGTCCCATCGGATGATGCCTACACACACAACCACCGGCAGGCCCGCACAGACCCCCGGCAGGCCCGCACAGACCCCCGGCAGGCCCGCACAGATCCCCGGCAGGCCCGTACAGACCCCGTCTGCACACACAGACATGCACAGTGTCCGCCCACACACCGCCCACACTCTTCCCCCCTCCTGAACTGGATGTGCAAGTAAAGAAAGGGTTTTTTTTAATTCCGATATTTCTGTCCCATTGACTTGAAATGGAGCTTCCGGTATCGGAATCGGCGATACCCGATACTTTCTGGGTATCGGTCCAATCCAATCCGATCCGATATTTCTCAATATCGGAAAGTGTCGCTCCACACTAGTCCCGACTTTATCACGTCTCCCGCTGTCCGATAAGTTCTCGGGTGACAGCGCCTCCTGCAGGGGTTTCGTGAGCCAGTGCTCTATTCAGCTTGAGCTGCTGGCTATGCGATTCCCCTCAGAATGGGCTAAGGTGGGATTCATTATCTCCCTCCTGTCAGGCAGGGCTCTGGAATGGGCCACTCCACTGTGGGAGCGTGGTGACCCCATGGTACAGAGTGCCTCCAAGTTCCTGGTCTCTCTGAAACAGGTCTTTCTGGGGCCACGGGTCACACATGATACTGCGCTTCTGTTGTTGGCACTGGTACAGGGTTCCTCCTCGGTCAGTCATTATGCCGTCCGGTTCCGGACACTGGCTTCTGAACTGAAATGGCCTGACAAGGTGCTTATACCGGTGTTCTGTAGGGGTTTGGCGGAGCATGTCAAGGACGCTCTGGCCACCAGGGAGGTTCCCGTTAATCTGGAGGAGCTTATCACCATCTCCACCCGCATAGATCTCCGTTTCACAGAGCGCGGGTTGGAGCGCTCCCAGTCCAGATCGAGGGTTAGGTTGGTTCCCACCTTCTCTAAACCTCTGGAACCTCCCTGATCAGCGGATCGAGCCTCCTGAGGCCATGGAGGTGTCTTGCACGGGCTCCAAGTCCCACTCGGTGCGCACCCCCATGCTTTGTTTCCAGTGTCGACAGCCTGGTCACCTGGCCAACATGTGCCCACAGCGGTCGGGAAACGCCCTCGTCTAGTGGTAATCGGAGGAGGCCTGCTAGACACTGAAACTTTCTCCTCCAAGCTGTCCTTTAACCCCTTTCCTACAATGGACGTAATATTCTGTCCATGTGACCTAATTCCCATGGACGGAATATTACGTCATAGAGATCAGCGGCACCCACGTGGTGAGCGCCGCTGATCGCGGCCGGGTGTCAGCTGACTATCACAGCTGACACCCGGCACAATGTTTCAGGGGCAGTCACGGACCGCCCCCGACACGTTAACCCCTTCCACACCGCGATCAAACATGATTGCGGTGTACCGGGGGTTAAAGGGAAGCATCGGCAGGGAGGGGGCTCCCTCCGTGCTTCCCTGAGCCCCCCACAGCAGCGCAATGTGCAGCGCTGCTGCGGGGGGCTCCATCCCTGCAGGTCCCCGGATCCAAGATGGCGACGGGGACCTTCGGGGGCCTGCAGGGAGCTGGCTTCCTCAGTGCCTGCAAAGCGCAGGCACGAGGAAGCCTTGTGCAGTGCCTGGAACAGATCGCTGATCTGTCACAGTGATCTGTGATGTGACAGATCAGCAATCTGTCACATGACAGTTATGTCCCACCTGGGACAATGTAATAAAGTTAAAAAAAAAAAAAGTATAAAAATAATTTTTAAAAAATCGCTAAATAAATTAAAAAAAAAATATTCCCAAATAAATTCATTTTTTGGAAATAAAAAAAAACCAATAAAAGTACACATATTTGGTATCGCCGTGTCCGTAACGACCCGCCCTATAAAACTGTCCCATTAGTTAACCCCTTTAGCGAACCCCTTAAAAAATAAAAGTAAAAAACGAAGCAAAAAATAATGATTTATTATCATACTGCCGAACAAAAAGTGCAATATCGCCCGATCAAAAAGACGCATATAAATATCCATGGTACCGCTGAAAACACCATCTTGTCCCACAAAAAACGAGCTGCTATACAGTGTCATCACTGAAAAAATAAAAAAGTTATAGCTCGCAGAATAAAGTGATGCAAAAAAAATTATTTTTTATATAAAATTGTTTTCATTGCATAAAAACGCCAAAACATAAAAAAGACCTAAATGAGTTATCGCTGTAACCGTACTGACCCGAAGAATAAAAGGGCTTTAACAATTTTACCGCACGCGGAACGGTGTAAGCGCACCCCCCAAAAGAAATTCATGAAACGCTGGTTTCGTTCATTCTGCGTCCCAAAAATCGGAATAAAAGCGATCAAAAGATGTCACATGCCCAAACATGACACCAATAAAAGCGTCAACTAGTCCCACAAAAAATAAGACCTCACATGACTCAGTGGGTCAGAATATAGAAAAATTATAGCTCTCAATATGTGGTGATGCAAAAACTATTTTTACAATAAAAAGCGTCTTTTAGCGTGCGACAGCCGCCAAACATAAAAACCGCCATAAATAGTAAATCAAACCCCCCCCCGTTATCACCCCCTTATTTAGGGAAAAATAATAAAATAAAAAAAATGTATTTATTTCCATTTTCCCATTAGGGTTAGGGTTAGGGCTAGAGCTAGGGTTAGGGCTAGGGTTAGGGCTAGGGGTGTGTTAGGGTTAGGGTTGGAGTTAGAATTGGGGGGTTTCCACTGTTTGGGCACATCAGGTGCTCTCCAAACGCAGCATGGCGTCTGATCTCAATTCCAGCCAATTCTGCGTTGAAAAAGTCAAATGGTGCTCCTTCCCTTCCAAGCTCTGCCATGCGCCCAAACAGTGGTTCCCCCCACATATGGGGTATCAGTGTACTCAGGACAAATTGCAAAACAACTTTTGGGGTCCAATTTCTCCTGTTACCCTTAGGAAAATAAAAAATTGGGGGCAAAAATATCATTTTTGTGGAAAAAAATGTTTTTTTTCATTTTCACGCCTGGGCGTTATAAACTTCTGTGAAGCACTTGGGGGTTCAAAGTGCTCACCACACATCTAGATAAGTTCCGTGGGGGGCCTAGTTTCCAAAATGGGGTCACTTGTGGGGAGTTTCAATAGTTTAGGTACATCAGGGGCTCTCCAAATGCACATGACACCCGCAGACCATTCCATCAAAGTCTGCATTCCAAAACGTCACTACTTCCCTTCCGAGCCCCGACGTGTGCCCATACAGTAGTTTTCTCCCACATATGAGGTATCAGCGTACTCAAGACAAATTGGACAACAACTTTTGGGGTCCAATTTCTCCTGTAACCCTGGGGAAAATAAAAAAAATTGGGGACTAAATGATCATGTTTGTGGAAATAATACAATTTTTTTATTTTCATGCCCGGGCATTATAAACTTCTGTGAAGCCCTTGGGGGTTCAAAGTGCTCACCACACATCTAGGTAAGTTCCTTAGGGGGTCTCTAGTTTCCAAAATGGGGCCACTTGTGGGGGGTTTCCACTGTTTAGGTAAATCAGGGACTCTCCAAAAGCAACATGACACCCGCAGACCATTCCATCAAAGTCTGCATTCCAAAACGTCACTAATTCCCTTCCGATCCCCGACGTGTGCCCATACAGTAGTTTTCTCCCACATTTGGGGTATCAGCGTACTCAGGACAAATTGGACAACAACTTTTGGGGTCCAATTTCTCCTGGTACCCTTGGGAAAATAAATAAAAAAAATGCGGACTAAAAGATCATGTTTGTTGAAAAAATACGATTTTTTTATTTTAACGCCCAGTCGTTATAAACTTCTTTGAAGCCCTGGGGGGTTCAATGTGCTCACCACACATCTAGATAAGTTCCTTAGGGGGTCTAGTTTCCAAAATGGGACCACTTGTGGGGGGTTTCTACTGTTTAGGTACATCAGGGTCTCTCCAAAAGCAACATGACACCCGCAGACCATTCCATCAAAGTCTGCATTCCAAAACGTCACTACTTCCCTTCCGAGCCCCGACGTGTGCCCATACAGTAGTTTTCTCCCACATATGGGGTATCAGCGTACTCAGGACTAATTGGATAACAACTTTTGGGGTCCAATTTCTCCTGGTACCCTTGGGAAAATAAAAAAATTGGTGACTAAAAGATCATGTTTGTGGAAAAAATACGATTTTTTTATTTTCACGCCCGGGCGTTATAAACTTCTGTGAAGCACTGGGGGGCTCAAAGTGCTCACCACACATCTAGATAAGTTCCTTGGGGGGTCTAGTTTCCAAAATGGTGTAATTTGTGGGGGTTTTTCACTGTTTTGGTACATCAGGGGCTTTCCAAACGCGACATGGTGTCCGATCTCAATTCCAGCCAAAAACGTCAAATGGCGCTGGTTCCCTTCCGAGCTCTGCCATGCGCCCAAATAGAGGTTTACCCCCTCATGTGGGGTATCAGCATATTCAGGACAAATTGCACAATAACTTTTAGGGTCCTGTTACCCTTGGAAAAATAAGAATTGAGGGTGAAAAGATCATTTTTGTGGAAAAAATATAATTTTTTATTTGTACGGCTGTACGCTATAAACTTCTGTGAAGCCCTTGGGGGTTCAAAGTTCTAACCACACATCTAGATAAGTTCCTTGGGGGGTCTAGTTTCCAAAATGGTGTTATTTGTGGGGGGTTTCCACTGTTTTGGTACATCAGGGGTTTTCCAATCGCGACATGGTGTCCGATCTCAATTCCAGCCAAAAAAGTAAAATGGCGCTGCTTCCCTTCTGAGCTCTGCCATGCGCCCAAATAGTCATTTACACCCACATATGGGGTATCAGCGTACTCAGGACAAATTGTACAATAACTTTTAGGGTCCTGTTACCCTTGGAAAAATAAGAATTGAGGGTGAAAAGATCATTTTTGTGGAAAAAATATGATTTTTTAATTGTACCACTGTACGCTATAAACTTCTGTGAAGCACTTGTGGGTTCAAAGTTCTCACAACTCATCTAGATAAGTTCCTTGGGGAGGTCTAGTTTCCAAAATGGGGTCACTTGTGGGGGGTTTCCACTGTTTAGGTACATCAGGGGCTCTCCAAATGTGGCATGGCGTCCGATCTGAATTCCAGCCAATTTTGCATTGAAAAAGTCAAATGGCGCTCCTTCCCTTCTGAGCTCTGCCATGCGCTGAAACAGTGGTTCCCCCCCACATATCAGGTAACAGCGTACTCAGGACAAACGGCAAAATAACTTTTGCAGTCCAATTTCTCCTGTTACCCTTGGTAAAATAAAAAAAATTGATCCTGAAGTATTTTTTTTGTGAAAAAAAGTTAAATGTTCATTTTTTTTAAATATTCAAAAAAATTCCTGTGATGCACCTGAAGGGTTAATAAACTTCTTGAATGTGGTTTTGAGCACCTTAAGGGGTGCAGTTTTTAGAATGGTGTCACTTTTGGGTATTTTCTATCATATAGATCCCTCAAAGTGGCTTCAAATGTGATGTGGTAGGTAAAAATAAAATGGTGTTGCAAAAATGAGAAATCGCTGGTCAACTTTTAACCCTAACAAAAAAAAATTTTGGTTCCAAAATTGTGCTGATGTAAAGTAAACATGTGGGAAATGTTATTTATTAAGGTTTTTGTGTGCCGTATCTCTGTGATTTAAGGGCATAAAAATTCAAATTTGGAAAATTGCAAAATTTTAAAAATTTTCGCCAAATTTCCGTTTTTTTCACAAATAAACGCAAGTTATTTGAATGAAATTTTACCACTAACATGAAGTACAATATGTCACGAGAAATCCACGTCAGAATCACCGGGATCCATGGAAGCTTTTCAGAGTTATTACCTCATAAAGGGACAGTGGTCAGAATTGTAAAAATTGGCCGGGGAGTTAACGTTCAAACCACCTTTGGTAGTGAATGGGTTAAGGGGACACTAGAGAACGGTGCTTCCACCTTGGTGGTAGAGGTCTGCAGAGGGCAATTTTATGTCTTCAGCCTTTGTCCAACGTCACGCAGTCACTTTGGTGCTGCTACCTCACCCCGTTACCATCAAGGTGGTGAACGGCTTGACACTACCCTCCCAAATTACACATCAGACTACTCCCCTTAGGCTCTCGTTGTCTCCGTCCCACCATGAGACCTTGTCTCTCCTCATTATTCCCGAGGGCATCGATCAGGTTCTCTTAGGAGTTCCCTGGTCGCGTTGCCACTCTCCTCACATAGAGTGGCCCTTGGGGAGAATACTTGGCTGGAGCAAGTCCTGTGAGGGTAGATGCCTGAGGGAGTGCGTTCAGGTAGCTTCCACTGAGGTCCCCGCACCCCGCAGATCTTTCCTCGCTCCCTAAGCACTATCAACAGTACAGGGACGTATTTTCCAAAAAGGCGGCAGAGACTCTTCCGCCACATCGCCCCTACGACTGTCCTATAGACCTTCTGCCAGGTGCGGAGCCTCCTCGGGGTCGCGTGTATTCCTGTCTCTACCCTAGACGGAGGCCATGTCGCAATATATCAGGGAGAATTTGGCAAGAGGGCTCATTAGGAAGTCGGTGTCACCAGCGGGGGCAGGATTCTTCTTCGTACAGAAGAATTGGAGAGCTGCGTCCGTGTATTGATTACAGGGGTCTTAACGCCATAACCGTTAAGAACAAATACCCTCTGCCCCTGATATCTGAGCTGTTCGATAGGTTGCGTGGAGCAAGGATCTTCTCCAAATTAGATCTATGGGGGTGTACAACCTGATACGTATTCGCGAGGGGGACGGACGGAAGACGGCCTTCAACACCAGGGATGGCCACTATGAGTATCTGGTCATGCCCTTCGGCCTCGGTAATGCCCCAGCCGTCTTCCAAGACTGTGAATGATGTCTTCCGAGATATGCTCTCCACCTCGGTGGTGGTCTATCTGGATGACATCCTTATCTTCTCTCCAGATTTGGACTCCCACCAGAGAGACGTCTGCAAGGTCTTCGACCGCTTGCGAGCGAACTCCTTCTACGCCAAGTTGGAGATGTGCAAGTTTGAGCAGGAGTCCTTGCATTTCCTGGGCTATATCATCTCGGCCCAGGGTTTGGCTATGGACCCTGCCAAACTGCAGGCGGTAATAGACCGGCAAGAACCCCACTCCCTTAAGGCGGTGCAGCGTTTTTTGGGGTTCGCTAAATACTATCACCAGTTCATTCCCCACTTCTCCACCTTGGTAGCTCCCTTGGTCGCCCTCACCAAAAAGGAAGTCAATCCTAAGGTATGGTCGGAACAGGTCTCCGAGGCCTTCTCCTCCGTCAAGACCCATTTTGCTGGTGCTCCTATCCTCCACCATTCCGATGTGGATAAACCCTTTATCTTAGCGGTAGATGCCTCGTCCGTCGGTGCCGGAGCGGTCCTTTTTCAGAAGGATGCTCAAGGTCGGAAGCATCCCTGCTTCTTCTCTAAAACCTTTTCACCAGCGGAGAGGAACTATTCCATTGGGAACAGGGAGCTGCTGGCAATGAAGTTGGCCTTTTCTGAGTGGAGACACCTCCTGGAGGGAGCTCGGTTTCCCTTCCAGGTGTACACCGACCATAAAAACCTGGTATACCTGCAAACGGCCCAGCGGTTGAACTCTCGCCAGGCCAGATGGTCGCTATTCTTCTCCCTCTTCCGTTTCACCCTGCATTATCTGTCCGGTGAGAGGAATGTCTGGGCCGGTGCCCTCTCTCGCTCCGTGGTGTCAGCGGAGGAGGAGTCTGACCCTCGGCTAATCGTCCCATCCGAGAGCCTGAGGACCGTGGCTCCGGTCGCTCTTGAGTCGGTGCCTCCGGGCAAGATCTTTGTCTCTCCCCGGCTGCGACCAGAGGTTCTCTCTTGGGCTCACGCATCCAGGGTGGGCGGTCACTTCGGGACGAAGCGGACCACCAAACTCCTGGCAAGAGCATATTGGTGGCCGCATATGGCTCGGGACATGGGAGATTACATTCGGGCATGCGTCTCCTGAGCCCAGAACAGGTCTTCTCAACAGAGACCTGCCGGACTACTCTACCCCCTGCCGGTGGTGGACAGACCTTGGGAGATGGTCGGCATAGACTTTGTGGTCGGTCTGCCCAAGTCCAGGGGCAACACGGTCATCTGGGTGATGACCGATCATTTTTCTAAAATGGTGCACCTGGTGCTACTCTTGTGGCTACCTTCTGCAGGGGTCTAGTTTCATTGTTCATAAAACACATATTCCGCTTGCATGGTATGCCAGACAAGATAGTCAGTGACTGGGGTCCCCAGTTCGCGTCTCGGTTTTGGAGGGAACACTGCAGTCTGCTCAGTATTGAGTTAAATCTGTCTTCGGCCTATCACCCCGAGACGAACGGGTTGGTTGCGAGAGCTAACCAAACCCTAGTCACATACCTGCAACATTTTGTCTTGGCCAGGCAGGATGACTGGGCATCCTTTACTATCATGGGCAGAATTTGCCATGAACAACACTTTGGCCGATTCCACCAGTCAGACTCCGTTCCTCCTTAACTACGGCCAGCATCCGACTTTTGCTCGTGGTGACTTAGTGTGGCTTTTTGACCATAATATCAGGCTGCAGGTTGAGTCCACTAAGTTTGCACCTCGTTACATTGGCCCCTTCAAGGTTCTGGAGCAGATCAATCCAGTGGTAAACCGCCTGGCTCTCCCACCACACTTGGCTATCACTGACACCTTCCACGTGTCCCTCCTTAAACCTGTTCACATGTCCCAGTTCTCTGAGTCATCTGCAGGGACATCAGACCTGTCTTCGGACGAGTTTGAGGTCAATGCCATCGTGGGATGCAGGGTGGTGCGTGGTAAAAAGTTTTATTTGGTGGACAGGAAGGGTCATGGTCCAGAGGCTCGGACCTGGGAGCCAGTGGAGAAAATCCACGCTCTGCTCCTTATTGCGGCATTTGAGCGTAGCGAGGCTCAGAGAGGAGGGGGCCCTAGGAGGGGGATAATGTTAGGCGTCGGGTTCCTGGTGCTGCACAGCAGGAATCCCGAGGGTTGTCTTCAGCGGTCTCCCATTCCTCTCCAGCCGCAGTGGAGCCTGCTCAACAGACTCGTTGATCCTGGCGCTCTGCCCACACCAGCATTGTGGACTTGGTTGCAGCTGCCACCTCTGGTCCAGCTATAGCAACACATGCTGGTCAGCAGCGAATGATTCCAGGGACTAAGTCCTCGTTTTGGTCCACTGAGCATGACCATGGGACGATCTTCCATTGGAGATCGGAGGTCACATGTTCGGGTCCTTCTCCAGCTCGGATTGGACCATCAGGAAGGCCCTGGAAGGACACTGCTATAAAAGGTTTGCATGGCCGCCCCGCCATGTGCTATGATAGACTTTGATGCTATACTGTTTAGTGGTGTGAGTGATGACGGATGTATGAGACTGGTGACTGACTCATTAAGACTCCCTCCCTTTGATACGCATGAGTTAGGGTCCTTGAGTCTGAGTTAGCAACTAGCACTGCTTAGCGCCGCAGTGTAGTCCGCTCTCCGTCCTGTAGCGCCTTGGGGCGCCGGTCTGTACAGGCCTCACATACCGCTGATACCGCAGTGTCTGCTAGAGTGGCGCTGTGCGCAGCTACGTGCGCTTACCAGTACTGTTCTTATGCTGGTTAGTGGTGTCCACCACGGTAGCATTGTACCAGCTCTGAGCGGTAGTTTATGTAGTCGTGATCTGTGACGTTTAACAGCTCACGCTTATACACCGGCTAGTGCGGACTCTGCGAAGTAACTGAGTCTGTCCTTGCATGCACCGGGTCAGTGGTTACCCACCGGTGTCCGGCTACCTCTTGTTATATATCATTCATCATTGTCTAGCTGCAGTTTATCACCTCTGCATGGTGGACCCCGGGCTGCGAACGCACCATATACCTTATGACATCTTTATTATTTGGTGCATTCCGCCAGCCCTTAACAATATCGGGCTCATTATACTGTATGGATCATTATATAGAGCCCATTATCCTGTATGTAGCAATATATGGTGCTCATTATTCTGTATGGAGCACTATGTGGTGCCCATAATACTGTAAGGAGCAATGTATGGGGCTCATTATACTGTATGGAGCAAAATGTGGAGCCCATTATACTGTATGGAGCAATATATGGAGCTCATTATTCTCTATGGTACCCATCCTATATTATATGGAGCATTATATGAGGTCAATCATACTGTATGGAGCAATATATGGGGCTCATTATTCTTTGTGGAGCATTAGATGAGGCCCATTATACAGTATGGAGCAATATACTGTATGAGGCTCATTATTCTGTATGGAGCAAGATATGTGACTCATTATACTGTATGGATCATTGCATGGTGCCCATTATTCTGTATGGGGTAATATGTAGGTCTCATTAGTCTGTATAGAGCACTATGTGGTGCCCATAATACTGTATGGAGAAATATATGGTGCTCATTATACTGTATGAAGCAAAATGTGATGCCCATGGTACTGTATGGAGCAATAAATAGGGCTCATTATTCTGTATGGAGCATTATATGTGACACATTATTACTGTAAGGAACATTATATGGGGTGCATTATTCTGTATGGAGCAATACACCACTGTTGCTGCTCTCTCATATGGTGGACTACACTTCTCTCATACCTCAAGAGCGGACAACAGAGCAGGTGGAGGCGTTGGTCTGCTCCTATCACCCAAATGTACCTTTCAGGTTATCCCTCAAGTATTCTCACTTGTCTTCCCTTCTTTTGAGATCCATGCTGTCAGACTCTACATCCCCTTCTCCATGCGAGTGGCAGTGGTGTATCGCCCTCTGGGCCCCTCCCATTAGTTCCTGGATCACTTTGCCACCTTGCTTCCACACTTTCTCTCCTGTGACAATCCCATGATGAGCATGGGTAATTTCAACATCCCCATTGCTCTTCCCCTCTCCCCATCTGCTACTCACCTTTTATATCTAACCTCCTGTTTCGGCACAGCTTACTAACTCTCCAACGCATGAAGACGGAAACTCCCTCAACTTGGTCTTCTCCCGGCTTTGCTCAGTGGATGATTTTACAATCTCCCCTCTCCCGCTCTCTGACCACAACCTTCTTTCATTCTCTATTAAAAACTGCCATCCCACTCAGGTCACCCCTACTTTCCAAACTTACATGCCATTAACACCCAGAAACTTAGGAAAAACTTGTAGTCATCATCGGCCCCTATCTCCTCCCTCTCATGTTCTAACACTGCACTGAAGCATTACAACAAAACACTTCAAAGTGCCCTGGATGAAACTGCACCTCCTATACACAGAACAATACAGCACAGATGGCACATAGGGATGAGCGACTTTGCCTTTTTTCGGGTCGAGTCGGGTTTCATGAAACCCGACTTTCTCAAAAGTCGGGTCGAACGCAATCGGCCGATTATCGTGAAAAGTCGAAGGTCGACTGAAACATGAAACCCAATGCAAGTCAATGGAAACCAAAGTCGGCAGTGAGTGGAGGACAGGAAACACACCTACAGTGCCCATTTTAATGCCAAAAACATCAATTCTTATTACTTAGGCTTGTCAACCTTAATTTACTTTATAATAATAGTTAGGCATTGAAAACTGGGGGTTATTTGGCTAAAGTTGTGTGTGTGGGGGGGGAGGGTGGGCTGGCACCAGATTTTCGTGGGCCCTGGGCCAAAGAGTGTCACTGGGCTCCTTTAAGACATGCCACAATTCATGATCCTCTGATACAGCAGAGAAATAGCGGTATAGTACAATGAAAAATACTTCACTTATTACATCTCATGACTGATATCCATTTTAAATTCTCCAATAGCACCAAAAACGGACATTATATTACTCCATACAGTATTATGCCCACCGCATAGTGCTCTATACAGAGTAATGAGGCCCATATATTTCTCCATACAGAATCATTGGTCCCATATAATGTTCCATACAGTATATGATGAGCTCCACATAATGCTACAGTATATGTTGGTCCCCATGGATGAAGCTCCACTGTCTTATGGGCCCAAATAATGCTCCATATATAATGGGCCCCATTTCTAATGCTCTAGTGTATAATGGGCCCTGTAAATGCTGCTCCAGTGTCTGATGTCCACCTTTGTAATGCTCCAGTGTATGGTGGGCCTCATATATCGTTCTCCAGAGTATAGTGCTCCCCAAAAATTGCTGTCCCAACATTGAAAACAATTAAATAAGTCTCCTCGCTAGGGAATCCCTGTACTAGTCTGGACTCCTCGTCGTCCCCATCTTCCATCTCACTGCACTTGGACTGTTTAGACAGAGGGCTTATAGACGTGATGTCATCGTGCTCTCTGACCAGAATGTCACTGTCAGGAAACGCGGAAGACGTAATGGCGGTGGAGCAGGGAGAGGTAAGTATTTCAACTTTGCAAGTGCTGTGATCCTGAGCAAGCAGGGGGGCTCACTCGTTGGCGACGGCACTGGCACAGGGCCCCTCATAGTACGGCGGTGTGTCTGACGGCAGGTGGAGGGCCCTCCCACCGGCAGGGACACTTTTGCGTACTATGAGGGGCCCTGTGCCAGTGCCATCGCCCATGAGTATGCCCCCCCACCTGCTCAAGGAACCTGCACTTTCATCTGCACCTTCCTCTTTGTCACCTTGTAAGGTGGTATAGTATGCGGGAAGGGGAACCTGAGTTTCATCAGGGTCAGATTCTGGCTGTGTAGAGTGCGAGGGGAATGTAGTTGTCCGGGTCAATGTACCAGCAGAATCACCTAGCAGTGGCTGGGCATCAGTGCCCTTGTGGCGCCCCCAGGAGTACGGTCGCCACAGTGGCATTACCTTCCTCCTAGGGAGTGTGATGTCATGCTTGAGAGCAATGAAGGATCTCTCTAGCAGTTAAACCAACACACAACACAGTTCCGACTCCAGGCCAGC
Organism: Dendrobates tinctorius; assembly: GCF_039654945.1. Taxonomy (NCBI): domain Eukaryota; kingdom Metazoa; phylum Chordata; class Amphibia; order Anura; family Dendrobatidae; genus Dendrobates; species Dendrobates tinctorius. Next base: position 30,010,939 of record NW_027361823.1, read on the forward strand.
AGGGAGACATCTGAACCTGACTGCTGAGGAGCTGCTCTCTATGGTCGGGAGGAGGTAAGTTAGGGCAGTCTGTGAAGGGAAGGGGAAGTGTGTGGACGTGAGAAGGGGAGCTGGAGGACGAGTTTAGGCTCACTCCTAGCTGGAGCGCATGGTCCAGATTCCGGTCTCCGAGTTTGTAGGGACACTGACGGTCCTGCAGCAGATACCGGAGGGAGTAGCAGCTGTAAATGCTCTGTTCCCAACTAAGGCTCGGAGTCCCCAGCAGCGATGTGTGTGAGCCAGAAGGAAAAGGCTATGGCTGCCTGCCATACGAGAAAGTTCCAAAAGAGAGTCAACAGGGGGAACTTCAGTGAACTCAGTACTGCGAGTACCTCAGATAAGCGCTAGAACGGAGGCCACAATTCCAAATTTGCTTCCAGGCTGACCAAATCCTTCTCCATCTGTACTCTGGGTCCTGGACGGCACTTACCACGTTCAGGTAAAGGAACTGCATGACTGTGTCTGTCATTTTTCTCCTGCGCCTGGCGCACGGCTCTGCTACATCCTGCACTGCACGCCATCTACCAACTCTTTCATCTGCCCTGCGACTACGGCCCTACCTGTGCAGGGCTTCTACATCTTAGCTGCACCACAACATCTGTCCTAGAGAAGCGACACTGCAGCGCGGGTCAATCTGATCAGAAACCACAGGTGGCGTCATGTATCATTCACCTATAAACGTTATTCACCCCTTTCATGGACGCCCAGGGCCACGGAACGGGTCATCACCACCAACGTGACACATCCCTCTGAGACACCGGCCCGGTACCGATTAACCCCACTGCCCTGGCTGGCCACCCACACTCCATGTCAGATTCATCTTGGACTGGGGAATTCAAGATTTGACTTGATAACCCAGGCATGGTATGATAGAAAGAGCTACATGGACTAATGTGAAGTGTGGCCTGCTGCATCATTCACTTTTGGTGGGGGTGAAGGACACAAGGAAAGGGGTTCTGACCAGGAGTCAGCACTTGACGACTCAGTGCTTGCATTTTTTGAAACTTCAGAAAAGGAGGGCATATTTGCTGGAGTCTGTTTCGGCAATGTAAGCCAAAACCAGTTCCTGATGCTCCTGCTTTAAAAGTGGTTAACCTACTCCAAGAAAAGGTAGCCTTCCAGGCGTTCCGGAGCCAGACCGTGATGCAGGATCAACACCTCCTGCCTTAGCTGCTATTGTGCTTTTGCCACTACCAGAAGATGCACCACCACCATCAGCACCAGCTGGACCCCCCACGCCCACGTCCGTGGCCTCTTCCACCATACTTCAAAATTTTGGAGAAAATGTACCCAAAATAACATCAGGAGGGTGGAGGAGGACTTCCTGGCAGAATGGGTACAGTATCACCAGATACCAAGTATATATAGCATAGTATAAACATTAAAAATGTACGTCTATTTATCAGGCGTAGTGTTGAGCCACCCCGCTAGTGTTTGAGTTCGCTTTGGTTCGTCGAACAGGAGGCAAGTTCGTCGAATGTTTGTCGAACGTCCGACGAACACCATTGAAAACAATGGCAGGCAAACACAAACACATACTAACACATAGAAAACAATTACAAAACACCTTAATGGTGTCCCAAAGCAGACAAAATGCTCAGAATACAAAAATAACATATGGAAAAGGGCAACTACATATAGAAAAGAGGTGGAGGAGTAAAAGGAGGAGGAGGAGACACAGATATAGGCATGTCATGCCCTTATGAAGTCAAGAAAGGCTGGAATAAAAATGTATGATACACAAAAAAAAAAATTAAAATCTGAAATCGAAGGCGATCATATACCGTCGGACTTCCCACCATAAATTATGCCAACTGCCGATCGGGCGGCGCTATTCCCACGCACCTCCGAACAGCGTCCATGAAGGCAAAGTGTCTGGTTTCTGGGGGCAGTATGGTTGCAAAGCTGAACCTTAAAGGAATGTCCAAAAGGGCACCACCAGGAGTGGAGCCTGTGGCTTAATTGGACTGCACCCGGGAAACCACTACCATACAAGCTACAGAAAAGATGGACAGATTGCAAGCTTTGTCGATTCTGTGTGTGGTGTGGTATGTCCGTTTGTAGTTGTACTAGCGATTTCTCAGCTTTATTCCGTTAACGACCGAGACTCCGGCATGGCCCCGCGGTACGCGTCAAGCTTACTAGAGGGATACGCGAGGCTGTGGCACGTGGGATCGAGCAATAACAGGTCTAGCATTCCAGTACATGTCTGGGGCTGCATGCACGCTACACTGAAAGGACCAGCTTTTGTCGCTTACAGGTGCAGCTAACCTGCTGAACTCCATTAGTGATGGGGATCTGGGATTCAGATTATTCCCCGCGAACGATGATTTCCCAGTAAGTTCAGGTCAACCGCAATTCCGGAGTTAGGCCTAACCGTTATTCCTGAAAAAATTACGTGTCCAAACCACAGGTGCTGTAGCTTGTTTAACAGCTCGGCAGCCGTTCTCAGGCCCAGTATGGATTCAACAACATTGTAGAAAGTTGATAAAGGGTACAGTTTCACCGGATAACACGTATATATGTAGCCTAGTTTACACATTAAAAATATATGTCTATAGACTCAGATGTTCTCAGGCCCAGTATGGATTTGACCAGATTGTACAAAGTTGAGAAAGGGTACTTTATCACTGGATAGCAGGTATATACAGTGGGGCAAAAAAGTATTTAGTCAGTCAGCAATAGTGCAAGTTCCACCACTTAAAAAGATGAGAGGCGTCTGTAATTTACATCATAGGTAGACCTCAACTATGGGAGACAAACTGAGAAAAAAAAATCCAGAAAATCACATTGTCTGTTTTTTTTTCATTTTATTTGCATATTATGGTGGAAAATAAGTATTTGGTCAGAAACAAAATTTCATCTCAATACTTTGTGATATATCCTTTGTTGGCAATGACAGAGGTCAAACGTTTTCTGTAAGTCTTCACAAGGTTGCCACACACTGTTGTTGGTATGTTGGCCCATTCCTCCATGCAGATCTCCTCTAGAGCAGTGATGTTTTTGGCTTTTCGCTTGGCAACATGGACTTTCAACTCCCTCCAAAGGTTTTCTATAGGGTTGAGATCTGGAGACTGGCTAGGCCACTCCAGGACCTTGAAATGCTTCTTACGAAGCCACTCCTTCGTTGCCCTGGCGGTGTGCTTTGGATCATTGTCATGTTGAAAGACCCAGCCACGTTTCATCTTCAATGCCCTTGCTGATGGAAGGAGGTTTGCACTCAAAATCACACGATACATGGCCCCATTCATTCTTTCATGTACCCGGATCAGTCGTCCTGGCCCCTTTGCAGAGAACCAGCCCCAAAGCATGATGTTTCCACCACCATGCTTTACAGTAGGTATGGTGTTTGATGGATGCAACTCAGTATTCTTTTTCCTCCAAACACGACAAGTTGTGTTTCTACCAAACAGTTCCAGTTTGGTTTCATCAGACCATAGGACATTCTCCCAAAACTCCTGTGGATCATCCAAATGCTCTCTAGCAAACTTCAGATGGGCCCGGACATGTACAGGCTTAAGCAGTGGGACACGTCTGGCACTGCAGGATCTGAGTCCATGGTGGCGTAGTGTGTTACTTATGGTAGGCCTTGTTACATTGGTCCCAGCTCTCTGCAGTTCATTCACTAGGTCCCCCCGCGTGGTTCTGGGATTTTTGCTCACCGTTCTTGTGATCATTCTGACCCCACGGGGTGGGATTTTGCGTGGAGCACCAGATCGAGGGAGATTATCAGTGGTCTTGTATGTCTTCCATTTTCTAATTATTGCTCCCACAGTTGATTTCTTCACTCCAAGCTGGTTGGCTATTGCAGATTCAGTCTTCCCAGCCTGGTGCAGGGCTACATTTTTGTTTCTGGTGTCCTTTGACAGCTCTTTGGTCTTCACCATAGTGGAGTTTGGAGTCAGGCTGTTTGAGGGTGTGCACAGGTGTCTTTTTATACTGATAACAAGTTTAAACAGGTGCCATTACTACAGGTAATGAGTGGAGGAAAGAGGAGACTCTTAAAGAAGAAGTTACAGGTCTGTGAGAGCCAGAAATCTTGATTGCTTGTTTCTGACCAAATACTTATTTTCCACCATAATATGCAAATAAAATGAAAAAAAAACAGACAATGTGATTTTCTGGATTTTTTTTTCTCAGTTTGTCTCCCATAGTTGAGGTCTACCTATGATGTAAATTACAGACGCCTCTCATCTTTTTAAGTGGTGGAACTTGCACTATTGCTGACTGACTAAATACTTTTTTGCCCCACTTTTTTAAACATGTAAAATCTCCGTGTTCTCAGTATGGATTACACAGCAATCTAAAAAGTGGAAAAAAGGAAATGCATTTGAGGCGTACACAACTATATACTTTTGGTGTTATTTTTAAATCTTCATATATATTTCTGTCTCAGTAATACAGTCCAGCCTCTCCGCAATAGGAAATGAGATGCATACAATTAGTGACATAAAGGCTATTGATTGCAGAAATCTAGGAATTATTATTCACGGGAAAAACTTCCGTCACAATTCTCATAGGCGATGCTGACCCTCAATTAATTTGTGTGTTGAGACAGTGAAAACATTTTTTTGTGAATAAAGTCTTGCTGTATCGCACTTCCGTTGATTCCATCACTGTTACTCATCTCAATCCAATTTTTATCACAGGGAGCGATGTAAACATGGTGCTCACTGGCTATCATGATCTGCCACGTAACTTTGGAGTGCAAAAGACAGAAGCCACAGGCCGTAGGCGATTCTATTTGATTGGCATGAGAGGGCACATTTTGAAATGTGCGCCGGAATGTCACACGTTTGTGAGTAGGAAAACTGTGAAAGCTGATGATAAACCACCACTGCATGTAATTGTGAGTCGACGTCCATAAGAAATGGAAGCCACTTTGAGCAGTGGCTGGGCATCAGTGCACTTGTGTCGCCCCCAGGAGTACGGTCGCCACAGTGGCATTACCTTCCTCCTAGGGAGTGTGATGTCATGCTTGGGAGCAACGAACGATCTCTCTAGCAGGTTAACTGATTGGGCGGCGTTATTCCCACGAGTCATGACCCTCCAAACAGCGTTCATGAAGGCAAAGTGTTTGTTTTACGTGGGCATTATGGTTGCAAAGCTGAACCTTAAAGGAATGTCCAGAAGGGCACCACCAGGAGTGGAGCCTACGGTTAAATTCGGTTAAACCTCAACCATGCCAGCTACAGAAAAGATGCACACATGGCAAGCTTAATTCCGTTAACGAACGAGACTCCGTCATGCCCCGCGGTCCGAGTCCGGCTTACTAGAGGGACACGTGAGGCTCTGGCACATGAGATTGGCCAATAACTGGTGTGTCATGCCCTTACATGTCCGTGGCTGCATGTGCGCTACACTGAAAAGGCCAGCGTTTGTTGCTTACAGGTGCAGATAACCCACTGAACAACGTTAGTGATGGGGATCTGTGATTACAATTATTACCCGCGAACGATGATTTCCCAGTAAGTACAGGTCAACCGCAGTTCCTGAATTAGGCCTAACTGTCATTCCTGAAAAAATGAAAAACTTACGTGTGCAAACCACAGGTGCTGTAGCTTGCTTAACAGCTCGCCAGCCGTTCTCACGCCCGGTATGGATTGCACGTGATTGCACAAAGGTGAGAAAGGGTACCGTATCCCCGGATAACATGTATGGATAGCGTACACATTCAAAATATATGTCTATAGATCAGGAGGCAGGCTCAGCCGGTGTTAGGCCCAGTATGGATTGCACGTGATTGCACAAAGGTGAGAAAGGGTACCGTATCCCCGGATAACATGTATGGATAGCGTACACATTCAAAATATATGTCTATAGATCAGGAGGCAGGCTCAGCCGGTGTTAGGCCCAGTATGGATTGCACGTGATAGCACAAAGGTGAGAAAGGGTACCGTATCCCCAGATAACATGTATGGATAGCGTACACATTCAAAATATATGTCTATAGATCAGGAGGCAGGCTCAGACGGTGTCAGGCACAGTATGGATTTGACGGCCCAGACTACACAGCGGAGGAGCAGGGAGAGGTAAAGATTGCAAATGCTGGGGCCCTGCCCAAGCAAGGGGGGCCCACTCATGGGCGTCGGTACTGGCACTGGTCCCCTCATAGTACGGCTGTGTGTCTGACGGCGGGTGTGCACCACCACCGTCAGAGACACTTGATTGCACTATGAGGGACCCTGTGCCAGTGCCCGCGCCCAAGAGTCAGCCTACCCACCTGTCCAGGGCAACGGCACTCGCACGGTGTCATGCGCTAGGTGGTGACCACGGCCTTGGGGGGGAGGCAGCACAGTTAGGGAGTTTTAGAAAGTGGCATATGTTGATGTTGGACATTCAGCTGATGCAAAAGGCGAAATAGGTCAAGTCCCAGGAAGAGGTGGACCAAAGCAAGCCATTTTTCTGTCACCCTATGTGTCATCAGGGGAAGGTGGGACAAAATCCTTGGAAACCCATGCATGGTTCATTTTAATGAAGGTTAGATCATCCACATTTTGGGTTGACAGACGGGTCCTTTTTTCTGTCAGGATTGATCCAGCTGCACTGAAGACTCTTTCCGATAGCACACTTGCAGCTGGGCAAGCGAGCTCCTGTAAGGCATATTGGGCCAATTCAGGCCAGGTGTCCAGTTTAGCGGCCCAATAGTCAAAGGGGAATGACCTGTGTGGGAGAACATCGATATGGGAGGAAAAGTAGTTTGTAACCATAGTTGACAACTGCTGTCTCCTGTCACTTTCCATCGATGCAGTATTACCAGTTGTGTGAGCGGTACTTGAAAAATCAGTCCACAACATTGTCATGAAACCCCTGTCTCCAACGCCACTTCTGCTGTGTGCACCACGAACACCTCTGCCAAGCTGCCCCCGGCCCGTACGGCTCGTGTGAGAACCATCACCGCTGCTGTGTGCTGGGAATGCCTCAAGCAACCGATTTACCAGAGTTGCTTGTTTATTAGCCAATATTAGGTCAAGGTTCTCCTGTGGCATGATGTTTTGTAATTTGCCTTTATAGCGTGGATCCAGGATGCTGGCCAACCAGTAGTCGTCATCCTTCATCATTTTGGCAATGACATGTGGGCCAATGTTCCCGGTGTCAATGATGCACTGCGAGTGCTGGTTGGAGGAGCACTTTCTGGAAAATCCACATACCTCCAGTCACGCACAAACCCTGTACCAGACCTTGCCACGCCAACATTTTCACTTGCCCCACGAGATGCATCCTCCTCCCCTAAGTAATCATCCCCATCATCCTCCTCCTCCTCCTCCTCTTCTTCCTCCACCTCGTCCTTATGGATATAATGTTATTCTCGGGCTTACTGTGCGCTGCTTGACCAGGATAAAATCACCACAACATGAGAGATTTAACCATTTAATTCACTTTAGGGAATTAAATGGTTAAATCTCTCATGTTGTGGTGATTTTATCCTGGTCAAGCAGCGCACAGTAAGCCCGAGAATAACATTATATCCATAAGGATTCGTATTGGAGGTCACGCAGTGGACCTTCGGGCGTGCAGCAGGCTGACGGCGGGTTTATATGCTTATACCTTTCCTGGAAAGGGTGAGTAGACTTTTGTTATATCTATTCAATTGTCCACCAGATAAGACCCTATTGCGCTTTTCTGTTTCCTAATTTTATCATATTGGTTCCACCTCGTCCAGGAGAGGTCCCTGAGCAGACAATGGCTGAATGTCAACAAGGATTCCCTCCTCCTCTTCCTCCTCATCAACATTGGCTGCAGACACCTGCTCCTTAAGGTGCGTCAAAGTTTGCATGAGCAGACGCATAAGTGGGATGCTCATGCTTAGGATGGCGTCGTCTGCGCTTACCAGCCGTGTGCATTCCTCAAAACACTGAAGGACTTTACAGAGGTCTTTCAGCTTCGACCACTGTACACCTGTCAACTCCATGTCTGCTCTCAAAGTGCCTGGCCGTGTATCCTCCCACAAATGCATTATGGCCTGCCTCTGCTCGCACAGCCGCTCAACCATGTGCAGGGTGGAGTTCCACCTTGTTGCAATGTCGATAATGAGGCGGTGGTTGGGAAGGTGGAGCAATCGCTGCAGCTTCTGCATACGAATGGAGTGTACAGGCGACCGGCGGATGTGCGCGCACAGTCTTCGCACCTTCTGGAGCAGGGCTGTTAACTCCGGATAATTTTTGAGGAAGCACTGCACCACCAGGTTCAAGGTGTGAGCCAAGCAAGGTATGTGGCTGAGTTTTGAAAGGGCTATGGCTGCCACAAAATTACGGCCGTTATCACTAACTACCTTGCCTGCCTCAAGATGTACACTGCCCAGCCATGACTCAGTTTGTCGCTTCAAGTACTCGGCCAGCACCTCGGCAGTGTGTCTGTCGCCCAAACACATCATCTGCAACACAGCCTGCTGACGCTTTCCACTAGCTGCTCGATAGGGGGACACCTCGTGTGCAACAGTGGCAGCTGCAGATGGAGTGCTCGTACGACTGCGCTCTGTGGATGAGCTTTCGCTTCTGGAGGTGGAGGAGGAGGAGGAGGGTCGAACGCCTAAAGCCAACTGTTTCCTATACCGTGGGCTAGGCAGCACTGTCCCACCACCGCTGTCCCCTGTGGACCCTGCATCCACCACATTAACCCAGTGCGCAGTGATGGACACGTAACGGCCCTGGCCATGCCGACTGGACCATGCATCAGTTGTGAGGTGCACCTTTCCGCTCACTGACTGCTTGAGTGCATGGACAATGCGGTCTTTCACATGATGGTGGAGGGCTGGGATGGCTTTGCGAGAGAAGAAGTGGCGACTGGGTAGGTCATAGTGTGGTACTGCATAGGCCATGAGTTCGCGGAAAGCTGCGCTTTCCTCCAACCGAAAGGGCATCATCTCAAACGAGATTAGTTTGGCAATGTGGGCGTTCAAACCCAGTGTACGCGGATGAGAGACTGAGTACTTTCTTGACCTACTCATAGTGTCTGGGAGGGTGAGCTGGACTTGAGAGCTGCATATGGTGGAAGTAGCGGTGTTATGATGAGTCACCGAAGGAGGAAAAAACAAAATACCAGCTAAGTCCAGAAAAACCAGAGAGGTTGGCAGCTATCGGATTGCTGACCCCTGAACCTATCCACAACAACTAGCAGTATCCGTGGGGGGTTCCTACGGTGCCCTAGACCCCTCGATCACAGCCGGAGAACTATATAGCCTAAAGACAGAAAGGGGAAAAACTAAACTGCCCCAGAGCAGACCCCAAAGCAAAAGGCAGCCCCCAACATATAATGACGGTGAAGCAAGATGAAAACACTAACACGGATAGAAAGATAGGTTGAGCAAATGATGGGGCCCAAGCTAACTACATAGGACAGGATAGGAAAGCTGCTGTCTGCCATCCGCAAAACCCTATCAAAATGAGCCAACCGACTGATAGGAAAAACAGGCCCTGAAGTCGCTAGGCTTCAAAAGACTATATCAGCACTCAGGTATATTCTGAAGACAGAGCAAAATATCAACAGATCAGAGACAAAAATGGAGTTCAGCTCACCCCCGGCCGGGGATGGCAGAACTCCCAAAAAACAAGGCAAAAAAAAACAAAACTGAAGAGTACAAAGCAGAGCAGAAAAACTTAGTTTTGAGATGCAGGAATCAGACTGGTCTCCAAGAATCCAGCAGGAAAATCACCAGCCAGGAAGAAGGGCGTTGGCAGCCTTATATCCAGTCCTCAATTCCAGCCACCCAGTCATCATCTAGCTGCCCATGTGTTTGGTAATCAGCCTCACTACCTTCCTTCACCAGAGGAGGGAGTTCATCAGACCTCAATGGTGAAGGGAAAAATGAACTCACAACAGTACCTCCCACTTGAGGAGGGGTCACCAAACCCTCATCCATGCCACCAGGGCGATCCGGGTGAGCCCGATGAAAGGCACGCACCAATCTTTCGGCATGAATATCAGAGGCAGAGACTCAGGAATTATCCTCCTGACCATAACCCTTCCATTTAACCAAATACTGGAGTTTCCGTCTAGCCAGATGGGAATCCAGTATCTTCTCTACCTCATATTCCATGTTACCTTCAACCAATATAGGGTCAGGAGGTGCCACCACAGGAACTACTGGTTCAACAAACCTCTTCAACAAGGACTTATGAAACACATTATGAATTTTAAATGTGACAGGAAGAGCCAACCGAAAAGAGACCGGATTAATAATCTCCAAAATCTTGTCAGGTCCAATAAATGTAGGCTTAAACTTAGGAGAAGCCACCTTCATAGCGATATTTTTTGATGACAACCAAACCATATCACCCACCTTAAACTGGGGACCAACGGTCCTACGCCGGTTGGAAAACCGCTGGGCCTTTTCCTGGGAGAGAGACAACTTATCCACTACTTGGTCCCAGATCTGGTGCATTCTCTCCACCACAGTGTCAACACCTGGGCAGGCAGAAGGCTCCACCTGCCCTGAAGAAAATCGAGGGTGAAAACCAAAGTTACAAAAAAAGGTGACATCAAAGTGGCAGAACTAGCTCTATTATTTAAAGCAAATTCGGCCAAAGGCAAAAATGAAACCCAATCATCCTGATCGGCAGAAATAAAACATCTCAAATACGACTCCAAAGTCTGGTTTGTTCTCTCCGTCTGCCCATTGGTCTGAGGGTGAAACGCAGAGGAGAAGGACAACTGAATTCCCAGCTTGGAACAGAAAGTCCTCCAAAATCTAGACACAAACTGCACTCCTCTGTCAGATACAATGTTCTCAGGAATCCCGTGAAAGCGAACCACCTGTTGCAAAAACAAGGGCACCAACTCAGAGGAAGATGGCAACTTAGGGAGTGGTACAAGATGGACCATCTTAGAGAATCTATTACAAATCACCCAAATAACAGTCATTCTCTGAGAGACAGGCATATCAGAGATAAAATCCATTGAAATATGGGTCCATGGCCTCCTGGGCACCGGCAAAGGCATCAACAAGCCACTAGAGCGAGAACCAGGTTTAGACCGGGAGCAAGTCCCACAGGACTGCACAAAATTCCTGACATCATGAGACAAGGCGGGCAACCAAAAAGACTGACTCACCAGATCTCTAGTACCAAAAATACCTGGATGACCAGCCAATGCAGAGCAATGAACTTCAGACATCACTCTCTTCCTCCACTGGTCAGGAACATACAACTTTCCACTGGGACAACGCTCAGGTTTGTCCTCCTGAAACTCTTCCAGGGCACGTCTCAAATCGGGCGAGATGGCAGAAAGAACTACCCCCTCGCGAAAGATGGTAGCAGGCTTAGTCACAACAGGAGAATCAGCAAGGAAACTCCTAGAGAGGGCGTCTGCCTTGACATTCTTAGTGCCCGGAAGAAAAGAGACCACAAAATCAAAACGTGTGAAAAACAAGGCCCACCTAGCCTATCTAGGATTCAAGCGCTTGGCCGACTCCAGGTAAATCAAATTCTTGTGGTCAGTAAGGACCACGACTTGGTGTTTGGCTCCCTCCAACCAATGTCTCCACTCCTCAAATGCCCACTTCATAGCCAGCAGTTCCCGATTCCCCACATCATAGTTACGTTCGGATGGGGAGAACTTTCGGGAAAAGAAAGCACAAGGATTCATTTTAGATATCACAGGATCTTTTTGGGACAACACCGCTCCTGCACCAATCTCAGAAGCGTCCACCTCCACCTGAAACGGGATTGAGACATCAGGTTGCCGCAAAACCGGAGCAGAAGTGAATCTTCGCTTCAGCTCCTGAAAGGAAGAAACAGCCTCCGGAGACCAATTCAGCACATCAGCACCCTTCCTAGTCAAATCCGTCAATGGCTTGGCAATACCAGAAAAATTAGCTATAAATTTCCGATAAAAATTAGCAAAACCCAAAAACTTCTGGAGGGCCTTCAAAGAAGTGGGCTGAACCCAATCATAAATGGCCTGTACCTTGGCCGGGTCCATTTCAATAGTTGACGGAGACAAAATAAATCCCAAAAATGAAATCCCCAAAAAGGCATTTCGATCCCTTGACATACAGGGAATTCTCCCTCAAAATCCGGAACACAGTCCGAATATGTTCCACATGAGAGTCCCAATTCTTGGAGAAGATCAAAATATCATCCAGATAGATAATCAAAAATTTATCCACAAAGACTCGGAATATATCGTTCATGAAGCACTGGAAGACAGAAGGGGCATTAGTGAGCCCAAAAGGCATCACCAGGTACTCAAAATGTCCCTCCGGAGTATTAAACTCCGTCTTCCATTCATCCCCATGCTTAATGCGAATAAGATTATACGCCCCCCTGAGGTCAAGCTTGGTAAACCAGCAAGCACCTTTAACTCTGTAGAATAGATCAGAAATCAGGGGTAACGGATACTGATATTTAACAGTAATTTTGTTGAGGGCACGATAGTCAATACAAGGCCTCAATGAACCATCCTTTTTGGCCACGAAAAAAAACCCAGCACCTAAGGGTGAAGAGAATGGTCTAATATGACCCTTCTCCAATGCCCCCTTAATATAGGATCGCATAGCCTCGTGCTCGGGTACAGACAAATTGAAAAGCCGACCCTTGGGGAATTTACACCCCGGGTTCAGCTCAATTGCACAGTCATAACTCCTATGAGGAGGCAAAGACGCAGACTCATTCTCACTAAACACATCATAAAAGTCAGCCAAATAGTCAGGAACATCATGCGACTGGGGAGAGGTGGAGAAAACAGGAGCATCACTAAGGGCACACCGACAACCCCAACTCACCACAGACAAAGATTTCCAATCCAGAACTGGATTATGAATTTGCAACCAGGGAAACCCCAGAACAATGGTATCATGCAAATTATGCAACACCAAAAATCTGCAATTTTCTTGATGGTCTGGGGCGACCCGCATTAGCACCTGGGTCCAAAACTGAGGTTTATTCTTCGCCAAAGGAGTAGCATCAATACCCCTCAAAGGGATAGGCGTCTGCAGAGGTGTCATAGGAAATCCACAACGTTTAGTAAAATCCAAATCCATCAGGTTAAAGAGCTGCTCCTGAATCCACAAAAGCCTTGGCGGAAAATGTGGACAGGGAGCAGATCAGAGTAATTGCCAGAAGAAACTTGGGTTGAACACCACCCACAGAAAACGTGTGTGCACAACGTTTCTCTCGTTTAGGGCAGACAGAAATAATATGCGAGGCATCTCCACAAAAAAAACACAGCTTATTACGCCTTCTGAACTCCTGACGTTGCGCCCTAGACAAAACTCTATCACATTGCATAGGTTCAGACATTTGTTCAACAGGTGGCAACATCTCTCGTATAGTTTTGCGTTCACGTAAACGCCGATCCACCTGAATGGCTAATGACATAGAATCGTCAAGACCAGAGGGAACAGGAAATCCCACCATAGTATCTTTTACAGTTTCTGACAAACCCTTCCGAAAGAGGGCTGCCAAGGCACCATCATTCCAGGTAGTAAGGACCGCCCACTTTCGGAATTTTTGACAGTACAACTCTGCCGAATCCCGACCCTGGCTTAATGCCAACAGGGTCTTTTCAGCCTGATCAATAGCATTAGGTTCATCATACAACAACCCCAAGGCTTGAAAAAATGCATTCACATTATTCAGAATAGGATCATAAGTAGAGTTGAGCGAAACGGGTCGAAAAAATTCAAAAGTCGCCGACTTTTGGCAAAGTCGGGTTTCATGAAACGAAACCCGACCCTAGGATGAGGCCGGCCACGAGGTCGGCGACTTACGCGCCAAAGTCGCATTTCAAAAGTTTGTTTTGCGCTCTTTTTCAGCCAATCAGGATCCACGGACACTGTGGGCAACGTGATGACATAGGCACGGGTCACCACCATCTTTCAGAAGGGCATGCAAGTGATTGGCTTGCTTTGGTGGGCATCACAGGGGGTATAAAAGGGTGTGCACGCCGACCGCCATCTTACTTCTGCCGATCTTAGTATAGGGAGAGGTTGCTGCTGATTCTGTAGGGAGAGCGTTAGGCAGGGAAGAAGACAAAAAAACTGCTTCTGCTGCTAGCGATTTGGCCTGCACAACACACAAGTCACTGTGTGTGCAGTGCAAGGGGAGGCTATATTGTGGTGTATCAGTGGTGTTGGTTGTTGGGCTGCCTTCTAAGGCTTCCTGACACGCTGGCATTGCTGTTTACCCACTGCTCCGCAAACTGCTTTTTTAAAAGCAATCCAATCTCCCTTATCCTCTCATCACTTTGGTCACAGGCAGCTGTGCCATCGAGCGTGTCACATAGCGCTCAGATATCAGTGGGCCGCACACAATCCACAAGTGTCCAGTGTCCAAAAGTGTACGCAGAGATTCAAAATCTCCATTATCCTCTCGTCACTTTGGTCACAGGCAGCTGTGCCATCGAGCGTGTCACATAGCGCTCAGATATCAGTGGGCCGCACACAATCCACAAGTGTCCAGTGTCCAAAAGTGTACGCAGAGATTCAAAATCTCCATTATCCTCTCGTCACTTTGGTCACAGGCAGCTGTGCCATCGAGCGTGTCACATAGCGCTCAGATATCAGTGGGCCGCACACAATCCACAAGTGTCCAGTGTCCAAAAGTGTACGCAGAGATTCAAAATCTCCATTATCCTCTCGTCACTTTGGTCACAGGCAGCTGTGCCATCGAGCGTGTCACATAGCGCTCAGATATCAGTGGGCCGCACACAATCCACAAGTGTCCAGTGTCCAAAAGTGTACGCAGAGATTCAAAATCTCCATTATCCTCTCGTCACTTTGGTCACAGGCAGCTTTGCCATCGAGCGTGTCACATAGCGCTCAGATATCAGTGGGCCGCACACAATCCACAAGTGTCCAGTGTCCAAAAGTGTACGCAGAGATTCAAAATCTCCATTATCCTCTCGTCACTTTGGTCACAGGCAGCTGTGCCATCGAGCGTGTCACATAGCGCTCAGATATCAGTGGGCCGCACACAATCCACAAGTGTCCAGTGTCCAAAAGTGTACGCAGAGATTCAAAATCTCCATTATCCTCTCGTCACTTTGGTCACAGGCAGCTGTGCCATCGAGCGTGTCACATAGCGCTCAGATATCAGTGGGCCGCACACAATCCACAAGTGTCCAGTGTCCAAAAGTGTACGCAGAGATTCAAAATCTCCATTATCCTCTCGTCACTTTGGTCACAGGCAGCTGTGCCATCGAGCGTGTCACATAGCGCTCAGATATCAGTGGGCCGCACACAATCCACAAGTGTCCAGTGTCCAAAAGTGTACGCAGAGATTCAAAATCTCCATTATCCTCTCGTCACTTTGGTCACAGGCAGCTTTGCCATCGAGCGTGTCACATAGCGCTCAGATATCAGTGGGCCGCACACAATCCACAAGTGTCCAGTGTCCAAAAGTGTACGCAGAGATTCAAAATCTCCATTATCCTCTCGTCACTTTGGTCACAGGCACCTGTGCCATCGAGCGTGTCACATAGCGCTCAGATATCAGTGGGCCGCACACAATCCACAAGTGTCCAGTGTCCAAAAGTGTACGCAGAGATTCAAAATCTCCATTATCCTCTCGTCACTTTGGTCACAGGCAGCTGTGCCATCGAGCGTGTCACATAGCGCTCAGATATCAGTGGGCCGCACACAATCCACAAGTGTCCAGTGTCCAAAAGTGTACGCAGAGATTCAAAATCTCCATTATCCTCTCGTCACTTTGGTCACAGGCAGCTGTGCCATCGAGCGTGTCACATAGCGCTCAGATATCAGTGGGCCGCACACAATCCACAAGTGTCCAGTGTCCAAAAGTGTACGCAGAGATTCAAAATCTCCATTATCCTCTCGTCACTTTGGTCACAGGCAGCTTTGCCATCGAGCGTGTCACATAGCGCTCAGATATCAGTGGGCCGCACACAATCCACAAGTGTCCAGTGTCCAAAAGTGTACGCAGAGATTCAAAATCTCCATTATCCTCTCGTCACTTTGGTCACAGGCAGCTGTGCCATCGAGCGTGTCACATAGCGCTCAGATATCAGTGGGCCGCACACAATCCACAAGTGTCCAGTGTCCAAAAGTGTACGCAGAGATTCAAAATCTCCATTATCCTCTCGTCACTTTGGTCACAGGCAGCTGTGCCATCGAGCGTGTCACATAGCGCTCAGATATCAGTGGGCCGCACACAATCCACAAGTGTCCAGTGTCCAAAAGTGTACGCAGAGATTCAAAATCTCCATTATCCTCTCGTCACTTTGGTCACAGGCAGCTGTGCCATCGAGCGTGTCACATAGCGCTCAGATATCAGTGGGCCGCACACAATCCACAAGTGTCCAGTGTCCAAAAGTGTACGCAGAGATTCAAAATCTCCATTATCCTCTCGTCACTTTGGTCACAGGCAGCTGTGCCATCGAGCGTGTCACATAGCGCTCAGATATCAGTGGGCCGCACACAATCCACAAGTGTCCAGTGTCCAAAAGTGTACGCAGAGATTCAAAATCTCCATTATCCTCTCGTCACTTTGGTCACAGGCAGCTGTGCCATCGAGCGTGTCACATAGCGCTCAGATATCAGTGGGCCGCACACAATCCACAAGTGTCCAGTGTCCAAAAGTGTACGCAGAGATTCAAAATCTCCATTATCCTCTCGTCACTTTGGTCACAGGCAGCTGTGCCATCGAGCGTGTCACATAGCGCTCAGATATCAGTGGGCCGCACACAATCCACAAGTGTCCAGTGTCCAAAAGTGTACGCAGAGATTCAAAATCTCCATTATCCTCTCGTCACTTTGGTCACAGGCAGCTTTGCCATCGAGCGTGTCACATAGCGCTCAGATATCAGTGGGCCGCACACAATCCACAAGTGTCCAGTGTCCAAAAGTGTACGCAGAGATTCAAAATCTCCATTATCCTCTCGTCACTTTGGTCACAGGCAGCTGTGCCATCGAGCGTGTCACATAGCGCTCAGATATCAGTGGGCCGCACACAATCCACAAGTGTCCAGTGTCCAAAAGTGTACGCAGAGATTCAAAATCTCCATTATCCTCTCGTCACTTTGGTCACAGGCAGCTGTGCTATCGAGCGTGTCACATAGCGCTCAGATATCAGTGGGCCGCACACAATCCACAAGTGTCCAGTGTCCAAAAGTGTACACAGAGATTCAAAATCTCCATTATCCTCTCGTCACTTTGGTCACAGGCAGCTGTGCCATCGAGCGTGTCACATAGCGCTCAGATATCAGTGGGCCGCACACAATCCACAAGTGTCCAGTGTCCAAAAGTGTACGCAGAGATTCAAAATCTCCATTATCCTCTCGTCACTTTGGTCACAGGCAGCTGTGCCATCGAGCGTGTCACATAGCGCTCAGATATCAGTGGGCCGCACACAATCCACAAGTGTCCAGTGTCCAAAAGTGTACGCAGAGATTCAAAATCTCCATTATCCTCTCGTCACTTTGGTCACAGGCAGCTGTGCCATCGAGCGTGTCACATAGCGCTCAGATATCAGTGGGCCGCACACAATCCACAAGTGTCCACTGTCCACAAGTGTACGCAGAGATTCAAAATCTCCATTATCCTCTCGTCACTTTGGTCACAGGCAGCTGTGCCATCGAGCGTGTCACATAGCGCTCAGATATCAGTGGGCCGCACACAATCCACAAGTGTCCACTGTCCACAAGTGTACGCAGAGATTCAAAATCTCCATTATCCTCTCGTCACTTTGGTCACAGGCAGCTGTGCCATCGAGCGTGTCACACAGCGCTCAGATATCAGTGGGCCGCACACAATCCACAAGTGTCCACTGTCCACAAGTGTGTGCAGAAATTCTAAAACTCCCCTGTCCTATAGACACCTTGTACCTTGTTTTACATTACTATATAGTTTGTTGGATTTTGTCTACATTTCTACCAAAAATGAGGAAGGCTGGTGGAAGAGGCCGTGGAATTGGGCGGGGGTTGGCAGCTGGTAATGATGGTGTTGGTGCTGGATCTGATGGTAGTGGCAAGAGCAAAATAGGACCAAATGCAGGAGGTGCTGACCCTGCGTCATCGTCTGTCTACATAAGGCCTCGAACGCTTAGTTTTCTAGGAGTTGGCAAACCGCTTTTAAAGGCAGAGCATCAGGAAAAAGTTTTGTCTTACATTGCTGACTCAGCCTCCAGCTCTATCGCCTCCTCTTCTTCAGTTGTAAAAAGTAAAAGCACTGAGTCGTCATTGGAGGCTCATGTTCATGAACCACACCTTTCCTTGTGTCCTTCACCCCAATCAAGATTGAAGGATGACGCAGGCCATACTACTGATTACTCCATGGAGCTGTTTTCACATACCATGCCTGGATTATCAAGTCAAATGGTGAATTACCCAGGCCAAGATGAATCTGACATGGAGTGCACTGATGCACAGCCGCTGATGGATGATTCTGCTGGTACATTCACTCAGAGCACTACATTGTCCTTGCAGTGTACAGAGCCAGATTTTGACCCTGATGAGACTCAGGTGCCCCTTCCCGCACACTATACCACCATACACGGTGACACAGAGAAAGGTGCACATGACATAGAAGAGGAGGTGATGGATGACCCAGTTGTTGACCCAGATTGGCATCCATGGGGGAAGAGGGTGCTGCTTCCAATAGCTCAGATGAGGAGCATCCACAGCAGACATCGACATCGCAACAGCTGTTATCTGGCAGGCCCGGAGCACTCCAAAGACAGGTTCCAAACATCAAAAGAGTTGCTGGACAGCTTGTCCAGAGGGTCAAAAGATCACAGCGTGCTAGGCCGCAAAATGTCTGCCAAAGTAGGAAGAGTGCAGTGTGGCAGTTTTTTGAACAAAATCCTCATGATCAGGCCAAGGTTATCTGTAAGAAGTGCGCAAAGACCTTTAGCCGAGGGAAAAATCTGAAAAATTTGAATACCAGTTGCATGCTTAGACATTTAACCAGCATGCACTTGCAAGCGTGGACACAACACCAAACCTCAAGTGCCACATGTGCAACTGATCACAACGAAGGTAGTCAGCAACGCTACATTGTTTCCCCCACTGTAAGCACACCGGTTAGCACAGCAGCAAATGTTGAGGTGTCGTTGCAAGGCCACAGCAGTCAGGGAATCCCACTGTTGTATCAACGAAAGACTGATTCTAGGCCATCAGAAAGAACACCAACTCCATCACCATCATCAACCCTCTCTCAGTCCGCCCTGTCCACCGCTACTTCCACCATATGCAGCTCTCAAGTCCAGCTCACCCTCCCAGACACTATGAGTAGGTCAAGAAAGTACTCAGTCTCTCATCCGCGTACACTGGGTTTGAACGCCCACATTGCCAAACTAATCTCGTTTGAGATGATGCCCTTTCGGTTGGTGGAAAGCACAGCTTTCCGCGAACTCATGGCCTATGCAGTACCACGCTATGACCTACCCAGTCGCCACTTCTTCTCTCGCAAAGCCATCCCAGCCCTCCACCATCATGTGAAAGACCGCATTGTCCATGCACTCAAGCAGTCAGTGAGCGGAAAGGTGCACCTCACAACTGATGCATGGTCCAGTCGGCATGGCCAGGGCCGTTACGTGTCCATCACTGCGCAATGGGTTAATGTGGTGGATGCAGGGTCCACAGCGGACAGCGGTGGTGGGACAGTGCTGCCTAGCCCACGGTCTAGGAAACAGTTGGCTGTAGGCGTTCGACCCTCCTCCTCCTCCTCCTCCAGAAGCGACAGCTCGTCCACAGAGCGCAGTCGTACGAGCACTCCATCTGCAGCTGCCACTGTTGCACACGATGTGTCCCCCTATCGAGCAGCTAGTGGAAAGCGTCAGCAGGCTGTGTTGCAGATGATGTGTTTGGGCGACAGACACACTGCCGAGGTGCTGGCCGAGTACTTGAAGCGACAAACTGAGTCATGGCTGGGCAGTGTACATCTTGAGGCAGGCAAGGTAGTTAGTGATAACGGCCGTAATTTTGTGGCAGCCATAGCCCTTTCAAAACTCAGCCACATACCTTGCTTGGCTCACACCTTGAACCTGGTGGTGCAGTGCTTCCTCAAAAATTATCCGGAGTTAACAGCCCTGCTCCAGAAGGTGCGAAGACTGTGCGCGCACATCCGCCGGTCGCCTGTACACTCCGTTCGTATGCAGAAGCTGCAGCGATTGCTCCACCTTCCCAACCACCGCCTCATTATCGACATTGCAACAAGGTGGAACTCCACCCTGCACATGGTGGAGCGGCTGTGCGAGCAGAGGCAGGCCATAATGAATTTGTGGGAGGATACACGGCCAGGCACTTTGAGAGCAGACATGGAGTTGACAGGCGTGCAGTGGTCGAAGCTGAAAGACCTTTGTAAAGTCCTTCAGTGTTTTGAGGAATGCACACGGCTGGTAAGCGCAGACGACGCCATCCTATGCATGAGCATCCCACTTATGCGTCTGCTCATGCAAACTTTGACGCACCTTAAGGAGCAGGCGTCTGCAGCCAATGTTGATGAGGAGGAAGAGGAGGAGGGAATCCTTGATGACATTCAGCCATTGTCTGCTCAGGGACCTCTCCTGGACGAGGTGGAGGAAGAAGAGGAGGAGGAGGAGGAGGATGATGGGGATGATTACTTAGGGGAGGAGGATGCATCTCGTGGGGCAAGTGAAAATGTTGGCGTGGCAAGGTCTGGTACAGGGTTTGTGCGTGACTGGAGGGATGTGGATTTGCCAGAAAGTGCTCCTCCACCCAGCACTCGCAGTGCATCATTGACACCGGGAACATTGGCCCACATGTCAGATTATGCCTTGCGGATCCTAAAAAGGGACGCCCGCATTGCCAAAATGATGAACGATGACGACTACTGGTTGGCCAGCATCCTGGATCCACGCTATAAAGGCAAATTACAAAACATCATGCCACAGGAGAACCTTGACCTAATATTGGCTAATAAACAAGCAACTCTGGTAAATCGGTTGCTTGAGGCATTCCCAGGACACAGCAGCGGTGATGGTTCTCACACGAGCCGTACGGGCCGGGGGCAGCTTGGCAGAGGTGTTCGTGGTGCACACAGCAGAAGTGGCGTTGGAGACAGGGGTTTCATGACAATGTTGTGGACTGATTTTTCAAATACCGCTCACACAACTGGTAATACTGCATCGATGGAAAGTGACAGGAGACAGCAGTTGTCAACTATGGTTACAAACTACTTTTCCTCCCATATCGATGTTCTCCCACACAGGTCATTCCCCTTTGACTATTGGGCCGCTAAACTGGACACCTGGCCTGAATTGGCCCAATATGCCTTACAGGAGCTCGCTTGCCCAGCTGCAAGTGTGCTATCGGAAAGAGTCTTCAGTGCAGCTGGATCAATCCTGACAGAAAAAAGGACCCGTCTGTCAACCCAAAATGTGGATGATCTAACCTTCATTAAAATGAACCACACATGGGTTTCCAAGGATTTTGTCCCACCTTCCCCTGATGACACATAGGGTGACAGAAAAATGGCTTGCTTTGGTCCACCTCTTCCTGGTACTTCACCTATTTCGCCTTTTGCATCAGTTGAATGTCCAACATCAACATATGCCACTTTCTAAAACTCCCTAACTGTGCTGCCTCCCCCCCCATGGCCGGGGTCACCACCTAGCGCACGACACCGTGCGAGTGCCGTTGCCCTGGACAGGTGGGTAGGCCGACTCTTGGGCGCGGGCACTGGCACAGGGTCCCTCATAGTGCAATCAAGTGTCTCTGACGGTGGTGGTGCACACCCGCCGTCAGACACACCGCTGTACTATGAGGGGCCCAGTGCCAGTACCGACGCCCACGAGTGTGCCCCCCTTGCTTGGCCAGGGCCCCAGCATTTGCAATCTTTACCTCTCCCTGCTCCTCCGCTGTGTAATCTGGGCCGTCAAATCCATACTGTGCCTGACACCGTCTGAGCCTGCCTCCTGATGTATAGACATATATTTTGAATGTGTACGCTATCCATACATGTTATCCGGGGATATGGTACCCCTTCTAACCTTTGTGCAATGACGTGCAATCCATACTGGGCAAAACACCGTCTGAGCCTGCCTCATGCTGTATAGACATATATTTTGAATGTGTACGCTATCCATACATGTTATCCAGGGATACGGTACCCTTTCTAACCTTTGTGCAATGACGTGCAATCCATACTGGGCCTAACACCGTCTGAGCCTGCCTCATACTGTATAGACATATATTTTGAATGTGTACGCTATCCATACATGTTATCCGGGGATACGGTACCCCTTCTAACCTTTGTGCAATGACGTGCAATCCATACTGGGCCTAACACCGTCTGAGCCTGCCTCATGCTGTATAGACATATATTTTGAATGTGTACGCTATCCATACATGTTATCCAGGGATACGGTACCCTTTCTAACCTTTGTGCAATGACGTGCAATCCATACTGGGCCTAACACCGTCTGAGCCTGCCTCATACTGTATAGACATATATTTTGAATGTGTACGCTATCCATACATGTTATCCGGGGATACGGTACCCCTTCTAACCTTTGTGCAATGACGTGCAATCCATACTGGGCCTAACACCGTCTGAGCCTGCCTCATGCTGTATAGACATATATTTTGAATGTGTACGCTATCCATACATGTTATCCAGGGATACGGTACCCTTTCTAACCTTTGTGCAATGACGTGCAATCCATACTGGGCCTAACACCGTCTGAGCCTGCCTCATGCTGTATAGACATATATTTTGAATGTGTACGCTATCCATACAATGTTATCCGGGGATACGGTACCCCTTCTAACCTTTGTGCAATGACGTGCAATCCATACTGGGCCTAACACCGTCTGAGCCTGCCTCATGCTGTATAGACATATATTTTGAATGTGTACGCTATCCATACATGTTATCCGGGGATACGGTACCCTTTCTAACCTTTGTGCAATGACGTGCAATCCATACTGGGCCTAACACCGTCTGAGCCTGCCTCATGCTGTATAGACATATATTTTGAATGTGTACGCTATCCATACATGTTATCCAGGGATACGGTACCCTTTCTAACCTTTGTGCAATGACGTGCAATCCATACTGGGCCTAACACCGTCTGAGCCTGCCTCATGCTGTATAGACATATATTTTGAATGTGTACGCTATCCATACATGTTATCCGGGGATACGGTACCCTTTCTAACCTTTGTGCAATGACGTGCAATCCATACTGGGCCTAACACCGTCTGAGCCTGCCTCATGCTGTATAGACATATATTTTGAATGTGTACGCTATCCATACATGTTATCCGGGGATACGGTACCCTTTCTAACCTTTGTGCAATGACGTGCAATCCATACTGGGCCTAACACCGTCTGAGCCTGCCTCATGCTGTATAGACATATATTTTGAATGTGTACGCTATCCATACATGTTATCCGGGGATACGGTACCCCTTCTAACCTTTGTGCAATGACGTGCAATCCATACTGGGCCTAACACCGTCTGAGCCTGCCTCATGCTGTATAGACATATATTTTGAATGTGTACGCTATCCATACATGTTATCCGGGGATACGGTACCCCTTCTAACCTTTGTGCAATGACGTGCAATCCATACTGGGCCTAACACCGTCTGAGCCTGCCTCATGCTGTATAGACATATATTTTGAATGTGTACGCTATCCATACATGTTATCCGGGGATACGGTACCCCTTCTAACCTTTGTGCAATGACGTGCAATCCATACTGGGCCTAACACCGTCTGAGCCTGCCTCATGCTGTATAGACATATATTTTGAATGTGTACGCTATCCATACATGTTATCCAGGGATACGGTACCCTTTCTAACCTTTGTGCAATGACGTGCAATCCATACTGGGCCTAACACCGTCTGAGCCTGCCTCATGCTGTATAGACATATATTTTGAATGTGTACGCTATCCATACATGTTATCCGGGGATACGGTACCCCTTCTAACCTTTGTGCAATGACGTGCAATGCATACTGGGCCTAACACCGTCTGAGCCTGCCTCATGCTGTATAGACATATATTTTGAATGTGTACGCTATCCATACATGTTATCCGGGGATACGGTACCCTTTCTAACCTTTGTGCAATGACGTGCAATCCATACTGGGCCTAACACCGTCTGAGCCTGCCTCATGCTGTATAGACATATATTTTGAATGTGTACGCTATCCATACATGTTATCCAGGGATACGGTACCCTTTCTAACCTTTGTGCAATCACGTGCAATCCATACTGGGCGTGAGAACGGCTGGCGAGCTGTTAAGCAAGCTACAGCACCTGTCCAGACAAGTACAGGGATTCCCTAGCGAGGAGACTTATTTGATTGTTTTCTATGTTGGGACAGCAATTTTTGGGGAGCACTATACTCTGGAGAATGATAGATGGGGCCCACCATACACTGGAACATTCCAAAGGTGGACATCAGACACTGGAGCAGCATTTACAGGGCCCATTATACACTAGAGCATTAGAAATGGGGCCCATTATGTTTGGAGCATTATTTGGGCCCATAAGACAGTGGAGCTTCATCCATGGGGACCAACATATACTGTAGCATTATGTGGAGCTCATCATATACTGTTTCAAACATTATATGGGACCAATGATTTTGTATGGAGAAATAGATGGGCCTCGTCATGAGATGTAAAAAGTGAGGTATTTTTCATTGTACTATACCGCTATTTCTCTGCCGTATCGGAGCATGATGAGTTGTGGTATGTGTTAAAGGGGCGCTCTTTCGCCCAGGGCACATGAAAACCTGCAGCCAGCCCTCCCCCCCCACAAATTTAGCCAAATAACCCCCATTTTTCAGTGCGTAACTTGTATTATGAAGTTAATTAAGGTTGACAAGCTTAAGTAAGAAGAATTGATGCTTTTGGCATTCAAATGGGCACTGTAGGTGTGTTTCCTGTCCTCCTCTCACTGCCGACTTTTATTCCCCATTGACTTACATTGGGTTTCGTGTTTCGGGACGACCCCGACTTTTCCCTATAATCGGACGATCTTGCTCGACCCGACTTTTGGAAAAGTCGGGTTTCACGAAACGAAACGCGACCCTAAAAAAGCAAAAGTCGCTCAACTCTAATCATCAGGTTTCAAAGAAAACGCCCAATCCTGGGGATCGCCGCGCAGCAAAGAGATGACAATTTTAACCTGCTGCGCGGAGTTCCCCGACGAGTTAGGCTTCAAGGCAAAAAATAATTTACAATTATTCTTGAAATTCAAGAATTTAGACCGATCCCCCAAAAATACCTCAGGAGTAGGAATCTTTGGTTCAGCAGCATGTGAATGAGCAAGATAGGCGGAAATTCCCCGCACTTCAGCAGCGAGCTGCTCCACACGATCAGACAATTGCTTCATCTCCATTGAGAGAAAAATTCCTCCTACGGCCTCAGAGATATAGAGGAAAAAATATGCACACAAAAAAAAAGAAAATGCTAACATACTCTTTTTTTTACAATTCTCTCCTGCTATTGAGTACCCTAGGATCTGCGGTATGGCTGGTGATTCTGTTGTGATGAGTCACCGAAGGAGGAAAAAACAAAATACCAGCTAAGTCCAGAAAAAAAATAAATAAAAAATAAAAAAATAAAAAAGTAAAAAAAAAGTAAAAAAATAAAAAAGTAAAAAAAGTAAATCAAAATTATGTTAACTAAATACCCTTATTATTACTATTATTACTACCTTCATGCAATTTTTGCAATATATTTTTTTACTTTTTTATTCCAGGATATTTGTTTTGTGTTTTGCTTTTGGTCTTCTCTGTGTAAAGGTCATGTGTTCATATGCAATTACATTTTGCATGCACATTAATTTACTTTTTCTGCTCAGACCCAGTTTCTCATTTGTTTCATTGTGCATTCTGTGCATATAAGGGTGTGACCGCCCTGTTTCTGAGTTGGAAAATCCATCCTGTCTGGCCTATACTATTACTGGTGGTTCAGTCCCTCTGTCCTTGTTCACATTTACGTCACTTGACAAGTGGAAAGGTTTTAAATACAAGAGTTAGGACTGTCCCACAAGGGTTGCCGTGACGTGGCGGGATGGCTTCTACATTATTTTGATCAAAATTATGTTAACTAAATACCCTTATTATTACTATTATTACTACCTTCATGCAATTTTTGCAATATATTTTTTTACTTTTTTATTCCAGGATATTTGTTTTGTGTTTTGCTTTTGGTCTTTTAAAAGCGGTTTGCCAACTCCAAGAAAACTAAGCCTTCGAGGCCTTGTGGAGCCAGACGATGACGCAGGCTCAACACCTCCTGCATTCGGTCCTATTTTGCTTTTGCCACTCCCATCATTACCAGCTGCCAACCCCCGCCCAATTCCACGGCCTCTTCCACCAGCCTTCCTCATTTTTGGTAGAAATGTAGACAAAATCCAATATACTATATAGTAATGTAAAACAAGGTACAAGGTGTCTATAGGACAGGGGAGATTTTGAATTTCTGCACACACTTGTGGACACTGGACACTTATGGATTGTGTGAGGCCCACTGAATATCACAGCGCTATGTAACAGGCTCGATGTCGCAGGTGTGAAAAATGTCACTAGAGGATAACGGAGATTTTGAATTTCTGCACACACTTGTGGACACTGGACACTTTTGGATTGTGTGAGGCCCACTGAATATCACAGCGCTATGTCACAGGCAGAAATTGGCTAGTGTATGACAAACTACAAGGTTTATATAGAATTGGGCAGAATAGGAATCTCCCTAGAGTGTAGGTCTGTAAGAACAGAACAAGTCCTTGACTTATCCTTACAGAACTACACACAGATAGCTTCACTGTGGCCGTGATAACAGCCGTTACACGGTACTGAGAGAGGAGCGTGCACGTACACGGCTGTCCGGTGTACGTAAAATTGTCAAGCTCCGGGTTTTTTAAGTATACGGACTGACACACGCTGTCTCTCTATAGTTTTGAATGTGATCAAACAGCAAATATATTTAACTGTTTGAAAACTAGACAAAACTAGAAGGTGCAGGTCTGTAAGAACGGAACATGTCCTCGACTTATCCTTACAGAGCGACACACAGATAGCTTCACTGTGGCCATGATAACAGCCGTTACACAGTACTGAGAGAGGAGCGTGCACGTACATGGCTGTCCGGTGTACGTAAAATTGTCAAGCTCCGTGTTTTTTAAGTATACGGACAGACACACGCTGTCTCTCTATAGTTTTGAATGTGATCAAACAGCAAATATATTTAACTGTTTGAAAACTAGACAAAGCTAGAAGGTGCAGGTCTGTAAGAACGGAACATGTCCTCGACTTATCCTTACAGAGCGCCACACAGATAGCTTCACTGTGGCCGTGATAACAGCCGTTACACGGTACTGAGAGAGGAGCGTGCACGTACACGGCTGTCCGGTGTACGTAAAATTGTCAAGCTCCGTGTTTTTTAAGTGTACGGACTGACACATGCTGTCTCTCTATAGTTTTGAATGTGATCAAACAGCAAATATATTTAACTGTTTGAAAGCTAGACAAAACTAGAAGGTGCAGGTCTGTAAGAATGGAACATGTCCTCGACTTATTCTTAAAGAGTGACACACAGATAGCTTCACTGTGGCTGTGATAACAGCCGTTATTCGGTACTGTGTGAGGAGTGTGCACCGCTGTATGGTGTGAAAAAATGCACGCTCAGTACCTCACCAGGACAAAAAAAAAAAATTGGGATTGCTTTTAAAAAAGCAGTTTGCAGAGCAGTGGGTAAACAGCAATGCAGCCGTCAGGAAGCCTTAGAAGGCAGCCTAACAACCAACACTGCTGATCCAGCAAAATATAGCCTCCACTTGCACTGCACACACAGTGACTGGTGTGTTGTACAGGCAAAATCGCTAGCAGCAGAAGCAGTTTTTGGTGTCTTCTTCCCTGCCTAACGCTCTCCCTACAAAATCAGCAGCAGCAGCAGCTCTACCTATTCTGAGATCAGCATGAGTAACATGGCGGTCGGCGTACACGCCCTTTTATACCCCCTGTGACGCCCACTAAAGCAAGCCAATCACTTGCATGCCCTTCTGAAAGATGGTGGTGACCCCTGCCTATGTCATCACGTTGACCACAGTGTCCGTGGATCCTGATCGGCTGAAAAAGAGCGCAAAACAAACTTTTGAAAGGCGACTTTGGCGCTTAAGTCGCCGACCTCGTGGCCGACGTCATCCTAGGGTTGGGTTCCGTTTCATGAAACTCGACTTTGCCAAAAGTCGGCAACTTTTGAAATTTTTCGACCTGTTTCGCTCAACTCTATTAATGCCCCTATTCAAACCACTGCAATTAATGGTACATCTATTGTCCAGGGTGGAGTGGAGTTTGTTACTACAGAAATTGCTATGTCAGTGGGGGCCATTACACACAAAACATATGTCATTTTTTGTTATTCACAATTTATCACATGCAGTTGTTTTAGGTATGCCATGGTTGTGCCAGCATAATCCTGTTATTGACTGGCACCTAGGTGATATCATGCGTAGGAGTCCACAGTGTCAGTGAACCAAATTAAAATTAAAACCCCCTTTATACCATATGCATTCAGGGACTATGAGGATGTTTTTTCCATAGTGGAGTCTGAGAAATTACCTTCTCATAGAGAGTATGACTGTCCTATAGACTTGGTCCCAGGTGCGCGTCTCCCTAAGGGGAGAATATTTAATCTCTCTGGTCCAGAGCGTGTAGCCATGAATGACTACATAACAGACAGCTTACGAAAAGGTTTTATTAGACCCACCACTTCACCTGTAGGGGCTGGGTTTTTCTTTGAGGAAAAAAAAGACTCAGACCTTGTATTGATTATCGTGAGCTGAACGCTATTAATGTAAAAAATCAGTATCCGCTTCCACTCATCCCTGATCTGTTTAATCAGCTACTGGGAGCCCATTGGTTCACTAAGCTTGATCTCCGGGGAGCTTACAATCTTGTCCGCATAAGAGACGGAGATGAGTGGAAAAACCGCGTTTAACACACCCCTTGGTCATTTTGAGTATCTTGTTATGCCGTTTGGGTTAAGTAACGCACCTGCCATGTTCCAAAACTTTGTGAATGATATCTTCAGGGATATCTGTGGGGTATACGTAGTGGTTTATTTAGATGACATCCTGATCTACTCTGCTGATGTTCTTACACACGCGCAACATGTCCGTTCTGTGCTCCAGAGACTTAGAGAACATTCTCTATTTGCCAAGCTGGAGAAGTGTGTTTTTATGGCTGAAGAGGTACAATTTTTGGGGTACATGATTTCTGCAAAGGGGTTCCGCATGGTTCCTGCCAAGATCCGACCCATTAGAGAATGGGTGCAACCCAAAACTCTAAAAGCGCTGCAGCGATTCTTGGGGTTTACAAACTACTACCGTAAATTTATCAAAGGCTTCTCTGAGATCGCCAAACCACTAACGGATCTGACCCGGAAGGGGGCAGACGTGGTTAATTGAAAGCCTGAGGCACTTCAGGCATTTTCTGTTTTAAAGGATTGTTTTTCTGCCAACCCAATATTAATCCAGCCTGATCTAGACCGCCCCTTTGTGGTAGAGGTTGATGCCTCTGAGGTTGGAGTAGGGGCAGTGCTTTCCCAAAGCACTGCCTCCCTCACTCAACTCCGTCCATTTGCCTTCTTATCCCGAAAATTCTCTCCTACTGAGAAAAATTATGATATAGGGAATCGGGAATTGTTGGCCATAAAGTGGGCCTTTGAGGAATGGCGTCACTTTCTCGAAGGTGCTAAACACAAGGTTACAGTGATCACAGATCACAAGAACCTGACTTACTTGGAGTCAGCTAAAAGACTGAATCCTAGGCAGGCTAGGTGGACTTTGTTCTTCTCAAGGTTTAACTTTGTGATCACGTTTCGTCCAGGGACTAAAAATCTAAGGGCTGATGCCCTCTCTCGAAGTTTCTGCCCCTCACAGGCCGAGGACTCGGAACCAGTTCCAATACTGGCCAATGGGATCGTTGTGTCGGCAGTGTCTCTGGACCTTCTGGAGGAGATCCGTAGGTCCTCAGAACCAGCCCGGACACAACACCCCCCAGAAATTGATCGTTCCAGCCCCGTTTCGTCTACAAGTTCTGAAGGCGTCGCATGACTCTGTCCTGGCAGGCCATCCTGGTGTCAATAATACCGCCAGACTAGTGACTAGGAATTTTTGGTGGCCGACGGTGGTTAAGAACTGTAAAGATTGCGTACTAGCTTGCGAAACCTATGCTCGCTCCAAGTCCCCCCATAATCGGCCTGCCGGCTGGATCCAGTCCTTGCCCGCCCCAGAGAGTCCATGGACCCACATCTCCATGGACTTCATTACTGACCTGCCGCCCTCAGAAGGGAAGACATGTATCTTGGTGGTGTTGGACAGGTTCAGTAAGCAATGCCATTTCGTTCCCCTGTCTGGACTACCTAATTTAGAAACTTTGAGTAAGTTGTTCGTCATTCATGTAACACGACTGCATGGCGCTCCGGTGAATATCGTGTCCAACCGAGGTACCCAGTTCGTTTCTAAATTCTGGAAGGCATTCTGCAAACGCATTGGCGTTGAATTATCCTTCTCCTCTGCTTACCACCCTGAGACCAATGGTCAAACTGAGCGCACCAACCAGGCCCTAGAGCAGTATCTCCGCTGCTATGTCTCGGAACATCAGTTCGATTGGGTGGAACATCTCCCGTTATCCGAATTCGCCCAAAATAACCAATACCAAGAATCCATCAAAACCACCCCGTTCTTCTGCAGTTATGGTTTGCACCCACGTTTTGGTTCATTTTCGGCTAAGATGTCGGAGCTCCCGGGGGTAGAGAAATCTATACATCACTTAAGGACCATCTGGTCGGAGGTGAACACAAACTTGAAAGGCTCCCAGATCAAACAGGCTTCGGCCACAAATAGACGGCGGTCCAAGGGGTCGCACCTGGGAGTTGGGGACAAAGTTTGGCTGTCTACCAAGAACATTAAGCTTAAGGTACCATCTGCCAAACCGGGTACCAGATTTATTGGTCCCTATGACATATTAGAGGTAATTAACCCGGCAGCCTTTCATTTAAAGCTCCCTCAGTCTTTTAAAATACCCAATGTTTTCCACAAATCCCTCCTCAAGATGTACCGCTCCCCAATTCGTCCTGTCCAGTCCCCTCCTCCTCCAGTTTTGGTCAAGGGTGCCTTGGAGTATGAAGTCCAGGGTATCCTTGATTCCCGTTTGGTGAGAGGGTCCGTGCAATATTTAGTGCATTGGAAGGGCTACGGCCCAGAGGTGAGGTCCTGGGTCCCCGCTGTTGACATCCATGCCCAGGGGTTAATTAGAAGGTTTCACCTCCTTCACCCTGACAATCCGGGTTTTGAGGGTCCAAAGGCCCCTATTAGAAGGGGGGTACTGTCAGGTCGCTGTCAGACTCGGGGCCTGCTGTTCCGGCTTTGGCCACTTGGAGGGGCCGGACTGACTCGTCGCCGCCTGACTCGGGGCCTGCTGGTCCGGTTTCGGCCACCAGGAGGCGCCAGACTGACACGTCGCTGCCAGACTCGGGGCCTGCTGTTCCGGTCTCGGGAACTAGGAGGCGCCGGACTGTCGCATCGCCGTCAGACTCGGGGATGGCTGTTCCTGCCTCGGCCACTGGGAGGCGCCGTGGTTCGCCCCTGGGTGAGGGTGGTGACAGAGAAGTGGCTCCTGCGCAGGCATCTGGTGGACGCAGGCTCCGCCCCTCTGTCAGTCATGTAGGGCTTACTGCATCACCATCTGGCCTGGTCCTGGGGCGGTCCTAATTACATCATCAGTCCGGGAACCTGTGAGGGATGACCTGATCCCTCAAATACCTTGGGACTGGTCTTGCAAGCCGCCGGATATATTCTTGGTTCCCCTGCGTGCTACTGTGTGAATTGCTATAGTTAACTCTGACCTTAGCCTGGATTTCTGACCACTCTATTGCCTGCCGTTTTTGTACCTCTGCCTCTCTTTTGATTTTTTGACGCTGACCTTCGATTGGATTCCTGACCCTTCTGCTGCCTGCTGATTCTGTACCTTTGCTGCCCTTCTGGTTTTACTGACCTTGGCCCGGACTTTTGACTCTTCTTCTGCCTGCTGATTTTGCACCTCTGCTGCACTCTGGCCTCCAACTCCTGCCTCCTGACCACGATTCACTGGATAGCAGGTATATATAGCATAGTTTAAATATATAGCATACAAAGACACTCACAGCCTCAGTATGGATTAGACAAGAATCTGAAAAGTAGAAAAAGGGTTATGTATTCGAAGCGTACACCAGTATACACTGGTGGGGTATTTTTCAATCTTCATATATATTTCAGTCTCAGTAAGACAGTCCAGACTCTCTGCAAGAGGAAACAAGATGGATACAAGTACAGACGGAAAGTCGAGTGATTGCAGAAATTTTGGAATTACTAATCACAGGAAAAACTCCCGGGAGAATTCTCAGAGGCGATGCTGACCCTCAGTTACTTTGTCTGTGGAGACAGCGAAAACAGTTCTTGTGAAGAAATGTTTGCTGTATCGCAGTACCGTGGAACCCATCACCGTTATTCATCTCCATCAAATTGTGATCACAGGGAGAGATGTAGACATTGTCCTCACTGCCTATCATGATCTGTCAGGTAACTTTGGAGTGCAAAAGACAGAAGCCACAGGCCGTAGGCGATTCTATTGGATTGGCATGGGAGGACACATTTAAAAATGTGTGCAGGAATGTCACACGTCTGTGAGTCGGAAAACCGTGAAAGCTGATGATAAACCATCACTGCATCTCATTGTGAGTCGACGTCCATAACAAATGGAAGCCATTGATCATCTGAAGATAGAGCCCAGCAGGACAGGGCATAGCTACGTCTTAACCATCTTCTATCATTTCACCAAATTTGTATTGGCAGTCCCAGTGAAGTATTTAACAGGCCAAACTACACAGTGGTGGAGCAGGGAGAGGTAAGTATTGCAAGTGCTGGTGCCCTGAGCAAGCAGGGGGGGCCCACTCGTGGGCGGCGGTACTGGCACAGGGCCCCTCATAGTACGCCGGTGTGTCTGACACCAGGTGTGCACCCCCACCGTCAGAGACACTTGATTGTACTATGAGGGACCGTGTGCCAGTGCCGTTGCCCAAGAGTGGGCCCACCCATCTGTCCAGGGCAACGGCACTCACACGGGTGCGTGCGTCAGGTGATGACCCCGGCCTTGTGGGGGGAGGCAGCCCAGTTAAGGAGGTGGAAAAAATGGCATATGTTGATGTTGGACATTCAACAGCTGCAAATGGAGTATTTGGAGAAGTCCGCGGAAGAGGAGGACAAAAGCGAGCCATTTTTCTGGCAACCTACGTGTCAGCAGGGGAGGGTGGGACAAAATCCTTTGAAACCCATGCATGGTTCATTTTAATGAAGGTTAGATCATCAACATTTTGGGTCAACAGACGGGTCCTTTTTTCTGTCAGGATTGATCCAGCAGCACTGAAGACTCTTTCAGATAACACACTAGCAGCAGGGCAAGCGAGCTCCTGTAAGGCATATTGTGACAATTCAGGACAGGTGTCAAGTTTACTGGCCCAATAGTCAAAGGGGAATAACCGGTGAGGGAGAACATCGATATGGGAGAAGTAGTTTGTTACCATAGTTGACAACTGCTGTCTCCTGTCACTTTCAATCGATGCAGTATTACCAGTCGTGTGAGCGGTACTTGAAAAATCAGTCCACAACATGGTCATGAAACCCCTGTGTCCAACGCCACTTCGGCTGTGTGCACCACGAACACCTCTTCCATGTTGCCCCCTACGGCTTGTGGGAGAAACATCACCGTCGCTGTGTGCTGGGAATGCCTCAAACAAACAGTTTACCAGAGTTGCTTGTTTGTTAGCCATTATTAGGTCTAGGTTCTCCTGTGGCATGATGTTTTGGAATTTGCCTTTATAGCGTGGATCCAGGATGCTGGCCAACCAGTAGTCGTCATCGTTCATCATTCTGGCTATGCAGGGGTCCCTTTTTATGATCTGCAAGGCATAATCAGACATGTGGGCCAATGTTCCATGTGTCAATGATGCACTGCGAGTGCTGGGTGGAGGAGCACTTTCTGGCAAATCAACATCCCTCTAGTCACACACAAAACCTGTACCTGGCCTTGCCATGCCAACATTTTGTCTTGCCCCCTGAGAAGCATCCTCCTCCCCAAAATAATCATCCCCAACATCCTCCTCCTCCTCCTCTTCCTCCACCTCGTCCACGAGACTTCCCTGAGCAGACAATGGCTGACTGTCATCAAGGCTTCCCTTCTCCTCTTCCTCATCGGCTGCAGACGCCTGCTCCTTAATGTACGTCAAAGTTTGCATGAGCAGACGCATAAATGGGATGCTCATGCTTATGATGTCGTCGTCTGCGCTTACCAGCCGTGTGCATTCCTCAAAACACTTAAGGACTTTAGAGAGGTCTTTCAGCTTCGACCACTGCACACCAGACAACTCCATGTCTGCCCGCAAACCGCCTGACTGTGTATCTTCCCACAAATGAATTACAGCCTGCCTCTGTTCGCACAGCCTCTGAACCATGTGCAGAGTGGAGCTCCGGCTTGTTGCAACGTCGATAATTAGGCGGTGCTTGGGAAGGTGGAGCAATCGCTGCAGCTTCTGCATACGACTGGAGTGTACGGGCGACCGGCGGATGTGCGAGCACAGTCTTCGTACCTTATGGAGCAGGGGTGTTAACTCCGGATAATTATTGAGGAAGCACTGCACCACCAGGTTCAAGGTGTGAGCCATGCAAGGTATGTGTCTGAGTTTTGAAACGGCCATGGCTGCCACAAAATTCCATCCGTTATCACTAACTACCTTGCCTGCCTCAAGATGTAGACTGCCCAGCCATGACTCAGTTTGTCGCTGCAAGTAGTCGGCCAGTACCTCCGCGGTGTGTCTGTTGTCGCCCAAACACATCATCTTCAACACAGCCTGCTGACGCTTACCACTAACTGTTCGATAGTGGGACACCTCGTGTGCAACACTGGCAGCTGCGGATGGAGTGCTAGTGTGACTGCGCTCTGTGGACGAGCTTTCGCTTCTGGAGGAGGAGGAGGAGGGTCGAACGCCTACAGCCAACTGTTTCCTATATCGTTGACTAGGCAGCACTGTCCACCGCCGCTGTCCCCTGTGGACCCTGCATCCATCACATTAACCCAGTGTGCAGTGATGGACACGTAACGGCCCTGGCCATGCCTACTGGACCATGCATCTGTTGTGAGGTGCACCTTTCAACTCACTGATTGCTTGAGTGCATGGACAATGCGGTCTTTCACATGCACGTGGAGGGCTGGGATGGCTTTTCGCAAAAAGAAGTGCCGACTGGGTAGGTCATAGCGTGGTACTGCGTAGACCATGAGCTCACGGAAAACTTTGCTTTCAACCAACCGGTAGGGCATCATCTCTAACGAGATTAGTTTGGCAATGTGGGCGTTCAAAGCCAGTGTACGCGGATGAGAGGATGAGTACTTTATTGTCCTACTCAGAGTCTCTGGTAGGGTGAGCTGGACTTGAGAGCTGCATATGGTGGAACAAGCGGTGGACATGGCGGACTGACAGAGGGTTGGTGATGGTGTTGGTGGTGTTGCTGATGGCCTAGATTCAGTCTTTCGTAGCAATAACATTGTGATTCCATGACTGCTTTGCCCTTGCGACGACACCTCGACATTTGCTGCTGGTGGTGTGCTAACCGGTGGGCTTACAGTGGGGGAAGCGATGTAGCGTTGCTGACTACCTTCATTGGGAGCAGGTGCACATGTGGTATGTGAGGTTTGGTAGTCCGTCCACGCTTGCAAGTGCATGGTGATTAAATGTCTAAGCATGCAACTGGTATTCAAATTTCTCAGATTTTTCCCTCGGCTAAAGGTCTTTGCGCACTTCTTACAGATAACTTTTGCCTGATCATTAGGATTTTGTTATAAAAAGTGCCACACTGCACTCTTCCTACTATGGAAGACATTTTGAGACCTTGCACGCTGTGCTAATTTGACCGTCTGGCCAAGTTGTCCTGTAACTCTTTTGGTTTTTGTTACACGTTTTTGGACTGCTACGGTCATGCCAGATAACAGCTGTTGCGATGTCATTGCCTGCTGCGGATCCTCCTCCTCCTCTTCTGAGCTATTGGCAGCAGCACCCTCTTCCCCCAATGGATGCCAGTCTGGGTCAACAACTGGGTCATCCATCACCTCCTCTTCAATTTCATGTGCACCTTCCTCTGTGTCACCGTGTAAGGTGGTATAGTATGCGGGAAGGGGCCCCGGAGTTTCATCAGGGTCTGATTCTGCCTCAGTACACTGCGAGGACAATGTAGTGCTCTGAGTGAATGTACCAGCAGAAAAATCTAGCAGTGGCTGTGCATCAGTGCACTCCATGTCAGATTCATCTTGGACTGGGGAATTCACGATTTGACTTGCTAACCCAGGCAT
Organism: Dendrobates tinctorius; assembly: GCF_039654945.1. Lineage (NCBI taxonomy): Eukaryota > Metazoa > Chordata > Amphibia > Anura > Dendrobatidae > Dendrobates > Dendrobates tinctorius. The sequence goes on from NW_027361823.1 coordinate 30,047,301, forward strand.
GGTATGTGAAAAGAGCTCCATGGAGTAATCGGTAGTGTGGCCTGCCACATTCTTCACTTTTGGTAGGGGTGAAGGACATGAGGAAAGGTGTTGTTCCTGACCAGGAGCCTCCACTGACGACTCAGTGCTTTTATTTTTTGAAACTTCAGAAGAGGAGGCGAGAGAGCTGGAGGCTGTGTCCGCAATGTAAGCCTAAACTTGTTCCTGAAGCTCTGGCTTTAAAAGTGGTTTACCTACTCCCAGAAAAGAGAGCCTTCGAGGCCTTGTGGAGCCAGATGATGACGCAGGCTCAACACCTCCTGCCTTAGGTGCTATTGTGCTTTTTCCACTACCAACAGATGCAACACCACCACCACCACCACCATCGGGACCAGCTGGCAACCCCCGCCCACTTCCATGGCGTCTTCCACCATACTTCCTCACTTTTGTGAAAATGTACCCAAAATAACACCAGCTATATGGTACTGTAAAACAAGGTAGAAGGTGTATCTACTATTGGTGAGAATTTGAATCTCACTATATATTTGAGGACGCAGAACTATTGTCTCAGGCCCAGTAGAGATTACACCTCAAAGTAACAGGCTGAAATTGGATGGTGTATGACAAGGTGGAGGGTGTATGTAGTATTGGTGAGAATTTGAATCTCACTAGAGATTTGAGGACTCTGAACTATTGTCTCAGGCCCAGTAGAGATTACACCTCAATGTAACAGGCTGAAAATGGATGGTGTATGACAAGGTGGAGGGTGTATGTAGTATTGGTGAGAATTTGAATCTCACTAGAGATTTGAGGACGCTGAACTATTGTCTCAGGCCCAGTAGAGATTACACCTCAATGTAACAGGCTGAAATTGGATGGTGTATGACAAGGTGGAGGGTGTATATAGTATTGGTGAGAATTTGGATCTTATTAGAGATTTTATGAGGCTGACAATGATGCTCTCAGTCCAAGTATGGACGCAGGCAGCCTAGTAAGCAGGACTGCTGCACACAACAGGGTGGAGAAATGAACGCTTGGTAACTGTGCAGAAAAGAGGAAGAAAAGTATTTTTGCTTTTAAAAAAGCAGTTTGCACAGCAGCCTAATAACCAACAGAGCTGATGCACAAAAATATAGCCTCCCCTGTCACTGCACACAAACTGTTGTGTTGTACAGTGGAAATCGCTAACAGCAGAAGCAGTTTTTTGGTTCTTCTTCCCTGCCTAACGCTCTCCCTTATTCTGAATCAGCAGCAGCAACCTCTCCCTAATGCTAAGATCGGCAGAAGTAAGATGGCGGTCGGTGTGCACGCCCTTTTATAGCCCCTGTGACGCCACACAAAGCCAGCCAATCACTTGCATGCCCTTCTCAAATATGGTGGTGACCGATGCCCATGTCATCGCGTTGCCACCAGAGTGCGTGCTCCATCATTGGCTGAAAAAGGGCGCTGGAAGCATAATTTGAAACCCAACTTTGGCGCTCGGGTCGCCGACCTCGTGGCCGACCTCACGCTATGGTCAGGTTTCGTTTCATGAAACCCGACTTCAGCGAAAGTCGCCGACTTTTGAATTTGACCGACCCGTTTCGCTCAACTCTAGTGGCACACGCTGCAAACACATTTCCTGCAGCTGTGCTCCAGGTGCACCGAACATCTGTGGAGAAAATCCAATCTACCTGAAGATTTCATCCATTATAAGTTTGTTTAAAACATACAACACTGCTCTTCAACTCTCCAAACAAACCTATTTCAACACCGTCATCACCTCACTATCCAATAACCCGAAACGTCTCTTTGACATTTTTCATTCCCTACTCAACCCAAGAGTGCAGGCACCAACCACAGATCTCCACGCTGATGATCTGGCCAATTATGTCAAAGAAAAAAATGACCATATCCGACAGGAAATTATCTCCCAATCCCCTTATTCCATGCTTTGTCCTCCCTCCCCCTTTGCATCTAGCTCACTCTCTGACTTTGAACCAGTCACAGAAGAAGAAGTAATCAGGCTCCTTGCATCTTCTCGCCCGACCACTTGCACCAGTTACCCCATTCCGTCAGATCTCCTCCAGTCCTTTTCCCTGCTGTCACCGCTCACCTAACAAAATTATTCAACCTCTATCTCTCTTCTGGTATCTTTCCCTCCTAATGCAAGCATGCCATCATACATCCATTACTTAAAAAACCATCCCTCGACCAAAACTGTGCCGCTAACTATAGACCTATCTTTAATCTTCCTTTCATCTCTAAACTTCTGGAACGCCTGGTCCACTCCCGTCTTATCCGCTATCTCTCACATAACTCTTTTCTCGACCCTCTACAATCTGGTTTCTGCTATTTACACTCTACTGAAACTGCCCTCGCTAAAGTCTCTAATGATCTACTAACAGCTAAATGCAATTAGAGAAGGGAGGGAACAATTCAAATGGATTTATTTAACTCAATAGCTCAATGTGGTGAGCACTTATGTGCACGAAGTGCCCTCTCCCAGACAAATGGATGGCAGACCACCCAGTATAGAATAAGAAAAACCAACTAGAGATGGTGAGTGAAAAACCTGGTAAGGACCGTGAATAAGGCTGGATAAAAATGAGAAGAATAGATTATGTTTTAAAATTGCCTTTATTAATTATTTTTTTGGCACAATTGAATAAAATATTATAAAAAACATAAAAAATAGTAGTGCAAGAGGCAATTAAACCACTGTAATAAAAACGAGTATATATAGACTGGTTTATACAAATAATTAATATAACCAGTGTCTACTCAAATATTATAAATCTCTATATACCACACAACCTGTCACAGTTTGAAATAAGCCCATCAGAAAAATTGTGTAAGCAGCACAAGATTTATACAGATCACAATGAGTGCACTAAATGGCGTTAAAAATAATAACAAAAAATTTTTTATAACCTGTGTCAAGGTGCAAAAAGCACCGTGCAAGAATTATAGGAGATGGATAAATCAAAAGAATTTTGCAAAAGGTGCAGAGTATGCAAAAAATGTGCAAAATGTGCAAAAAGTTGCTAATTGTGCAAAAAATACAAAATATTGCTAATGTGACACCCCAGAGTCCGTTTGTCACAGTGACATTACCTCCCTCTAATGGGTAAAGTCATGCTTGGAGGCAGAAAGGGGCCCCCATGCCAGGTAATACATTAAATCACAATTTCCTGCTGCAAGTCAGAAAAGGGAGATGCCTTATAAATTCTGGCCAGCAGAGAGGGTTGGTGAGTCAGCTAGAAGTCAGCTGAGGGGGTTGTAATGGAAACAAAGCAGCTGTGAGCTGTGAGGAGAAATGATAACAGCTTAAACGTGAGGACGTGAGGAAAAGAGATCTTTCTGGAAGATCCTGTCAGTTCAGGAGGGAGCTGATCTGAGAGGAGTTCAAGACAGGCAGCTGATCTGTGAAGAGGGAAAGGACAAGAGCAGAGACTAAGAGACTCTAGGGAAGCTAATAAAGAGAAAAGGAACATCAGAGTCCTAGGCTGACAGGAGTTGTAAGTCCTGATAGCCTAATCTGAAAATACAGGGGATTGTAAATTCCTGAGGACATTAATCACCTGAGGGCATGGCAGCGGATAAGGAGCCCGGGGCCGACGGTGAAGGGAACGGTATCCGTAGAATTGGCTCACGCTGACAGCCGTACAGGTTAATGAAACCATCATGAATAGAGGGTCGCAGCATAGTTATATACAGCGGAGACCCACACACAAAGCGCAGAAAGGAAGGTCCTAAATCCCCACCTGGCAAGGTGGATCCCCTGAATGCCTCCAGGCAAGTCAGACTCATTCCATCACCTGTATGTGGTACTCCAGACTGCAACCTATTACCAGTAAAAGGTAAAGAAACTGCACCTCTCTATGTCTTTCTCTCATTTATCTGCACCCCAACATTTACAGCCACTTTTGCTATTTATTTATCATCTTTGCCCTGGGTCTACAGCCCTACCTGTGGAGGGCTACAACATCATAACTGCGCCCAACATCCATCCCAGAGAAGCAACACCACAGTGCTGGTCACCTCTGACTAGAAAACCACAGGTGGCGTCATGTATTTCACCATCTAATAACTTTATTTTCATTTTTACCACATAAATACCACACAACTTTCCCCTATTTTATTACTGGATGCCTCTGGGCCACAGACCGGGTAGCCGCCGTGACACCGTCCCCCATGGAAGTCGACAGGCCCGGTACCGAGCACCCCCAGGCCCCTCGGGGCGATCCACTAGAAACTGTGAAATATAAAAAATGTGCAAAATGTGCAAAAAGTTGCTAATTGTGCAAATTGTGCAAAAAATACAAAATATTGCTAGAAACTGTGAAATATATATCATAAAAAAATACACAGATTTTGCAAAGTGTACAATGATTACAAGGTGCAAGAAATATGCAAAATTATCTGTAAATCAAAAGCATATGTGTCCGGACAACATAATGAATGTCACATATGCGCTGCTACCTTGATGACTGGATCAAACAGTGAGAATATATGGGGCTATAATATTGGAGGTAATTATCTGAAAATGCCAAGAGGTGGGTGAAGCGGTGTGCCAAAAGAACGCCCGACGCGCGTTTCGGAAGTCTCCTTCATCAGGGGATGGTAATACTTCAGCTGGAGAGGTTATTTATAGCCTAGTGCAATCGCGGTATGAGATGTAACGGCGCATGCGCGGCTGACGTAACCCGGAAGTGACGCGGCAAAAGACATCATGTGAGCAAGCTGAGCCCAAAAGGGCGTATTGCTTCACAGAGAGACGCCGTTGCCGCGCAACAAGCCAGCATGCTGAACCGTTATGCGCACTGCTCACTACCGGACACCAGAGGGAAAGATTTAATAAATGGGCTGGTGATGATAGTGTGTCATTATATTAAAGTGTAAAAAAGCGCATGTGAAAAGGCATAAAGCACTGAAACCAATATAAAAATACAGCGCTGAAAAAATTATGGTGCGCATATACTCAGTAGCCCTATTAGATGCAGAACCAGAAATAGGCTGGTGGTGATGATATAAGGATATATTAGAGGGTAATGTGGCACATACTGTATAAAGAAAAAGGGGCAAAAAAGACAATGTGAAAATGCAGCACTAAAATAGATATAGTGCGCATATACTAAATTAACCCATGCTTATATGGTCTGCCAAATGAAAAAGACGTCATCCTGGGTCTGTGGGAAAGGGACCTCTTTTTATCAGGCAATTATGTCAACATGGAGCGTATCCCATTTTGGATACGCTACATAGATGACGTCTTTTTCATTTGGCAGGACTCCTATGATGCCCTATCTGAATTCATTTTAAAACTTAACTCTAACTCTATCAATATGCACTTCACCTACCAGTGTCATAGAGAAGTCATTGAATTTTTGGATGGGCGAATTAGGAGGGATTTGGAAGATTGTCTTCAAGCTGATTTATACAGAAAACAAACCGCAGTCAATTCTCTATTACATGCATAATCATCCCATCCTCAAGCACTACTCCGCTCGATTCCTATTGGGCAATTTTTACGCCTCAGATGTATTTGCTCTACTGAGGCTGATTTCTTTGTACAGGCCGATGCTCTAAGAGACAGATTCCTTGAAAGAGGTTATAGTAGACGCTCGATTAAAAGAGCTTTTAATAGAGCCAGACACACGCCACGCCATAATGCATTATACGATAGAAATATTTCCAGATCCAACAATACGGTCCGTTTCATTACACAATTTAATGGACAACATGAACATCTCAGGTTCTATCTAGAAAAATGTTGGCCTAATTTAAAATTAGACCCCATACTTTCAAAGTACATAGGTGACTGTCCCAACATCACTTTCAGGAGGTCACCCAATTTGGGTGACAAGATAGTGAAAAGCCACTATGTACAGGAAATAATCAGCAACAATCCTTTTCAAAAACAAACACCAACCACAGGATGTAAACCTTGTGGATCCTGTGTGGCATGTCCTAACATCTTCAAAACGAGTTCTTTTATGAACTCGGATAAATCCTGTATGTATAACATCAGACACAACATTACAAGTTCTTCCGTGGCTGTAATTTATTACGCAACGTGCCCATGTTCCCTCATCTATGTGGGGCTCCCTCTCCGACAACTCAAGGTGAGGGTTCGTGAGCACGTGTTAAGCATAAAAGCAGCCGTGAACATTGAAGATGTCTCCTCCTTGAAAATGCTGCCAAAACATTTTAAGTTGCATAATAATTGCGATTCTACCCTGCTGAAAGTAACAGGAATCGATATGATACATAATAGCATTAGAGGCAGCAATGTTAGCAAAAAACTTGCCCAACTTGAGGCCCAATGGATTTGGACACTACGCACTGTGTCTCCCTTGGGCCTCAATGAGTCTTTCATTTATACCACTTTTATAAAAAATCTTAGTGTTTTTTATTCATTGTTTTTAATTCTATATCTTTTTATTAATTATTTCAGCTTTTGTGAAATACCGTTATACATGCACATCCTTATGAATATGCACGCATGGATATGAGAAAACTTATCCCGATGGCGTAAGAGAAGAAAAATAATTATGCTTTGCCGCCAACACTTCTGCGCTTTTTTACACTTTAATATATTGACATACTATCATCACCAGCCCATTTATTAAATCTTTCCCTCTGGTGTCCGGTAGTGAGCAGTGCGCATAGCGGTTCAGCGTGCCGGCTTGTTGTGCGGCAACGGCGTCTCTCTGTGAAGCAGTACGCCCTTTTGGGCTCAGCTTGCTCACATGGCGTCTTTTGCCGCGTTCCTTCCGGGTTATGTCAGCCGTGCATGCGCCGTTACATCTCATACCGCGATTCCACCAGACTATAAATAACCTCTCCAGCTGAAGTATTACCATCCCCCTGATGAAGGAGACTTCCGAAACGCGCTTCGGGGCGCGTTCTTTTGGCACACCGCTTCACCCACCTCCTGGCATTTTCAGGTAATTACATCCAATATTATAGCCCCTGTGGTGTAATTACTACTGTGTCCGCTAGGGGGCGCTGTGTGGATGTCCCAAGAGAGAGGATGAGTGGCAGAATACTGAGTGGCCGTTGTGTATCTCAAAGTGGGTGGCTTTGAGATGAAGGCTTGGTTATGTGCTGATCAGCAGAGCTGATCTTTCATGCCTATGTGTTAGGGAGAAGCCTTCAGGCAGCTGGAAAGATGGGCGGGTTCTAGCTGCCTACAAATCCACCCAGGGGTGTGTCTGATAACACCTATAGTAAAAGGCTATGTGAGTATGTGAAGAACCTGTGATGAGGTCATAGCCATGTGACCCGGTGGGCGTGGCTACGGACCATATATGGTGGCCAGGGTAGGTTCACATGGGTGAATGCTGGGACCTGATTGGTCCAGTTTGGAAGGTCCCGTGAGGAGAAGGATCTCCTCACTAACAGCCTGTGGAGCGGCTGGGTGTGTAATGGCGGCCAGTGTCTGAGAGTCCCTGAGGAGTGAGTGGATTTCTGCAGCCTGGAGAAACAGCCATGTGGGAACCATGACATGGGTGAGATAAGGATGAGGCTGAATAGCCTGTATAATGGAAGCTATTCTGTGATGCTGTTTATATTTCTGTGGTTTATGATGACAAATAAAACTCATGGACTGTTATGGTATATGAAAACCCGAGCTGGATCTGATTGTGTGGCTGCCAAGCGAGTGTCCCCCAACCTTGAATGACAGCGCTACCTCACAATTGGTGAAGAAGGCTATGGGCAGTGGTGTAGCCTTGTTGCTGGGAGCAACGGATAAGGACTGCAAAATTTGGTGGCAAAGAGCAACGCTGAGCCAGGAGGGCTGATGGTTGTGGAAGCCATGTGATTTGCTGCTGACCAGCCACCTGTGAGCAGAGCCTGTGAGGGCCTGCAAGTGGGGAAGCCACTGTCCGGCTGTGGTTCTGGAAACCGTGGGGCGGCCTAGTGAGTAAGGCACTGTCCGGATCGGTGAGCCCAGTGCGGCTGCTTCCCCAGGAGAAAGAGACTGGTAATTGCTAGTGTGCCTCTGCGGAGAAGAGGTACCCGAGGACCTGTGTGGGCAACACAGGAGAAACGGACTGGTGTTTGTGTGGTACTGACCTGGGTCAGTGAGTAAAACGGTGACCCGTGTGGCCGACACAGGTATCGGACTGGTGTTCGTGTGGTACTGACCTGGGTCAGGGAGGAAGACAGTGTACCTGGAGGGTTCAGTGAGGAAAGGTCCTGGAGGGTCAGCCCTGGGAGCAGAGTCGGATCCCAGGAGCACGTGGTGTGACCTTGGACCTGGTGAGGCGTGAGTGTTGGGCAGTCTCAGGCGGAGACAGATGTCCTGAAGAGCACCCGCCGAGCCCCTGGACCTGGTGAGGCCGGTGTATGGGGAGACCCTGGGAGGAGGGTCGCTCCCTGAATCCCACCCGGTGCGCCCTGTGTGTTGGACGGTCTCAGGTGGAGACAGAAGCGTCCTGGATAGCACACAGTCAGGACACGTGAGTTTTTTTGTGGTGTGTTTTTTTTCTTCTTTTTTCTCGGCTCAGCCTGCGGTGGCTCAGTGGGAGTCAAGAAGTTGACAATGACAAGCGGCTTGATGTGGCTCAGTGGGGACACAAAGGTGACAAGCGGCTTCCTGTGCATCGGCGGGTCCACGAAGACGGCGCAGCTGGAGCTGCAGTGACTCCAGCCGCTGTGTGTGTGAACAGCAGCTGGTGGTGCCGGTAATCGGTGACAGCAGGAGCTGTGGTGGTGCCAGCAAGGACTTGTCTGGTATTGTGAGAGACATAAACTGTGTGGTGTGAACTGTGGTCTGAGAAGAATGCTATACCAGACATGGGGAGATCCCGAAAGGGGGTGGAGTCCCAAAAGGGGGCGGTGACCCAAATTGGGGTGGTAGCCCAAAAGGGGGTGGAGTCCCAAATTGGGGTGGTAACCAAAAAAGAAGTGGAGTCCCAAAAGGGGGTGGAGTCACAAATTGGGGTGGTAACCCAAAAAGGAGTGGAGTTTCAGAGGGAGGCGGTGACCCAAATTGGGGTGGTGGTCCAGAAAGGGGCCGAGTTTGAAGAAATGGCAGCACTGGTTGGCTCAGTGGGTATGTCTGGGAAACTGCAGTGTTCATGTATGTCATTTCCAGAATGTGGGATATTCTTTCCGGGTGATGACTGGCCGCAAGTGTGCACTGTGATGCTACACCGGGAAGGGATCTCGGGACGGTTGGATTCAAAGAGTCAGGTGACTCTGGTAGGAACTCCTCTCACTTTCTGTGTGACCGAAAAAATGGTCCAGGTTCGCTGTAAACATGGGGTCACGGTGAACTATGCGGTAGACAGAATAATGTTTGAGGGGCTCGGAGGCAGTGAGTGCCAAGGTGGCAGTATACCATCAGACTTAGTGTATGCCTTGGAGTGGGGCCGGGACTTTGTCAGGTTTGATGATATATGCCAGAAGGGTGAAGACGTTCCTACTGTTGGGCTAACCAATACTAAGACGGTGACGGCTCCTGACATGGAAAGGTCAGAGGTCGAAGTTACCGGTAAAAGGGGTACGTCAGCCCAACGGACGGACCAGACATCTCGTGACAAAACTGACGCTGACATGGTGGATAAGACGGCTGAAGTAGTCACATGGTTAATGGGTAGCTGGAAGGATTACTCGGCAGGTCGGAGTGACTCAGACTCTGGGGGTGACTGTGGCTCTGAGAGAGACAGGGAGCACAGACTAGAGGAGCTAGAGAAAGAAGTCTCTGAGCTCAAAGGTCACATGGTAACGTGGTAAGGACTGAATAAGGCCCTCAGAGAAGAGGTGGATGAATATGTTAAACGAGAAAGAGTCCTGAGACAAATGGCCGAGCACAGGGTCGAGGAGCTCGAGAAAGAAGTCTTGGAGCTCAGAGGTCACCTGTCCACCTGGCAAAGTGTGAACAAGAACCTCAAGGAAGAGATGGAGGAACTCAGAGGAGTAGTAAAAAGTCTTCTGCGAGAGAAGTTGGACGAAGACTTACCACGGGTGAGCGTGAGTGATAATAAGACAGAACTGCCAGTAGCCTTAGTGGCCAAGGGTCATGAAGTGATCCCATCGTGTGAAGTTGATGAGTTAAGAACTGAAGAAGACAGTCACCCGGTCGGGTCAACTGTAGTAAGGGAAGTGTCCGTGGTAAGGCCAGAGCCTCCTGGCCTGGAAGAGAGCAAGACCACGTCCTTCAAGACTGTGATTGACGTTCCAGAAGACATGCAAGACGCCTGTGCGGAGGAAGGTGTACATGAGGCTTTCAAAGAGGCGGTCAAGGCGTGTGAGGTGCACTGGGCACCTGAGACGCGGCAGTTAGTGATAATATCCGCCAGAGAAGATACAGCAAACCGGGTAGCTGTCCTGAAAGAGATGCATTTGCAGTGTCTCCACGTCAAACAGTTGGTCAGGCAGAGTAATTTGAAAGCTGCTCGAAGCCTGGAGTTAGCCAGGGAGGCTAGGGATCGGCTGGGTTTGCGGAAAGACGTGGTTCCGGTACCCAAAGCTCTGGTTGGGAGAATCTTTGGAAGATCCGGGAAGGTAATGGAAGACCTTGTGAATATCTCTGGTGTGGTGAGGGTGAGGATCCCTCTTGATGATGAAGACCAGGAATCCAGTGAAGTGGGTAGAATTCCCATCATGGTGGTTGGCTCCATGGAGAGCCTGAGAGACTTTCGGATGCTCGTGGAGTATCGAGTGGGGTACCTGCAAGAAATTGAGCAGTTGAGGCTGGACCGTCAGCGAATTAATAAAGAAGTACGGAATACCAGGTGGTGGCCACCTGCAACCCAACAAGATGTAAGGACCCGAAGAGTTCCGCCAAGAAGTGACAGGACAGATGGCCGAAGAGTGTCAGCAAGTGGTAGTTCGACTGGCAGGTTGACGGTGAGAGACCGTAGTTCCTGTGAGACGCTGAAGGAGTCAGACTCAGGCCAGACAGTAGGGCCGATTAGGACTGTTGACCGTACCAACCGGGAGAGCCGGTCAGTGGGAGAACGGTCAGGTGACGAAGCGCACTCTAGGAGGGTGGTGACTAAACAGTGTCTGATGACGCAGACAGACTGCAACTGGAGGGTCAAAGAAAATGAACAGCTGACATGTGCCCGCAATAGGCGCGAGCAGAATCGTCGTCCGCCCGCGCCTATTAACTAGCTAAATCCCGCTGTCAAAGCTGACAGCGGGCATTTAAATAGCATTTCCGGCCGCCGGGCCGGAAATGACCTCATCGCTGACCCCCGTTACGTGATCGGGGGTTGGCGTCATGTTGCCTGGACAACCAGAGGTCTCTATGAGACCTCTATGGTTATTCCAGGCATATGGATTTCAGTGCCACCCGGTGGTCGGTGCTGAAAGCACAGCAGTAAATCTGCTATATATGGGCGATCTGCTCATCTCCGATATGTAGCAGAGCCGATCGGGTTGCGCATGCTTCTAGCATCCTATGGAGGCTATTGAAGCATGCCAAAAGTAAAAAAAAAAAAAATATTTAAAAATAAAAAAAATTAAAAAAACCTAAAAGTTCAAATCGCCCCCTTTCGCCCCAATCAAAATAAAACAGTAAAAAAAAATCCCACATACACATATTAGGTATCGCCGCGTTCAGAATCGCCCGATCAATAAAAAAAGCATTAACCCGAGCGCTAAACGGCATAGCAAAAAAAAATTAAAAATGCCAGAATTACGTTTTTTTGGTCGCCAAGACATTGCATTAAAATGCAATAACGGGCGATCAAAAGAACATATCTGCACAAAAGTGGTATCATTAACCCCTTCCTGACATCCGACGTACTATCCTGTCCATGGGACCCGGGCCCCTATGCCCATGGACGGGATAGTACGCCTACCGCGATCAGCGGCGCCCACGTGGTGAGCGCCGCTGATCGCGGCCGGGTGTCAGCTGATTATCACAGCTGACACCCGGCACAATGTGTCATGGGCGGTCACGGACCGCCCCGACATGTTAACCCCTTGCACACCGAGATCAAACATGATCGCGGTGTACCGGGGGTTAAAGGGAAGCATCGGCAGCCCCCCTGAGCCCCCCACGGCAGCGCAATGTGCAGCGCTGCTGCGGGGGGCTGCTTTCCTGCAGGCCCCCGAATCCAAGATGGCGACGGGGGCCTTCGGGGGCCTGCAGGAAGCTGGCTTCCTCAGTGCCTGCAAAGCGCAGGCATGAGGAAGCCTTCTGCACTGCCTGTGACAGATCGCTGATCTGTCACAGTGATCTGTGATGTGACAGATCAGCGATCTGTCACAGGACAGTGAAGTCCCACCTGGGACTATTTAATAAAGTTAAAAAAAAAATAAAAAAAGTGTTAAAATAATTTTAAAAAAATCGCCAAATAAATTAGAAAAAAAAAAAAATATTCCCCCAAATCAATTTTTTGGAAATAAAAAAAAAAAAACAAATAACAATAAAAGTACACATATTAGGTATCGCCGCGTCCGTAACGACCCGCCCTATAAAACTGTCCCCTTTAGTGAACCCCTTAAAAAATAAAAATAAAAAACGAAGCAAAAAATAATGATTTATTATCATACCGCCAAACAAAAAGTGTAATAACGCGCGATCAAAAAGATGCATATAAATATCCATGGTACCGCTGAAAACGTCATCTTGTCCTGCAAAAAACGAGCTGCCACACAGCATCATCAGCGAAAAAATAAAAAAGTTATAGCTCGCAGAATAAAGCGATGCAAAAATAATAATTTTTTTTACAAAATAGTTTTCATTGCATAAAACCGACAAAACATAAAAAAACGACCTAAATGAGGTATCGCTGTAACCGTACTGACCCGAAGAATAAAACCGCTTTATCAATTTTACCGCATGCGGAACGGTGTAAACGCACCCCCCCAAAAGAAATTCATGAAACGCTGGTTTTTGTTCATTCTGCGTCCCAAAAATCGGAATAAAAAGCGATCAAAAAATGTCACGTGCCCGAAAATGGTACCAATAAAAACGTCAACTCGTCCCGCAAAAAATAAGACCTCACATGACTCGGTGGGTCAAAATACGGAAAAATTATAGCTCTCAATATGTGGTGATGCAAAAACTATTTTTACAATAAAAAGCGTCATTTAGCGTGCGACAGCTGCCAAATATAAAAACCGCCATAAATAGTAAATCAACCCCCCCCGTTATCACCCCCTTAGTTAGGGAAAATTAATAAAATAAAAAAAATGTATTTATTTCCATTAGGGTTAGGGCTAGGGTTAGGGTTAGGGCTGAGATTAGGGTTAGGGGTGTGTTGGGGTTCGGGTTGGAGTTAGAATTGGGGGTTTCCACTGTTTGGGCACATCAGGGGCTCTCCAAATGCAACATGGCATCTGATCTCAATTCCAGCCAATTCTGAGTTGAAAAAGTCAAATGGTGCTCCTTCCCTTCCAAGCTCTGCCATGCGCCCAAACAGTGTTTTACCCCCACATGTAGGGTATCAGCCTACTCAGGACAAATTGCAAAACAATTTTTGGGGTCCAATTTCTCCTGTTACCCTTAGGAAAATAAAAAATTGGGGGCAAAAATATCATTTTTGTGGAAAAAAATGATTTTTTTATTTTCATGTCCGAGCGTTATAAACTTCTGTGAAGCCCTTGGGGGTTCAAAGTGCTCACCTCACATCTAGATAAGTTCCTTAGGGGGTCTAGTTTTCAAAATGGGGTCATTTGTGGGGGGTTTCCACTGTTTAGGTACATTAGGGGCTCTCCAAAGGCAACATGACACCCGCAGACAATTCCATCAAAGTCTGCATTCCAAAACATCACTACTTCGCTTCCGAGCCCCGACGTGTGCCCATACAGTAGTTTTCTCCCACATATGGGGTATCAGCATACTCAGGACAAATTGGACAACAACTTTTGCGTCCAATTTCTCCTGGTACCCTTGGGAAAATAAAAAAATGGTGACTAAAAGATCATGTTTGTGGGAAAAAATACGAATTTTTTATTTTCACGCCCGGGCGTTATAAACTTCTGTGAAGCACTGGGGGGTTCAAAGTGCTCACCACACATCTAGATAAGTTCCTTAGGGGGTCTAGTTTCCAAAATGGTGTCATTTGTGGGGGGTTTCCACTGTTTTGGTACATCAGGGGTTTTCCAATCGCGACATGATGTCCGATCTCAATTCCAGCCAAAAACGTCAAATGGCGCTGCTTCCCTTCCGAGCTTTGCCATGCGCCCAAATAGTGGTTTACCCCCACATGTGGGGTATCAGCGTACTCAGGACAAATTGCACAATAACTTTTAGGGTCCTGTTACCCTTGGGAAAATAAAAATTGGGGTGAAAAGATCATTTTTGTGGAAAAAATATGATTTTTTAATTGTACCGCTGTACGTTATAAACTTCTGTAAAGCCCTTGTGGGTTCTCACCACATATCTAGATAAGTTCCTTGGGGGGTCTAGTTTCCAAAATGGGGTCACTTGTAGGGGGTTTCCACTGTTTAGGTACATCAGGGACTCTCCAAACGTGACATGGCGTCCGATCTGAATTCCAGCCAATTTTGCATTGAAAACGTCAAACGGCGCTCCTTCCATTCTGAGCTCTGCCATGCGCCGAAACAGTCGTTCCCCCCCCACATATCAGGTATCAGCGTACTCAGGACAAATTGCACAATAACTTTTGCAGTCCAATTTCTCCTGTTACCCTTGGTAAAATAAAAAAAATTGAACCTGAAGTATTTTTTTTTTGTGAAAAAAAGTTAGATGTTCATTTTTTTTTAAATATTCAAAAAAATTCCTGTGACGCACCTAAAGGGTTAATAAACTTCTTGAATGTGGTTTTGAGCACCTTAAGAGGTGCAGTTTTTAGAATGGTGTCACTTTTGGGTATTTTTTGGGTATTTTCTATCATATAGACCCCTCAAAGTGGCTTCAAATGTGATGTGGTCCTAAAAATAAAATGGTGTAAAAATGAGAAATCGCTGGTCAACTTTTAACCCTTATAACTTCCTAACAAAAAAAAATTTTGGTTCCAAAATTGTGCTGATGTAAAGTAAACATGTGGGAAATGTTAGTTATCAAGTTTTTTGTGTGCCGTATCTCTGTGATTTAAGGGCATAAAAATTCAAAGTTGGAAAATTGCGAAATTTTCAAAATTTTCGCCAAATTTCCATTTTTGTCACAAATAAACGCAAGTTATTTGAATGCAATTTTACCACTAACATGAAGTACAATATGTCACGAGAAAACAATGTCAGAATCACCAGGATCCATGGAAGCGTTCCAGAGTTATGACCTCATAAAGGTACAGTGGTCAGAATTGTAAAAATTGGCCCGGTCATGAACGTGCAAACCACCCTTGGGGGTGAAGGGGTTAAAAACGTCAGCCCTGCGTGGAAAAAATAAGCCCTCACCCGACCCCAGATCATAAAAAATGGAGACGCTACGAGTCTCGGAAAATTGCGCAAATTTTTTTTTTTTTTAAGCAAACTTTGGAATTTTTTTTC
This sequence comes from Dendrobates tinctorius, assembly GCF_039654945.1. NCBI lineage: Eukaryota > Metazoa > Chordata > Amphibia > Anura > Dendrobatidae > Dendrobates > Dendrobates tinctorius. The sequence goes on from NW_027361823.1 coordinate 30,062,685, forward strand.
ACCACTTAGATAAAAGAGGACATAGACATGTTTGGTATCTATGAACTAGTAATGACCTGGAGAATCATAATGGCAGGTCAGATTTAGCATCTAGAGAACCTAGCAAAAAAGCCAAGCAAAAAACAAGTGTGGAATTGCACTTTTTTTTTTGCAATTTCACCGCACTTGGAATTTTTTTCCCGTTTTAGAGTACACAACATGGTAAAACCAATGGTGTAATTTAAAAGTACTACTCGTCCCGCATAAAATAAGCCCTCACATGGCCATATAGATGGAAAAATAAAAAAGTTATGGCTCTGGAAAGAAGGGGAGGGAAAAATGAAAATGCAAAACCAAGAATACCCCTGGTCATTAAGGGGTTACATAGAATTGGAACAATAATAGAGTCCTGTATTCGGCTACAGATGGTTCTGCTACAAAAAGTTGTAGACTATTGAGTGAAATCGTGAAAATACTCTATCAGGACTCTTATTATAATTCTATAGTTGTTCACTTCCTCTAAGTTGACAGAGCTAAGGAAATTGAAAAGTTGCACTGTCGGTATGCCTATAACTTGTAATGTTCTCTACAGTTTATGATTGTGTGATTGTTCCTTTTTTATGTTTAATAAACAAAGATTGAACGATAAAATGTAAAGTGCTGCAGAATATATCTACGCTATAGAAATAAAATTATTATTAATAATATATGGTGCCCATTTTTCTGTATGGAGCACTGTGTGGTGCCCATAATACTGTATGGAGCAATATGAGGCTCATTATACTGTATGGAGCAAAATGTGGTGCCCATAATACTGTATAGAGCAATATATGGGGCTCATTATCTTGTATGGAGCACTATGTGGTGCCCATAATACTGCATGGAGCAATATAAGGGGCTCATCATACTGTATGGAGAAAAATGTGCCCATAATACTGTATGGAGCAATATATGGGGCTCATTATTCGGTATGGAGCACTATGTCGTGTGTGGTGCCCATAATACTGTATTGAGAAATATTTGAGGCTCATTATTCTGTATGGGGCAATATATGGGGCTCATTATTCTGTATAGAGCACTACGTGGTGCCCATAATACTGTATGGAGGAGAACTATACTGTTCTGTTTCTGACCTATTGTAGAATTTACAATAGATATCATTCATGTAATGTAAGAAGTGAAATCTTTGGCATTGTACTAAACCTACAGTATATTTCTCTGCCGTATCTGTGCATCATGAATTGTAGTGTGTGTTAAAAGGGCCAACTGAGACTTTTTTGCCCAGGGCCCACGAAAACCTGGAGCTGGCCGTGAATATCAACATGAGAATCAAATGGTCATAGGAATATACTTAAACAGAGAAAAGTGCCAGTGCACTCTAAAAATAGTTAGGCTACTTCATTTTTAAGTAGTAATGTTTAAATACCTAAAGTAAACGGTGCAGAAGCATATGTATAGTGTACAGTGGAACTAGTGTGCAAAAGGGTGAACCAATAAAAATGCAAGTAGAAAAACTCATAAAAACAGATTTATTTATTATGAAAGTGCAAATGCTAAGTGAACAGTGCACAGTCAATATACATATTTAAAGTGACAGTGCATGAATCCACAATACAGGGGTTCAATGGGTAAAAAGAGTGAAAAATATATGGTATTAGTGAACAAAAGCAAAAAGCATTAAATATAAGCACAGTGAGCATGGGATTTCTATAAATCCCATCCACTGTGCTTGCCAAGCAGAATGCAGTGTTTTGTTTTACCCTTAGCGCTCGAGAATCCAGACAACACCAGTAAAGCTTGCAGTTCTTGATGTCCAAGACCAGGACTCATCCATGGCATCTCAGCCAACTTTCAAATGTTGCAGAAAACTCCATTGACAGTAATGGATAGACAAGTTGTCAAAGACAGTATTATAAATCAAGTGGAAAAAGGACAAAAAAATGAAGTCCAATATCGGAATGGCAAATTATGGTAAATGTATGGACATAATTACACCACATTTGAAGTATTTTTTATCCTTGATTTTTTTTTTAACGAGAAGCTAAGTTTTCGGTAACAAGCTAATACACATATATTGCATTACGGGAAATCCCTCTGTTATATTTTAGCAAGGCTAGTATAGGAATTTCTGATTCCAAAAATGTTGCACTCCAAAAATGCAGTGTTTAGCATTTATATGTAGAATTAGACATACACACGTGGTCAAAATCGTTGGTACCCCTCGTTTAATGACAGAAAAACCCACAATGGTCACAGAAATGACTTGAATCTGACAAGAGTAATAATAAATAAAAAATCTATGAAAATGAACAAATGAAAGTCAGACATTGCTTTTCAACCATGCTTCCACAGAATTAAAAAAGAATAAAGCTCATGAAATAGGCCTGGTCAGAAATGATGGTACCCCTGAAAATAATGTGACAAAAGGGACATGTTAAATCGCGGTGTGCCCACTAATTAGCATCACAGGTGTCTACAATCTTGGAATCAGTGAGTGGGCCTGTATGGAGGGCTACAGATACTCACTGTGCTGTTTGGTGACATGGTGTGCATCAGGCCTGGGTCACACTGGCGAGGAATACGGCCGAGTGAGAGGCGCTAAAAGCACGCATTAGACACGGACAAATGATTCTCTATGGGGTCACTCGCACCAGGCGTATATTTCTTATCCGTATTCTACGCTCCGTGTCAATCGCAGCATGCTGCGATTGTCAGCGTACTACGCCCGTAGTACGCCAATGCAAGTCTATGGGTGCGCAAAAAATACGGATTACACACGGACCAGACGTGTGACCTGTGAGCAATACGCTGGTCTTTTGGCTGGTGACAGGAAATGGGCCAATCCATCATCAGGAAGCCTAGACATGCAAATGAGCTCAAAAAGCGCTCCAGACATCCCGGAAGTACGCCTCCACGGAGTACAGCAGCAGCATGGCGTCCACTTACATAAATGTGGAGATGCTCATTGTCCTGGTGTAGGAGCGTCCCGAAATCTGGGACCAACGCGATGCCAATTATGCAAACCGGGCAAGAAAGGAGGCGTCATGGAGGCGCATCTGTCGCCAGATGTACCATGACTTTGGTGACCGACCACGTGAGGAGCAGCATAAAATTTGTAAGTACAAGGCAAAACATGAGTAACCTTAGCGCACAAGAAAAAAGGAATATAGAATCAGCACCCCCCCTTCCTGTGCATGTACTTTTTGCCTCATGAGGCTGTTAGATTTGGATGTGACACGTGGATTGACACAGCCATAATTTGGGGTTAGGCCACAAGCTCCTCATCCTCCAAGACAAACCAATTATTAAGTGTAGCTAAAGAAACCCTGTGTATCTGCCCAATTAGATATGCCACCATGGGTAGAAAGCACACCCCAGAAGGCCCCATGCCTAGACTACTGGTAGCAAATGTTACCTATCAAATATGTGAATTTGACAATATTTTCTGTCACATTGCAGTGGAAGATGTGATGAAACGCTGGCGAAGCATCCGGGACCAATACCGCCGGGAACGCCAGCAGCGGTCCAGGAGTGGGGATGCGGGATACGTAAAAAGGAAATACATCTATTATGACCGGCTCTCCTTCCTCGCCCCAATTCTGGATCTGAGACCGTAAGTAGATACCTCACACCACATTACACAGATACTTTACAGGGCCCAAAAATATTGATGTATTTTTGCCTCTGTTCTATTTCATAACAGAACTCAATCCAACCTTACGGATCGAGGAACGGCCTCAGAGACAGAGCCCATAATTGATCCTGTAGGGGATGAGGTGGCTGGCCCATCTTCTCCCCCTACAAGAAGGATGGCAGAAGATGAGGCATCACAGGACAACCCATTGGCTGTCCAACACACAACACCACCAGGACGGTCTGCTGCTGCCCCATCACCCATCCTGGAAGAGCCAGGCAACTTGAGCAGAAGCCCAACTGGCCATATCAGGGGATCCCCACAGGCTGCTGTTACATCCCGGCGAACACGAAGAAGGCGCCAGGTCACTGTTCAAGAGAGCAGGGCCAATGTGGACACAGGGGTGCTAAATTATTTATCAAGAGTAACTACAGATGATGGGGAGGAGGCCTACTCACGTAGCCTCACCCTTTTTCTCCGTGCCCTTACCCGTGAGGTCAGGCTCCGTATTAGGGGATGTTTTCAGATCCTGCTTTATGCAAGCACCCCCCCCCAATACCCCATATGAGCTTTTCGAATATCTGGAGAGGTGGCAGCTCTCCCCCAGAAATCTAATGCGCATGAGACCATCCACACACATGCTTGCTCAAGCAGGGTCCGAATATCCTCTAATACGTGGGCCTACACCTCACCCCCTTCCTCCCACTACCCAACCTTCTATTCAGCAGCCACAAATGTCAGCCTCTAGCCAACCCCACCAATATGGCCACTTGTACCCACCCAGTGTTGGAGGCTGGTCCCAACCTGGTTGGGGACGATCTGGCTATCTTGGTGGGTATGAGCCACGTGCCTACCACAGCCAACAAGATGCCCCTCCCCATCATCATTACTCTGGCCAGTATCCCCAACAGTCCCAGGAGGCAGGACAATTCCAACATAATGGGCAACAGTATGGCCCCACACAGGGTGATGTTGGCCACAGTGTCCAGCAGCACCCACAGGCTGCTCTTCCACGTTCCCCTTCCCCAACCTATGAGGATTTATAAGTCTGATGGCCGTAGATGTCCAGTGCGGTTTAACTGGTGCTCCAAATACAAAGGAAAAAACAGGTGTTCTCCATCACCAAACTTTGTTACCAAATTTAACATTCTAATTTTTTAACAATGTTTTCCAATCATATTAAGAATCCATCATGACAGGCAAGGTTACCTCACGCCTTTCAGACAGATATTACATGTGTGTACAAAAGAGAATATTTAAACGCGCTATACTGTAAAGTCAAAGGATGAAAATACACTACTCACTTGCTAATGCCTAGGAAAGGCATGCTGGCCTTAGTGAAGTAGTCACCTTTTTTGCTAGCAATCTATAGTAACAAATCAAGGCGACCAGCGTTCAGAATATCACGCTCTCTCTATGTCTTAACAAGTGAGTTTTGTTTTTTAATCCTTTCCAGTATGGCATGGTTAAATATTCTCTGTTCTACAGACAGGTAATATCTGTCTGAAAGCCGTGAGGTAGCCTTGCCTGTCATGGTGGAATATTTCTATGATTGGAAAACATTCTGAAGAAATGTGAGTGTTATCTTTTAGCATTAATTTTGTTGATGGAGCTCACCTATTTTTTTCCTTTCTAGTTAAATATTCTCATGCAGCAATGTTGTTATTGCCTAATGTTTTTTTGGGTTTTGTTATATAATGTTACTTTTCAAAAAAGTTTAAGAAGGCAAAAAGGGCCATTTTGCCCATTGCCAAAATGTTCATATGGCAATATTATGTTTGCCTTTAAGAAACAAAAAAAAAAGGCAAAACTAAAAATTTGTCTACTATAGTTAACGTCTCTGTGTGATTTTTCAAAAACCCTGTCAACATACTAACATACACTAACCAATGCAATGAAACAGTCATAGAATGATAAGGGGTTGAGTAATATATATTTAGACACACTTAAAGAAACTAATTATAACATAGACACAGCATGCTCTTGCCAAGAAGTTGCCCCCTCAGGTGAGATAAAGTAATTAGTGAAAATATCACGCACTTTGAGGCCAGAGAGCAGTCTACGTTGAGGGTTCATAGGTGGTCTCACCCTGCGCACATTGTCCGGCCTACGCACAACACCATCAGAGGAGGAACAATCATGTATCCTGGTGAAGTTATGCAGAACCACACAGGCTTTCACAACTTCATTCACATTTTGTTCACTCAACTGAATGGCAGACTGGAGTACCCGCCATTTGGCACAAAGAATCCCAAAGGAACACTCCACCAGTCGCCTAGCACGTGATAGGCGCAAGTTAAAAATCCTGCGCCTGTTGTCAAGGTTGCTCCGGGGATATGGCCTCATGACATTGCGCGATAACTGAAACGCCTCATCCGCCACAAGGACATAAGGGACTGATTCTTCAGGGGAGCCTGGTAGCTGGCGTGGTGGTGGTAGATCCAACTGGTTGGTGCGTAGCCGCCGAGCCATTATGGAAGTATTGAAGACTCTAGTGTCTCCCGTCCTTCCATAGGCCCCAATGTCAACAATTATAAACTGGTATTGAGGGTCTACCAGAGCCAACAATACAACAGAAAAGTATTGTTTATAATTGAAGAATTGGGAGCCAGAGTTCGGCGGCTTACGCACCCGGATATGTTTGCCATCCAGGGCCCCAATACAATTTGGAAACTGGCAGTCCTCCTCAAAGTCCCTTGATATCCTCAACCAGTCTTCCATCCTGGGCTCGGGCATGACCACTTGATAGAGTCTTGTCCAGATTTCTGTACATGTAGACCTCACTATGCCTGAAATGGTTGATCTTCCAATGAGAAACTCATGGTGGAGGGCGGCATAAGACAGGCCAGTGGACAGGAAGCTGTAGAACAACAGAAATTGATAATTTTAGAATGCATAAAGTCCAAAAACATCAGTTACATGCCGACCAAACTTGGTAGGAATTGAGATAGAATAACACACACATATTTGGTTGCACAATGACTAAGTGATATGCAGTACATATTAGAGCTAACATTCTGGTGTGTAAGTTGAAACATATTTGGAGTAAGATGAGGGCATTAAACTTAGTCCAAGAAGGCAAAAAAACATACTTTAGCACACACATTATGAACATAGAGAATGTGGTTGTGTAGTACATACCGTATTGTGAGTAGAAGTCGCTCCTCTGCAGATATCGCTTTGCGCATCCTTGTGTCCTGAAAGGTTATCCCAGGGTGCACTGTCTCCAAGAGTCGAACAAATGTGGAAATGCTCATGCGACAGTACTGGTAAAATTTCTCAGGATGCTCCGGCAGAGAAGAATAGAGGCGGTGAAAATGACCTCTTGTGAGTCGTTGCCTCAAAAGTGGATGGACCCACATGCGTCTCCTCCTCCGCGGATCCACTATCACTGGGTATGGTTGCCCAAAGCGCCGTGACAAAAGCCAGTTAAAGAGAACCTGCTCAGTTGTATTGAATCTCAGACCCTCTGCCATGTTGCACAAAGAACACCAACACACCTCGTGAAAGCAAGCTCACAAATGGACAGAATGGAGGCAGCCACCTGTTTCTGAGTGTATAAATAGGGTGCAGGCTAATTATTTAAATTGTTAGCAGGCCTCAAAACCGTTAAATGTCCATTTTGCAAGGCTGCGAGAAAATCTTGCCATACGGATTGCATACGGATGCCATACGGATTACATACGGATGCAGACTTGCGCAAAATACGCGACCGCACCTTGCTTACGGATGACCTACGGAGCACTATTTAGGGGTCATTCATCCGTATTACGCCTGTAATCTACGGACCGTATTTTGCGCAGGTTAGTGTGACCCCAGCCTCACACTCAGCATGGACCAGAGGAAGCGAAGGAAAGAGTTGTCTCAGGAGATTAGAAAAAAAATTATAGACAAACATGTTAAAGGTAAAAGTTATAAGTTCATCTCCAAGCAACTTGATGCTCCTGTGACTACAGCTGCACATATTGTTCAGAAATTTAAAGGGAATCTGTCACCCTTTTTTTGGACTATCAGCTGACGGCATTGACATCAGGGGCTTATCTACAGCATTCTGTAATGATGAAGATAAGTCCCCGATGTAACCTGAAAGATAAGAAAAACACATTAGATTATACTCACCGGAGGGGGCGGTCCGGTCCGATGGGTGTCGCGGTCCGGTGCCTCCCATCTTCATACGATGCCGTCCTCTTCTTCCCTTCCTGTAGTGGCTCCGGCGCAGGCGCACTGCTCTGCCCTGTTGAGGGCAGAGCAGAATACTGCAGTGCGCAGGCGCCAGACCTCTCCCGACGCCTGCATACTGCAGGACTCTGCTCTGCCCTCCACAGGGCAGAGCAGTGCGCCTGCGCCAGAGCCACAACAGGAAGGGAAGAAGAGGATGGCATTGTATGAAGATGGGAGGAGCCGGACCGGACCGCCCCCTCCGGTGAGTATAATCTAACGTGTTTTTCTTATCTTTCAGGTTACATTGGGGGCTTATCTACAGAATTACAGAATGCTGTAGATAAGCCCCTGATGTCAATGCCGGCAGCTGATAGGGCAAAAAAAGAGTGACATATTCCCTTTAAGCTTCATGTGACTGTAGCCAACAGAGGCTAGCTAGGCGTTCAACTCAGGGGGCGTGAAACATGTGAGTGGGCCCCTAACAGGAGAACATATTATTGGTGCAACCTGCGCGGCCGCACATGGGCGAAAGAGGTAATGAGGCCCATTTCTATCTTCAAAAAAGGTGCAATTTTGTATTTTAGGAGCTCTTGGGCTGCAAAGGGATCATACAGTCATGGCCAAAAGTATTGACACCCCTGCAATTCTGTCAGATAATACTCAGTTTCTTCCTGAAAATGATTGCAAACACAAATTCTTTGGTATTATTATCTTCATTTAATTTGTCTTAAATGAAAAAACACAAAAAGAATTGTCCTAAAGCCAAATTGGATATAATTCCACACCAAACATAACAAAGAGGGTGGACAAAAGTATTGGCACTGTTCGAAAAATCATGTGATGCTTCTCTAATTTGTGTAATTAACAGCACCTATAACTTACCTGTGGCACCTAACAGGTGTTGGCAATAACTAAATCACACTTGCAGCCAGTTAACATGGATTAAAGTTGACTCAACCTCTGTCCTGTGTCCTTGTGTGTACCACATTGAGCATGGAGAAAAGAAAGAAGACCAAAGAACTGTCTGAGGACTTGAGAAACCAAATTGTGAGGAAGCATGAGCAATCTCAAGGCTACAAGTCCATCTCCAAAGACCTGAATGTTCCTGTGTCTACCGTGCGCAGTGTCATCAAGAAGTTTAAAGCCCATGGCACTGTGGCTAACCTCCCTAGATGTGGCCGGAAAAGAAAAATTGACAAGAGATTTCAACGCAAGATTGTGCGAATGTTGGATAAAGAACCTCCACTAACATCCAAACAAGTTCAAGCTGCCCTGCAGTCCGAGGGTACAACGGTGTCAACCCGTACTATCCGTCGGCATCTGAATGAAAAGTGACTGTATGGTAGGAGACCCAAGAAGACCCCACTTCTTACCCCGAGACATAAAAAAGCCAGGCTGGAGTTTGCCAAAACTTACCTGAAAAAGCCTAAAACATTTTGGAAGAATGTTCTGTGGTCAGATGAGACAAAAGTAGAGCTTTTAGGGCAAAAGCATCAACATAGAGTTTACAGGAATAAAAAGAGGCATTCAAAGAAAAGTACACGGTCCCTAAAGTCAAACATGGCGGAGGTTCCCTGATGTTTTGGGGTTGCTTTGCTGCCTCTGGCATTGGACTGCGTGACCGTGTGCATGGCATTATGAAGTCAGAAGACTACCAACAAATTTTGCAGCATAATTTAGAGCCCAGTGTGAGAAAGCTGGGTCTACCTCAGAGGTCATGGGTCTTCCAGCAGGACAATAACCCAAAACACACTTCAAAAAGCACTAGAAAATGGTTTGAGAGAAAGCACTGGAGACTTCTAAGGTGGCCAGCAATGAGTCCAGACCTGAATCCCATAGAACACCTGTGGAGAGATCTAAAAATGGCAGTTTGGAGAAGGCACCCTTCAAATATCAGGGACCTGGAGCAGTTTGCCAAAGAAGAATGGTCTAAAATTCCAGCAGAGCATTGTAAGAAACTCATTGATGGTTACCGGAAGCGGTTGGTCGCAGTTATTGTGGCTAAAGGTTGTGCAACCAAGTATTAGGCTGAGGGTGCCAATACTTTTGTCTGGCCCATTTTTGGAGTTTTGTGTGAAATGATCAATGTTTTGCTTTTTGCTTCATTCTCTTTTGTGTTTTTTCATTTAAGACAAATTAAATGAAGATAATAATACCAAAGAATTTGTGTTTGCAATCATTTTCAGGAAGAAACTGAATATTATCTGACAGAATTGCAGGGGTGTCAATACTTTTGGCCATGACTGTATATTGTTCTTGCACAGGGGCCCTTTCTGTCTGTGTCCGCCTGTGGCTCCTAACCAGGTAATCATGATTATAACTATGGTGGTATAGGGCAACCTCAGGAGATGACCGCCATGTTATTGAAAATAACAGTCTATACAAAGACCAGCACTGATATCACCGCCTTATGGTGACATATAGTGGTAGATACTGGTCCTGCAGGACATATAGAGATTACTGCACAGTTATAGATGGTGACTTACAGATGACATTCATTCTGGTGGAGTCATTCACTTTTCCCGTCTTTTCCATCTGGCCCAGACCGACATGTTGACCTCTCCAGCCAGGACTCATCTGCAGAGATTACAACAAAGACACATCTGTCTTCTCACATTTGCAGCACTGTTTGCATGTAGAATCATGAAATCCTAGAATGGTACAGTTGGGAGGGACCTCCATGGTCATCGGTTTCAACTTCCTGCTCAATGCAGCAATGCAGAATTCACTAAATCATCTCAGACAGATGTCTGTCCAGCCTCTTTGTGAACAATTCCATTGAAGGAGAACTCACCACCTCTCATGGCGGCCTGTTCCACTCATTGATCACCCTCACTGTCAAAAAGTGTTTTCTAATATCTAATGTGTATCTTCACCCCTTCAGTTTCATCCCATTGCTTTTCGTGTTTCCATATGCAAATGTATTTCCAACGTGCACAAACTCCTCCCTCATCCTGCCGATACCCCAATGTTAAGCCTCTGCTGCCGTATGTGCCCCTATTACTGCACCTACTGTGTGGTACAAAAACAGAGCTTCTCTTACTGCCCCACATAGTAATGCCCCCACTGTGCTCCTTACATCATAATAATGCCCCCTTTGTGCTCTCTAGATGGTAAAATTGCCCGCTAGAAAATATTAATTTCTTGTGCATGTGCCCTCCAAGTTTTGTCCCTAGAAAGTAATAATACTCCATGTGCAACTTTGATGGTCACAATACTGAGAGCCCCTATAACAATAATGTTTAAGTGCCCACTTAATATTTAACAATGTCCACTGAGTACCCCCATGTATAATTCCTCTATATACAGTATGCTGGGCCCACAGCTCCCCTATACACAGTATGATGATCCCACAGCTCTCCTATACACAGTATGATAGGCCCACAGCTCCCTTATATACAGTATGATGGGCCCGCAGCTCCCGTACATACAGGATGTCCACCAGAGTTCCCCTATACATATAATGTTGTCCCCTCTGCTCCTCCAATACACACTATAAGGCTGGAGTCACACTTAACGTATAAAAATACAGACCGTATTGTACGGTCGTAATACGCAGAAATGTTCCTTGAACAGTGATCTGTATGTCATCCCTTGTCAAGGTGTGGCCGCGTATTTTGCGCATTGTAAGCATCCATATGTAATCCGTATGGCATCCGTATGCCGAGATTTTCTTGCAGGTTTGCAAAATGGACATATAATGGAGCCCAATGACAGGTTAAAATCCAAACGAAAGAATAGATATATACACATAGAATACATATATATATATTACATATGTGTGTGTGTGTCTCAATGACATGAATATATATATATATATTTCATAGAGTTCTACATAGCAGAATAGCCGCTAAATCAATTGCCGGCTTCTGTAAAATCAATGCAAAATCCAACATGAAATGACACATGGTTTACATACAGTAAACCATTTCATTTCATGTATTTTTTGATATGTCCCTGACTAATAATTAGATTAGGGTTTGTGTGTAAAATATGGGAAATCTACGTGTTAAATTAAGGGGTTAATTCAATGAAAAAAATGTTTGGGCTCCTGCGGTAAAATCGCAACCAGAGAGGGAAAGCAGGTGAGTGAGGGCAGATTTTAATAGCCTTGAGAGGGACCATTGTTTTTGCCCCCCCTGGCTACAAAAATCTGCCCCCAGACACCTCAGAAAAGGCGCATCTATAAAACAAATCATAAGAAAGCGAGACTGGAATTTGTCAAACTACATGATGACAAACCAAAAATCTTCTGGGAGAATGTCCTATGGACAGATGAGACAAAATGGAACTTTTTGGCAAGGCAAATCAGCTCTATGTTCACAGACGGAAAAATGAAGCATATCAAGAAAAGAACACTGTCTCTATGGTGAAACATGGAGGAGGCTCTGTTATGTTCTGGGGCTGCTTTGCTGCATCTGGCACAGGGTGTCTAGAATCTGTGCAGGGTACAATGAAATCTCAAGACTATCAAGGGATTATAGAGAGAAAAATGCTGCCCAGGGTCAGAAAGCTTGGTCTCAGTCACAGGTCATGGGTCTTGCAACAGGATAATGACCCAAAACACATAGTTAAAAACACCCAAGAATGGCTAAGAGGAAAACATTTGACTATTCTGAAGTGGCCTTCAATGAGCCCTGACCTAAAACCTATTGAGCGCCTTTGGAAAGAGCTGAAACATGCCATCTGGAAAAGGCAACCTTCAAACACGAGACAACTGGAGCAGTTTGCTCTTGAGGAGTGGGCCAAAATGCCTGTTGAGAGGTGCAGAAGTCTCATTGACAGTTACAGGAATCGTTTGATTGCAGTGATTGACTCAAAAGGTCGTGCAACAAAAATATTAGGTTAAGGGTACCATCATTTCTGTCCTGGCCTATTTCATGAGTTTTATTTATTTTTTTAAATTCTGTGGAAGCATGGTTGAAAAGCAATTTCTGACTTTCATTTGTTCATTGTCATAGATTTTTTATTTATTATTACTTTTGTCAGATTCAAGTTATTTCTGTTACCATTGTGGGTTTTTCTGTCATTAAACGAGGGGTACCAACAATTTTGACCACATGTGTAGATATCATAATTTTTTGGCTCAAGCCTTGGACCCTTATTTTCTGCTCCATTGGAGTTATATTGTTACTGACAAGAAACTATTGCTTTATACCTGAACACAGGAAGTGTGTGGTGTCTATAATAAAGCAAACACAGGCTAGTGTGGTTTTGTAAAAATCCATTAGTAGTACACTTAAATAACTAGAAGTTTCCACAATATTGTTTTTGTTATAATGAAAATTTAGGGGTCAGAGGTGGTGCCACCTTCTCATTCCCCCAGAACTTCTGTGACAACATAACTACTTTCAATCTCAGAGATGAACATACCTCATATAACACCACAATGGTAAAAAGAAAATCTAAGTTGCTTACCGGTAATGTGATTTCCCAGGACCCATGACAGCATCACATGAGAGAGGAACCACCCATCCAGGACAGGAAACATACTGAAATAAAAATACAGCAACTCTCTCCCACATCAGTTGGGTTACAGAGGATGAAAGGACCTCCAAACAGTTATACGCACATACATACGTCAAATTATCAGCATACTCTTAAAACCAATCACTTAACTTGAATAGTGCACCCAAAACTGGTGAAAGGGAGTAATATAAAGGTGCTGTTATGTGTTCTGGAAAATTTCATTACCGGTGAGTAACTTAGATTTTTCCCTTCACCAATGACAGCACCACCTGAGAGATTTATAGAGAAAAACAATCCACCTTAGGGTGGGACCACTGTTTGTAGAACCCTTCTACCAAAGGTTAGTTCATCCACGAGAATAAATCCAGCCTAAAGTGTCTATAAAAGGTAGAAGGAGAGGACCAAGTTGGTGCCTTACATATTTGGTCGATGGGCACCTCCGTCTTATCTGCGCAAGATATTGTAATGAGCTCTTACCCTTCTGGAATTGACACATAACTATGAGAACAATTCAGGTAACATGATACTTGACCAAAAATCACACTAAATAGTGCAAAAAGGCCCCCAAACCAGGAAGATAACCAACTCCATACTAAATGGCAAAAAAGGAGAAGATAGAGTGTATTACTGTAAAAAATGTATACATTTTATTAAACACTTATAAATTAAAAAAGAGAGAGAAGCCAGCGCTGCCTATGGTCAGGATGCAAATACATAAAGTGCATATGCACATATTGATTTCTAACTGTACTTCAAAAATGAGACATTTAGCAAACAATTGATCAATTCTTTGAGCCACCCTGCCAGCCAAGGCATTCTCACATGGGCAGTCCTACTCTAGGTTTTTTATATTCGTTGTGCCATTATGGCCTCCTAAATGTACTAAAAGCAAGACCACATTAAATGTAAAATGTATCTGAAGCGTTTCTAAATCACTCCCATGGCGCCAGAAAGGATGAGCGTAGATAAAGATTGACCAGGTCCAGACATAGACATATCAGGTCCAATCTCCACACTGCCTAACCAGCAACCACAGATGAAGGGTGAAACAGGCCCAGACACAGGTGCACAATTAGACAGAGCCTGGGGCAGGGCAGGGCAGGGCTGCTGTATGTGTGTACAGCAGCCTAGATTAATAACAATTAATACAGAAAGAACGGCGTGCATAACCCAGCTCGCATGGCAACAGTGGTGGTCAACCACAACCAATATCAAATAAAAAAGAGAGAGAAGCCAGCGCTGCCTATTGTCAGGGTGCAAATACATAAAGTGCATATGCACATGTTTATTTCTAACTGTACTTCAAAAATGGAGCCATGGGAGTGATTCAGAAACGCTTCAGGTACAGCCTGCATTTAATGTGGTCTTGCTTTTAATACATTTCAGAGGCCATAATGACACAGCAAATATAAAAAACGTAGAGTAGGACTGCCCCATATGAGAATGCCTTGACATCGCGGGGTGGCTCAAAAAATTGACCAATTGTTTGCTAAATGTCTCATTTTGAAATACAGTTAGAAATCAGTATGTGCATATGCACTTTATGTATTGCATTCTGACCATAGGTAGCACTGGCTTCTCTCTCTTTTTTAACTGATAATAAAATGTTACAAAAAAACTACAAAAAGTTAGTGATAAGGTGCACAAAGATGGAAAGGAACGGACCACCATTGCCAGTTGCCAGCCTCGCACATCTAATATATAAAGCTCAATGTGTGTGTATGTATATGTGTATGTCCGGGATTGGCTTCTGCACCGTCGCAGCTACAGCCACAAAATTTTGCACAGTCACACGTCTGGACCCCGAGAGCATCATAGGCTATGTTGTGAGGCAAAATTTTAACCCCGTGCGTTCCAATTCACCAAACAAGTTTGCCTATTATTCTAATCATTTCTATGGTGTTATTGTCCTTCTTTAAAGCTGGAAATAACACAATTTATTACCGTGCCAACACAGACCACCCTCTGACACAGACTGCAGGGGGAGCCCAGTATCACACAAGATAGGATTAGATACACGGCTCAGCAGTCAGTATCACACAGGATAGGATTAGATACACAGCTCAGCAGTCAGTATCACACAGGAGAGGATTAAAACAGTAGAGAAGAGAAAAGCCGGGGTTCGTCCGCGCTAGACCACAAGGAACCAACCGAAGATGCAAGCAAACCTTTATTCACATTCAAGCCAACGCGTTTTATGGCCTCCTGGCCACTTCATCCGGGCAGCAATCATTGCTGGTTCCTTGTGGTCTAGCGCAGACGAACCCCGGCTTTTCTTTTCTCTACTGTTTTATCTGCATCCTGGGATCTGCAGCGGCCAAAACTTCCTTAGGTGGTTGTGACCCTTCATAACCACATCAGGTGAGTGGATTACCTTTATTAAACACTCATTTACCGCCTTAGTGCACTCCCCCTCTTTTTATTTTTTATTTTTTACAGGAGAGGATTAGACACATGGCTCAGCAGTCAGTATCACACAAGATGGGATTAGATCCACAGCTCAGCAGTCAGTATCACACAGGATAGGATTAGATACACGGCTCAGCAGACAGTATCACACAGGATAGGATTAGATACACGGCTCAGCAGTCAGTATCACACAGGATAGGATTAGATACACAGCTCAGCACACAGTATCACACAGAATAGTATTAGATACACGGCTCAGCAGACAGTATCACAAAGGATAGGATTAGATACATGGCTCAGCACACAGTATCACACAGAATAGGATTAGATACACGGCTCAGCAGTGAGTATCACACAGATAGGATTAGATACACAGCTCAGCAGTCAGTATCACACAGGATAGGATTAGATACCCGGCTGAGCAGTCAGTAACACACATGATAGGATTAGGTACACAGCTCAGCAGTCAGTATCACACAGGATAGGGTTAGATACACGGCTCAGCAGATGGTGTCACACAGGATAGGATTAGATACACTGCTCGGCAGTCAATATCACACAGGATAGGATTAGGTACATGGCTCAGCAGTCAGAATCACACAGGAAAGGATTAGACACAGCTCAGCAGTCATTATCACACAGGATAGGATTAGATACACAGCTCAGCAGTCAGTATCACACAGGATAGGATTAGATACACGGCTCAGCAGTCAGTATCACACAGGATAGGATTAGATTCACGGCTCTGTAGTCAGTATCACACAGGATAGGATTAGATACATGGCTCAGCATCAGTATCACACAGGATAGGATTAGATACACGGCTGAGCAGTCAGTAACACACATGATAGGATTAGGTACACGGCTCAGCAGTCAGTATCACACAGGATAGGGTTAGATACACGGCTCAGCAGATGGTATCACACAGGATAGGATTAGATACACTGCTCAGCAGTCAGTATCACGCAGGATAGGATTAGATGCACGGCTCAGCAGTCAGTAACACACGATAGGATTAGATACACAGCTCAGCAGAAAGTATCACACAGGAGAGGATTAGGTACACAGCTCAGCAGACATTATCACACAGGATAGGGTTAGATACACCAATACACATGTTGTTTATCAAAAGGCTCTTGAATGAGTTGAAAATAAAATACTGTCACTACTTGGGAAATCTTTTAGATAATTTGTGTTGCAAATCTGTAGTGTTGAATATATGATGTGAAATGTTTTTATGTGCAATATAATCATTATAATTTGTTATAACTAACCACAGTTGGTTACTATGCCCAGGCAATGCCGGGCTCGTCAGCTAGTATATATATATAGGCAGAGAGCTACTCATTAAATTCAATAATGTCAGTACCTGACAAATACCATAGAGCATGCTATAGCAAGGAGAACAACGATTATCGATATTAGTGGCAGGTAGGCAGTACCGGACCTGATCCAAAAAAAAGCTTCCAATGCATGTTTCTCTTGTTGATACTTGCTTTCTCAAGGGGATGTGCAAGGTATGCAAGTCTCAAGGACCTTAATGTATCAAGGACCGCAAGGAATGAGCTCTTAACCTTCTGGAACTGACACGTAAGTAGTAGACTAAGCTACCCTAAGCCGCCTTGTTAGGGTGCCCTTTGAGAGTTTAAACCCTTTCCTAGCTCCCCTGGAAATGAAACAAACAATGATTGGCTATCCCTCCACTTTTTAGTTGCTTCCCTGTATTTAATTAGGGTCCTTCTAAAGTCCAACTTATGGAAATCTTCCTCCCTTGGGTTCTTAGGGTTGTGAAAAAAGAAGGGAAGTATAAACTCTTGACTCCTATGGAACCTCTTAACCACTTTCGGTAAATAGGAAGGATCAAGTTTCAAACTAATTTCTGAGTAAATGGAGGATTACTTGATAAAGCCTAAATATTGCTGACTCTACGAGGTGCTGTTAACACCACCATGATCACTTCTTTTAGGCTGTGCCCATGATGCGATTTTTAAGTGTTTTTGCCGCGATTTTTGGCACGAAAACGCTGCGAAAACGTTTAAAAATCTTGTACATGACGCACACCATGCATTCCTATGGCATTCCGCACATGCTGTGCTAATGCTGTGCTTTTTTCCGCGGCGGAATCACATCGAGGAAAACATCGCAGCATGCTGATTCTTTTGTGCGGAATCGCAAAGAATTGCCGCGATTCCGCACCCATAGGAATGCATGAGAATCGCTTACTTCCCACATGTGGCTATGCCCACCATGCGGGAAGATAAGCGTCTCATGTGCGGTTGGTACCCACGGTGTGGAGGAGAAGAGACTGTCCTCCAGGCCCTGGGTACCATACCCCTGTAAAAAAAGAATAAAAAAATCATGGTATATTTACCTTCCGACGTCCCGCGCTGCATTCCCGGGCCTCAGCGTTCCCAGTAATGCCTTGCGGCAAGGTCCTGTGATGACGTAGTCTCGCGTGACTCTAGCGGTCTCGCGAGATCACTATAGTAACGCGAGACCAACGTCATCACAGGTCTCACAAGGCATCGCTGGGAACGCTGAGGCCCGGGATGGCAGCGCTGGACGTCGGAAGGTAAATATACCCCGATTTTTTATTTTTTTATCATTTTAAACATTTTATCTTTTACTATTGAGGCCGCATAGGTGGCCTCAATAGTAAAAAGCTGGTCACACTTGTCAAACACTATGTTTGATGAGTGTGACCAACCTGTCAATCACTTTCCAAGCGATGCTTCAAATCGCTTGGAAAGTGCTTGAGAAAATCGTGGCAAAATCGCGCGGAAAAAAACGCGCGATTTCTGGGATGGAGTTCGGTTTTCATTGTGCGTTTTAAAACGCTACATGGGCCCATAACCTGAATGTGAGATTTTTAAAAGATAACTCCTGCAAAGGTTCAAAGGGACTTTTGGTCAATGCTTCCCATGCTAAATCCCAGGGAGGAATCTTTGGAATAGGGATTGATTAAAATCTATCACAGGACGTAACAAACCTAGTTCACAACCTCTTAACTACGTTACCATAGAACTTGGTCTCTACCTTGGGAAGATTGGGTGGTTCCAAAACCACCCAATCTTCTAGAATCTGTGTAAACAGAGGATTTAACTGACAAAGCTTGAATGTCACTAACTCTCCATGCTAAGTCAAGGCCACCAAGACAATAGTATTTAGTGTTAAGATATCGAGTCCACGGGTTCAAATGAAGACTTGTTAGATCCATTTATATGAGGCACTGTTAAAGATAAAAGTTGAGACTCCATCATTCTGAAAAATCTGATAGAACAGTGTAATTAGGGATCTTGGCAGCATTCCCCCCAATGGTTTATGGAAACCCCAGTTACCCAACTGTATGACAAGACCTTTACATGGTGACTTTGAATAGATGAAAGGAGCTTATGTGGCGCCCCTGAGGCTCAGTCGCCACAGAGGTACTGCACCTTCTCCTAAGGTGTAGTGCCCCACCAACTAGGTAAGTTGGGAACTCCTTTCCACATTCCAACACCTCCATCCCACACACAGGATAGTTCAGTAGGTTCACCTAGCAGCTTCAGGCTGGGGGTAGCAGAGCAATCTTCGTGGAACCCTGCTTCGTAACACGAGATGTGCTGGGAGGTGGGTGGAGTTAGTATAAAAGAGGGGGAAAGTTGAGGATTGTAGGTCAATCTGACAGGAGGTCAGGTGAGAAGGAGTTCAGTTCTGAAGTTAGTTTTGAGTTCAGTTTGATTTCAGTTTAGAAAGAGTGCTGCAGCTGCCTCAGTGATCTGAGCCAGCTGGCACGGGAAAGAGAAGAGAAGGAGAAAGACGTAGACCTGCATCCTAAGCTTCCAAAAGAAAGAGAAGGAACAGAGCGGAACGAAGGAGTCGGAGAACAGAGAGTTGTGGGTTGGAAGAGGAACCCTGCCTCTAGGTTCTCAGCGCAAGGCCGGGGCCCGGTCCCCGAGGTTGTATGGACACTTATGGTTCTGCAGCAGACACCGGTGGAGTAGTTGGCTGTGAATGCACTACTCTCATCCAAGACTTGGGACACAACAGCAACCGATTAGAGAGCCAGGACTCTGAGAGGAGTCCCCGATAGAAGCTACAGCTGTCTGTCATACAAGTAGAGTTGTTAGGAACATCTGACAGGAGGAATTCCAGAGAACTACGGTACTGAAGTTCTTCACACTAAAAGGCGCAATAGAGGAGTCGTTCAGGAAAGGCACATGTTGGCGGAGTGTTGGAGAGGAGAACCCTGACTTGCCCGGGAGGTTGATTGAGTCTCTACCCCGGAGGACACGGCATGGAGGCAGGCACCAGTGGGTACCACGAACTGTGAGTAAAGCTTTAAAACTGCAAGCCCTGGTGTCCTCCATTCATTCGCCATTAACACCTTCAGCACCACTACAACTGGGTACCAGCATCTACACCATTCTGTGCCTCTCCTCATCCATTGCACCTACACTGCCCTGGGACTACAGCTCCACCTGTGGGGCACTATACCATCTTTGCTGCACCACACCATCAGTCCCAGCGGATCTGCATGCAGCGTTGGCTTACCATCTCCCTTGCCAAACACCATGGGTGGCATCACGAACTATTCAAATAAACTTTATTAACATCACCGCCATTGATATTGGGCACCCAGGGCCACGGACCGGGTCACTGCTGCTGTGACTCATTCCCCCCCTGACACCGGCCCAGTGCCGGGTACCCCGCTGCCCTGGGTGTGAAGGGGCGACCCACTTTCTTATATATGGCCTTATTGCCAAGAACATCTTTAGGATGGAGGAAACAGATCTTTCATAGTAACGTACAGGTCTGTATCTGTGACAATGCTACTACTGGAATTTAGGAGGTTAGAGTTTTTAACAGCAATATTGCCTTCCTTAGGGTTGTTCCCAGACTGCTTATTCATTTTGACACTTAGCAGGACCCTGTCTTCTCCCTTGGGAGACAACAACTCTGATTCACTCAGTCAGTGAGAATACAAGGGAAGACCTGCATTCTGAGATTCTCTAATCTTTCAATTTTTTTTGAATAGTCAACCTACTAACCCTCTCAAGTTTGTCCCCAACTCTGCCAACTGAGTTCTACAGCGCTCAACGGATCTGCCCATTCTCTAATCTTTCAATTTTTTTTAATAGTCAACCTACTAACCCTCTCAAATTTGTCCCCAACTCTGCCAACTGAGTTCTGCAGCATTCAACGGACCTGCCCATAATCAGGAAATAGCTGAGATAAAGTATCGTCAATGCTTCTTCCTTCCATAGGCAAGTTATAATTTCCACTATAATCTCCCTAAAGCCTCAAGAACCCATTGACAACTGAAGGGAAAGACCCTAAACTGAAAGCCTGATTTTTCATTTTAAGCAGAGAACTATCTTCAGAAATGTTGTTGTTTCATGTGAATTGGAATGTGATAGTACACGTCCTTTAACTTCTAGACTACTATATAGCAATCTGGAACCAGAAATCTTATAACTGATCTTATAGATTCCATTTTAAATTATTTAACTCTCAGGAATCTGTTCAGCCCCTTTAGGTTGTAATAAACTCAGGTAGAACTGGGTTAAATCCTTAATGAACAGATATTTGATTAGGGGCACCTGGGAGCTCTGCACCCAATCATGCTAGGTGTTCACGTTAACCAGACTGTTAAAAAATAGAGCAGACTGGATGTGTCTTGAATCTAAACAGAGAGACAGAACACAGTTTTTCCTTGCAAGTATCAGTTGTTGCTATGGACAATAGCTGTTTTATTTGATCAAGCAAGGGCTAGCTCAGCTGTGTATAAGTAGCCAGGGTCTGTTCTGCTAAGTTAGCGCTTGGAAAGGCTAGGGAGTTTATGTTTACCACCTCTGCGCAACCTGTGGAAAACTAAAAACTGGACTTGTTTGGACCAAACCCATATTGGCTGTGTAAACACAATCTAATGCCTCCTATCTTATTGACCTCCAAAACTAGGGGAGCTCTCTTATTGTCATCTGTTTTTCCACTCATCATCTAATACTGGTCCAACTAGTATCCCACTGAGTCAGCCATGAATGCTGCCACCCTCTGTCTCATAGTAAAAGAGTCAAGGATTTTTTCCCTTGCTAATGTATTATTTAGAATCTGAATGACTATTGACCTCCTGAATTTGGTAACAGTGAACATTCGCTGAACTTTGATTTGTCAGGCCTTAACTAGTTTTGCAACCAGTACTTAAGGCGCTATAAGGCACAAATGTGCTATGAGTCACTATGAGGCACTGTGAGGCATTATGAAGTACTATGAGTAGAGTTGAGCGATACCGTCCGATACTTCAAAGTATCGGATCGGAATGGATCGGCCGATCTTAAAAAAAAGTATCGGTATCGCCGATTCCGATACCGGAAGTCCCATTCAAGTCTATGGGACTTCCGGTATCGGAATAAGAAAAATCCTGTTTTTCCCTTGTACAGCCTCTCTGGGGTCTGTACGGGCCTTTCGGGGGGCTGTGCCGGCCTGCCAGGGGGTCTGTGCAGGCTCCGGTGGTCTGTGCCGGCCTGCCGGGGGGGCTGTGCCGGCCTGCCAGGGGGGCTGTGCAGGCTCCGGTGGGCTGTGCCGGCCTGCCGGGGGGCTGTGCCGGCCTGCCGGGGGGCTGTGCAGGCTCCGGGGGGCTGTGCCGGCCTGCCGGGGGGCTGTGCAGGCTTCGGGGGTCTGTGCAGGCATCGTCCGATGGGACTACAAGTCCCATCGGGCGATGCCTGCTACCATGACAGTGATTGACACATTAGCCAATGATGGGACACTAGTAGTCCCATCATCCGGCTAATGTGTTGAATGTAAAAAAAAAAAAAAAAAAATTACATGCTACATACATACAACATGCATACTACATACATGCTACATTCATACTACATACTACATACATGCTACATTCATACTACATATATACTACATGCAACATACATACTACATATATACTACATGCAACATACATACTACATATATACTACATGCATGCAACATGCATACTACATATATACTACATGCAACATACATACTACATATATACTACATGCAACATACATACTACATATATACTACATGCAACATACATACTACATATATACTACATGCATGCAACATGCATACTACATATATACTACATGCATGCAACATGCATACTACATATATACTACATGCTACATACATACTACATATATGCTACATACATACTACATATATACTACATGCATGCTACATACATACTACATACATACTACATATATGCTACATACATACTACATATATACTACATGCATGCTACATACATACTGCATGCTACATACATACTACATGCTACATACATACCACATATATACTACATACATACTACATGCATGCTACATGCTACATACATACTACATACATACTACATACATACTACATGCTACATACATACTACATATATACTACATGCATGCTACATACATACTGCATGCTACATGCATGCTACATACATACTACATACATACTACATGCTACATACATACCACATATATACTACATACATACTACATACAATACATTCATACAATACATACATAGACATACAGTACATATAACATAGAGTAACATACTTACCAATACTTGTCACATTGTTCCCCGAAGCCATTGTCTTTTACGGAATAAATATTAACATAACAAACCACAAAAATACTCACCCACGATCCGAAGCAGTCCACGAGTGTGTCCCACGACGATCTTGGGTAGAGAACTGCAGCATCAGCTGTTGCTGCCGTTCTCTACGGGCTGCAGGAATCCAATGACGGAAGGTAGGTATCCTTCCGCACTGTATTCCTCCGCCACTTAAAAAAAAAAAAAAAGTCCCTAGTCTCACTTTATGCCATTGCTGTGTGGGAAATTCCCACGCAGCAATGGCATAAAGTGAGACTAGGGACTTTTTTTTTTTTAAGTGGCGGAGGAATACAGTGCGGAAGGATACCTACCTTCCGTCATTGGATTCCTGCAGCCCGTAGAGAACGGCAGCAACAGCTGATGCTGCAGTTCTCTACCCAAGATCGTCGTGGGACACACTCGTGGACTGCTTCGGATCGTGGGTGAGTATTTTTGTGGTTTGTTATGTTAATATTTATTCCGTAAAAGACAATGGCTTCGGGGAACAATGTGACAAGTATTGGTAAGTATGTTACTCTATGTTATATGTACTGTATGTCTATGTATGTATTGTATGAATGTATTGTATGTAGTATGTATGTAGTATATATGTGGTATGTAGTATGTATGTAGTATGTATGTAGCATGCATGTAGCATGCAGTATGTATGTAGCATGCATGTAGTATATATGTAGTATGTATGTAGCATGTAGTATGTATATAGTATGTATGTAGTATGTATGTGGTATGTATGTAGCATGTAGCATGCATGTAGTATGTATGTAGTATATATGTGGTATGTATGTAGCATGTAGTATGTATGTAGCATGCAGTATGTATGTAGCATGCATGTAGTATATATGTAGTATGTATGTAGCATATATGTAGTATGTATGTAGCATGTAGTATGTATGTAGCATGCAGTATGTATGTAGCATGCATGTAGTATATATGTAGTATGTATGTAGCATATATGTAGTATGTATGTAGTATATATGTAGTATGTATGTAGCATGTAGTATGTATGTAGCATGCATGTAGTATATATGTAGTATGTATGTAGCATGTAGTATGTATGTAGCATGCATGTAGTATGTATGTAGTATGTATGTAGTATATATGTAGTATGTATGTTGCATGCATGTAGTATATATGTAGTATGTATGTAGCATGTAGTATGTATGTAGCATGCATGTGGTATGTATGTAGTATGTATGTAGCATGTAGTATTTATGTAGCATGTAGTATGTATGTAGCATGCATGTAGTATATATGTAGTATGTATGTAGTATGTATGTAGTATGTATGTAGTATGTATGTAGTATATATGTGTTATGTATGTAGTATGTATGTAGTATATATGTGGTATGTATGTAGTATGTATGTAGTATGTATGTAGTATGTATGTAGCATGCATGTAGTATGTATGTAGTATTTTTTTTTTTTTTTTTTAACATTTAACACATTAGCCGGATGATGGGACTACTACTGTCCCATCATTGGCTAATGTGTCAATCACTGTCATGGTAGCAGGCATCGCCAGATGGGACTTGTAGTCCCATCGGACGATGCTTGCACAGACCCCCGGACATCAGCACAGCCCCCCGGCAGGCCGGCACAGCCCCCCGGCAGGCCGGCACAGACCCCCACAGGGTGCACAGACCACCGGCAGGCCGGCACAGCCCCCCGGCAGGCCGGTACAGACCCCGGGCAGTCCACACAGCCCCCCGGCAGGCCGGCACAGCCCCCCGGCAGGCCGGCAGAGACCCCCGGAAGGCCCGAAATGACGGCGCATCATGATGCGCACACACCGCGCATCATGATGACGTCAGGCTGTCAATCAACTTTGAACTTCCGATTCCGATGCCGACTTCCGATATTGAAAAAATATCGGAAGTCGGTATCAGAATTCTGATACAGCAAGTATCGGCCGATACCCGATACTTGCGGTATCGGAATGCTCAACACTAACTATGAGGCATAGAGGCATTATCAGGCATTGTGATGCACTATGAGGTACAGAGGCACTGTGAAGCATTAAGAGGCATTGTTATACACTGTGAGTGTCACAATCCATTATTGGATCTGTGTCAGATCTGAATTCTCACATTAAAACTTTTTTCCTTTCATGCCATTGGGGGTTAATATCAGTTTCCCCCCCGGTGGTCAATGATATAATTACATTGCTGCTGAATTCTTATGCAGGTGGTGACCACTCCCACCATCCTTTAAAAGGTCACCTGATGCATCAGCTGACTGTTGGTGTTAGAGGTCATTCTGCAGCTACCACTCTGGGAGAAGATGCTCGCTGGGAGCGGTGGTGCCTCAGAAGTTCATGGTGAATGTGGTGTCGTGATTCTGCTGTGCGGTGCTTTACAGCAGAAAGCTAAGTGTTGTTTGTCTTTACCTTGTTTGTCATAGCTTCCCTTGGTGTTGTATTAGTGAAGCAGTGGGACCAGTGTCCACACTTGCCAATTCCCTACTTAGGGATAGGTGCAGGGTAGAGTTGAGCGAAACGGGTCTGTCAAATTCATAAGTCACCGACTTTCGCTAAAGTCGGGTTTCATGAAACGAAACCCAACCATAGCGTGAGGTCGGCCATGAGGTCGGCGACCAGAGTGCCAAAGTCGCGTTTTAAATGATGCTTCCAGCACCCTTTTTCAGCCAATGATGGAGGACGCATACTGTGGGCAACGCGATGACATGGGCAGCGGTCACCACCATCTTTGAGAAGGGCATGCAAGTGATTGGCTTGCTTTGTGTGGCGTCACAGGGGCTATAAAAGGGCGTGCACGCTGACCGCCATCTTACTTCTGCCGATCTTAGCATAGGGAGAGGTTGCTGCTGCTGATTCTGAATAAGGGAGAGCGTTATACAGGGAAGAAAAAAAAAACTGCTTCTGCTGGTAGCGATTTTCACTGTACAACACAACAGTTTGTGTGCAGTGACAGGGGAGGATATATTTTTGTGCATCAGCTCTGTTGGTTATTAGGCTGCCTTATAAGGCTTCCTGATAGCTGCATTGCTGTTTGCACACTGCTGTGCAAACTGCTTTTTTAAAAGCAAAAATACTTTTCTTCCTCTTTTCTGCACAGTTACCAAGCGTTCATTTTTCCACACTTTTGTGTGCAGCAGTCCTGCTTATTAGGCTGCCTGCTGCCATACTTGGACTGAGAGCATCATTGTCAGCCTCCTAAAAACTCTAGGGAGATTCAAATTCTCCCCAATACTATATACACCTTGTACCTTGTTTTACAGTACCATATAGCTGGTGGTATTTTGGGTACATTTTCCCAAAAATGAGGAAGTATGGTGGAAGAGGCCGTGGAAGGGTTGCCAGCTGGTACTGATGGTGGTGGTGGTGCATCTGCTGGTAGTGGCAAAAGCACAATAGCACCTAAGGCAGGAAGTGTTGAGCCTGCGTCATCGTCTGGCTCCACAAGGCCTGGAAGGCTACCTTTTCTGGGAGTAGGTTAACCGCTTTTAAAGCCGGAGCATCAGGAACTGGTTTTGGCTTACATTGCCGAACAGACTCCAGCTAATATGCCCTCCTCTTCTGAAGTTTCAAAAAATGCAAGCACTGAGATGTCAAGTGCTGGCTCCTGGTTAGGAAGAACCCCTTTCCTTGTGTCCTTCACCCCCACCAAAAGTGAATGATGCAGCAGGCCACATTTCACATTAGTCCATGTAGCTCTTTCTCACATACCATGCCTGGGTCATCAAATCAAATCGTGAATTCCCCAGTCCAAGATGAATCTGACATGAAGTGTGGGTCGCCAGCAAGGGCAGTGGGGTTAATCGGTACCGGGCCGGTGGCTCAGAGGGATGTGTCACGGTGGTGGTGACCCGGTCCGTGGCCCTGGGCATCCATGCAAAGGGGTGAATAACGTTTATAGGTGAATGATACGTGAAACCATCTGTGGTTTCTGATCAGATTGACCAGCGCTGCAGTGTCGCTTCTCTGGGACAGATGTTGTGGTGCAGCTAAGATGTAGAAGCCCTGCACAGGTAGGGCTGTAGTCGCAGGGCAGATGAAGGAGTTGGTAGATGGTAGAAGAGAGGTTAGCTACGTTGAAGATCATTAAGGAAAGTGAAGAGTTCTTGGACAGAGCAGAATTATCTCTTCATGTTACAGAAAGAGAAGAAATTCGAAGTGCACCTGAAGAAACAGAGGAATGGAGACATGTGACCCAGAGAAGCAGGAGGATCAGGAGGCAGTCAGCACCCATACTGCTCAGGAACCAGTACCAGGCTCTCACGCAGGAAAATGATGAAGAAATACATCAGGATAAGACTTTGCCAACAAACAGCAACCTTGTACGCCTTCAGAGTCCTCCTGGATGGAGAAAGAAAAATGTTGTGAAGAAGAAACGGAGAGTGGTGGTCAAGGGGGATTCCCTGTTGAGAGGAACAGAGGCCGCTATCTGCAGACCGGATATAACTTCAAGAGAAATGTGCTGTCTTCCAGGTGCAAAAATTAAAGATGTGTCTGACAGGATATCAGGACTCTTCAGACCTACAGATGACTACCCATTTCTGCTTCTACATGTGGGGACAAATGACACCGCAAGAAATGACCTGGAAACCATCTGCAGAGACTTCTCTTCCATCCTCCCAGTGGATGGCCATGGAACAAGGAGGTGGAATAAGATTCTGCAGGTGAACAACTGGCTACGTCGATGGTGCCATTAGCAAAGATTTGGATTTCTGGATCACGGAGTGAATTACTTATACGATGGACTACTTGCTAGAGATGGGGTGCACCTAAGGCCTCTTTCACACATCAGGTTTTCGCCGTCAGGCGCGATCCGGCGCTTTTGACAGAAACCGGATCCGGCGAAATGCAATGCCGGATCCGGTTTCCCCCCCATTGACTTGCATTTGCGCCGGATCGCGCCGGATGGCCATGCGTTTCATCCGGTTTTCGCCGGATCCGGCAATGTGTCGCAATGTGTCGCGATCCGGCGTCTGGAAAAAACGTCTACTGTAACGTTTTTTGTCTCCGGCGAAAAAGCCGGACACGCCGGATCCGGCGCGTCCGGCTTTTTCACACAATGAAAGCCTATGAGCGCCGCAATGCGCCGGATCCGGCGAAAGCCGGATCCGGTGGCCGGATCCGTTTTTTTTGGTCTGAGCATGCTCAGTAGCTCTGCCCACAGGAGATATATAAGCAAGACAATGGGACCCTCAGCCACACCCAACATGCCACCCAAGACAGCAACCAGGCGCAGGAGAAGGCAGCAGACATCTGCAGCAGCAGCACCATCAGCAACACCCCAAATGGAGCAGCATGCTGAACGGGAGGGGAGTCCAGAAGCAGATGAGAGACGGTAATTATCAAATCCCCCATTCCTCCAAACTAGGGCCATGGAATATCAAGATATTCATTGGCCCTTTGTTTCTCTTTATTCAACAGCCGCCAAAGAGATGCAGCAGCAGCAGCAGCAGCAGCAGCAGAAATGGCATCACTGGCAGCAGCAATACCCACAGCCATGGAGTCTGGCCATCAACAGGACAGCACATCTTCTTCTGGGAGCCCTCCCTCGCATCGTCAGCGTTTGACGGTAAGTTTTTATTTCCAAAATCCATCATCTCTGTAATATATGTCTATTCATTGCCTTTTATTTCAAAACAGGAATCACAAGATGAAGAGGAGCTCCCAGAAGAAGAAGGAAGGGGTGGACAGACGCTTGGAGTGGGCTCACAATTCGTAAGTTTTTTGCATCAAACGCAGAAACACAACATCACACTACACACAACACATAGAAAACAATGTTCTGCAGACCACACACAGCAAACAAATGCCTACATCCAAACTCATAACATTTTTTGTTTTCTTCTCTAGTCTTCCCAATCTGGTGCTCGGCCAAGAGGTCCTCGCAGTGCCTCCCAGGGTCGTCGGCGACAGCAACGCGGCGGTCACCAGCGTGTAAGTATAAATATTTTTGCTTTGTTTTTTTGCACTTTTTATTTCATTTCTTTTGTGGAGGCTAATTATGTTATTTTTGTCTTTTTCTTTAACAGCCTTCACAGCGTGCTCCCGACTCTGACGGTGAGGATGGAGGGATTGATGTGGACCACCTCATCGATCTCGTCAGAGAAAGGGAGCCGCTCTGGAATATGGCTGACCGCCGCCACACTGACCTGATCATTACCCGACGACTCTGGGAGGAAATCTGTTCTCTCCTTGTGGGCCGCTGGGAGGACCTCGAAGCTCGGGATCAGATTAAAGAGCGTAAGTATATACAGTAACGGTTGCTTGATGTAAACCAGTGTTTCCCGAACTCCAGTCCTCATGGTCCCCACGGATCATGTGTTCAGGATTTCTATTTACTATTGAAATCCTGAAAACATGACCCCTGGGGACCATGAGGACTGGAGTTTGTGAAACACTGATGTTGTATACTAACCACTCCTTTCTCGTTTCAGGGAACAGAATTGTGAATCGGTGGCGGTCTGTGAGGGATCGTTTCAAGAAGGAGTTCAATAAAGAGATGCGGGCCCCGAGTGGATCTGGAGGACGCAGGAGCAAGTACAAGTACGCACAAGCCCTGTCGTTCCTCCGGGAAACAATGCTCACCAGAAGGTAAATATTACACACCACATGTGAAAAAGATGTAACTTTTTTTTTTCAGCCAGGGCCATACCATGTCAGTATTTTAATTGTTTTTTTTTCTCTTTATTCCACAGCACGGTGAGCAGCACTCGGGAGCCTGCACGATTGGACCCTTCTGAGGCGATCCCTGAGGAGACCGGCACCGAGGGACACTTCGACCGCCCCGGTACATCTGCACCTTCCCTGCCTTCCCACACATTCGACCCATCTGTCCCATCCACCAGCACAGGAGCATCGTGGCCGCCTACATTACATGAAGCTGCTGGTGAGGAGATCGCTTTCCCTTTACCCCACCCTTCTGCCCCTGCCGCCTCTAGTACACCTGCGGGTACTGGGCGGCAGCGGCAGAGGGGTCAGGAAAAGAGTTATGCGCAAGAGTTATTGCATCTGAATGCATCTTTCCAGAACTGTCTCAAAGTCTTGTCAGAGCAAATCTCCGCAGGCTTTCAGCAGATCAACTCCAGCATTCTGGAGGTGAAGACACTTCTGCAAACCATGCATTCAGAAGCAAGATCTTCGCCAAACCACACCTTTTTCAGGTCTGTTGTGGAGCGCATGGAAACGCTCTCTCCTGCCCAGCAGATGCATGTAATGCATTCGTGCCACGGTGCTCTACAGCAGGTTACCTCCCAACCTCCACCTCCCACCACTGTAGTTCCTCCACCTGCACCCCCTCCAGCCACTTTCCATCCTCCCCCTCCTATTACATCTGCACCCCCTCCAGCCACTTTTCATCCTCCCCCTCCTACTACATACCAGCAACCTGCCCAGTACCAGCAACCTCCCCAGTACCAGCAACCTCCCCAGTACCAGTCATCTCCCCACTTCCAGCAACCTGCCCCGTACCAAACTCCTTCCCCGTACCAAACTCCTTCCCCGTACCAAACTCCTTCCCCATACAACTTTCCATCAACATCATCTGCTCCTACAGTCCCTGCCCAACCCTCCACTCCACCACCCATCACCTCTTCTGCTTCCCACATGTCCACCCATTCTGTAGTTTTTTCCACACCTTCACCTCTAACTGTTCCTTCCCCACCACGATCCCAGTCCTCTCTCCACACACCCAGTGTCGAAGTGTCCCGCAGCCCCTCCAGCAGTATTTCCACCCCACAATACACAGAATTGTAATGTGTGTTTTTTAATAAAAATGCCCATTGGGTTTAAAACCTTTATTAAAAAAGTTTTTTGCACTTTAAAAAATTTAAAAAAAAAAAATAAATTTTTAAATAAAAGTTAAATTATCGTTTCACAATGGTTGTCTGTCTTTTCTTTCTGCGGCGAACTATGTTTAAAAAAAAGGTTAAATACAGGGTATTTCAAAGGTAAAAAGGTATTCAAAACCAGGTATATAACTGTGGGTAAATTTTAGCTTTTTGCCACAGTTGTGTTCCTGGTTGTGTTTGAAGCAAAGTATTTCACCTAAAAAGTTGTGTTTATTGTTGGTGATTTCCTAACAATGTACACAACTTTTGTTAAAAGGTGAAATACTTTGCATAAAACACAACCAGGTACACACCTGTGGCCTAAAGCTAAAAATAGTAAGACCATGACAAGATAGCCAACTTTGGTTGGCAAAGGTATATACTGTTGGTCCAGAAGGTACACAAGTTTGGTTAGGGCACAAATCTTTCACACTCTGTCATCCTGCCAGTGTACTCTGCCTTGAGGGGCCACAAGGGTCAATTTTAAAAACCGGATCCGGCGTAATCCGTCGAAAAAACGGATAGAAAAACGGATGAACCGGATGAGACGGATCCGGTTTTGTCTGTCAAGAACAAGACGGATCCGGCAGAAAACCGGATCCAGCACATCAGGTTTTACAAAACATTTGCCGGATCCGGCATTCCGGCACGACGCCGGATCGCGCCTGACGCCGAAAACCTGATGTGTGAAAGTAGCCTTACGAAGACTGGAAAGCATGTATTTGGAAGTCGCCTTGCTACACTTGTAAGGAGAGCTTTAAACTAGAACAACATGGGAAGGGAAGCAAAAGACCAGAAAAAGCCATACACCTGACAAATGCTATTGAGAACTCTGCTATTAGAAGTGGAAAGGAAGAACAAAGACAAAAGAATCTAAATAATAAAAATATTGGAGAAAGAGAAACCAATCACAAACTAAAATGTTTCTATACTAATGCACAAAGCATGGGCAACAAACAAGGATAATTGGAACTACTAACACAGGAAAAGAAATATGATGTCATTGGAATCACTGAAACTTGGTGGGACAATACACATGATTGGAATACAAGACTAGAAGAATACAACTTATTTGCAAGAAACAGACTTGATAAACGAGGAGGAGGTGTCGCATTGTATGTTAGAAACGCGTATATCTGCACAGAGATTGAAGCTTCAGAGACTGGGAGTTCTGTGGAAACTGTTTGGGTAAGAATACAAGGACAGAACAATGGAAAGGACACCATTGTAGGCATTTACTACAGGCCGCCTGTGCAAGCTGAAGACATGGATGAACTCTTTATGCATCAAATGGCCAAGTTCTCCAAAAAATATGACATAGTTGTCATGGGAGATTTCAACTATCCAGACATTTGTTGGGAATCTCTCTCAGGCAAAACTAACAGGTCAAGGAAATTCTTATCCTCTCTTGCTGACAACTTTATCTTCCAATAGGTAGGGGAGAAAACAAGGGGAACTGCTACCTTGGATCTAATCCTTATAAACAGGGAGGAAATGGTTGAGGAGGTAAAAGTGGCTGGGACCCTAGGAGGTAGCGACCATGCTATTTTAGAATTTTGGATAACTAGAGGCGGAAGACCTGTGAAGACTCAGACGTCAAGGTTAGATTTCAGAAAGGCAGATTTTAAGGGATTCAGAAAGAGAATTGGAGGGATCCAATGGCTGGATATCCTTAAAGACAAAAATGTCCAGGAAGGATGGGAAATCTTGAAAAATGAAATTCTCAAAGCACAGTTGTTAACAATTCCGAAAAGAGGGAAGAATAGGAAGCATTTAAGGAAACCAGGATGGATGAACACAGAACTTAAGCACATGCTAAAAAGGAAGAAAAAAAGATTATAAAATGGAAAGAGGGAGGCATATCTAAAGTAGAATATAATGCTGTCTGCAGAACCTGCAGGGCACAAATCAGATTACTAAAGCTGAAAATGAATTGAGGCTTGCAAGAGATGTCAAAAGCAATAATAAAGGATTTTGGGGATATGTCAAAAGTAAAAGAAAAGTCAAAGATGCTATAGTATTTTTACAGGATGAAAATGATGAAATGGTAAGACAGGATGTTGAGAAGGCTGAACTTTTAAATTCCTATTTTGCATCTGTTTTCTCTCAGAAAGGAAATGTAACATCAATTCTTCTTCACTGTCCTATTAAGGGAATAGAAGAATCCAGGATATCTATAAACAGATAGTGAGGAAACACTTAGCTAACCTAAATGAATTCAAGTCTCCAGGTCCAGATGAATTACACCCCAGAGTACTGAAGGAGATAGCAGAAGAAATTTTTGAACCCCTCTCCATAATCTTTGAAAATTCTTGGAGAACAGGAGAAGTGCCAGAAGACTGGAGAAGAGCAAATGTTGTTCCTATCTTCAAAAAGGGGAAGAAGGTGGACCCAGGCAACTATAGGCCGGTGAGTCTGACTTCTATACCAGGAAAGATCTTTGAACAAATTATTAAACAACATGTATGTCAGTACCTGGATAAGAATGAAGTGATTAAACAGAGTCAGCATGGGTTTGTAACTTATAAGTCATGTCAGACTAACTTAATTTCCTTCTATGACGGAATCACTGATTGGGTGGATCAAGGAAATGCTGTAGATATGGTATATCTTGACTTCAGCAAAGCATTTGACAAAGTCTCTCATACAATCCTTATTGAAAAAATGACTAAGTATGGAATGGACAAGGCAACTGTTAGGTGGATTCATGACTGGCTTAGTGATCGGACCCAAAGAGTGGTCGTAAATGGCTGCACATCCAGTTGGAAGAATGTCTCAAGTGGGGTACCACAGGGCTCTGTCCTGGGCCCTGTATTGTTCAACATCTTTATCAACGATTTAGATGAAGGAATTGAGGGTAAACTGATTAAATTTGCTGATGACACAAAGCTAGGAGGGATAGCTAATACTAGAGAAGAGAGAGCGAGGATTCAAAAAGATTTAAATAAACTGGAGAAGTGGGCAGCAACTAACAGAATGGTTTTTAACAGGGAGAAATGCAAAGTACTACATCTGGGCAATAAAAATGAAAAAGCATATACAGAATGGGAGGAATAGGGCTAAATGACAGCACATGTGAAAAAGACTTGGGTATACTAATAGATCACAGACTGAATATGAGTCAACAGTGTGAAGCAGCAGCAAAAAAGGCAAATGCAATTCTAGGATGTATTAACAGAAGCATACAGTCTAGATCACGTGAAGTCATTATTTCCCTCTACTCCTCTTTGGTCAGACCTCATCTGGAATATTGTGTCCAGTTTTGGGCACCACATTTTAAAAAAGACATCAACAAACTGGAGCAAGTTCAGAAAAGAGCGACCAGAATGGTGACCGGTCTGCAAACCCTGTCTTATGAGGAAAGGTTGCAGGATTTGGGAATGTTTAGTTTGCAAAAGAGAAGACTGAGAGGAGACTTAATAGCTGTCTACAAATATCTAAAGGGCTGTCACATTGTAGAAGGATCAACTTTATTCTCATTTGCACAAGGAAAGACTAGAAGCAATGGGATGAAACTGAATGGGAGGAGACAGAGATTAGATATTAGAAAAAACGTTTTGACAGTTAGAGTGATCAATGAGTGGAACAGGCTGCCACGAGAAGTGTGAGTTCTCCTTCAATGGAAGTCTTCAAACAGAGGCTGGACAGACATCTGACTGGGATGATTTAGTCAATCCTGCTTTGAGCAGGGGGTTGGACCAGAAGGCCCAGGAGGTCTGTCATGAAAGAGTCACCGTAGGAGGCAAACACAAAAATAGAAGCTACGTCCAGAAAACCAGAGAAGTTGGCAACTATCAGATTGCAGACCCCAGAACCTATCAACACAACTAGCAGTAGCCGTGGGGGGTTCCTACGGTGCCCTAGACCCCTCGATCACAGCCGGAGAGCTAAATAGCCTAAAGACAGAAAAGGAAATCTAAACTGCCCCAGAGCAGACCCCAAACTAAAAGGCAGCCCCCAACATATAATGACGGTGAAGCAAGATGAAAAAACACTCACACAGATAGAAAGATAGGCTGAGCAAACGATGGGGCCCAAGCTAACTAAACAGGACAGGAAAGGAAGGTTGCTGTCTGCAATCTGCCAAAACCCTATCAAAGACATAAGCCAACAGGCTGATATGGAAAAAGACCCTGAAGCCGCTAGGCTTCAAAAAACTATATCAGCACTCAGGTATTTTCTGAAGACAGAGCTAAAGGAATTCAGCTCACCCCAGCAGGGAATGGCAGAAATCCAGAAAAACAAAGCAAAACAAAGTCAAAGCACAAATGCAAGAAGCAGAGCAGAAAACTTAGCTTTAGAAGAGCAGGAATTCAGACTGGTCTCCAAGAATCCCTCAGAGAAATCACCCGCAGGGCAGAAGGGCGTCGGCGGCCTTATATCCAGTCAGTAACTCCACTCAGCCAGTCATCATCATTAGGCTCAGGTGCTTGATAATCAGGCTCACTACCTTTCTTTACCAGAAGAGGGAGTTCATCGGGCCTCAGTGGTGAAGGGGAAAATGAACTCACAACAGTACCTCCCCCTTGAGGGGTCACCGAACCCTCAACCACGCCACCAGGGCGATCAGGGTGAGCCCGATGAAAGGCACGCACCAATCTTTTGGCATGAATATCAGAGGCAGAGACCCAGGAATTATCCTCCTGACCATAACCCTTCCACTTAACCAAATACTGGAGTCTCCGTCTAGCCAGACGGGAATCCAGTATTTTCTCTACCTCATATTCCATATTACCTTCAACCAATACAGGGTCTGGAGGTGCCACCCCCGGAACAACAGGTTCAACAAACCTCTTCAACAAAGACTTATGGAACACATTATGGATTTTAAATGTGACAGGAATAGCCAAACGAAAAGAGACCGGATTAATAATCTCCAAAATCTTGTAAGGTCCAATAAATCTAGGCTTAAACTTAGGAGAAGCCACCTTCATAGCAATATTTTTTGATGATAACCACACCATATCACCAACCTTAAACTGGGGACCAATGGTCCTATGTCGGTTAGAAAACCGCTGGGCCTTTTCCTGGGAGAGAGATAACTTATCCACCACTTGGTCCCAGATCTGGTGCATTTTCTCCACCACAGTGTCAACACCTGGGCAGGCAGAAGGCTCCACCTGCCCTGAAGAAAATCGAGGATGAAACCCAAAGTTACAAAAAAAAAGGTGACATCAAAGTGGCAGAACTAGCTCTATTATTTAAAGAAAATTCAGCCAAGGGCAAAAATGAAACCCAATCATCCTGATCAGCGGAAATAAAACATCTCAAATACGACTCCAAGGTCTGGTTTGTTCTCTCTGTCTGCCCATTGGTCTGAGGGTGAAAAGCAGAGGAGAAGGACAACTGAATTCCCAGCTTGGAACAGAAAGTTCTCCAAAATCTAGACACAAACTGAACTCCTCTGTCAGATACAATGTTCTCAGGAATCCCGTGCAAGCGAACCACCTGTTGCAAAAACAGGGGCACCAACTCAGAGGAAGACGGCAACTTAGGGAGTGGTACAAGATGAACCATCTTAGAGAACCTATCACAAATCACCCAAATAACAGTCATCCTTTGAGAGACAGGCATATCAGAGATGAAATCCATTGAAATATGGGTCCATGGCCTCTTGGGGACAGGCAAAGGCATCAACAACCCACTAGAGCGAGAACACGATTTAGACCGGGAGCAAGTCCCACAGGACTGCACAGAATTCCTGACATCACGAGACAAGGAGGGCCACCAAAAAGACCGACTCACCAGATCTCTAGTACCAAAAATACCTGGATGACCAGCCAAAGCAGAGCAATGAACTTCAGACATCACTCTCTTCTTCCACTGGTTAGGAACATACAACTTTCCACTGGGACAACGCTCAGGTTTGTCCTCCTGGAACTCTTCCAGAGCACGTCTCAAATCGGGCGAGATGGCAGAAAGAACTACCCCTTCGCCTAAGATGGTAGCAGGCTTGGTCACCACAGGAGAATCAGCAAAGAAGCTCCTAGAGAGGGCGTCTGCCTTGACATTCTTAGTTCCAGGAAGAAAAGAAACCACAAAATCAAAACGTGTAAAAAACAAGGCCCACCTAGCCTGTCTAGGGTTCAAGCGCTTAGCCGACTCTAGGTAAATTAAATTCTTGTGGTCAGTGAGGACCACAACTTGATGTTTTGCTCCCTCCAACCAATGTCTCCACTCCTCAAATGCCCATTTCATGGCCAACAGTTCCCGATTCCCCACATCATAGTTACATTCAGATGGAGAGAACTTTCGGGAAAAGAAAGCACAGGGATTCATTTTAGATGTTACAGGATACTTTTGGGACAAAACAGCTCCTGCACCAATCTCAGAAGCGGTTGCCGCAAAACCGGGGCGGAGGTGAATCTTCGCTTCAGCTCCTGAAAGGAAGAAACAGCCTCCGGAGACCAATTTAACACATCAGCACCCTTCTTAGTCAAATCAGTCAATGGCTTGGCAATACTAGAAAATTTTGCTATAAATTTCCGATAAAAATTAGCAAAACCCAAAAACTTCTGGAGGGTCTTCAAAGAAGTGGGCTGAACCCAATCGTAAATGGCCTGTACCTTGGCCGGGTCCATTTCAATAGTTGACGGAGACAAAATAAATCCCAAAAAAGAAATCCTCTGTACTCCAAAAAGGCATTTAGATCCTTTGACATACAGGGAATTCTCCCTCAAGATCCGGAACACAGTTCGAATATGTTCCACATGAGAATCCCAATCCTTGGAGAAGATCAAAATATCATCCAGATAGATAATCAAAAATTTATCGACAAAATCTCGGAAAATATCGTTCATGAAGCACTGGAAGACAGAAGGGGCATTAGTGAGCCCAAAAGGCATCACCAGGTACTCAAAATGTCCCTCCGGAGTATTAAACGCCATCTTCCATTCATCCCCATGCTTAATGCGAATAAGATTATACGCCCCCCTGAGGTCAAGCTTGGTAAACCAGCAAGCACCTTTAACTCTAGAGAATAGATCCGAAATCAGGGGTAACGGATACTGATATTTAACAGTAATTTTGTTGAGGGCACGATAATCAATACAAGGTCTTAATGATCCATCCTTTTTGGCTACAAAAAAAACCCCGGCACCTAAGGGGGATGAGGATGGTCTAATATGACCCTTCTCCAACGCCTCCTTAATATAGGATCGCATAGCCTCGTGCTCGGGTACAGATAAATTGAAGAGCCGACCCTTGGGAAATTTACATCCCGGGCTCAGTTCAATTGCACAGTCATAACTCCTATGAGGAGGCAGAGACGCAGACTCATTCTCACTAAATACATCATAAAAGTCCGCCAAATAGTCAGGAACATCATGCGACTGAGGAGAGGTTGAAAACACCGGAGCCTCACTAAAGGCACACCGACAACCCCAACTCACCACAGACACAGATTTCCAATCCAAAACCGGATTATGAATTTGTAACCAGGGAAACCCCAGAACAATGGTATCATGCAGATTATGCAACACCAAAAATCTGCAATTTTCTTGATGGACTGGGGCGACCCGCATTACCACCTGGGTCCAAAACTGGGGTTTATTTTTCGCCAAAGGAGTAGCATCAATCCCCCTCAAAGGGATAGGCGTCTGCAGAGGTGTCATCGGAAATCCACAACGTTTAGCAAAATCCAAGTCCATTAGGTTTAGGGCTGCTCCCGAATCCACAAAAGCCTTGGCGGAAAATGTGGACAGGGAGCAGATCAGAGTAATAGCCAGAAGAAACTTAGGTTGAACACCACCAACAGAAAACGTGTGTGCAAAGCGTTT
Organism: Dendrobates tinctorius; assembly: GCF_039654945.1. Lineage (NCBI taxonomy): Eukaryota > Metazoa > Chordata > Amphibia > Anura > Dendrobatidae > Dendrobates > Dendrobates tinctorius. The sequence continues at coordinate 30,101,556 of NW_027361823.1, forward strand.
CTCTCATTTAGGACAGACAGAAATAATATGCGAGGCATCTCCACAGAAAAAACACAACTTATTACGCCTTCTGAACTCCTGACACTGCTCTCTGGACAAAACTCTATCACATTGCATAGGTTCAGACACCGGTTCAACTGGTGGCAACACCTCTCGTGCAATTCTGCGTTCACGCAAACGCCGATCAACCTGAATAGCTAATGACATAGAATCGTCCAGACCAGAGGGAAAAGGAAATCCCACCATAGTATCTTTTACGGCTTCTGATAAACCCTTCCGAAAGAGAGCAGCCACGGCATTATCATTCCAGGTAGTAAGTACCGCCCACTTTCGGAATTTTTGACAGTACAATTCTGCAGAATCTCAACCCTGGTTCAATGCCAGCAGGGTCTTTTCAGCATGATCAATAGCATTAGGTTCGTCATACAACAACCCCAAGGCTTGAAAAAATGTGTTCACATTAGTCAGAATAGGATCATCTGGTTTCAAAGAAAACGCCCAATCCTGGGGATCGCCACGCAGCAAAGAGATGACAATTTTGACCTGCTGCGCGGAGCTCCCTGACGAGTTAGGCTTCAAGGCAAAAAATAATTTACAATTATTTTTGAAATTCAAAAATTTAGACCGATCCCCAAAAAATACATCAGGTGTAGGAATCTTTGGTTCAGCAGCATGTGAATGAGCAAGGTAGGAGGAAATTCCCCGCACTTCCACAGCGAGCTGCTCCACACGATCAGACAATTGCTTTATCTCCATTGAGAGAAAAAAAAAAAAATTCCCCCTACGGCCTCAGAGATATAGAGGAAAAAATATACACACTTTTTTTTTTTTTTTACAATTCTTTCCTGCTATTGAGTACCCTAGGATCTGCGGTATGGCGGGTGATTCTGTTATGAAAGAGTCACCATAGGAGGCAGACACAAAAATAGAAGCTACGTCCAGAAAACCAGAGAAGTTGGCAACTATCAGATTGCAGACCCCAGAACCTATCAACACAACTAGCAGTAGCCGTGGGGGGTTCCTACGGTGCCCTAGACCCCTCGATCACAGCCGGAGAGCTAAATAGCCTAAAGACAGAAAAGGAAATCTAAACTGCCCCAGAGCAGACCCCAAACTAAAAGGCAGCCCCCAACATATAATGACGGTGAAGCAAGATGAAAAAACACTCACACAGATAGAAAGATAGGCTGAGCAAACGATGGGGCCCAAGCTAACTAAACAGGACAGGAAAGGAAGGTTGCTGTCTGCAATCTGCCAAAACCCTATCAAAGACATAAGCCAACAGGCTGATATGGAAAAAGACCCTGAAGCCGCTAGGCTTCAAAAAACTATATCAGCACTCAGGTATTTTCTGAAGACAGAGCTAAAGGAATTCAGCTCACCCCAGCAGGGAATGGCAGAAATCCAGAAAAACAAAGCAAAACAAAGTCAAAGCACAAATGCAAGAAGCAGAGCAGAAAACTTAGCTTTAGAAGAGCAGGAATTCAGACTGGTCTCCAAGAATCCCTCAGAGAAATCACCCGCAGGGCAGAAGGGCGTCGGCGGCCTTATATCCAGTCAGTAACTCCACTCAGCCAGTCATCATCATTAGGCTCAGGTGCTTGATAATCAGGCTCACTACCTTTCTTTACCAGAAGAGGGAGTTCATCGGGCCTCAGTGGTGAAGGGGAAAATGAACTCACAACAGAGGTCCCTTCCAAGTCTTCGATTCTATGATTCTATGATTCAATGCAGGATGTAGCAGAGCTGTGCACCAGGCGCAGGAGAAAGATGACAGACACAGTCGTGCAGTTCCTTTACCTGTACTTGGTAAGTGCCGTCCAGGACCCAGAGTACAGATGGAGAAGGAGTTGGTCAGCCTGGAAGCAAAGTACGAATTCTCTCTCTGCAGATAGGTAGTGTAGCCTCTGTTCTAGCGCTTATCTGATGTACTCGCAGTACTGAGTTCACTGAAGTTCCCCCTGTTGACTCTCTTTTGGAACTTTCTCGTATGGCAGGCAGCCGTAGCCTTTTCCTTCTGGCTCACACACGTCACTGCTGGGGCCTCCGAGCCTTAGTTGAGAACAGAGCATTTACAGCTGCTACTTCCTCTGGTTTCTGCTGCAGGACCGTCAGTGTCTCTACAAACTCGGAGACCGGAATCCAGACCATGCGATCCAGCTAGATGTGAGCCTTAACTCTGCTCATCCTCCAGCTAACCTTCTCACGTCCACACACTTCCCCTTCCCTTCACAGACTGCCCTAACTTCCCTCCTCCCGACCACAGAGAGCAGCTCCTCAGCAGTCAGGTTCAGAGCTCTCCCTGCTGGCCTGGAGTGGGAACTGTGTTGTCTGCTGGTTTAACTGCTAAAGAGATCCTTCATTGCTTCCAAGCATGACATCACACTCCCTAGGAGGATGGTAATGCCACTGTGGCGACCGTACTCCTGGGGGCGCCACAAGTGCACTGATGCCCAGCCACTGCTAGATGATTCTGCTTGTACATTGACCCAGACCACTACATTCCCCTCACACTCTACTCAGCCAGAATCTGACCCTGATGAAACTCAGGTTCCCCTTCCCGCATACTATACCACCTTACATGGTGACAAAGAGGAAGGTGCAGATGAAAGTGCAGGTTCCTTGAGCAGGTGGGGGGGCATACTCATGGGCGACGGCACTGACACAGGGCCCCTCATAGCACACAAAAGTGTCACTGCCAGTGGGAGGGCCCACCGCTGGTGGGGGGGAGGGCCCACCCGCCTTCAGACACACCGCCGTACTATGAGGGGCCCTGTGCCAGGGCCGTCGCCATCAAGTGGGCCCCCCCTGCTTGCTCAGGATCACAGCACTTGCAATGTTGAAATACTTACCTCTCCCTGCTCCACCGCCGTGACGTCTTCCGCGTTTCCCGACAGTGACATTCTGGTCAGAGAGCGCGATGACATCACGTCTGTACGCCCTCTGCCTAAACAGTCCAAGTGCAGAGAGATGGAAGATGGGGGATTCACTAGCGAGGAGACATATTTAATTGTTTTAAAGGTTGGGAGCAATTTTTGGGGAGCACTATACTCTGGAGAAAGATATATGGGGCCCACCATACACTGGAGCATTCCAAAGGTGGACATAAGACACTGGAGCAGCATTTACAGATCCCATTATACACTGGAGCATTAGAAATGGGGCCCATTATATGTGGAGCATTATTTGGGCCCATAAGACAGTGGCGCTTCACCCATGGGGACCAACATATACTGTAGCATTATGTGTAGCTCATCATATACTGTATCGAACATTATATGGGACCAATGATTCTGTATGGAGAAATATATGGGCCTCATTACTCTGTATGGCACACTATGCGGTGGCCATAATACTGTATGGAGTAATATACTGTCCGTTTCTGGAGCTATTTGAGAATTTAAAATGGATATCAGTCAAGTGATATAAGAAGTGAAGTATTTTTCATTGTACTATACCGCTATTTCTCTGCCGTATCAGAGGATCATGAATTGTGGCATGTGTTAAAGGAGCCCAATGACACTCTTTGGCCCTGGGCCCACGAAAATCTGGAGCCAGCCCTACCCCCCCCACAACTTTAGCCAAATAACCCCCAGTTTTCAATGCCTAACTATTATTATAACGTAAATTAAGGTTGACAAGCTTAAGTAATAAGAATTGATGCTTTTGGCATTAAAATGGGCACTGTAGGTGTGTTTCCTGTCCTCCTCTCACTGCCGACTTTTCTTCCCCATTGACTTGCATTGGGTTTCGTGTTTCAGTCGGCCTTCGACTTTTCACGATAATCGGCGGATTGCGTTCGACCCGACTTTTGCGAAAGTCGGGTTTCATGAAACCCGACTCGACCCGAAAAAAGGCAAAGTCGCTCATCTCTAGTGCAGGGCAAGCGAGGGCTAAGGTATCCTGCTCGGTGACAGGTTGAAAGAACTTTTATAGGGACACTAGTAAGAGCAGGACACATCCTCAGGAAAGTGCAGGAGGTGTCCATTTCCCCATTGTAATTCTTTCTCCGGTGTTCCCTTGTTTGTTTGCTGTTTTGTGACCGACCAATCATTGGGTCGTGTCGCACTGGTCAGTCACTCCTTGATAGTGACTTGCTTTGAGTCACAGAGGCACTGTGAGGAACAGAATTAGCCTTTCATTTAAAAGAATAATCTCTCTAAATTCAGGATAAACCTTCACTTTGAGTGGTACATCTCAATTGCTAGACAAGCCTCACCCGAATGAGCCAATTAATGAGGCTCAGCGGAGAGTAGCTTTCCCAGGGACAGTGTGCTGTATTAACACCATGTGCCCTCCCACAGATGGAGTAGTCAGACTGATACTGTTCTGGTGGACAACTGTGAAAACATCCGAGTTTCATTCAACTAAAAAAATGAAGATAAACATGCTCAGCATGTTTAATAACTCTGAAGCCCAATAATGACGTTCTGTGCAGCCCTGAGATGTGGCTAACTTTAGCCTAGAGGTCCAAGCCCCAACTTCCGTACCTGAAGCCAAACTTAAGCACATGAAGCCCTAGGTTCAGACGGGGTCTTGCAAAGTAGATGCTCTTTATTTTTCAGTTTTGCGCTAATTTTCTTAAGTTTTTTCTAGATAACAAGAAAAGAACAAGGGGGAGCCCATAAAGAAGGTGAACTTTCACAAAGATTACCCACCATCTGCTGTTACATAAGGGAATCAGATTCTGAGGCTTGATCAGGTCACAGGCTGTTCCTTTCTGGAATCTCTGGACCTCTGGCTGATTTTACTGGGGTGTCTGAGGCTTACAGAGGGAATTGACCCTTGGGGCCCACCCTACAGCTATATGCAAATATTTGTAAGCCCTTTTTGCCATTATAGTGGAGCATCGACTGTAAAACACAGGTGGCTCCTGCACATATACTGTGCACTCACCATAACTGGGATGTACAATTATGGTAGTTTGCATTAAAGGGGTTATTTGGTTAAAGAAGATATAATAATACCACATACAAGTGAGAAATACCGCCACACTATGGTTAGACTACATATTCCACCACAAAGTGACTAAATAATACCATACATAGGACAAATACTGCCACACTGTGACCAGACCACACATTACCATCACATAGTGACCAAATAATACCACATACAGGGTCAAATACCACCACACCGTGACCAGTCCACATGTTACCACCACATAGTGACCGAATAATACTAAATACAAGGGAGAAATACCACCACACCATGACCATACCACATATTACCTCTGCATAGTGACGAATACTACAATACTGATCATGAATAAAAGCCACAATACTAACATCACTGTTATTAACACCAGTGACATTATACACAGAAGTGTATAGTGTACAGCATAGTGCCAGTATACAGGTAATATAGGGATCACCAATGACATTAAACATAGGAGCCCTGTATATAGCGTCAGTGTACAGGTAATACAGGGATCACCAGTGACAGTATACACAGTAGCTCTGTATATAGCATATTGGTAATACAGTGGTCCCCAGTATCAATTTACACAGGAGCTCTGTATATGGTATATATTGTACAGGGAATGCAGTGATCAACAGTGACATTATACACAGGAGCTCTGTATATAGTGTATAGCGTGCGTGCACTGGTAACACATTGAATTACTAATGATGTCTCTAGGTGAAGTTCTTCATTTTCACTTTACTTTTTCATCTGGCGCAGACCACTATGACTGTTAAAGATTTTTTAAGAAAAAGGAATTAATAAAGATGGATTTACTATTAAGTGGCATATTCCCGTTTGTTTAGGTTGTATTTTGTTCTTGTAAGCCTGTAATATTGACTTGTAAGTTGACAATTTGTTGTAACATATTGTGTTGTTATCCTGGATAACTAGAGACACAGGATAATTGAACAATGATGTTTGCCGATATGTTGATTACACATTGTTCAGGCTAGCTAGTTTGTTGACATGCAAAACAAAGGAGGAAAAACTATGAAAATAGATTACATAATCAAACAATGCGAGTTGATCTCATCATCATTCTTTCCCTTTACCTGTGAATGCTGGCTTGAAGGACAGATGTTAACTATAAAAAGGTTATATGACCCTGTAACATCAGACAGATGTACACATCCAGATATACAGACAGCCAAGAGATTCAAAGATCAAAAGAACCGGAGACTCTTTACAAGACAGCATTAAAGACAGAGAAGAGAAGTAAAAAATTGGGAATATATTTAAATGAGAATTCGCCGAGGCGAGGAGAAGAAGCACAAAAAATAGTGGAGATGTCAGAATTTGTAGCACTTGTAGGTTTATAGGAGTCAATTACCACCAAGGGGTTCTATAGTTGGAAGGTATTGTTTGTCTATTCATCCCTATATTCTGCAAAACTACCTGGCTGTGGGGGTTGGCACCCTACATGCAGCTAAAATGGCGCCACCACTCCTTGGCGGCTGTCCATTCTATCCCTTATTCAATGTAGTTTTGCAGCAAAACATAAAGTGATTAGTGCCAACTATTATAGATTTTATTTGTCACACAAAAAATAGAATAGAGGAAAATACCATTTATGTACTAAAATTATAATATAGTGGGTACGGAAAGTATTTAGACCCTTTTAAATTTTTCACTCTTTGTTTCATTGCAGCCATTTGGTAAATTCAAAAAAGTTTATTTTTTTTCTCATTATGTACACTCTGCTGTTGTGAGTTCATTTTCCCCTTCACCATTGAGGTCTGATGAACTCCCTCTTCTGGTGAAGGAAGGTAGTGAGGCTGATTGCAAAGCACCTGAGCAGAATGATGATGACTGGGTGACTGGGATTGCTGACTGGATATAAGGCAGCCGACGCCCTTCTGCCTTGCGGGTGATTACTCTGAGGGATTCTTGGAGACCAGTCTGATTCCTGCTCCTCAAAAGCTAAGTTTTCTGCTCTACTTTTTGCATTTGTGTTTTGGTTTTGTTTTGCCTTGTTTTTCTGGATTTCTGCCTTTCCCTGCTGGGTGTGCTAAATTCCTTTTTGCTCTGTCTTCAGATAATACCTGAGTACTGATATAGTCTTTTTGAAGCCTAGCGTCTTCAGGACTTTTTTCCCTATCAGTCTGTTGGCTCTTGTTTTTGAGAGGGTTTTGGCGGATTGCAGACAGCATCTTTTCTATTCTGTCCTATTTAGTTAGCTTGGGCCCCATCATTTGCTCAGCCTATCTTTCTATCTGTGTGAGTGTTTTTTCATCTTGCTTTCCCGTCATTATATGTTGGGGGCTGCCTGTTGCTTTGGGGTCTGCTCTGGGGCAGTGTGGATTTCCCTTTCTGTCTTTAGGCTATGTAGTTCTCCGGCTGTGATCGAGGGGTCTAGGGCATCGTAGGAACCCCCCCACGGCTACTACTAGTTGTTGTTGTTAGGTTCAGGGGTCTGCAATCCGATAGCTGCCAACTTCTCTGGTTTTCTGGACTTAGCTAGTATTTCTGTTTTTGCCTCCTACGGTGACTCATTCATAACACTCTGCACTCCATCTAGACTGAAAAAAAACAAAAATGTAGACATTTTTGCAAATTTATTACAAAAGAAAAACTGAAATATCACAAGGTCATAAGTATTCAGACACTTTTCTCAGTATTGAGTAGAATCACCCTTTTGAGCTAGTACAGCCATGAGTCTTCTTGGGAATGATACAGCATGTTTTTCACACCTGGAATTGGGGATCCTCTGCCATTCTTCCTTGCAGATCCTCTCCAGTTCCATCAGGTTGGATAGTGAATGTTGGTGGACAGCCATTTTCAGGTCTCTCCAGAGATGCTCAATTGGGTTTAGGTCAGAGGCCAGGGCTCTAGCGTGGCCAGTCAAGAATAGTCGCAGAGTTGTTCTGAAGCCACTCCTTTGTTATATTAGCTGTGTGCTTAGAAAATACAGCACCTAGTGGAATACAGATCCACCATTTCTCATGACACAAAATGGCAAATCAGCAAAGAGAAAATAATTAAAACATAACTTTTAATATTGTATAAAAGCTACCAAACGATAAAGTGCAATTAAAAAACACTAAATCAGTTGCCATAGACTATACAGTGGAGTGTCTGTTTATATTTCCACACCAGATCACCCAAGGTACATACATGTGGCTAATTCCATGTCCAAAAGTGAAAAAACCTGGACAGACTGATATAAATAGATAACAGACAATGTGAATAACAACCACAGTCTTATCATGAATGGTTACTTAACCAGAGGCGTATATGGCCCCTATCATACTTAGCTTAAACAGAAAAATGACCCATTCATGTCTAAAGAGGAGACATCAAAAACCAAACCAGTAGTCCATAAATATACTTAATAAAGGAAAGATCTCACCCATATGTCTGGAAGATGCCAATAATCAGATGTCCATCAGAGTCGAGACAGGTCAGGAAGCAAGGAATTACCCTAATCAAACCCTGTAGGGGCTGGCAGACCTGACACCCATGACTCCCGCCCTAACAAGGGCAGTCCACATCTGACCCTCACAAAAATAGCCCTGCAATGTCCCTATGCATCCCGACGCATTTCGTCATTTACTGACTCTTCAGGGGATCTAACTGCAAGTACTGGATGCAACACATAGTAACCAGGCTCCCTCCTAAGTGACAATGGAGTGATTTAGTGTTTTTTAATTGCACTTTATCGTTTGGTAGCTTTTATACAATATTAAAAGTTATGTTTTAATTATTTTCTCTTTGCTGATTTGCCTAGCTGTGTGCTTAGCATCATTGTCTTGTTGAAAGGTGAATCTTTGGCCAAGTCTGAGGTCCAAAGCACTCTGGAAGAGGTTTTCATCCAGGATATCTCTGTACTTGGCCGTATTCATGTTTCCTTCAATTGCAACCAGTCGTCCTGTCCCTGCAGCTGAAAATCACCCCCATAGCATAATACTGCTACCACCATGTTTCACTGTTGGGATTTTATTGGGCACGTGATGAGCAGTGCCTAGTTTTCTCCATACATACCGCTTAGAATTATCACCAAAAAGTTCTATCTTCGTTTCATCAGACCAGAGAATCTTATTTATCATGGTCTGAGAGTCCTTCATGTGTTTTTTAGCAAACTCTATGCAGGCTTTCATATGTCTGGCACTGAGGAGAGGCTTCCGTTAGGCCACTCTGCTATAAAGGCCTGACTAGTGGCGGGCTGCAATGATAGATGACTTTGTGGAACTTTCTCCCATCTCCCTACTGCATCTGTGGAGCTCAGCCACAGTCATCTTGGGGTTCTTCTTTACCTCTCTTACCAAGGCTCTTCTCCCACGATTGCTTAGTTTGGCTGGACAACCAGGTCTAGGAAGACTTCTGGTGATCCCAAACTTCTTCCATTTAAGGATTATGGAGGCCACTGTGCTCTTAGGAACCTTGAGTACTGAAGAAATTATTTTGTAAACTTGGCCAGATGTGTGCCTTGCCACAATTCTGTCTCTGAGCTCCTAGGCCAGATCATTTGACCTCATGATTCTCATTTGGTCTGACATGCATTGTGAGCTAGGAGGTCTTATATAGACAGGTGTGTGCCTTTTCAAATCAAGTCCTATCAGTTTAATTAAACACAGCTGGACTCTAATGAAGGAGTAGAACCATCTCAAGGAGGATCACAAGTAAATGGACAGCATGTGACTTAAATATGTGTGTCAGAGCAAAGGGTCTGAATACTTATGACCAAGTGATATTTCGGTTTTTCTTCTTTAATAAATTTGGAAAAATTTCTACATTTCTGTTTTTTTTTCAGTCAAGATGGAGTGCAGTGTACATTAGAGAAAAGAATGAACTTTTTTTAATTTACCAAATGGCTGCAATGAAGCAAAGAGTGAAAAATTTACAGGAGTCTGAATAATTTTCGTTCCCACTGTATGTTGAGTTTGGCAATAGATGAGTCAGATAACAACATAAAGATATTATGGTAAATTGCTTAGTGCCTTATTAACTTCAAAGGACGTAGCCAATGTGTTATTCAGTCACCTACACAACATATTGATAAACTGGTTCAGAGAGGGTTTATCATAATTATTCTAGCCTTGGTAGGCCAACTGTGACATCATCATATTAGTGAGTAAAGTCTTGCACTCTGATATAGATTTTATATGCAGTCTATGACTATATGTTCTTATTTTAATCAGACAATGACCTGTGAAAGTGCTATGTGCCTTTTTGAATTACATAAAAGGTGCATAGCTTGTCACCCACAAGATTAATTGATAGCATAAATCAAATAAAAAACTCAGTACATTCAGCAGAGTCAAAGAAATATGTTATGGTATATTCACATTAGAGAGGCAGTGTGCCTTTACACTATTTGACTCAATGCGTTTCCCCTCCTATAGTGGTTCACCAGGAGTGAGTGTAGACAATGAAGACTTATCTGGCAGAGGATATTGAGATGACTGGCATAGGGTCCATATGATGCTTGACCTCCAAGTTCAGTCCCCTCTGGTAATGTGCCTCAGCCAAGACATCATGACTCCATCCTGAGGAACACAGATTTTACATTTTATAGGATGCCAGCTTAGGGGACCGCGGCCCCACCTGAAAGAACACAGATCTTCTCTATTGACATTGCTGAACCAAGGATATGTTTGGGGTAGTCAGGATTTGGAGCCACTGGTCACCTGAACCCCATGGATACTGACTGTACCCCCTAGGTCCCTTGGCCCTGGATGTGCCCCCCTAGGTTCCTTGGCCCTGGATATCCCTCTAGGTCCCTTGGCCTGGCCCCAGCATGAAGAACGCACATTCAGTTTAAACCAATGGGCCCCCATTATGTCCTGCTCGGAGGCCCACCAAGGCCCCGGGGACCACTGGAGAATTCTCTGGTATCCCGGTAGGCCAGTCAAGCCCTGAATGCTGTTGAGAACCAGGTCACAAATGCTCTTACCGCAGTCCGCTCTAATTTTCAAATAAGGTGCCTGTATAGTCTTCTCCCTTACTCCACCGGAACCCCTCGGAAGCAAAGGTATCACTTCTGGTCCACTTCACTTGACATGCTCATCATTAGGGAGCACCATCTCGTGGCATGCCATCCTCGTGCGCAGATCCGAGTTGGCGGGGCGGGTGGAGATCAGGGCCAAATCCTTCGCTGCCCGTTCCACTTCACTTGCTGTGGTCATCAGCAACAGGTGCGTACCAAAGCAGGTGTGGTGGCCGAGAGATCATGCTGAAACCTCTCTCGCTCACCCTTGCCTACTGCACTAGTTTTCCAACCCTGTGGTAGCGCCTCACCGGTGCCACTAGAAGGTATGCTGCTCTTCCAGCCACCAGGACAGGCCTGAGACCATCTTTCATTCGCACCTTTCTTCTTGAGGTCTCCAGAACAGGAAACCGAACTAATGAGGGGGAAAGGTGCCACCCTATTATTTCAGTAGGTTTCCTGTCCTGAATGGGCAAATTCTCAGGTGGTGCTGTCATGGGTGAAGGATTTTAAATGTAGAATTATTTTTATTAGCTCTGGACACTCTTTTTGACCATACTCAGTTCCTCTTAATTACCACAGGTTATCTGAGCAGATAAGATAAAAAGTCCTTTACTTTTAGTTATTAATCTTTGTAAAAGAAGTAGAGAAATGAAATAGGTGGAAAGGAAATGGAGAAAAAGTTTGTTTACAAGGGACTATCAAAGAAGGTAGAAAAGTACCCACTCACATTAGATTACAGTAAGCTGATATCGGAAATGTTTACTCATGGGATAGAGGGAAAGTCATGACTCAAACTTGAATGCAAGCATGCAAACTTTTTGCTTATGCAGGAGGTAAGTTGCTGTCGGAGGTGTCTGGAGTTTGCTTTTCCCCCCCTCTTTCCATTGAAAATACATGAACGCTCACTGAGCTGAGATGGGAAAAATAACTGCAGACTTAAATGTGAGTGTATGGCTGACAGCTATCTAATATGCAGGGCTTTTTATGTAAAAAAATATTTGCGCATTTCTGATTAATTTCTCGTTATTCAGTACTGTAGTCTGTTCGCTAATTTCAATAAAAAACTGTAATTCAGATTGTAAAAGAAAAATAAAAAATGACCAATACTGTATAAACTTTTTTTTTACTTGCAAAATATGGTTTTCGTATTCCTTAACCGATTTATCTAGGCTGTATTCTATAAGAAACGCCAAATTTCAACCAAATTTTCACTGCAGCTTTGTGGCTCGTGGTGTCTTTATGATCAAATATTTTCTTTCGCAGAGATGTTAGCTGCTGTTGCCGACTTTCGTCGAAGAATGTTATGTTACAGTTGGCCCAAGCCTTTGAAATTTTCATCCCAATGTTTGACTCCACACCCAGATATCCAACTTTCTTGCACGACGAACAACTGAGCTTCTGTTAACAAACGTACAGCCAATTGTACTTACTGCAGTAATTATTCTTCTGGTCTAGAGTCCAGCATGTTGGCCAGTCGGAAGCCTTTGAATCACCAGACAACAGCAGCTTTACGTCATCAGGATCATTAACACTAGCTGATGCAGGTTCGATAGTTGAAGAACCGGTGGCCACGTTCTGCTCTATCATCTGATTTGTTTCTGTCCATGTCTGTTCGGGGTCTTTTGCGTGTCAGAGCCGCACCGCCCGAGAAATAGTGAGTTATTTTATCCATCCAAGACAAGTTTCACGAAACAAAACTCAATGAACTCGTACAAAACTTCATAAAACACTAATATAAACGACGATTTAAACGAATCAAACCAAAACAGATCAGCCCCCCATCAGTGGTATACAGCCCCCCATCACAGGTTACAGCACCCCCATGCTGCCGCACACCTTAAAACAATGAACCATTCATTCTTACCCTCCACCACCGCTGCCAGTCCCTGATTCTTCCTGCTTTCGCCGGTGTCATGTGACAGGCGCAGCAGCGATTACGTCATTGCTGCTGCGCCGGTCATAGGCGGGTACAAGCAGGAAGAAGCAGGGACTGGAGGATGGCAGCGGTGACAGAGCAACGGAGGGTAAGAGTGAATGCTTTATTATTTTAAGGTGTGCGGCAGCACCTTCAGATTTTCCGGTACACTGTACCATTGTGTACTGGCACAAAAAAAGCACTGCTAATATGTATGGGCATCTATAGAAAGTAGAAGTGGAGAAGTTTGTGAAGTGGAAAGGTTAGTATGCCAATCTCTACTTTCCTGGGATGTCCCGAATCAGCTCTATTAATTCATTGGTCTCCATCTGGATAATTCCCAGGCAGAATTATAATCCTTCAATTCTGTTAGGAAAGGGCTCAATGGGTTTATGTTTTGTAGAATCATATTTATCTTCCAAAGCTTTGTTACTCTTTTAGGATGACATGGTATAGTTCTTTAGTTGGTGTAAACTTCTTCTTAGATGAAGACTCAACTAACTTAAATGCATCAATAACATTGTAGTGTAATTACAAAAAATGCTAGATCACTGCACAAACCAAACACTAACTTCAAATTTAAAAAGAATGTAACCCTTTAGAAACTTTTCAATAATTTTTTGAAAGGGACGCACTTTGCAAATAGGAAATTATACATATATATTATTTTATGATCTTTTTGGGTCTGAACAATTTGTACATGTGCACACTTGGATTTTTATAGGCAGGCAGAGTCCACTTCAGGAAATGCTGTCAATTGTCTTTTTTTTACTGAAGCTTGTTTTTCAGCATTTATTTGGTCCTTTCCTGAGCATTTTACTGACTGCCAGCTTTTTTTCCTGCGTCTTTTAGTGTCTTTTTATTTTTTAATTCCATCCAATAATGAGAAAAACAGGTTTTTTTTAAGTAAAAATGCTGGTAAAACTCTGAAAAAGATGCCTGGGCGTCTTCTGAGGTTTCCATTTGACTTCTGTTATAAAGTATAAAGCATCTATAGAGCAGAAAAAGCTGAAGGTCAGCTCTCTTCTTTTAACCACTTTGTATTTTTGAAAACCTGAAGCGGCTTAACGCCTTCACCACCTTGGTTTTTTCCATTTTTGAGTTTCCTTTTTTTGCTCCCCTTATCCCGAGAACCATAACTTTTTTATTCATCTGTCGATATGGCCATATGAGGGCTTGTTTTTTACGGGACGAGTTGTACTTTTGAAAGACACTATTGGTCTTGCTATATAATGTACTGGAAAACGAGAAAAAAATTCAAAGTGCAGTGAAAAAGGAAAAAAAAGTGCAATTCCATAATTTTATTTTTTGTTCACTAAATGCTAAAACTGACCTGCCACTATGATCCTCCAGGTCATTACCAGTTCGCAGATAACAAACATGTTTAGATTCTTTTTTATTTAAATGGTAAAAAACCCCCAAAGTTTCTAAAAAAAAATAAAAAAAATAAAAAGTAGTCATTTACCGAGACCAGAAGCATCTTCATTTTTCGTGAAGTGGGGCTGGGTGAGGCTTTATTTTTAGCATGCTAACTAGATTTTTTTATTGATACCAATTTGGGTCTAGATACGATCTTTTGATCACCTGTTATTGCATTTTAATGCAATGTTGTAGCGATTTTTTTTTAACTTTGCACTTGCATCAATAGCTTCTATAGGAGACTAGAAGCAGTGATCATCTGATTGCTTGTGCCACACAGAGTAGGGCTTCAGCAGAAATGCTCACTTGCTATGAGCGCTGACCACTGGGCAGCACTCATATCGATATGGCAATGACAATCACAGGGGTCTCCTGTAGACCTTGGGTTGTCGCGCCAAACCATTGGCGACCCATGGTCACGTGACACAGGCGCCGATGGGTGGGATTAAAGGCATGTTAGATGCCCATGTCAGAGATTGACACACAGTGGCATTTAACATGTTAACAGCAGCAGTTAGATCGCAAGTCTACCCGTGGCTGTTAGGGACACATGTCAGCTAATGAAATTGTCATGATCCCAGTGCAGGTTTTGACCTGCATGTCAGGGGTTAATGTCTTGAGCTCAGTGCAGGCTTTGACCTGCACACCTGGGGTTAATTATTGTGGCCTTTCTTTGGTTCAGGCAGAGCTTTTTATAGCCCTGAGAAACTCCAATCCCTGTCAGTTATACGTTTGCCTTTGGCCGAGTGTTGTGAACCCTGTGTGCCTGTTCATTGTCTTATAGCTTGCTTATATGGTTCTGATCCGGTTCTGTCCCCCGGTGTGAGTTTGCCTGTTGATTCTGTACTGTATATCTGCTTCTCTGGTTTCTGACTTCTTGGCTACGTCTTGACTATCCGTTCTGTCTTGCCCTTTGGTAATTGTCGTGCTATCTCATGCTTTGACCCTGGCCTGATCTGATTTATGTCCCTGTCTATGCCAATTAGCAACTTTGTTCCGTAGTTACCAATCTAGGAGTTTTCCTGCAGCTCCTAGCTCTCTGGAGTTTAGGCCACGCCCCCAGCAGTCACGTGCTTCAGGTCTTGTGGGTCTGAAGCACGCATCTTCTCTGCTGCTGCCCGCTCCACAGGTATCTCTGAGCACAGTTTGTCTTACTCAGGACACGCGCACTGGCTCAGTGAGCAAGTGCAGTGCGGTGTTCCTGACAGAAATCAGCTAACATATGCCAGAAAAGTTGCAGACTCGTCACTGGAGCACACAGCAAACAAGGGGAGGCAACCTTAGACATATCTATACATCTAGGGTTGTAAAAGGTTTAAAGACACTCAAAAGGCTGAGCATATGAACAGCAAGTCATGCATATTTAATATTTTAAGCATTTTCTGAGTGCTTTTTCAAGAAGGTTTTGCAACAGACCCACTCCAAGTCTTCCCGAAACAGTTGTCTTGTAAACATACCCTACATTTCCACTGATCCTGAGAACAATAGTAATGTCACAATGACCCGCTGATCCTGGGAATGATGGCGATATAGCACTAGTTTATCGCTGTGTCCCCTTCAGGTGGCTGAGTACAGGAAAAAACAGAAGGGAATCCAGTGCAAAGTCCTCAAAGTTCTATCTTATGATTTATGTGGGACCCATTATAAAGTAATGGCATAGCCTGACAAAATGTTGGATTCCAATATTGTTTTTTCTTATGGTTAATGGCTTATGTCTGAACTCCATGCAGGACGGGGTTCTGGGGTTAGCGACAATGGGGCATTTGACTATAAAGATGTAGATGGATTCACCATGCACTTTGTTGTGTCTCATTTTGGTGGTATACTCCTTTTAGAGGTGGGCAGCAAGACGTAGTAAACTATGTCTTGATGCCAGCCTCAACTATGTGTATATGCCCGAAAATGATGCACAACAGAGCACACTGTGACTCTATCTGCATCATTATAGCCAATGGCCCTGTCGGTGCATACTCCAGAATCCTGTTTTCATATGACTGGAGCCACTGACCATAGAAGAAAACTCTATGTGAACCCAACCTATCACTATAGGTTGGGAAAATTCATTAAATCCCCTGAAGTAAACATAATTGGACATCATGGGTAAATCAAGCTCTAAGATGGCTTAAAGAATTTACACAAGGTATGGATGGGGTTGCAATAACCATAGTAGGTTTTTATAATTAATAACGACACATATTTGTAACATTTTCAGAGATATATGCTTTGTATGGTTTTGAGTTGCATGATTTCATTTGTCACTTATATCCCCACGCACTGACCTAACCAGACATCCTGTGTGACATACAAACAGACTACAAAGATTGAGTCTTACACCCAACAACTGTAGTCATAGAAATTCTGGCAGAATGAGAAGACTTAAGAAACCAAAAGGTAAAAGTAACTAGAAATATGAAACTAATGACAGCCTTATTTTGTTTCTAGAGTAGTTCCATGCAAATATGTAATGTTTTATGCTTACTTTTAACTTTTAGACTTTTTTAATGATTTTATCCATATACTATGTATGCAGTGTCCTTGGCATATTGTTGTAATGCACTTAATGTATCCAGACTGTAATGACCTGTATAAATTCACTTGCCCTGATGATTATACTGTGGATTTCTAATAGAATCACTAGCATATAGAAAGTTTACAGTTGTGCTTAGTTCAGCAGATACATTTTGCTGTTTTTTTTTCAAATTGAGTAAATTTGAAAATGAAACAATCCCCTATGCACAAGTTAAATAATAAAAGAATTTCAGTTTGTTACCACAAAGTCTATCTGGAGACTCATAACGCATGGGCAACAATTCTCAGAAAAATTGTGCTGCCAAAATTATTTGTATAACTTGCTGGTAACATAATAATTTAGAGTTGCAAATTGGCTTTAAAAATTCAGGTATGTCAAGTAATTCGCAAGTTCCACATAATTTACACTATGGAGGCAAAATCTTGTGTAATTTGAGATTTGGAGCCATAAATCCAGCACACTTGGTTATTTGCAAAAGGAGCAAATAAAAATGAAAACAAAATTAAGACTTTGGAGTGGCTTAGTCCAAGTCCTGACGTTAATCTGATTGAGATGCTGTAACATGACCTTAAAAGGCATTTCATGCTCGGAAACCCTACAATTTGGCTGAATTACAACAATTCTGCAAAGATAACTGGACCAAAATTGCTCCAGAGCGTTGTAAAAGATTCATTCCCAGTTATCGCAGACACTTGATTGCAGTTGTTTCTGCTAAGGGTGGCCCAACCAGTTATTTGTTGTGCGGGACAATCACTTTTTCAAACAGGGCCCTGTAGGTTTGGATTTCTTTTTCCCTTAATAATAAAGACCTTCATTTAAATGCTGCATTTTGTGATTACTTCTGTTATCTTTGCCTAATATTTATTTATTTATTCTGCGATAAGCTACAAATTATACCTTGCAATGTATGTTTTCTCCACATATAGTTATTTTGGAAAGTGCTGTCAAGTAAAATTTTCATTACAGTAGGACCTTTGCAACTCTTATTTTCAATACCCAAATGTATGGTAAATGACACCCTTATGGCATACATTTATCCATATATGACAGAGGACCCCCCTCCCCCGCATATACAATATATTGTGAATTTAAGTGGTGGGAGTGTGCTCCCTTCGGTTGCTCTACTAGATGGACAATTATGATGTATGTGCCTAATAAAATAAGAAACTCTGATCTGATTAGAACTGTATCTCAATTGCACCTATTCTGTTTATTTCTCGTTTAACTCTCAACTTTTTGTTTTACTGTATGTACATATAGCTCCAGCACAATACCTCTCTGTGGTTTTGGTGATTGCGGTGGTTGCTCTTAAAGTGGTGGAAATATCTGCATTAGTATTCATAGGTAATGTAACTCATTTATTTTTTTTACAAATAAAAGATCTTAATATACAAACATGATTAGCATTTGACTATCCTACCTTGGACTCAATGGCACGAAGGAATAGTTCTGAGGGCCGTCCTCTAACTATGCAGGACCTTTACGTAAGCCCTGATTTCCAACACCATAACGAACTGCACAAAACCTAACCAATCCGCATCTCATTTTCACCGCTAAACTAAAGACTCACACAACTGTGTGACACCGATGTAATTGGCCACATCAGCCTCATTTACTGAATGACATTAACAAGCAATTCAAAAAGCAAATGCAACTAGTGACTTTAATACCACTAAATAACAAATCAATGCAGCAAAAGTGTTTGAAGATTGTTCCCTTTACGCCACGTGCACACGTTGAGTATTTGAGTTTTTTACCTCAGTATTTGTAAGCCAAAACCAGGAGTGGGTAAAAAATACAGTGGTGACATGTTTCAATTATACTTTTCCTCTAACTGTCCCACTCCTGGTTTTGACTTACAAATAGTGAGGTGAAAAACTCACCAAATACTCAACATGTTCATGTAGTTTTAACATCACGGTCACCTTTGACCCTCAACCGCACTATGCCAATTTGAGTACTATGCCAAATTAGCTTAATTTGAGCACTATGCCAATTTGAATGCTGCACGTGTACTGACCCAATTAATTTCTTTCACTTAACAATTCACACTTCGGGCTACTTGTTGGAATATGTTTGGTGCAACAACTCCATTTCTGTTAATAATTGTTCAGTTGCTAGATTTTTATGCTGTTTATAAAGTTAAAAAAAAAACTCCCAGAGGCTCACACAGGGAGAGCATGTGACGGTATTTCCTATTTTTCCTGTGTCTGTGTATGAGAGAAGCAGCCTGCTGCAGATGCTGCACGGAGAGAGACACACAAATGATTTATTCCTGATCTATTAAGCATATTGTTCAAGAATAAAGAAGCTCTGTTGTCACATGCTTGGAGAGCATCCTGAATAATCCGCTGCCAACACTACTCCATATCAAGGTGTTGCTTTTCTTTGAACTGTACCCCTATGCAAAGAACCCGTTTCTGTCACCAAGCGGACACGTGACACCTCATATGGGAGTGTCCTACACAATCTCATTACTTTTTAAAAACCCTCCATTGAAAACCAAGATCCAACTGTGGATGTTAAAGGCTGAACTATTATACTTCCATTGTTTGCTGCAAAGGGAGCAACTTAAGTAATAAATTTTATGTGCGCTTTATTTATCTTTCAACTGAACACATATTCCTCCAAGTAAAGCGAGTCACAATATCCAAACTAACCAATAATTAATGGAGGAATCACGTCATGAGCCCGAAGCAATTGCACTTAATTCTAACACCTGAATCATTATCTCCCACATGCAGTTCCAGATTGTCTAGCCCAGGGGTCCCCAACCTGTAGTTTTAGAGCCAGATGTGACTCATGGACCCGTGATGTGTGGCTTGCGGATGTCTGCCAGCTTGGTGCATTAGCACCAAGTGGAGCAAACATCTGTTAAGAATAAATATATAGATGGTGACTTTTGTGTGTAGCCCTGCACAGAAGAGGAGATCTGATTGGTGGTAAGATAGGAAACCCTGAAGCTTGGCATACTGCCTTGGTGGGATTTCAATGGAAAAGCTTTGGCTGTCATTTTATCGGTAATAGGGGACTCCGAGTGTCACTACTGAGAGTGGTGCAGGAGCTTTACGTGGCTCACGACCTTGTTTCAGAGCTGAATGTGGCTTGCAACCCTCTTTCATAGCTGAATGCAGCTCTCAAGGTCTAGCCTATCCTATGAGATGTGAAAATGGAACTTGGGCAAAACCATGTATTCCCCAAATTCTTATTGAGCACACTGTCACATCTTCCTTGAGAAAGCCTAACTGACAACTTTTCGGCCTAACATTTGCCTGTAAGGCATTACAACAAGCATATGAATTCCTCAATAATCATATTAAAACAGGGATACCTGCAACTACACAAGCAAAGAGCAACAAAATAGCTGTTACTAAAAAAGGCTTACAGCATGTTTGACCTGACGTAAGGACAGTATCTATTAGATTGCCTCTTGCCAATCTTGCCACATCTGCTCCCAGTCTGTAATGACCGGAGGTTTGAATAATATCCAGTGGGTCACAAACCGAGACTGAGGCAGAAATGCCAAAATAGTCTTCACTCAAACAGCAGATAAAGTAGAACTTAGTATATGGAAGAAATATACTACTTCTTCCATACAATGTCGGTTTGCCCTCACCAACACTCTATCTCCCGGAGAATACAGCTCTGTTTGCACGGGACGCGTGTCCCTATGGGCCACCTGCCAAAGGCGATCACCCACCACCTGGTGCACCACTCTCAAACACCGCGGGTGTTCTCGTATCTATTCGGATGCACTCCGAGGGGGATTGGAGGAGGGATCCAGCATGTTCAAATCCTCAATGTCCCGGCCGGGTCTCCCAAACATCAACATGTGTGGTGTATCGCCAGTAGTGCTGTGTACTCTATTATTGTAGGCTCACATCAATTCAGGGAGATACTCAGGCCAGCATGCCTGCTGTTGACCCTCTAATGTCCTCAACATTTGCAACAGTGTCTGATTAAAATGCTCACATGCCCCGATACCCTGGGGTTGATAAGGCGTTGTTCTCGACTGTTAAATACTATACAACTGGTGCAGCTCCCTCATCATCGTCCCCTGGAAGCATGCCCTTGATCCGAGTGTATTCTCTGCGGACACTCGAACACTTGGAAGAAATGTCGACACACGGCCTCAGCCGCCGACTTTGCCATTTGGTCTCTTGTCCGCACAGCTACAGCATACTTGGTAAAGTGATCTGTCATTACCAGGCAATAGGACTACCCCGACATAGAGTACCCTATCAAAACGTTGTCAATCATAAGTAGCTCTAGCGGAGCAGAAGTCTTAATAGACTGCGTGGGAGCCCGCTGCTTAGGGCTTTTGCTGAGCCCACAGACCCGACACTGCCGACACACATCTGCCACCATCCCTCCCAACTCAGGGCAATAGAGGACTTGCTGCAACCACTGAAGTGTCTTTTCACTTCTAAAGTGAGTCCCCTTCTCGTGCGCCTCACGAGCAACCACCAGACCCATCCACACAGGGATTATCAGTTGGTACCGGAGCTGCAGCTCAAATGGTAGGTACACCTTACGATACAAAAGGCCCCATTCCACACACAACTTGTCCCATTGTCGCAGTAGTTTCATTGATTCGGTGGACAGTTGAGCCTTGTGCTCTACACTGGGCCAGACCTCGTTTTGTACCCAATGGCGCACAAGTGCAATGTTTGGGCACTTATCCTGGACCATTGTCCAATCTGAGGGCATTTTACCCAGGACACAGGGCATCCCGGTGCCACCCCACTTGAGGGTTCCACACTTCAGAAGATAGGTATCTTCCCCAAGGCTGGAGTTTCAGTGTCCTCAAGTTGGTCATCAACATCTTCCCCCAAGGACCCCAGGGGTACCCTTGACAATGCATCTGCATTTCCGTTTTTTTCGGCCAGAGCAGAATTTAATGCGATAATTGAACTTGGCAAGGCGGGCGACCCACCACTGCTCCAACTCTCCCAGTTTTGCATTCTCTAAGTGAGCCAGCGGGTTATCTGTCATGACTAGCACCTCAACTCCTGTTAGATACTCGGCAAAGTGTTCTGTCATTGCCCACACCAGAGCCAGCAATTCCAGCCGGAATGAGCTGTAGTTAGCCGGATTTCCCTCGGAGTCTCTTAAATACCTGCTGCCATAGGCAATCACTCACTCTCGGCCATCCAGCACCTGTGCTAGTACCGCCCCCAATCCATGAAGACTTCCATCTGTGTATTACAGAAACGAGGTGTCAAACTGGGCATACGCCAACAACCGGGCACTCGTTAGGCCGGTTTTCACTTCATCAAATGCCTTTTCCTGCTGGGGCCCCCATTGAATGGGAGGGTTTCGAGGACCCAGCGTTGTCCCTCTTAAAAGTTCATTTAGGGGACCCACCACTTGTGAGAATTTAGACACAAACTACCAATAGTATCCTGCTAAGCCCAGGAATGCCCGCATTTCTCGCAGGTTGCAAGGAGACGGCCACTCTTGTACCGCCTTAACCTTACTGGCCACAGGTAGCCAGGGCTGCCACTAGGAATTTCGGGGCCCCATACTGGTAAAATTTTCAGGGCCCCCTTGAGACCCTGCCCAGGCTCCACCCAAGCCCCGCTTACACCCCTCGAACTGTCCAAAGTCCGTCCGCTCTCTCTTGGAAAAACTCCACTTCTCATCAATCACACATTAACAGTTCCCATCACCAGATCACACATATAGCCGGCAGCTTTTGATTTGGCCAAAAGATTTTTTAAGCGGCCACCATAACACGGTAGACTCTTTTGGCCGTGCCCTAATCTACTGTAACCTATTAAATATTTGTTAAAATATGTGATACAATTTAGGTATATTTCTATTTTTCAATTTTTAAAATGACCAATAGTATCACATACAAGGAACAAATACTGCTACACCATGTTCAGACCACATATTGCCATCACATACTGACCTATAATACCACATACAAGGAACAAATACCACCACACCATGACCAGACTACATATTACCACCACAGTGACGGAATAATATCACATACAAGGAACAAATACCGCAACACCATGTCCTGACCACATATTACCACCACAGTGACCAAATAATATCACATACAAGGAACAAATACCGCTACACCATGTCCATACCACATATTACCATCACATACTGACCTTTAATACCACATACAAGGAACAAATACCGCCACACCATGACCAGACTACATATTACCACCACAGTGACAGAATAATATCACATACAAGGAACAAATACCGCAACACCATGACCAGACCACATATGACCACCACATGGTGACTGAATACTACAATACTGATCAGTAATAAAAATACGATACTATCACCATAAGTGCCATTATACACAGGAGATCTGTACTTAGTATGCAGTATCTGTGTACAGGTAATACAGTGATCAATGACATTATACACAGGGCCTCTATACAGTGTATAGTGTCAGTGTATAGGTAACACACTAACTCACCAGTGACGTCTCTAGGTGAAGTCCTTCATCTTTGTTTTTCACCTTTCATCCAGCACAGATCGTCATCACTTCTTCCAGCCAGGGCTAGTCTCTGCAGGAAATAACACAGTTATCTAGAGCTCTGCTTGCAGAACACATTACTTACTTTTGCCAACTTCTACATTACATCACATGAAGAAAAAAAGGCGACATAGAGTCGCTCTACAGTCACAGGACCGCCCCCCCATTTAAAACAGTATACTCAAAAAAAAAAATAAATACATCACTGCAGTAATAATGTCCCTTAATTAGACCCTATGGTAATAATATCCCCCATCCTAGCCCCCGTGTGTCTCATTCCTGGCTTCAGACATACGTTCTCCCATCCCACCCTCATGAGTATCCATTCTGCCACATATGATCTCCCCATCCTGCCCCATCTGTCTCCATCGTATCCATCCTGCCCCATGATCCTGTGCGATCTGTCTCCAATCATGCCCCCAGTGTCTCCAGTCATGCCCACATGTCTTTGATCCTGCCCCCTGTGTCTCCAATCATGCCCCGTATCTCCATTCTGCCCCATGTCTCCAATCATGCCCCGTATCTCATTCAGCCCCTTCCGACAGTGACGACCGGCTTCCCTCCAGCTGGACACTGTTCACTGACCCCTCGGGCACCAGGGCAGACTCTTCCTCCCTTTCCACTGCGGCTCGATAAATCAGCCAGAAAGATAATTCCAGTGCAGTCCGGGTCATCTCCATCAGTTTGTCTCGGAGAAGTCTATTGGCTAACCCGGTGATGAATTGATCCCGGAGCAAGCGGTCTACCTCTTGGAATGCCCCCATGGCCCCTGGGTCTAGTCACTGCACCTCATTCATTGTCTCTTGTAAGATATTAGAGTACTGCATCAGACTCACATTCCCTTTGGGGGGATTAAAGAATAGAGACCGAAGCTGGGTCACACGAGCTCTGCCTCCCAAATTCCCCTCTAACAGTTCCAAAATCTTCTCTAACATATCCCTCTCTGATTCTGGGTGCACCATCACCATACGCCTAGTATCACCCTCTAGTGCATTTAATGACATCTCGACGCATAATGGGGCCAGATTACACATACGCAGAATACTCCAGACCCTCTCGGCCCAATCCTGCAATGCCATGTTGCGCCCATCATATTTCGGCATGTGCTGAAGTAAAGCTCCTGGAGGCACATACCCTCCCGAAGATGCCACAGCTGCCAGGGGACCCTCAACCACCGAGGGGGATGCTAGTGCAGCGGGGTCATTTCTTTCCTCACCTCCATCCATGACAAACACTGGAGCCTGCCGACTAAGCTAAAACTGTAATGACCGGAGGTCCAAATAAGATCCAGTGGGTGACAAACTGACACTGAGGCAGAAATCCCAAAAGAGTCTTTACTCAAACAGCAGATAAAGTAGAACTTAGTATATGGAAGAAACAGATTGTATACCTTTATCCAGTACACTCACTCAGCCGGAGCTGAAATCACTATGCCAATCCAAGGTTCCCTGAAGAGTGTATTACACAGGGATTTGAAATAAATTTACCTATCAGAAAGGTCAATTCAGGTACTAAGAGAACAGGTGTAAATCAAATGTAGTGATATCAAGGGACCCCCTGGAATGGCACACTGAGTATAACCTATACAAACCTACAATAACAATAAATATAATACAAGGTCCTTAAGCGCTTCAGCTAGGGATACCCAGGTATCTATGACTATGGTACCTTTAACCTGAGGTGAGTCTCCTCTTAGGCATATAGATTGCATAGGCTGCAGCCAGTCCCAAATCTTCGGCGTCAATGAGTTGCAGCAACACAAGGTTCCTCGTCTTGTCGGCCGGTGCTGAGCCCAAACGCCGGGGACTTATAGTTCTGTAGCCTCAAGATGCCGTCTTTCCTCCTGAAGTCCTCACGAATGCTCCTAGAAGCAATATGTCTGTTTCTGTATAAAATGTCTTTCCAATATTGCTTCTCAGCTCATCACAACAGGGACTCCACAGAGCTCCACAGTCACACAACTCTCAGGAATGCTCAGTCTTTGTTCCACAGCAATGTCTCAGGCTCCCAAGATGAAGGGTTGCAGTACACAGTCTCTTACAGCGTGCAATCTCTTTGCTTCTCACAAGCTGCTCCACACACACAGTGTCTCTCAGGGCAGTCTCTCTTCTCTTCTGGAAGCTTCCCTTACAGCTGTAGACAGCCGACACTGGGTCCCACCCCCCAGCACACACAGACTCCCAGGCACTCGCAGCACCTGATCTTAGCTGCAGCAGGCAAACACCACAGGGTCCTAGTGCTTTTCTGGTGTAGTCACAGTTCACTCTCTTACAAGTCTCCAATTGGGAACCTCATAGGATGCTTCAGAAATGCTGGCATCGCAGCTGCCTTCCTTCTCCAGTAAAGCCCTGAAATTATTCAGCAAGGCCTCTTTGACTGGAAAAACTCCTCCAATGCTGCTTCACAGAGTGATTCTCTCCCTTGCACCCACCACCTTTTAAAGCTTGACCATCTATCTCCTGCAGTAAGGTGCAAGACCCCACCCCATCAGCTATTTCTCACCACTTGTCGACATCCCTTTCTCTCTTCATGCCATTCCCTGTCTTCAATGTCAAAATATACTAAGGCCTGGGATTTTTCTTCATCTATCTAAATCCATCTGTAATAGCATCCTGCCAATTGATGTGGCCCTCTCCTAAGCCACTGATGGCCCTTGTTTTGGCTCGTACTATCCTTTTATCATATTAAAAATGTTTGGATGGGGTATGGACCAAGGCTGATACTTAATCCATTTATGTCAGTCTGCGAAATTAAAGCAGCAGAGGTAACATATAGAAGCTGAGAATCCCCAGCATTTTAATTTTGTGAGTGTATGACAGTTTGCGACATTTTTGGTGCTGTCTGAGCGACATTCCTGAACATATCCGCCACTGTCCTTCTGGGCAGCTAGTGACTGGACATCGGGTAGGTAGAGTAGGCACCTGTCTAGGTCGCTACCTCCTACCTACCTGAGTGTAGCGCACTTTGAAAAAAAAATGCTGAATGTCTGTGCTCGACATCTTTCTATGGGAGCAGACATTTAACACAGTGACGGCTAGGGTGCGGGCACATATGGAGGAAGTGTCAGTCACTGACACCACTCACCTCTCTCAGTCCTG
Organism: Dendrobates tinctorius; assembly: GCF_039654945.1. Classification (NCBI taxonomy): domain Eukaryota; kingdom Metazoa; phylum Chordata; class Amphibia; order Anura; family Dendrobatidae; genus Dendrobates; species Dendrobates tinctorius. Next base: position 30,127,928 of record NW_027361823.1, read on the forward strand.
CACTTTGGCCATCGCTCCCTCCACTAAATTGCATTCGCGTCTGTCAAAGGCGAATGGAATTGCTATGTCCGCCACCAAGGACAGGAGAAGAGGAGCTATCAGCTGCCCTGCTCTGCTGGAATCTCCAGCAACAGACTGCACCTTTTTGAAGAATGCACAAGCAGGGGACGTTGGATGGCATGGTGCAGTGATGACATCGGACCATCCAGTGCCCACTGCTGCACTTCACAGAAGAGGAGAGGATGGATGGGAGCCGGGATTATGTAAGCATGAGCTTTTTCTTTAATTCTTATAGAGGGGCTGTGCAGATGGGGGATAAAATAAGGACAGGGTCTGTACTGATGAAGGGAATCAAATAAATGGAAGGGCTGCGTTAGTGGGGGGGATAAAATGAGGGGCTGTGCAGATCGGGGAATTAAAATGAGGAGAGGGGCTGTGCTGATGGGAGGGAATAAAATTAAGAGAGGGGCTGTGCTGATGGGGATAAAATGAAGCGAGGGGCTGTGCTGATGGGGTAATGAAATAAGGTGAGTGGCTGTGCTGATGGGGGATAACATGTGTTGCAGGGCTGTGCTGATGGGGGGGATAAAATGTTTTTGCTGTGCAGATGGGGGAATAAACTGGTGGGCTGTGCAGAAGGCAGGAGAAACTGAGGGTCTGTGCAGATGGGGGAAAATAAACTGCTGGGTTGTGCAGATGGGGAATAAGCTGAGTGGCTGGGCAGAGGGGGAGATAAAATGAGGGGCTTCGCTCATGGGGGAATGAACTGATGGACTGTGCAGATGGGGGAGTAAACTGAGAGCCTGTGCAGATGGGAGAATAAGCTTAAGGTATGGGTAGAGGGGGGATAAATTGAGGGTCTGTGCAGATGCAGGTGAATAAAATGAGGGGCTGTGCAGATGGGGAATAAGATAAGGGGCTGTACAGATGTGGTGAACAAGCTGACAAGTTGTGCAGATGGGGAAATAAACTGATGGGCTGTGCAGATGGGGAGATAAAATGGGAGCGTTGCAGATAGCGAGAATAAACTGATGGTCTGTGCAGAGGGGGATAAAATGAGGGTCTCTACAGATAGGGGAATAAACTGAGATGTGCAGATTCGGGAATAAACTGATGGGCTATGCAGAGGGGGACAAAACTGGAGAAATAAACAGGGGCTGTGCAGATGGGATAATAAACTGAGGGGCACGTGCAGAGAGGGGGAACAAAATAAGAGGCTGTGTAAGGGGTCATAAAATGAGAGGCTGTGTAGGAGGGCATGAAATGAGAGGCTTTGCAGGGTGTCCATGAAAAGAGTGGCTGTGTAGGAGCCATAATATGAAGGAATGTACGTTAGCGCCATAAAATTAGGGGCTGTGAAGGGAGTACAGCAAAGTGGATAAGGAGCATGACCATATGTGGTGACCAAACTGCATATGGGGCTGTGGAGGTCATTATACAGGGCGCTGTGGTAACCTACTGGATAGTGGGCTGTGGTGAATATCATACTGTTTGGGGCAGAGGCGTAGCTAGGGGTTTGGTTCAGGGGGGGTGAAACTTCTGAGTGGGCCCCTAACCAGGTAACCTTGATTACAACTCAGTAACACACCCTAATAGTGGAGGAGTACCTCAGCAGTTGACCGCAATATTACTGAAAATAATCTCTATATAAAGACCAATATTGATATTACACCATATGGTCAGTGGTAGATATCAGTCCTACAGAACATATAAGAGATCACAGCACAGTTAAAGATAGTGTTTTACCGCCGACGTTCTTTCTGATGGAATCGCTCACTTTTCATGTCTTTTCCATCTGGCCCAGACCGACAATGACAATTCTCCAGCCTGGACTTGGCTACAGAGAATACAGGAAAGACACGTTTCACTTCTCATATTCCAGCCCCATCACCATCTATCCCCAACCTGCACAAATCCCTCATCCTACTGATACCCCAATGCTGAGCCGCTGCTGCCGTATGTGTCCCTATTACTGCACCTGATACCCCAATGCTGAGTTGCTGCTGCCGTATTTGTCCCTATTACTGCACCTGCTGGGTGGTTCTCTGTGCCCTTTAAATTCTAAAGCAACCCTCTACAATATAGTGCTGCTGGGTGCGAGTGCCCTAGAAAATAGTGCCCACATTTTGCCCCCTAGAAAGTAATAAGGCCCTGTGTGTGCCCCTTTGACAGTCACAGTTACCCGAGTTCCCCTATAACAATAAGTGCCCACTTTACATTTAATAATGTCCAGAGTCCCACCCATTTAGCACTGCTGCTCACACTGACTGGTACTGAGGGCAAAGTGGCTGGTAGTGAGGAAAAGAAAGAAAGAACAGAGAGAGAGAAAAAAGAAAACAGAGAGAAAGAAAGGAGAGCGAGAGAAAGAAAGAGGGGATAGAAACAAACAAACAAAGATGGGAAAGAAAGAGAGAACAGAGAAAGAGAAAGAAAGGGGAAAAAGGAACAGAGAGAGAAAGAAAGAGAACAGAGAGAGAAAATAAGAGGGGACAGAAAAAAGAACAGAGAGAGAGACAAAATGAAAGAGGGGAAAGAAAGAACAGAGAAAGAAAGAAAGAAAGAAAGAGGGGGAAGAAAGAAAGAAACAGAGAGAAAGAAAGAACAGAAAGAAAGAGAGGACAGAAAAAAAGAACAGAGAGAGGAAAAAAAGAAAGAGGGGAAAGAAAGAAAAAGGGGAAAGAAAGAACATAGTGAGAGAAAAAAAAGAACAGAGAGAGAGAGAAAGAAAGGGAAAGAACGAACAGAGAGAGACAGAACGGGGAAAGAAAGAGAACAGAGTGAAAGAAATAGAGAGAAAAAGGAAGATTCTATAAAGATACTATAGCAGTTCGGCTCCCATTGTAATGCTCACCTGAGCCTGCCGATGCAGGACATATCATGATCCGCTCACATGGCCGGCATCCCCGATACCAAGGCGATCCCGCTGTCCACGCTGTCAGAGGAGGACACAGTGATGGATCTGAAGCATTCCCTGAAGTTCCTCCATGGTTCCGTCACAATCTCCTCCCGAAATTACCTCATTTCCGGTCAGCTTCTAGCACGTCACTTCTGGTGGAACGTCACGTGCGAATTTTAAAGTACTCCTCAGGGCTCTGCCATGTACTCCTGTGTCTACGGGAAAAGTAACCTCCCAGCCAGGGCAGTGGGGCAGACTCAAAATCAGGACTGTCTTGCTGGATCCGGGACAGTTGGGATGTATGAATGCTCCCCACCATGCACCTTGTACATGAATGGCTTCACACACCTCAAACACACACTGTTCCGCTTTGTATGCCTCATACACACACATGGCTCCACTCCGTAAACCTCGTACACATGCGGCACTGCTCTGTACGCCTTGTACACAAGCGGCCACGCTCTGTACACATGCCGCTGCACTCCGTACACCCCCGGCTCTGTTCCCCTCCGTACACACATGGCTCAGCTCCGTACACTTCGTACACACAGGGCTCGGTTTCGTACACCCCGCACACATGCGCCTCCACTCCGTACAAACCATACACACATGGCTCAGCTCCATACTCTCCGTACACACGCGGCTCCGCTCCATACACACGGCTCTGCTCCATACGCACGCGGCTCCACTCCATACACCCCGTACACACGGCTCTGCTCAGCTCCGTAAATACACGGCTCAGCTCCGTACACTTTGTACACACAGTGCTCCGTTCCGTACACCTTGTACACACATTGCTCTGCTCCATACACCTCGTACACACATGGTTCAGTTCCATACACCTCGTACACACGCAGCTCCACTCCGTACACATCTCTGCTCCGTACACACACATCTCTGCTCTGTACACCTCATACACACACAGCTCCGCTCTGTACACCTCGTACACACATGGCTTTGCTCCGTACACATCATACACACGCGGCTCCGCTGCGTACACCTCATACACACGCGGCTCCGCTCCGTACACATCTCCGCTCCATACACTTCGTACACACACGGCTCCACTCTGTACACCTCGTACACATGCAGCTTTGCTCTGTACACCTCGTACACACGCGGCTCCGCTCTGTACACCTTGTACACACGTGGCTCTGCTCCGTACACATCTCCGCTCCATACACACACACGGCTCTGCACACATCTCCGCTATGTACACCTCACACACACGGCTCCACTCCGTACACCCCATACACACACAGCTCCACTCCGTACACATCTCCACTCTGTACACCTCGTACACACACAGCTCCTCTCCGTACAACCCATAAACACACGCGGCTCCGCTCCGCACACCTCGTACACACGCGGCTCCACTCCGTACCCCTCGTACACACACAGCTCTGCTCCATACACCTCATACACACACAGCTCTGCTACAGCCACACTGTAAACCCCTCCTGATCCCACACATAAACTTCCCTCATCCAGCACAATCACAACCAGCACAACAGAGTCCTGCAGACACGGAGGTCCCTGATCATGTGACCCCTGACTCATCCCCTCCTGTGACCTCATGACAGGTCCTGTGCCACAGAGAAGAGAACAGCCTAGCGACCTCACTGCAGTCTGTGAGGAGCTGTGGTGGCCGAGTCTCTGCGTGTGGGCGAGGATGGGGTCGGTGCACGGGGGGTATGGTGGCTTATCTCCCTGCAGTGCGGGAATGTAAAATCCCA